>NC_060079.1:75407920-76007920 GCF_922984935.1 Meles meles | reverse complement strand
GGAGACCTGCATGACATTACCCAGCCAGCAGCAATAAGGCGAAATGGGAGGACTTGAGCTCCCCATGCCCTGGACACTGGGAAGGAATTAATTAATGGTTCTGAATTTAGACCCTTCAGGCAGCATCTCTGAGTTGAGTGGCTATGGCTGATTTACAGGAAGCCCAGCTTGTTATTTCAAGGTGACACCAACTGACTAACAATGAGCCCCCAATAAGCATAATATTTATGGCAGCTGATGAGAGCCCACAAAGCAAGCCAGAAACAGCCCACTTCCCTGAGACAGACCCCCACACTTTTGGAGGTAGGAGTAGGATCCCTCAACATCCAACTGTGGCTGAATTCTAAATCTGCACTCTAGAGAAGATTATCCTTCTCAACTCAGGCTCTTTCTGGAATCCAACAGCTTTCTGAAAATTTCCAACTGCAAATCCTAAGGACACTTTTCCCATAACAGAATCCAGAGCTTGGTTTTTTGGTTGTCCTATGTTCCAATAGCTCTTGATTACCATAATCAAGGAAACTATTTAGGGTCTGCTAAAGCCCTCCACCTGGCACTCTAGCTCCTACACTCCTCCTGGCCACCCTCTCATGCCCCTACCCACCTTTTCATCTTTTCCTGATGCTGCATTTTGGTTTTGGATCTGTTTTTCCCAATGTGGTCTGAATTTACATTCTAGTGTTTTGCCTTGTGGTTATGGGCTGCATTCTGTCTCCCCCAGATTAATATGCTGAAGTCCTAACTCCCAGGACCTCAGAATGTGACCTTATTTTAGAGGGAATTAAGATTCAATGAGGTCATTGCAGTGGACCCTAATCCAACATGACATGTCCTTATAGGAAGAAAAGATTAGGACATAGACACACACAGAGGGAAGACCATGCGAAGACATAGGGAGAAAACAGCCATGTAAAAGTCAAAGAAAGAGACCGCAGAATGAAGCCAACCCTGCCAATGCCTTGATTTTGGGCTTGTAGTCTACAGAACTGTGAAAAAATAAAATCCTGCTGTTTAAGCTACTCAGTCTGTGGGGCTGTGTTATGGCAGCCCAAGCAGACTAACATACCTTGACACCCTTCTGAGACATACATTTCTATTTCTTCTTCTTTTCTTCTCCTACACCAGCCATGGACACCCTCTCCACAATGCCCTCATCCCTCGGGACCAACGGTGATATCCAAAATATTTAAAAAGTGTTAGAACATGAGCACAGATTCCAATTATGGCATCAGGGCCACCACTATTAATAAATGGAAAGTAAATCAAGGGACCCTGGAGGACATGACAGTGGCTTGGGGGGCTTCAATGACATTGAATGGAATGCAGATATTTAATGGAAACTCTTTACCATGGAAATATTTTAGTATTTCCATAACCTCTACAGCCATCTCACTCCAACCAGCTGGACACTAGCCTCCTTGGTCCTTGCAACTGAGCAGCTAAAGGTACTCCATACTCTATCTTCTACTTTAACAAGCTAGAAATCTCTACATCACCTTTGATTCTTCCCTCTCTTTTGTATTATTGGTAACTACTACTTTTTGATCCTGTTTCTGAATGTTCCCCATTCCCCCAATGAACTTCACTGTGTATCACACTGGTAGGCAATGTCCTCATCCTGCTCCAGGAAGCATGACCTTTGTCCTTCAATATCAAGCAGCAGGACAACAGGCTTCCTCATAACTGCTTGGGAATGACGGTTTCTAAACCTCTGGAAGCTTTGAAACTTATACAAGCCTATAGATTCATACAACAAAACTTCCTAATTCTCACAGCCAAAAGGACAATGTAGGTATTGGGGGCATCTTACCAAACCTTATCAAGATGTGTAAGATTCTTCTAAGTGGAAATAGTTGGACCTTCCAGGACACAATAGTGACACTTTATTCCATTTGGAAGTCTTCCTCTTCCAATCTGATGCTGTCTGGGTGGACCCTTTCCCTGGGCCAAAGAGATCCTGCGGTCACAGTAGTAGTCCCTCTGGACTCTGGGAAGCATTTTGTCCTTTCTTTTGAAGATAGAACACAACTGAAAAATCTGGGGAGAGAATACATAATGTCCTAGAGGAAACAATAAGATATCTAAAAGGATGCAGCCAGCACTCATTTCTGTTGCAAGATGGTCCTCAGTAGTTTTTCCTCCTGGCGTTTGGTGTGTTATTCCAATTTCCACAAAGTTTAGGGTTCCTTGGGCAAACTGACCTCCTCCACCTCCTTTGCCCTAAGCCAATCCCAGTCACCCCATGCTGCTGCAGGTGTTGACTCCCTGTTGGAACATGGCCACCTCCCTTGGAGACATCACCTCCATTTCCATCCTCTGGAGTAATTTTCCAGCCCTCACCTTACGATGCCCACTGCACTAATGAACAAATTCCTTACCAAGACGATAAGTCACTGCTCTATGCCACTTGTCATCTGTTAGATTATTTTGCTTTTTAGCTATAATTTCCTCTTTTAGGCACCAGGATCCAGGATTTTCATCAGTTTCTTACCACCCATCCCAAGATGAGAGGAACATCAAATTCCCTCCTGCTAATGGCCAGTGGGACAGCAAGATGCAGCCCACACGGAGGCTCTGGGAAGTTGAGCTCAAGGGCAGTGCCTCTACCCTAATTTCACATGGGAGATCACTGAGACCTCATCAGAGCTTGAGAGGTTATTTGCAAAAGGGTGACAAAGGTCAGCAGCTTTTTGTTATTGTTTCACTAATTCTCTCCCCCCGCCCCACCCCCACCCCACCACCCCACCTCTACTGGCCTCCCCACCTTGAGAAGCAAGAATTTGAATATTCCAAGATATCCATCAATAAGCCAGCTTCCTGTCACTTAGTTGCTGCCAGATGGACAATATGAAATCCATTTGGGAAATAGCATTGGGTTTCAACTGCAGCTGGACCCTATAATGTTAGAGATGGGGTGGAGTGGGGGTCAACTGATCTGGAGCCATAGTTTTGGTCTCAATAACGAAGAACATTAAAAAAAAAAAAGACACAATACAACATAAATATCCCTTTCCCTTGAAAGAAAAACAGAGGAACTTACAGAAGTTCTGTTTTAACTCTCTGATTCAAATCTTCCCCAGGAGAGATATCTCTGTTATCATTCAACCACAAGATGGCAGCTTCTTGGATTTGTATCAGGATATACCTCCCCACTGGCAGTAGATTTGGTCTCCTTCCAGTGAAACTCAAAAGCAGAGTTTGTGTCTTTGCAAAGTACTTTCATGTCTTCAAAGGTCTCATTCAGGGAGAAAGCAGTAGAAAGCCCCCGATTTCCTGATTTTTTTTTTCTCTTCAATTCTCAGGAATAGAGGTTCTTTACCCTCACATAACCACATTTTGAATGTGGGGAACAAAGTCGTTTTGGTATTTTTATTCCTGAGTGATATTTCTTACTCAAGAGTTTTTGTCCCTTCCTTCTCCTAAGAGAGAGAGAGATAGCTGCAGTTTTATTAGGCATGGACCTCAAAAAATAGATTTGTATACATATTCCAAGAGGCTAAGGGGTGCTAACTCCAGGCATAGTATTTCAGAGACAACTAAAATAATTATTTGTGAAATGTTAGCAAAAGAATTCAGGGCTTCACATGAGGCCACTATAAAGAGAAGAAACAGTTGAAAAAGCAATTGCAAAATTTAATACCATGGTAAACATCTGTCAGATCACGATTCTACATGAAAATAGAACTCTAGCCACACCTATAGCTGTATGTCCTGCTGAAAAGTAGGACAAATTTAAATTAAGCAAAAAGAAAGCAAAGGCACATTTGGGAAATACACAGGACTCTTGGGGGAGTTGTTTGTTTCATTTTTTTAACGAATTGGAAAGTCAGCTGGGGAAAGAGTCACAGATACAAAAAGAAGTGTGATCAAGGTAAGAATTTTAAGAAGGTAAAAGGAAATTCAAACACAAAATAGGAGTTTAAATGAACAAAATACTTGAATATTTCATTAGCAGGATAAAACTACAGGCCATGGATTATAGAGAAGACTTGCAGAGCAGAGTTAATTTTTTATTTGCTTTTAGTTGGAGATCTGTTTGGGGTAGGCGGTGGAGTTTACAGTTGATGTGTGTATGAGCCAAGTCCAAGCCCAAGGTCATCCCCTATTTTACACTCTGTTGATGTCTGCTCCAGCAAAGGGAGCAGAAAAACTGAATTAAATTCAGTACATGACATTCAACAGAGACACATCTCCTCAAATTTCTCGAGAAACAAGACCCTCCTTCCTATTTAATTCTGTCATCTCCTTTACAAGCTTATTCTTTGGTCTTTCTGTTAATTAATTGGTCTTTCTGTTAATTAATTGGTGAATCATCATAAGATCAGTTAATTAATGCCTGAATTCTGTCCAGTGGGCAGGTTTCCTAAGGTCACTGAAAAAATCACTGGTTGGGAAAAGCTAACTTTTTAAAATCATGTATAGCTCAGCTTAAAAGTGGGACTAAAACTCCACCCCCTCACCCTGGGGCTTCCAGAGTTCTCCCTCCATCACAGAACACCACACAACCACATACCAACACCCCTGTCCTGCAGGACACCTCCTATAAGCAGTCAAAAAATAGTTCTCATTTTAAATTCTATGTCAGCTTCTTCTAGTCCCTTGATAAATCAAAGCTATGAAGATAGCCATCTTTAATACTTCTGAAACATGCATTTACATTTATTATCCTTAATAAAAAGTTACAAGTGATCAAATGTTTTGTTCTCCGATCTGATCCACTAGGCTGTAACTAGTTTTTAAATGCTCAGAGACAAACTGTACCCCACAAGTCACATTGTGGTGAGCAAATGAAATGCATGACCATAGTTTTACATAATATTCATATGCAAAAGGATGGATACATCTCATAGAAGCATAATTTAATAGACTGTTCAAATAATATGCTAGGGGATTAAAATGCACAGTCGTCCCCCACATTCTCATGGCTTCATTTACCAAGGTTTCCACTGCCCATTGTAAACTGTGGCCCAGAAGTCAAAGAACCTTTTGGTGAATCATCACAAGATCAGTAGTAGCCTATCGTTACATCATGATGCCTAAGTCATTCATCTCATCACATGGGCATTTTTCATCTTTCAACATCACAAAAAGAAGGGTGAGTACAGTACAATAAGATATGAGAAAGGCCACATTCACACAACTTTTATTGCAGTATATTGTTATAATTGTTCTATTTTATTATTAGTTATTGCTGGTAACCTCTTACTGTGCCTAATTTATAAATTGAACTTTATCATAGATATGTACTTAAAAGAAAAAACATAGTATATATAAGGCTCAGTACTATCCATGGCTTTAAGAATCCACTGGGGATCTTGGAAGGTATCCCCTGTGGTCAAAGGAGGCCACTGAACTACATAGTAGCAATTCCAAATTCAAAAAAAAAGAAAAGTAGATACACTCTCTGGAACAAATCAACAAAATAGAATTTAAAGTTTTTTCTTTGTGCATTTTTATATAAGTTTTTTTTTCCTTCACCTCCCATCATAGGATACAAGAAATGATGGGAAATAGAGAATTAATATTACATAAATGTAGAAGATATCATATAATGTAAAAGAACATGAAGCTAGGAAGGAATGAGGCTATATATGGTTAAGAATTCTGAATACCTCTGTGTAAATGTCATGTTCACAGGGATACCAGGTATGATGAATTTAGAAGTCAGGTTACTTTACAAAAAGAGGTTCTATGTGCATTTTCCAGTCACATAGGCAATAATTTTGAAGGTATGATATTCATATGCCCCAATATGGCCTTCATTCCTGGCCAAACACCCAGTCTTTGCTCTTTGTTGGATTTTACTTTCGTGTAGCTTACTTTTATTATGATATAGTTTTCTGAGTATCATCCTGCAAATTCTCAACTCTCATCATAAGTGTTATCAATCCACTGTTATTAGTTAAGCAAACTCTGCTAAGTAATCAGTTGGATATCCGCATGGAAGAAAACATTAATTTCGACCCCATTTTTCCATGAGGAAAAATCAATTCCTATTATATAATAAGAGAATATATTTATAAAGTTGGAGTAGCCAGAAGTTCTTAACAGGTGCTTAAACCACTACCTCTAAAGGAAAATACTGATAAATTTGACTTTATTAATATTAGGAACTTCTGTATGTAAAAAAAAAATCAACATTAAGTATATGAAAAGACAAAATACAAGTGAGAGAAGATATCTGTAATACATATAAATTGACAAAAGACTTAAATCCTGTCTATTTAAAATATTCTTACAAAGACAGACAGATAAATAATAGAACGTTACAGTTAAGACTTAAATAGGCACTTCACAAAAGAAAGCATCTAAATTGGCAATAAACAGGGAAAGATCCTCAGCCACATTAATCATCAGGAAAATGAAAATTAAAACTACAATGAGGTACCACTACACACTTGTTAGAATGAGTAAAATTTTGTAAGATGAAGAATAACAAATGTTAGCAAGATTGAAGAGCAGTTAGTACTATCATTTCATGCTGGGGGTAGTCGATAATACAGGGGTTTTAATGCAAGTGCTATAATACAAGAACTTTCATAAGCTCTTAGGTAATACCTGCTGAAGCTTCAAGTACACATATCCTCAACAGAAATGCATCCAAGTGCAACAAAAGATATTTCATCCATATTAGAATGAATTATTAAGTTGTGGTACAGTCATTCAATAGAGTAGTATACAGTAATGAAAACATGCTGCATTTAACTATATCGATAATCTCAAAAACAAAAGTAGACATACACACAAAAAATTGCATACTATAGGATTCCATTTACATCAAGTGCAAAAACAAGCAAAATCATCTTTGGTGTTCGAAGTCTGAACAGCAGTTACCTTTGGGAAAATAATAACTAAAAGGGAGATGAAGAGACCTTCTGGTTGTTAATGTTCTACCTCTTTATATATATTGTGGACACACTAATGTGTTATGAAAACACATCAGACTGTGTGCTTATAGCATGGAGACTTTTCCATACCTATATTGTACTTCAGTGAAAACATTTATTTTAAAAAAGAATGCATGGCTTCTGTATATGGCTGTCCAATTTTCCCAGCACATTTTATTGCAGAGAATGTCTTTTTCATTAGATATTTTTTCCTGCTTTGTTGAAAATTATTTGACCACAGAGTTCAGTGTCCATATCTGGGCTCTCTATTCTGTTCCATTGGTCTATGTGTCTGTTTTTGTGCCAGTACCATAATGTCTAGGTGATCACAACTTTGTAATACAGCTTGAAATCAGGCAATGTGATACCCCCAGCTTTGTTTTTCTTTTTCAACATTTCCTTGGTGATTCAGGGTCTTTTCTGGTTCCATACAAATTTTAGGAATGTTTGTTTCAGCACCTTGAAAAATGCTGATGGTATTTTGATTGGGATGGCATTGAAAGTATAGATTGCTCTGGGCAGCATAGATATTTTTTTCATTGTGTTATGTTAGTCACCATACATCATTAGTTTTTGATGTATTGTTCCAAGATTCAGTGTTTGTGTATAACACCCAGTGCTCCATGCAAAACGTGCCCTTCTTAATACCCATCACCAGGTTAACCCAGCCCCTCACCCCCCTCTCCTCTAAAACCCTCAGTTTGTTTCTCAGAGTCCATAGTCTCTCATGGTTCATCTCCCCCTCCAATCTTTCCCCCTTCATTTTTACGTGCCTTCTTCTAATGTCCTCCATGCTATTCCTTATATTCCACAAGTAAATGAAACCATATGATAACTGACTTTCTCTGCTTGATGTATTTCACTCAACATAATCTCCTTCAGTCCCATCCAACAATGTTTATTCTTCCAATCCATGAGCATGGAATGTTTTTCCATCTTTTTGTGTCTTCTTCAATTTCTTTCATGAGTGTTACATAGTTCCTAGAAGATAGATCATTTTCTTCTTTGGTTAGGTTTATTCCAAGGTATTTTATGGTTTTTGGTGCTATTGTAAATGGAATCTATTCTCTAATTTCTTTTTCTACAGTTTCATTGTTAGTGTACAAGAAAGCAACTGATTTCTGTACATTAATTTGTATCCTGCCACATTACTGAATTGCTGTATGAGTTCTAGTAATTTGGGGGTAGAATCTTTTGGGTTTTCCACAGAAAGCTTCATGTCATCTGCAAAGATAGAGAGTTTGACTTCTTTGCCAATTTGAATACATTTTATTTCTTTTTGTTTTCTGATTGCTGTTGCTAGGACTTCTAGTACTATGTAGAACAATAGTGGTGAGAGTGGGCATCCTTGTCGTGTTCCTGATCTTAAGGGAAAGGCTCTCAGCTTTTCCCCATTGAGAATGATATTTGCTGTGGGATTTTCCATAGACATATTTTATGAAATTGGGGAATGTTTCCTCTATCCCTATGCTCTGAAGAGTTTTAATCAGGAACGGATGCTTTATTTTGTCAAATGCTTTTTGTGCATCAATTGAGAGGACCATGTGGTTCTCTTCTCTTATTAATTTGTTCTATCACATTGATTGATGAAACTTGATGATTCTCTTATACCATACATACCATAAACTCAAAATATATGAAAGACCTCAATGTGAGACAGGAATCCATCAAAATCCTTGAGAAGAACACAGGCAGTAACCTCTTCAACATCAGCCACAGCAACTTCTTTCAAAACAAGTCTCCAAAGGCAAAGGAAACAAAAGCAAAAATGAACTCTTGGGACTTCATCAAGATAAAAAGCTTCTGCACAGCAAAGTAAACAGTCAACAAAACAAAGAGTCAACCCATGGAATGGGAGAAGATATTTGAAAATAACACTACAGACAAGGGACTGGTATCCAAGATCTATAAAGGACGTCTCAAACTCAACACCTAAAAAACAAATAATCAAGTCAAAAAATGGGTGGAAGACATGAGCAGACACTTCTCCAAAGAAGACATACAAATGGCTAACAGGCACATAAAAAGATATTGGCCATCATTGCCATCAGGGAAATTCAAATCAAAACCACACTGAGGTGGTTTTGAGAATGGCAAGAAACAACAAATGTTGGAAAGGATGTGGAGAAAGGGGAACCCTCTTACACTGTTGGTGGGAATGCAAGCTGGTGCAGCCGCTGTGGAAAACAGTGTGGAGCTTCCTCAAAAAATTAAAAATAGAGCTTCCCTATGACCCAGCAAGTGCACTACTGGGTATTTACCCCAAAGATACAGATGTAGTAACAAGAAGGGCCATATGCACCCCAATGTTCATAACAGCAATGCCTACAATAGACAAACTGTGGAAAAAACAGAGATGCCCTTCAACAGACGAATGGATAAAGAAGATGTGGTCCATATATACAATGGAATATTACTCAGCCATCAGAAAGGATGAATACCCAGCTTTTGCATCAACATGGGTGGGACTGGCGGAGATATATGCTGAGTGAAATACATCAAGCAGAGAAAGTCAATTATCATATGGTTTCACTTACTTGTGGAATATAAGGAATAGCATGGAGGACATTAGAAGGGACATAAAAATGAAGCAGGGAAGATTGGAGGGGGAGATGAACCATGAGAGACTATGGACTCTGAGAAACAAACTGAGGGTTTTAGAGGAGAGGGGGCTGAGAGAATGGGTTATCCCAGTGATGGGTACATATTGCATGCAGCATTGGGTGTTATACACAAACACTGAATTTTGGAACACAATACCAAAAACTAATGATGTACTGTATGGTGACTAACATAACATAATAAAAAACAAAAAAATAAAAGTAGTATTGGGGGGAAAAAAAGCATGCACAGCAACTATGTTTCCATATTTAAAGCAAGGTAGATTCCTGAAACTGCAGACTAATGATATTCATATTGATTTCTGGGGAAAATAGAAAATAGAAATAGACATCACTTCTATATCATAGGCTGCTGTTAATTAAAGATATCTTCTGATAGATCTTGTATATGTTCCTCCAGACAATTCCATTTTAAGTTGTATTATGAAGCTAAAAACTACTCAGTCTTGTGAAAAACAATTAAATTAGATTAATTCATACAACATGATGCAATTAACTCTAAACTTCTATAATATCTTAACTCCCCAGAAGTTAACATTAGGAGTAATACTGACCTGAAGCATGTACAGAATAGAGTAAGTGAAGATATAGCCTGCTTCATGCCCGTCTGTTCTGCTTCAGTACAAACTAAAGTCAAACATAGTTACTTTGAATATCTGCTTTATTGCCTCTAGTTTCTTCTATTATTTGCAGGATAAATGTGGTTTGTCTTGGACTGGAGATCAGGCGGCCCCATAACTTACCCCTCTCTTCCTTACAAAGAAAAGGACAGATAACTAATGGAAAATTGGACAAAAGGCTGAACTAGGCACTTCATGGAGACAGGGAGATCAGTTCCCTGTATCCAGTTCCCCTAAGGGAGGGCATGAGGAGAATGCGCCCATTCAGCAGGAGTGGGTCCCAGTAAGAGGTTTGGTCAGAACTAGCAAAAGAAAATGCACGTGGGAATATGGTCTATGGACTTCAGATACAATGATACATGTTACTGAGAGCTTCCTTTTCTTTTCCATTTTTGATTTCCTTATGCTACCATCAAGTGATCACTGAGCATGGTGAGAAAGCTGCTGTTGAGCCAAGATAACCAGGAGCTGGACCAGTTGGGTGTTGGGAGCTGGCAAAATGCAAACCAGGCCTGAGGACCCTCCAAAGAGCATAGGGGGAGAGGGTGACTTCCCAATCATTTGGGACAGGAGTTTGCATTTGACTGCCACATAGTAAATGGAAGCGGTTGGGAACACTGGTTTATGTACAGAGAATCTTGTCCGTAGTAGGCACCCAAAGGAGATAGCTAATATTATCATCTGCTTCCTGTCTCAAGAATATCATGAGAGCCTTCATGACACTGATCAGAATGGAAGGGTCTATAGGAATGTACCCAAGCTCTGTTAGAAAATAGCTTGGAATAAAGACATTTTACAGTAGAGGAGAGATATTATGAAAAAAAAAGTACAATTGCTTGAAATCATGCCACCTTCGAATTGCCTCCTATTTGGACCATGCCTCCTTCTGTTCTATTTATTTGCTTCAGAAGAGAAAAAGAAAACAGAATCAATTTGAATGTTTTCCCTTAATTTGCATGGAGGTAATGACATGGGAACTATAGAGAAGGAAACGTAATCAGAAGATCCTCAATTCTCAATAAACTATGTTTATGTGATCATTATAACAGAAGTTCTACTTACTCATTCAACCAATGTTTGTTGAGTGTCTGCCAAGCACCAGGCATTGTCTAGGCACATGGACTAGACCAGCAAACAAGACAGAAAACAAAACAACAAGCGTGCCCATTGCGAGCTGCCTTCAGAATAATGATTTTTTAAATGTAGGTGAAATACGCCCACTTCCTCCTGGAAAGGAGTTCAGGTAAATGACACAGGATTATATCCTAATTGCTCTTTGGACTCATTCCCTCTTGTGGCTTTCCAAATGATTTTTAAAATATTTATTTTATTTTATCACCTCCTTGCTGTAAGATGAGTGTTTTCTGCCACCTTCATTTACACATCTGTGATACCTAGCTTTAAACAGCAGACATTTATGCAAAGCAAAGAACTTGCCAGATTTAATTATGCAGCATGACACGGTAGAAAAAACACACAGAGATTCCAGGCTCTGCCTCTTAAAAGTAATGTTTGGAACACTTTCCTAAATATTAGACCTGAGCTCCTATAAAATGAGCGGAAGAGAAACGTCAGCTCTGAGGTTGTTTTGAGGGTTCAATAAGCTAAAAGATATGAAGGACTTTGTAAAGTAAAAAGTGCTAAGTGTCTGTTTCATGTGTCTTACTCAGTGCTTCATAATTTCTATACATTTTATTCCTTCTTCATTCTTTATATCAATTGTTGGTAAAGGTGTGCCATTAAAATAAAATGGCAATTACCTCGAACTTTGATTCAGGTATGACAGGTGGCTGGTCCTATCAGTCACTTTGTGTCGCTTCAAATTCAGTTTCATTCTCTTCCAGTTTCAGGTAGACCTAGTTTCTCTGATGAACCGTTCACAGTAAAAGGAAATATTTTAAGGGCCTTTCCCCCTTATTCCATGCAGAATTTTTCTTGATGAGAACAGTTTATTTTTATCACAGGCCACTGGTGTTGGACTTTATGATTATTTTGACATACAGTTGAGATTTAAGGAGAATTATGTCAATCACCATGAAACCACTCTGTAGAGATCTTAACTAAGAGGCTCCCTACAGTCAGAATGCATGTGTAAAAAGAATAACTCATCCTTCCAACACCCTAACCATTCGTGATGTCAGCTCATTGAAGGTTTAGAAACCAAGTTTTACCAATATTGGAATCATATAATCTTTGACTTTGCTGACAACAAGGCTTTGTCTAACATACTTACAAGAAAACAAGAGAAATGGCCTCATACGTTCCCTGAAACTTCATTATGGTGCTAACCTTTCAACAAGAAATGGCATTTTAGAAATGCCACATGCATTTTAACTCTTGTTCCAGTTACTAATGGCAAAGATGACCTATCAAGAAGATGGTGGAGGGGGGAGGGGAGTTGGAGAGCATCTTTAACCATGTGATAACCTCAGTCCTCAAGGTTACTAATACCCTCTTTTTCAGGCTGGCCATTGTCATCTTACTTGCCAATTCATGCCAAGAAATATTGCTTTCTATCACTATCAGCAAACAGGGGGAATCCTGGGAAATGTGACGTTATAAAGTCCTGTAAGAATGTCACTTCCAGCATTTTCCTGTCTCCCTTTTCTTGAACTTTCTCTTGTCAGGTTGATTGGCAGAAATTGCTTCCAATTATCAATTTCTGAGCCCAAATTTACATACCAGACAATAAAGGATGGAGGGTTGATTTTTTTTAATCCAAAATATCTCTTCGAAACCTTTTCAGAGATTCTAAAAAGAGAGCAAATCTTCTTGTCTATTCTAGCTTGAAAAACAATCTACAGGCCAGATCACCACCCTGCTGGACCATTCAAATCTGGGGAGGATATAACTGGAGTAATGAATAAGTGAGAAAGCCTCTTGCTGAATCATGCCTATTGGCCATCAACCCTGACTACTGACTGGGTGGTAGTTGAAGATGGTAACATTTGGAGTTGCTAAGGATTCAAGTCCAAGGTCCTCATTTTAATAGATACTCAAATGCAAATGCATTCATATTTTTTCATTCATCAGATATCAATTGAGATATAAGTATTTATGCCAAACACCAATGTAGATGGTAGGAAAGGAGCGACCAAGGAAACAAGTCATTGCCTTCAAGGTGTTCCCATTCCTTGTGGGGCTTAGAGAGAAACAGAATCAGGTGAAGAAGCTTTGGGGTGTCTGGTGTTGGGTGGATGTTGCCATTTATATGGTGTTGAGAGATGTCCTCTCCGATCAAACTGACTATCTTAGTATTTACAGGCTGCTATTACAAAAATACCATGGCATGGGTAGCTTAAGCAACAAACTTATTTCTCACAGTTCTGGAGGCTGGAAGTCCAAGATGAAGGCAGATTGAGTGTCTGGTGAGTAGCCACGTCCTGATTCATAGACAGCAGTCTTCTCGCTCTGTCCTCACAAGGTGGAAAAGTCGAGCGGTTTCAGAGTCTTTCATAAAAGCACTAGTCCCATTCATGATCTACTCACCTCCCAAGTCCCCACCTCCAAATCCCATCACTTTGGGGGTTAGGGGTTCAACATATGGATTGTGAGGGGAGACACAAACATTCATCCCATTGCAGAAATGGAATGAACACTTCATAAACACTTATGACATTTAATGCCAGGAACCGTGGTACATGCCATAACAATTCCCCAGAACTATTCTCTGAATAGTCATGTGGGGTAACTGTCCATGTCTTCATTTCATGAGGGAAATATGTCTCAGAGGTGGTAGGCAAGGTGGGATGATAGAGCCAAGACTCAGACCCAGGACGGAGGGTCACCCGCAGTCCATCTTCATCATGCCTTTCCCCTCTAAAGTTGAAAGAAGGATCCGATAATTGTAACCAAACAACACCCCTTACTCATTGCCGTGCTTCCACTATTGGCCCCTCCCACTGGTTCTCAACAGAGTAGCCAAGGTGATTCTTTTGCAAAATTGCACATTTGCTCACCACCCCTCACTTCTACTCCCTCACCTAGAATAGGGCCTCAGCTCTCACCACCACCTGCAGGCCCTGCTAGCTGGGTCCTACTGAACTTCTGCCATCAAGCTCTCCTTGCTATCTTCTCTTTGCCACACGAGGCTTCTCGCTCTTCCTGGAGGGAAAAAAATATAGTCTCTCCTGTCCCCAGACTCCATCACTTTGTGGAAAAACTGTCCCTATGCTGTTGTGTGGCTCATTCCCTCCCTCTGTTTGGGTATCTACCCAAATGGTATCTTCCCAGAAAGGGCTTCCCAGAGTCCCTGCCTAACATGGTACCAGCCCTCCCATTCTGCAACACCTTCTTCTGCCACAATCCTGGTCCTAGCGTTACTTAACTCTCTCCTTCCCGCTCTTCATCTCCCATGCCTCTACCTCAAAGGTGTTTTGGGCTTTTTTCCAGGGCTGTTGCTAATTCTGTTACCTGTTGCCTCGCTCTTCAGCCTTCCGGAGAAGGGAAGCCTCTACTTCATGTCACTGTCACCGCCCACCTGGCCACCTCCCTGAGCATCTTGCGAATTCACTGAAGCATCACTTCAGCATTGCTTTTCAACCTGCACTCACAGAAACTTGCTCTTTCTGAATTGAAGGGGTGGTCTTGTTCGTTTCTGGTACTCCAAATGTTACATTGGATGGCTAACAGTCTTCATTCTACAATGAACTGCTTTGAAAAACCAAATCGTAACCATTCTTAGACAACTACTCACCCCTAAAGTTTTTCAGAATGGCTACAACTCATGAGTTATCACCCTGTCTTTAAATTACCTCTGTTTGATCTGTAGATCTGCACACAATACATGGAAACAGGATTAAGAAATAGCTGGGACCATGAGTTTAAGAATCAGACAGCCCAGGAAATGTTTCTCGATCTAGGCACTATTGACATTTGTGCTGGATAATTCCTTATTTGGGGGCCTACCGGGGGGCACCCTCCTGCCCATTGGGACACCTGTGGAAATGCAGCTAAATATTCCATGGGGAGGGTCAAGGTGGGGATCGTGGCCCCCTGCCACCACTGGCTTCCTGGTTCTGCTCATTCTACCACTTAGCAGCCAAATAACCTCAGAAAGGTGACCTCAGGGTGCCTCAGTCCCTCCTTCCTAATGTTGGGATTAATAATACATTCTTGGGGCACATGAGTGGTGTAGTCAGTTAAGTTTCAGCTCAGGTCATGAACTCGGGGTCATGAGATTGAACCCCAAACTGGCTCTGTGCTCAAGGCAATGTCTGCTTGAGATTCTCCTCCCTCTCCCTCTCCCTCCTGCTGTGTGCTCTCTCTCTCAAGTAAATAAGTAAATCTTTGAAATAATAAGAATACTCCTTTCTTTATGTGGTAATTGTGAGGATTTAATAAAATAATACAAGTATTTAAAACTGTGCCTGGTACATCATAAGCATGCAGTTAAGTGTGAGCTATTCTTTGGGAAGGGAATTCCAGAATATCACACAGACTGACTGGGCTTGTCTAATGAAGTGAGCTCTCAGAGCAAAGACTTTAATACAGATTTTTATATACAGAGTGTGTTACATAAAGGAACTTAAGAAATACTAAGTGAAAAAATGATATACGTGTACAAAAAGCCTCCTAGCAGGTGACAAATTTTTGAGTGCTTACTAACTGTCAAGTACTATGCTAAGAGTATTACATATATTTTCCCATTTTATCCTGAAAACAAAGTAGGAAATTGATCATGTTAGTCCCATTTTACAGTAGGAGGACTCTAGGCTCCCAGTGATCAAGCAATTTGTTTGAGCTCCCCCAGATTGAAAGTGCCAGAGCCAAAACTTGAACCCAAGTTTGTCTGATGCCAAAACCTGGGCTCGTGTACATTATCCTATATCATTTTAAGGCGAGACAGGAGAAGGAGAAGTGGAAACCAAGACATAAAGGGAATGAGTGACTTGTTGGAGTTCACAGCTAGTCAGAGAGCCAGAAGGCGATGGCTGAATAGCAATGATCCTCATTTTGTCGTGCTACTTCATTCATAGGTTTTATTTTTGAATGTCCCAATCCCAGTACATGTACCAGAGCTATCTCTTTTACTATGCCACCTAAAGTCTCTCCTTTCTAGAAAGTGTCCTAGTTATAGACCACAGAATCTGGTGTTCTGTTCACATGCAGACCACGCCAACAGGGGGAGACCCTGTGATTTCCATGTGGCCATCCACAGAGTGAGTGCGAGGTGAACTGCCCCTCCTTCGTGGAGTTGGTGTCTCCAACGATTTCCCAAAACAGATGCTTCTGTGGAACTTGCACAAAATCTAACAACAAAAACAAATTGTTTCAATTCCTAACTTGAAATCCATGTCGGGAACCTGTTTAAGTTAAGGACTCAAAATAGCAAAGAGCTACCAAGTACTGCTGCAAGCATTTTGGTCGCTACTTTGGTACATTGCGCCCTAACAAGCTGTCCAAGGCAAGAAGCACCCTGTTTCCACCAGCTAACGCTGCGTCTGTACTTCGAATCTCCTCATATGAACCCAGTCCTGGGGATACGCCCATGCATTGCCAATCCGGTGGGCAATAATAAAAATCAGGAGCCAAGTTCATGAAACACTTGCTCATCAAAATTTCTGAAGCTCATCGATGTGCCCTGATAGAACATGAATTACCACTGAACATGGGGAAGTAGCATTTTGCATAATCAGGCTTCAAGAGATCTATGCTGTTATAGACAATGTGCATTTGGATATTGCCTCTGGATCACATATGAGAGGGTAAAGCAAGAACTCGGCTCTGGCACACTGTGCTGTTTGCCCTTCCAACATCCATTCTTTCTCCTCTTTCTTAGTGACAGAATCTCAAACTTGATCAGGTTTGCACTGTGCCCAGCTAAAATAAGGTGACACCGTTCTGCCCATAAGCTGCAGGCTTCTGGAAGGCTTCTGATGAGCTGATCTAGGTACCATTCCTTCTTTCTTCCCCTTCCCCTTTATTTTTGTCTAGAGCAGTCACAGTGACTGGAACAGTAGCAGTTATGATGGGTCCGTGAAGACCAAACCATGCAGTGAGAATGTGAGTGTAGGAATATAGAAGGAGGCTAATAGGAAAGTCAGCAAATCCAACCTGCTTCTTGTTTTGATATAACCTGTGAGAGGAATGGTTTTTATACTTTTGAATGGATGGAAAAGATCAAAAGAAGAAGAATATATCATGAAACATAAAATTATATGAAATTCTATTTTACCATCCATAAATAAATATTTTTTAAAGATTTTATTGATTTATTTGACAGAGAGAGAGATCACAAGTAAGCAGAGAGGCAGGCAGAGAGAGCAGGGGAAGCAGGCTCCTCACTGAGCAGAGAGCCCAATGCAGCGCTTGATCCCAGGACCCTGAGATCATGACCTGAGCCAAAGGCAGAGGCTTAACCCACTGAGCCACCCAGGCGCCCCATAAATAAAGTTTTATAGTCAACAGCCATGTCCATTTGTTTACATTACCTATGGCAACCATTTATTTCTCTGTTATTTATTTGCCTCTTGTCTATGGCTCTTTCACATTACAAGTGCAGACTGGAGTGGCTACATCAGAGTCTGTAAAACCTGCAAAGCCTAAATACTCTCTGGGCCTTTCCAAGTTTTGCCAACCTCTGTTCAGAGAACATCCTTGACCACCTAACTCCAAACTTTGTGTTGCGTGAGAAAAAATAAATCCTTTGCTGATATAATCCACTATTTTTTCTTTCAGATTTTATGTCTCTTGCAGCTGAAGGCAATATCATTGGGGCAGAGCTAAATGAGACTTGATGAACTAGAAGAACCAAGGATGGGTAATGGGTAGGTAATGAGGACAAGAGGCTGGAGGACATTCTGCAAATATCAGGGCTCTTAATCTATGCTCCTATAATTCCCCCCCAAGAAGGTTAAATCTTTCTTTGGAATAGGCTGTGGCTATAAAATTAGAGGCAAGGGAAGAGGTAAAAACTTTGCAGAAAGATAAAATCCCTATGGGACTTTGCAGCCAAGTGGACATACAGAGTCAGGGAGAAGCAGTTGGTGAAGCAAAATACCTCCGTGTATTAGTTATCTCTTCCTGCAGAAACAACATCTATTACTCACGTTTCCTGTAACTCAAGAATGTGTCATAATTTAGCTGGGCCCTCTCTTTCACACCCTTGCACAGACTAAAATCAAGGGAACTGTGGACTGGACTCATCTCAAGGCTTGCCAGGAAAAGGATGGACTGCCATGGTTATTGCCAAGATTCAATTTTTCAAAGGCTGTTGGGCTGAGAGCCTCACCTCCTTCCTGGTCATTAGCCAGAGACTGCCTTGCTATGTGGTCCTCCCCGTGGGGCAGCGGGCTTCATCAAGCATGCAAGCGACAGGACAAGAGAGAAGTGTGAGCAAGGTGAGAATCATGGTCTTCTATAACCCTATCCAGAAGCAACCTCCCAGCACCTTTTCTGTGTTCTACTCATTAGAAGTGAGTCTCTCATTGTAGCCCACTTTCCAGGGGAAGGGACTAAGCAAGGGTATGAATTCTAGGAGGTGCAGCCTGTCAGAAGCCGCTTACCACACTCATCAAAGCTAGTACTCAAAACTGTCATGGATTATTTCCACTTGGACCACCTATGCCGGTTGGTCTTGTAGAAAGCCAAGAAAGTGGCCCCTGAACCACAGTGGGATACATTAGAATGGCACCCCCTATGCTCATGCCCTAACAAAGGACAGCCTGATGCCGGCTCCCTGTAATACACACACAGCCCACCTCCCCCGACCACATTCCCACCTGTAGAGTTCCTCATTTTAGCCAAACAAACAAGAAGAAAATATTCTAACCCTGTAACGCATATCTAGATCTATTTGGAAGAGTTCTTCTCTGTGGGTAGTATACCCCTTACCTTTTGTCTTGAAAACATCTGTTGGCTTTCCCGTGATCTGAATACTACTAGCTCTCCTGAGGAGCCACCTGCCAATAAAGGCAAACCAAGAGTCCCTGGCTCACGTGCTCTTCCCCAGCCTTGACCAGGTCTTTCCCACTGTCTCTGACTTTCTTCCTTAACTTTCCTCCAAAAGAGGGCTCCCTCACTTCACATTCCCTTCTCCTGGTGGGAAGCACTTTCTGAAACAAAGAAGCCCTTGCCCACAGCCAAGACTGCTCAAGTGACCACTTCTGACCAAACAGGCTTCAAGTTGGTGCTACAACAATCCGAGGGTCTTTGAATGAAACTCTTTAAACTATGCAATGCTGCTTTGATCTTGGCAGACAGCATCCCTCATTTGAATGCCCCCTACCTCTTCTTCAAAGCAGATACTTTGAACCAAAGAGTTAATCAAACTCCTGAAATGAGTCCCAGGGAGTTGGAAACATGGCACCGTGCCCTGCCTGCCTATTTTGCAAAATTGAAAATGCTGGGCTTCCAAAGAGCTACTACTTGAGAGTCTTTTAAACACATAGAATACTAAATGGGTTGGGGGGTTTTCTGTCATCAGCCTTGAGCAGCTGAAACAAGAACATGAGAAGGAAATGTAAACTATCTTATTTTCTTCTTTTGGCCAGATACAGTTCTGATTTAAAAGCAGAATAAACATATAGTCTCTAAAAGAAAAATATGCATGAATTTATACACACCTAATAGTATACCCACTTGTTAGCACAGCTCTTTATCTTCTTCCTTCCTTTTTTTTTTTTAATGCAACATAACAGGAGGCCTGCCCTGCCTGGCCACCCAGGAGTGGGTCACAGGGGGCAGCCACCAAGAGACCAGCTTACATGAGGATGCCACAACCCCCAGGAAAAACAGAAATAAAGAAAGATTTTAAGGACTCATGAAATTAAAACTGTGTGGAGATAAATTTTACCCCCAAATGTTTATGAGAGAGGTACTCCAGGAAAGCAAGGGGACTTGCTCCCAGGTAGGGAGGGCATTGAAGTTCCTGGCACCCACTCTCGGGGACAGATCTGTGATCATCGGGGAAGGTGGCTTTTTAATACAACAGTGGAAGAGGACCTCCAGCTGTCCCTGTAAGGAAGGGGCCTGTTTAAAAACAAATCATTAAAATGAATAAACAAGCAAGAGACCAACTATGCAAGCAGGCACTGTCCAGACATATGTAAGAAACAGACTCTGACCCACACCTGCAGCGGCCTGCCCCCGATCTACGGGACACCAACCCCCCTTATCTGCAATAAATAGCCCAGGAAGCCAACCGAGAAGCCAGAGTGTGAGCCCTAGAGACAATCCAAGAAGCTAACTTACATAAGAATCTACCCCAAATGGCCAGGACTTAATTAATAACTGGCAACTTCTATGATACTTGATCTTACTTCCAACTTGGGACCAACAGAGAAAGCCATACGTGCATCCTAACCCAACTGCATAGGTCACCCCGATTCTGCTTAGCCCATCTCCAGCTTCCCTGGGCCAGCAGCCTCCAGTCAGGGCACCCTGGGAGCTCCCCCTTTCTCCTCTGGGAAGCTCTCCTGTCCTCTGCCTGCTCTCAGTCTCTGCCAAAGCCAAGTGACAGTCACTGCCTCTCTGGCTACCACAGACCCAGAATAAACAGCCCATTTTTCTCATGGCATGGGTCTTTGTTTATTTCCACAAAAATACCCTGAAAGGACTAAGGTATGTCTGGGAAGCCTCATAACAAAGCTCTCTGGCGAAAAAGCAAGAGAAACTCGTGGGTGGGACGTTGGGTGAAAAGTGCCATCACTCTCCCTATGGCTGTCGCTGTCTGCGGCCCCATCTGCATCCTCAGGCCTGAGGCAGCCCCAGAAGGGAACCCAAATCAACTCAAATCCAAGAGTTCAAGCCCTGGTTCGTCAGCTCAATGAAGTCTCAAACCCCCTCAAATGGGCCCCTCTGGGAACCATTCCTTCTGGGTTCCGAACCTTAAGTTACAGAGCGTGTGCACTTTTTTCTGTCACCCTTGTTTCCATGTGTCCTGTAGTATCATATGTGTCCTGTAACTGTTGTCCCGACCCAACGTCTTCAAGAGTGCTTTACCACCTCGGGCTCTGATCGCTAATATTAACCGCCCTTTGGAAAATTCGTGTCTCACAGGGATTTGGAATACATTAACTCTTGCAGAAGCACAGACCTTCACTTGTTTTAACAAAGGGGAATCAAAAATTGCTCGTCGTGGTGAGCCGAAATATTGTCAATATGCATTAAATTGAGACATATGCTGGTCTGGAGTTTTAGCTAAAGAAAAACTAAGGACGTAACAGATAAAAGCCAGAGTCTCAGTGGCTTCAGGGGAAAGATGTTTATTTTTCTCAATAAAGTTTACTCCAAACCAGTGGACAGATGGCCTCAGAGCCACGATTCAAGGACCCAGGCTCCCTCTATCACATGGCTCCATCATCTTCAACCCCAGGTTCTCCAAGGTACCATGTTTGTACCAAGCCAGAAAGACCATGGAGCCAGACCTAGAGGTATGAACATGAGTTCTAGAACATTCCACTAGACAGATCTTGATCTGTAGGGGCCGGGGGGCGGGTAGAGCTAGAAAATGTGATCTAATTCTAGACTCAGAGGAAAGAGAAATAAGGAGCTAACCAGTTTCTGCTACATTTATTTGGGGGGGGGGGGAACCTTTGCTGTGAAGACCTTGCTAATACCATTCCCTTAGCCAAATACCTGGCTTGGTCTCTGGAAAATATGCGCAGACTAAGCTCTATATTGGATTCTTCATACATCAAAGGATACAGTAAAACTCTTGATAGCTCAGCCTTCTCAGACATGAAGGACAGCTAACAATCCCTACAACAACAACAGAACGTCCTGCCAGTTCTCTCTGCCTTTTTAAAGGAGCTCTGAGCTTTAATTTTATTGCTTCCAGAAGCATTACAGCTTTCATGAGCCAGTGAACTAGTTAATTGGCTGCAGTAATAACTGGGTCTTAAAAGGTGGCACTAAACCAAACAAATATTAAGAAACCGTGACTCTAGAGTATAAGCTCTCAAGGATGAAGGGTGTGTCATGGGTTGACATGACACTCTACTTGACAGTTAAGGACAAGAGAGGAAATGACATTTTATAAAGGGAAAAACTGTAGGAATCTTAGATTTGTCTCACATTCACCCCTTAAAACCCTAAGTTCCTATATAGCTGATCTTTTGGCTACAATTAAAATACAAAAAGTAAAAAAAAATAATAATAATAAAGGTTGCTTTGCTTGACATTCTGTGTCTGCCCTTTTTACGTGTGGACAGCCCAAGCAAAGCTGACGGGAAAAGTAATCAGGATTTCTGTTTTAATGCGGGTCTTGATTTATTTCGACTTATATGCAGAATCCAGCAAAATGAGCCACGCCTTTCTCTGGAAATGAGATGTCAGGGTGGAAAGAATGTGGCGTCCCGTCCACAGACGGCCACAGCCTGTCCCCCCATTTCACATGTGCATCCTTTGAGGATGCCCTTTCGTCAGACTGCACGAGCCACACTGCATGGCCATTTCTACAGGAATAGAAGTCCAGAGCCTTACCACATCCAGATTTTCCCTGGAGCACACCAAAACGTAAGGTCTGCTTTCAGGGCAGTCAGAGGAAAACCAGTCACTGAAGACAAATAATGTGACCATTTTTTAAATGAGAAAATGAACATGATAGATCAACATGGCTCAGACATACCCGTCTGTTTTCCACTGTGTGGGCTGCGCACGCCAGCTCTCAGTTTGCTGCTTGTTGTGTTTTCTAACACAGCTCCCCTGGCCCCTGCCAATGACCCCCACGCACGCTCTCCCCAGGTAGTCTTGCTCCGCCGCCTTCCCGATCCCAGGCCGCAGACATTCTCGTTGAATGCCAAAGTTATCAGGGCAGATACTTACACTATCTGAAGAGCATATATGCATACGTTGTCTTTTTTCCTACATTTCTCTCTTATTACCTGCAATCTTGAGTTGTCGGTGCCTCATCTCCCCTCCATTAACACCGGTAAATTGCAGTTGATTATAATTCAGTTCCTTTTCTAGTGGGTTAAGTGCCGTAAAATGAGCAGAAAAGTAGCAAACACGGCATCGACAGCCTATAACGGCTTATTTTTACCTCTGATGTTTTGTCGGATGATTCTGCCTGAAATTCTTCAATTTGGGGTAATGATGCAGGTACTGTGTAATATGAGAAATTGGGGTAGAAACAGCAAATGATGATGATGGTGACAGAGGGTTCTATGTGGATAAAACCTAGCTCTTAGTGAGAGGCTAGTCAGGACTAACAACCCAAGTGCTAGAATGAGTCTCTTTTAAATGGCTCCATGAGTCAAAAAAATATATTTTCAAGTTTACTTTTAAAAAGCAAAAAGAACATATCTGGTGGTGTATGTAGAAATGAAGGACCTGGCTTCTGGCTAAGAAAACCAGGCTAGCTGCAGCTCTCCGGTGACACAGGGACCTTTTGACTAGAGTCACCAATCTTTCAGGACCCCCTTCTGCATTAGAATATTGGACAAAATGTCACAGGCCTTTGGGGGGCTGATAAGATCTCCAGATGTGAATCCATCCATATACAACCATGAGGACCACTGCTGTGGAACATGAGGGACTTGTCTTTTAAAAAAAAAAAAAAAAAGTTGAGTCCATTTCCATTTCTTGAGGGGATTTATGTAGAGACATTATGACCACAATAAAATGTTCACTCTGGAATGAGGGTGAAAAAGTTGAAATTTAGGAAGGACCAGAAATCTCTCCCAGGGTCACAGAGATCTCTTCCATTCCCTGCAGGCACTGAACACATTCTCCATCCCCTAGTCCCCTGGACCCTCTCTCCTGTGAAACTCCAGCTGACCCCTGCCAAACAACAACCTTGGAGACCGTGCAGAGTTGTTTTGTAAAGCTCCTTCCTAACACCATGGAACTGCTCACCTTTTAGATTTTCACTTATGCCCAGCATTGTGTGGGCAACCCTTCTGACCACTCTCTCTCCATTTCACCCTGAACTCCGAGGCATTGCACCACAAAACAAGGATAGCATGCTAACGGAGCCCTTACAGATTCATGCAACACATGTATTCTTCTCTTGTCTCATATGAGTATGTTTCCTGCTGACATGATTACTAACCTTCCACTCTTTCAAGATCCATCTCCACACCAAACGCCCACATTTAATTTCCTACACTGGACTTGGATACCTATAGGAGCTTCAATTTCCTCTCTTGCTGGCCATCCTATTTCTAAGGAAGAGGGCTTGCTCATCATCTAAGGCCCCACACTTTCTCCCTTTGCCCCTAATCTCATCCTCATGCTTTCCCGGAGACTTAGTTTCATCATTCTTCCTCAATGATACCTCAAATTTCTCCCCCCTTGATACTATAGGAAACCAGAAGATGTCACCCCAAATATACCTCTCTGGCATAAGGATTATTTTGAGAAATAGCAGGCACAGGAGAAGCTCTGAAAATGGTGTAAGTGACCCTTTGTAAGGGAAATTTACATTTGTAAAGGAAATCTCCATTTTTAAGTGTATCTCCCTTTCTGTACCAGGAAGAGAAGGATAGCTCTAAGTCATAAGAGACTTTTACCAATGGAGAAGACTTAAATCTTCATAACCAATCTTACCCTTGTTTACTGTGCTGTTCCTGGTCACCTCCCCTTAGCTGGCCTCCCCTACACCCTTCTTTCTTTGAGTTAGCTGAAGATCGTTATTTAAGCCTGAACTCTAAACCATGTCTTTCAGCCATACACATCTTCTATATCTATGAGATATGCATGGTGATAGACTTCTGTTTATTCTTCCCTGGGTTAATCTGTCTTTTGTTGCAATGGCCCCAACCAAGAACTTAGAAGGATAGAGGAAAAGTTATTTTTTCTTCCCCTGCAATACATTTCAGTCCTTGAGTTATTCCCTATTTTAAACCAAAAGAAAAAAAAAGGGAAATGAAATAAAATCTCTTTCTCTGACCCAGCTATGCTGACATTGTTCTGTTTTACTTCTCCTACTGCCAAATGTCTTGAGTTAGACAAAAATCCTCATAATCTATTTCTTCATTCCACCAACAAAATCTCACAGTCATCCTCTCCACAGTAAAGCTTTCTTGCACACCAATACCTTATAATTCCTTTTTTTTTTTTTAGGTCAGAGCATCAGAATACTACATCATTTCATTCCTTGTTGAATTTTAATCACTTTTAAAACATTTATTGAAGAGCAATATACATAAAGTGGACAAATCATAAGTGAAAAGCTCATTGAATGTATACAAGCTGAACACACCTATATACCAGCACCCAGACCAAGAATCAGAACATTACCAGAATTCCAAACTTCCTACTCATGTCCTCTTCTCATTTACTGCCCTCTCTCTCAACAAGTTAACTGCTATTCTGACTTCTGAAACCATACAATAGTGTTCCTGGTTTGTAAACTTTTCATAAATGAAAACATACAGGATGTGTTCTCTTGCATGTATCTTCCTTCATCCAACATTGGGATCATATGTTTATCCATGTCATTGTGTCCAGTTCATCCATCGCAATCCTGGAACTTTCCACTGTGTGAATATATTGCAAGGTGTTATCTCTTCCAGTCTGGGAGATTTATGAACAGTGAGACCGTGAACATCCTAGTATACATCTTTCAATAAACATATGTACACATTTCTGTTGCATATATATTTAGAGATAAAGTTGGGAGGGCATAGAGTATTCATATCTTCGGTTGTAATATTATAGATACTGCCAGTTTCTAGTAGTTGTACCAATATACACTCCCACAAGTGTCGTGCGAGTTTCTGATTGCTCCATATCCTTGCCAACTCTTGGTATTTTTTTCATCTCTTTTCTTTTAGCCATCCTGGAGGTGTGCATCAATGATTTTTATTTATCAGATAATAACCTCATCCTCCTTCAATATTTAACATTGCAGACATCCTCCCTTCCATCATAAATTCATTTATTCCAGGTTCAGTCCACACTGCTCATCACCTCTCCCAATTTGTCACATCTCTCTTCTTTTCTTCTCTACAAACTCTCTCTGCGATCATGTCCTTCACAGCAACTTAAGTTGTCACCTCTGCAAGTATCTCCTCTTAAGCCCTGGTTCCTTTAAACCTTGACAGAGCAGTCTTGCATTGTTTTACTCATTTATTCATCCACTTGTTATGGGTCCTTTACTATGTATTTGATTGTTTGCTTACTGGGTATCAAACAATTTGAAAGGAAACAGATATATAAATTCTAATACGAAATAGACTTTGTCCTCATTATGGCCTGAATTATGTCCCTACCCTCCAAATTCATATATGTTAGAGCCATACCCCCACAATATGATTAAGTTCAGAGATAGGATCTATAAAGTGCTAATTAAGGTAAAATGAAGTCATAAGTGTGGGGCCCTGATCCAACATGACTCGTGTCCTTATAAGAAGAGGAAAAGACACCAGAAATGCTTTTGTGCACAGGGAGAAGGCCATGTGAGGACACAGAAGGTAGCCATCTACAACCCAAGGAGAGAGGTCACAGTAGAAACCAACCCTACCAGCACCTTGATCTTGGGCTTCCAATCTCCAGAGCTGTAAAAAAATATATTTCTCTTATTTAAGCCACTGGTCTATGGTATTTTGTTACGGCAGCCCTAGCAAACAAATACATCCTTAAACCACTTAGTATCCGGAGCAGATGACAAGAAGTAAATTAACACTCACAGTACTATGTGCAATACACTGTGATAGAGGTTTATCGGGTTAACACAAAGGCACAGAGAAGCACCAGGACGGAAAAAGATAAAGATAAGAAAGTGGCATAAGATGTCTTCCCCTAGGAGATGATGCTTATACTAAGTCTAAAGAAATTAGCAGAGATTATCTGGGCAAAGAAAGCAGGGAAAGGTATTCCACAGAGGAACGAACACTTTTAAAAGTGTGGACAGGGGGCGCCTGGGTGGCTCAGTGGGTTAAAGCCTCTGCCTTTCTCTCAGGTCATGATCCCAGGGTCCTGGGATCCAGCCCCGCATCGGGCTCTCTGCTTGGCGGGGAGCCTGCTTCCTCCTCTCTCTCTCTCTGCCTGCCTCTCTCCCTACTTGTGATCTCTATCTGTCAAATAAATAAAATCTTAAAAAAATAAAAATAAAAAAATAATAAAAAATAAAAGTGTGGACAGCATGGCATATACAGTGAAACGAAGTAGTTTTGGATGGGTGGGGAGTGGACTGTGAGAGTGGGTAGAATCAAAAGATGAGATTGGAAACACGTTGAAGAGGGCCTACACCTTGCTAAGAAGTGACTGAATCGATAAGTCAAGGAATCCATAAACATAGTAGGGTATAGCTGTTTAATTTGTTGAAAAAACCATGTCTGAATAGGGGATCCTATTTTAGTACCAAAACTCAGGCTGCCATATGTCCTGGGTTTTCCAGGACTCTACTGATTTAAAATATTTTGCCTTATCAGACCATGTGTCAGAACACAGCCCAATTTAGGGTTAGGAAAATTTTGTTACCAAAACTTCATTCCATCCCACACACCATATTGTTTTTTTCCAAATAGCTGGTGACATTGTCTGTAGTCTGTATCCTATAAAAACAATCCTGATTTGAGTTTGCAACTCATCCTTATGAATATTCAAATGCACAGCTCTGGTGAAAATCGGAGCTTCAAGCCTATGCTACAGGCAACAAAAATAATCTTCTCAAAGTTACATTTATTTTAAGTAAAAGGTTGTAGCCTGAAGGCACAAGAAAAAAAGGATAAATATTTTATTATTACCTTGTTACCTTGCTTCTAAACGAGTAATTTTTTCTTTTTTTTTTTTCATTCACTAAGTATGAGGGATTTGGCTACCCCAATAGCAGAATCTTGAGCTACTTTGGCCAATTCAGGTGTAAGTCTCATGTATCTCAGGGCTTTATAGGGCTCCATCTCTGCAGAGAATCAAATGTCAGGAACCCAACTCAGAGGCCAAGAAAAAAATTCAAAAGGAATTCCAAACTTTAGGTCTATTTAAGAACAATTAGCAGTTACAACTCACAACCCACAGCAGGAACACTTCTTAAAAGCTTCCTTCCTCCGCGTCTTCTGTCAATCCTGCAACTCTGCCAGAGCCTCTCCCTTGCCAAGTTGCTGACATTCACCTCCTCTCTCCTGCCCCAGCTTTCTTATTATGGAGCTCGTCTTCGTTCTTGGCTTTATTTCTGCTTGTCTTTGCTCATTATCTGCATTCTCCACCACAAAAGGACATCGAGAGCTTAACCAGACAAGTAGGGACCCTTTCCAATTTCTTCCCATCATTTAATTCACTCAACCCATGACCCTACTTTATAATCGGTCCGGGAAGAGGGAAGGCAGAGTTTCAAGTACTCCTTAGAGGATGAGTGAAATTTTATTAACAAGCAATAATGAAATTTTATTTAAAAGCTGGCGAGGGTATGGTAGTTCCTAAACAAACAAACAAACAAATCTAAGCATAGAATGTCCAGTTGTTCTAACAAATCTACTTCTAGTATATACTCCAGAGAATTTAAAGCAGGCACTCAGACAAACATTAAACACCCATGTTCACAGCAACATTAATTACAATAGCCAAAGGGTGGAAATAACTCAAGTGTCCATCAACAGATGAATGAATAACCAAGATTTTGTATATCCATACAATGGAATATCACTCAACCGTTAAGAATATATTTCTGACACATGCTACAACATGGATGAATCTTAAAAACATTTACACTAAGTAAAATAAGCCACACACAAGGACAAACAGTATGATTCCACTTCTATGAGATAGCTAGAAGAGTCGAATTCATAGAGGCAGTAAGCAGAATAATGGTTGCCAGGGACTGGGAGCAGAGGGAATGGGGGTTGTTCATGAGCACACAATTTCAGTTTTGAAGACAGATGGTGGTGATAGCTGCACAACACTGAATAGACTATGAACGAAATATTTTGCCTCTATCTCCACCAACAATTGCAGGAACTCCAGCCACCCTAAAACATCTCTCCAAAGAGTTCTAGGAGTTCCCAAGGTGAATGGGCAAAACCCATTTCTCTCCTTTCTAGAAAAGTCTTAGATTTATGGCTAAATGTCTACTACTCTTCTCAGTAAGAATTAAAAATTTCATTTTTAAGCTGCTTATAAATCTCAGGATGAAAAAGGCATATAACCCAATGCCTAAAGGTAGGAAAGCCATTAAAAATGAGCAAGAACTCTTTAATATAGCATTCCTAAAATTCTACACCCCAGTGAATTGACTCTAATTACAAATCATCAGTTTTGGGAAATGCAGAACAATTCTAACACAAGTGTGTTTCATAAAGAACTTACTTATACTTAAAAAAAATTATAAACTTCAGGTAGCAGTATTTTTGAATTTCAGAGCACAATTATTAACACGAGGCTGCAATACAGAAAGTCACAACTCAGCTTCGTGTTAACCTGAGTTGTGACTTTCTGTATTGCTGGGATTGAGAAATATCACTCTGGCCAGTCACTCTCAGAATGCTATACATGAAAAATAAAGTGGAAAGCCTCCATAGCAATGGCTTTTTAACAAGAGTGTGTAAACATTACAGTTGCCTAGTCCTTCCATGGTCCAAATTTTCCTGGTTCAGTCAGACTGCAGCTCCACGTTGACCCTGAGCTAGAATTTGACAAGACTGCAATGATTATTTTCCAGAGGAGCTAGGGAGCAGGTGGGCTGATGGTCAGGGCAGCTCCCGGGCTGAGCATGAGCACACTGTGACATCCAAGACTTCTGTATCTTCTGCCCTTTAGCCATATCACAACTGCATAGTCATGTCTGTATTTTTAAATGTTTTCCTGGAAATCTGAGAATCACCATGAAGTCATGAAGTAGGAGTTGCATACCATGGTTTCTCCATAAGTGAAAAATCCAGACTTCAAGAGATTGAAGTGTCTTACCCAAGGTTCCACAATATCAAAGCCAAGTCTAAAACCAGGGTTTCCTAGTTTAATCATTCATTAAAGTAATCTATGCAGTGTCCCTACTATTGCCAGACACTGCTCTACACTCTTAGGATATGTCAATTTAAGAACAAAAGACAATGAGATCTGCTTTCATGGAGTTTATATTCTAATAGAAAATATACTGGTTATAATTCCAAATAGAGTAGTCAAGATAGGCCTCCCTGAAAAGAAAACATTTGAGTAAATACTTGAAAGGAGGTGAGGGAATCAGCAGTACAAATAGCTCTGGGAGGTGAGTCCAGGGAGAAAGAAAAGACAGAGCTGGAAAGCACTAGTCCAGAAATAAATATTGGTAGGGGTGAGAGTGTGGTAGGCAGTGAAGATGATGACAAAAAGAACCCATTAGTTGATATTTTGGAAGTAGAGCTGATTCGTCTCACTGATAAACTGGATGGATGGGTTACATTTTCTCCAGAAGGTGTTCAGATGATTTTGGAACCATTCAAAAGGCTCTAGTTGAGGTCACTCAATGGAACATCAGTAATGAATCCAGACTCAGACTGAAATTGAGTCTGTGGTTGAGACTAAGAGCAAGGAAGCACCTCGGGCTGGAGCAGAGGGAGGTGGGGAGATAACAGTCACAGAGACCAAAGGGGAACAGAGGTGAGACCGTGGAGCTTTGTAGATCATGAGGACTGTAGCTTTTACTGAGAGAGAGATGAGGAGCCAGTAGAAAGCTTGAAAGATGAAGAGAATAATCTGGTTTGGGTTTTAACAAAGCTGCTAGATTGATAATAGCCTCTCTAGGACAACGGTGGGACAGGGAAGCCAGAAGTTTATTGTGGTAATCCAGGCTTGAGATGATGGTGGCTGGGACCAAGGATTAGCAGTGAAGGTGGTGACAAAGACCAGAATCTGGATATTTGTGGAGACAAAGCCAACAGAAGATCCTGAAAGGTTAGATGTGTGGTGTAAGAGAAAGAGAGGAATCTAGAGAAGCCCTACATTTTTGGCCTAAGCACCTGGCACATGGCGTTGTTAAGCACTGAGGGAAATAATACTAAGAAGACAGGTCTGGGGAGGAGAGACAAGTTCAAGATAAGTTGAGTGAAATATGCCCCTCTAGGAGGAGATGTTGAGAAGGCTATTGGACCGCAAGTCTAGACTTCAGGAGACACTGTTTTGCTAAGACATCAACTCCCAGTGTCATCCCAGCTTGACATACTTCCCACATCCACAACTTGGACTTTTCCAGGATAAGAAACACGTAGTCAGATTAACTCTTTAGTACCCTCCTGCTGCCCTCAAATCTGCACTGGCCTTAGTTCTAGGAAAAATAACCAGTCACCCTCCAATTTATCTTAAGGGATTCTCAATCAACAGGTTCCTTCCCCAACTTCATATAGCAGAAACCCCATTACAGAACCTCAGACACGAGACACAGTTTTGTGTTAGGTGGACCTTACAAACAGACCCTGCAACTGACGGAATATGGCACCATTTTTCTAAGGTCTGTAGTATATTTAATCATTTCCCCTACTTTATCAGGAGGATGCAATTTTGTTTTTTATATCCTTGCAGGAGAATTTTTTTTTTTTAAGCCTGGGGAAAATCATAAGTAGCTGAGTGATCCAAAAAAGCCACACTCAATGCATCTAAATAACCCCATGTCTGGTTAACAATGAATTGATGCCAGTGGGATGATGATATTTTAAAACTTTTCCTATAAACGTGACATATGTATCCCTGTGCATCAGCATAATCTCTGCTGAAAACATTTCAGTGAATGACAAGTTGATTGGCCCCAATTTGAAAAGCATAGTGTATAAAAACATAATTTTGGGGGTGGCCAACATTATGACAGATACTGTATTCTGCTCATACACAGAACTGGTTTGAACTGTTTGGGGAATTTTGATAGTCTGTGAGCACTCTCAACAAAGAAAATTGGCCGAATAACAGAGGAAGGAAAAGAAAGGGAATGGAATTAACAACTGTTGGGCTACTATTATCAGCCAGACATTATTTGAGAGAAAATGGTGGGGTGAGAGATTGATTGATAATCATTGTTTTCACAACCAAAGGCAACAGCATGGTATGGATGGAGAGAACATCAGCTTTGCAGTGGAGAGCCCTAGCCCAAATCCCAGCTTTGTCTTGTACTGTGAGACGTCGCACTAATTACTACGTCAGGTCTTTGACCTTCAGTTTTCAGATCTGTAAAAGGAGGTCAACAATAGCTAGTTTCTAGGTAGTTGAGAAAACAGATATCTGTATTCACACACACACACACACACACACACACACACACACACACACACAGCCCAGCGTAGCTCTAACTTTATTATGAATGGGGCATTAGGGAAGATGGAATGTACAAAATTCCTGAACTACTCAGTAGGATACACACAAGCTTTAGATGACCACAGAAAGAGCGCAGGTCACTTCCGCTAGGTGCCATGCGGGGTCTCATTGATTCTAGAGCTCAGAGACTTGAAAGGATAAACAGGGCGCTGCACAGATCCTCTCCACTGGCCGGACTATCACAGCAGCCACGTTAACACCCTCTCCTGGGGTCCCCTCATTCAGTTTATTGAGTTTATGTCAAAAGATGTGGCACTGTCAGTTAAAGCCACCAAAAGAAATTATGATGGAAAATAAGATCCAGTAATGAAAACCACATCTTGATTCTTTGGGTGAGTGGGGGTCATAGAGACTCTGTAAGATACTTTTTTTCCTAACAGTTTCCCGTCATCTGGCCCCATATTAAAGAGAAGCAAGAGGTCTGTTCTGCAAAGCCGCTGACTCGTAAGGAATTGGAATCCCTTTATTATTTTCATTTTCTTCGACCTGTTTTGAATAACAGTAAGGATGCAGACCAATTACAAATCCTGATCCCAGATAAAAAGTCCAGGAAAGTGGATGGCATAGGGAGGCTGGGGATTAAGCAGAAAGGTGAGATGACGAGAATTAAGTCCTGGAGAGAGAGAAGGGAGGCGGGCCGAAAATGAAGGAAGCTTGGATTTCCAATTTGATCCCATAGGGCCCTTAACTTTCAGATGAGATCAGTGCCTCCAATTTGCTCTTTAAGCAAATATCGATCAGTTTTTCAGATTAGCTCTACTGTGAGAAATTCCATGGCACTGCCAGAAGTAGAAGAGGACATTGAATTTGCTGTCAGATCCAGAAGAAGATATAAGAAATAATAAGCAAGTGGGTGGAGAGGACTCTGCTTCCAATGTGTTATCCCAGTCTTCTCTTGCATAACAAAATCATCTCAAGAAATGGGTTTATATTAGCATCTGTACATGGGGAGCTAAAGAAAGAAAACTGCAGTGCAAAATTGCAGTGTGCTGGTTGAGTGTGAAGTGATCTCATTTTTTTTGTTGTTGTTTTTTAATCTGAGCTACATAAGTCAAACCTCACCCGGGAGTGTGGGACAAATCCTGTGGGACCCAGAGGGCATCAACCTGACGCATTTAATGGCATCTACGCTTAAGAGTAGATAGGAGCCCAAGGCCATGCACCTGGGGAGAAGTGTTGTGCAATAAGTTCAAGGTCAAAGACAGAGAGCTATGGCACAAATGCTGAAGCTTACCTGTGACCAGAGAAGACACTAGAAAGTTGGTCTCTACATGGAAAGGCCTCTGAAGCGTAGCCTCAAGAGGTCTCCTGCCTGCAAGAGAGAAGGGGGGCATGAGCCAGCTCTGCCCTGCGTCTGAGAGGACAATCTTTGACTTTGGTGCAGTTTTCCCTGGAGTCTTCTTTCCTGTCTCCTTTTGTGCACAGAGGACTAAGAGTTAAAGGTAAAATCTGGTGTGAACAAATTGGACAGGAGCCACATTAGCAGCGATGCCATGCGGCATATTAGTAAATCCCATACCATGAATCACTTAAAAATGCTACATAGTTGCTTTTGTCTTATTCTATTTAAACCCACTTCAAGCAAATGATTGAAAACTATGTTTTAAGTTTTAAAGATGGACAGAAGGGTATCTGCCCAAAAGAATTGAAAGCAGATCCTTAAAGAGATATTTGTATACCCATGTTCACAGCAACACAATTCACAAGAGCCAAAAGATGGAAGCACCCCAAATATCCACTGACAGATGAATGGATAAACAAAATGGGGTGTATCCATATACCACTGGAAGATTATCCAGCCTTTGCAAGGAAGGACATTCTGACACATGCTACATCGTAGATGAACCCTGAGGACATTATGCTCTGTGAAATAAGCCAGGCACAAAGGATGATTCCACTTACATGAAGAATCCAGAACTGCCAAATGCATAGAGTCAGAAAGTAAAACAGCGGTTGCAGGAGGCTGAAGGTAGAGAAAGAATGGGGAGTTGTTACAATGGGCACAGAATTTCAGTTTTGCAAGATGAAAAGAGTTCCTGAGATTTGCTGCATGACCAAGTGAAGCTACTTAACACTAGTGAATTGAACACTTAAAACTGGTGAAGATGGTAAATTGTGTATGTATTTTACCACAATTAAAAACAACGAAGTATGCGGAGTACAATATATTGAGAAAGAAGTGAAATTTCAGCAGATAATCCCTTGACAGAGAGTGGGGTTGGGGGCTGGGATTCTGGGAAGGGATAGCGAAGTAAAGGGAGCCACATGTATTCCATTCCGAATCCACTGGCATGCTCCCAGTGGTTTGGGGACATATTGAGGACTGCCGCTAGAGCTAATGTGAATGCATTCACAACAGACTACTGGGTAGGTCTAGAATTTGGGAGACTCGAGAGAGTTAGGGTCTTGAAGGTAAAGGGCATGGCTTTGAGTATGGATGGCCATAAAGGGTAATAGCGAGCCACCATGGGGGTTTGATGAGAGAGGTGACGCTCTCAGAGCAGCAGGTGAGAAAAATGAATTTGGCAGCTGCATGAAGGACTGACTGCAGGGGAGCCATGCTAGAAGCAGGGAAGCTAGTGAGGAATGGGTTGTAATTATTGGTCTTGGAACATAAGCATTTCCTTGCCATTAAATTGATCTTACCACAATAAGTCACAGTATTTACCCAGTCCTACAATAAAATGGCTCAGTATTTTACAGTAACAAGTCTCCAAGAAAATCCCAATATTCAAGTCCCAACAGATTCAAAAGGAAAATATCGAAAAAAAGGGAGGCTTAAAAAAGGAAGAAAAAAAAATGAAGAAGAAATATAAAGACTAACATGTCAGGGAAAGATATTGCAAACCGAAATGATTTGTATTAGAGAACCAGCCTTCTTCCCCCACCCCCCAAGAATAGCTGGACTATATAACTCTAGCGAAAAGCTATTTATGAACATTTCACACATTAATGAGCATTTCTTCTTACGACTGTTGAGTAACCAAAAACTAATGAGAAAGAATGGCATGCACAAATGAAAAAGCAGAGAGGAAAGAAAGCACTGAACATCTTATGAACGACTAAGGGTCCCATCCCCAGTGGAGCGTAGGGTATGAGTGAGTGAGAGGCAGAGGAAAGTGTGTGTGTGTGTGTGTGTGTGTGTGTGTGTGCATGCACACACACAGGTGTGCATGTACATGCATGCGGGTGCTTGGGATTGGTGGCTGTCTGTGACAGGAAACACAGATGGAGCCAAACAGACCCAGGGAGAATGTGATGCTGACACAGACTTTATTGTCAAAGATATTTGCTGGCAAGAATGAGCTCATGAAAGATCACGAACAGGGAGAAAGATAAACCTATATATTTAAACCTCATGTCAGGACACTTGTGACTGGGACAGGTAACTTAACTTCATGAAATCTCAATAAATACATGTCTAAAACAGGGTGAGTTGGGGGACCTGGATGGCTCAGTCAGTTCAGTGCCCAACTCCTGATTCCTGCTCAAGTCATGATCTCGGGATTGTGAGGTTGAGCCTCACATCAGGTTCCACACTAGACATGGACCCTGCTTGAGATACTCTGTCTCCTTTTGCCCCTCCCTGCCACCCTGCTTGAGCCTGTGCTCTCTCTCTCCCACTAAGAAAATAATAATAATAATTGCCAGGAGGAGCACACTTAATGAAAGTGTTGAGAGGATTAGAGATAACATAAAGTACCTAGAACAATGCCCAACATACAATGGATACTAAAAAAATAACAACAAAGTGAAAATAGGATCATATTATATATGTGTGCCTGTGTACAATATTACTCTTAATGATTGTTTCAAGGAAATCTACCCAGTCAAATTCTCTTACAATAGCATATATTTATTGAGCATCTATTATATACCAAATGCAAGGTACTAAAGTGATATGGCAAGGTCTCTACCCTTAAAAGCAAATGTCATCTGAGACAGCTGTATATTAACTCTCCAGAGCTTCGTATATTGTTAACAATATACGTCAAGTGCACAGCTGAAAATCCCATTGATGGAGGATGGGAGAATCCTGATAACCATCTCCGGCGCCCAGACCAAAAGGCCTGTTAGCCTGCAAAAGTGCAGCGCTGCCCCTTACTGGAAGGAGGACTTGATGACCAGGAGGTCTTAATTTTCCAAGTCCCAGATGCTCTTCCTAGATTGCTTAGCCTTACCTCATCAAAAAGAGAGAAAGAAAAGCAAAAGCAATGTGAAGAAGTACGTCCTTGGATGAAGTCAGGGGCAGCCAGCCGACCAAGGGAGGAAAGACATCTGCTGGTTCTCCCTTTGTGGGCCTAAGTCATATCCCAAACCAAAAGCAAAGATCCAGACTCCTTGTGAAAGCAAGATCCAGAGCACAAGGGTGCGGCTGCCAATGTAAGGACCGATGTGAAGAATGAGTGAGCCTCCCCGCCTGCACAGGCCAGTCCACCTCACTAGTTTGATCTCATGTTGCTAACAGATATTCAACAACCTCCAGTACCCTCTGACATGGACCCTTTTCCCATCAGCAATCCAGGTTCGCCTCAGCTACACATGACCACCCCCATCAAGTCAGATGCCCCACCTCTGTCAGAGAAGACAGGACGAAAACACAGAATAACATGTAATGCCACACGGGGCTGCTCAGGGGACATTAATGTTAGGTTGCCCATCAAGGGAAATCATATAAGGATGGAGAGCTTTCAAACAGGCCTCAAAAGAGAAGTACTCCCAGGCAAGGTGGAGGAAAGGCGCCCTAGATCAGTGGGTTCATGCGGAGGAGCCAGGGGGACAGAGAACAGAAGAGCAGGTCAGGAGTCAGCTCTCAAAGATACGATGTGCCAGGCTCACTCTCTGAACAGTGGGGTTCTTCATGCAGAAATAGAATTTAAGAAATATTCATTGGGCAATTCCAACTCAAGGTGTCCCATTGGAATTCTTCTTCTTCTCCCCATTCCATATCCTCTTCCACTGAATTCATATCTCTCTTAAACACACCACCCACCAATTTCCCTACATAGAAACTTGGAGTCATCCTTAACATATCCCTGTCCCTGGTCTATGCAGACACTAATTCTTAGCTATCCCACCTTCTCTAAATATTTCTCAAAGCCCTCTCCATCCCTGCTACCACTTTTACAGTCCAGGCCCTCATTATCTCTTGGTCATTCTGCCTCAAATTTAATGCCCTTCAGTTTATCCTCTTGTTGCCCCCCAACTGATTGCTCTCAAACTCAAATATAACCATGCTACCACCTGCTCACACTATTCACCAGCTCCCCATTGCTTTCAAAAGAAAGTCCTTGGTTTGTTACATAAAAGCCTTTGTGCTCTAGTACTTACCTATATCCCCTGACTCACCTGCTTTTCCTCCTTCTATACATTTTGTTCTCTGGCCATACCAAACTGCCTGTTTGGACCAGACTGTTTTATACCTCAGGACCTTTGCATGGGCTGTTCCATCTGCTTGGACCACAATTCTATTCTCTGCATGTTCTTCAGCCACCTAGTATTTACTTAATCCATGGAGATGGCAATTCAGGCATAAGCATGACCTCTTAAAGGATTCTCCTCTGGCAGCTCAGGCTGATTCTAGAGCCATCTTGTCTCTTTTCATGGTGCTCCACTGCCTTTATTATAGCACAAATCACAGGATAAATTGGTCTTAAATCTGTTTCCCCCACTCAGCCATCTTATCCAGCCTTGTGTCCCCAGCACCTACCAGAGTGCTGGCTTCATGGTAAATATTTAATCACTGTCTGGCATTTAATACAAGAAGAACATTAGCAAATGATAAAAATCTGTGCCAGACAGAGAAACTTGGGACTCTTGAGATCGTACAACCTAAGCATCCCTTTGAATGGAAACTTCCAAAAGCAAAATGGAGCCATAACCAGGAAAGAAGTTTGTTGAGGCTCAGGCAATTTGGCCCATTATGTACAATGGCCTGTAGGGTCCGATTATAAAGATGGAAATACTTTTGCGCCCGTGTATATGTGAGTTTATTTTACTCTGCTTGGACTCTGCCTCACTGGGCTTCACGTGGCCCCCAACTACTTCAGTTTGGCATATAGAAGGGAATTGAAAGTATCTTGCAGATAATCCAGGATGTCTGCTCAGTGTCTTTCATCTGGCCAAACTGGTGCCCCCCTTGCTCCCACCTCTGCCACCACATGACCTTCCCATCCTTGGATGTGGATGTGCACCAGAATGTCAGGACAGATCTTCCCCTACCAGGCAGGGCTCTGAGCCATCCTGCTGTTTCACAGAGCCAAAGGGCTCCCTGCATGGCCTCAAGTGCTTCAAAATGAACCCAGAAAGACAAGTGGAGGGCAAACAGAACACAAATATGCACCTATAAAAATAGCCTTGGAAAAACAGCCGCCCAAGAGCTAGATGGGAGCAGTAACAGATGGCTATGTCTGTCTGATTTCCCAATCCCTGAGGTTGTACCTCTCTGCTTCCCTTCCGTCTCTTTTCCTGGAACATGGTTTTGGCAGGCAGTGGGTCCCTTGGAATCAACAGTATCCTTCAAAGTCATTCCAGAATGGTATAGTAATCGAGGCCAACCTACATGCTACCCAGAATGAGAAGCCCAGAGTCATAGACGTGAGCCATGCCCAAAACACATCCATGACCTTGACAGGACATCCCTGTACCTTAGTGGATCAAATGTTCCTTTTTAAAGAAAAGCAGAGGAAATTGGGCTCAGATGAAAGTCAAAAGATATTCGGGCAATGTTGTTTGCTGATTGTCAGCTGAGCGCCTGGGTACAGAAGGCCAATGCCACCCGAATTTCTTGCTGCTGCCCCTGGCTCCGATCTGCCTGCCACTCAGGCACCACTTTCTTCACTTACCGAAGAGTCTGCAACTTCGGACAAACATTGACTAAAGTCGATCTTCTTGTTGCATATTCCCCAGAACAGACTGCCCATGTCCTGGCAGTTACTAATATTTGCAAATATTTTATAGTGATTTAAAAATGTAAAACACAATGTTTTCAAAATCACCCAAAGGTATTTTTTTATTTTGATGGCATCCTCTAGAAGCTTCCTGAGTTCAGTAATTGAAAGAGATTGTATTTTAAAATTTCATAAGTAAAATATTTCATATATTTTTCAATGTTTAATTTTCCTTATCATAGTTATAGAAGATAAAGGAAATGGATTTGGTATTTTCACCAAGCCCATGTAGATGCCCCAAAGCCCTTTCAGGTGACCTCAGTATTCCATACCAATATCACTTTCCATAAACAGCAGGAGGTGAATAAATCTGGTAGGTAACATGCTAAGAAAATCAGGCTTACTATGTTAAACATCAATTTAGCACTTACTACATATAGCACTAGGCCCTCTAGGAGAGTATGACATTGATAAAGGCGTCATCCTGCCCACACAAAGCTTTCCATCAAATAAGAAAGACAAACAATTCACTCTAGGGGCACCTGGGTGGCTCAGTGGGTTAAAGCCTCTGCCTTCAGCTCAGGTCATGATCCCAAGGTCATGGGATCGAGCCCCACATCGGGCTCTCTCCTCAGTGGGGAGCCTCCTTTCCCCTCTCTCTCTGCCTGCCTCTGCCTACTTGTGATCTCTCTCTCTGTCAAATAAATAAATAAATATCTTTAAACAACTCACTTTAGCTCCCAGGAGGATATGGCAGGGCCGGCGGGAGGAGGTGTGCACCCTTACCAAGCATGTGCAGAGAGCTTGATGTTCTTTATTTCATGTAATCCTCACCACAACCCTCTGATTTGGATATTACCACCTTTCCAAAGGTGGGGCTATTGGGGCTCTAGGAGGTTAAGTGACTTGCCCAACATCTTACAGAATAAATCACCAATTCAGGATGAACACAGGGGTGACTGACTCTATAAAGCCCATGTTCTTTCTCTAAACCAAACCCATGTTCTTTCTCAAGAAAAGCTGTATAATGCTAGGGTGACTAAGCGAGAAGGAGAAGTTCATTCCAGTGGGGTTGCTGATGTAGGTATCAGAGAGGACTTCACAGAGGAGGTGGCATTTGAGCTGAGACTTGAAGGAATAGGAATTTAATAGGAAATTCATGGGGAAGAAAATGTCAGACTAGAGGCTGTGAGCTAGCAGTTAGTGTGGTGTTATTTTGGAATTCAGGAACATGGAGGTAGAGATTAGCAAAATCATGCCACCAACAGAAGGCACTACATGTCAGCCCTGGTGTTTCCCACATAGCAAAACACATCCATCCTCCAGACCCCTTCCACCATGGATCTTCCTCTGGCTTTCATACCACTAGTTCCTTCTTTTCTCTTTCCAAATGTTTCTCTCTCCTCTTTTCTCCCTATCCCAGACAGACTTAATGAGGGTGTGAAAATCAAGCCTTCAAAAAAAAAAAAAAAATCCAATTGTGCCTGCAGAGCATTGCTATCTCCAAAAAGCGTGGACCATTGCCCCAGCTCCACTTTTTAGGAGGTGGGAGAGGCAAATGGTCTTACATGTATTTGCACCACGAGATTTCCTCTCAGAACCTGTGGTACAAATAATGACCTGGAAAAAATAATAATAATAATAATAATGACCTAGAACTCTCACAGGAACTGGAGTAACTCCTGTTCTTATCATTTTGGTGGATTTCATAAGTTGCCCAGGCTCCATGTGCGTCTTACGAAAAGTCATGGAGTCCTCAGTGTCCTAGGCTGCTACCCCAGGAGTTTGGAGTAGCTGCTGCAGCTGGTTGGAGATAGATGTTTTGAGTAGCTTGGAGACAAAAAGGCTAATTGATGGATGGAGGTCCCTGGGCGGGGGGGAATGCCCAGTGGAGGGCAAGTGCTTAGGTGGGAGGAGGGAAGGGAAGTTCATTCCATATTGAAATGAATGGACGGTATGAGGACGAATGAAGGCAAGTGATAGGGAGATGACACAGTTGAGATAGTTCCCATCTGATGTCTTCCATTTCCATAGGGAAGAGCACGGGGAAAGTGAGGAAGCCTTAAAGCAAATACTGTGGCATGTGGGAGTGAGATGAGTGAGGCCACAGGAAATGTTGTTGCCTCAGCTACAGGTGGGGATCACGGTCACGGGTGGGTAGTAGCTGCATTTCAAGCATTGTACCATTTTCTCCAACAATGCTCAACAGGCACAGGAAAGGTAGATGGACAGATGGACCAAAATTGGCCTTTGGTGAGTGGATGGACAGAATTTAGAACAAAAGTTACTGAGGGTATTGGCAAGAGGGTTGTTGAAATGTACTCAATCATTCAGCAAATATTTACTGAGTACCTGACAGATACTAAACATATTCTAAGCAGGTGCCTGGGTGGCTCAGTTGGTTAAGCATCTGTCTTTGGCTCAGGTCATGATCCCAGGGTCTTGGGATCTGGCGCCAAGTTGTGCTTCCTGCTCAGTGGGGAGTCTGCTTCTCCATCTCAATTTCCCTCTGTGCTTTCTCTCTTTCTATCAAATGAATAAGTAAAATCTTTTTTAAATAAATAAACAAACATTATTCTAAGCATTAGAGAGAGAGGTAAACAAAAAAGGCAAGGGTTGTTGATGGTATTTGTGTCATGGAGACAAAGCAGAAACAAACAGGTTTGTGAACAAGAAAATCAGAATTGCTGATAGTGGTGCAGAGGAAGCTGTGTATTAGGAATAGTCCAGGAAGAGCTCTCTGAAGAGGTTGAAGTGGTGACCCGTAAGGTCTAGGCAGGATGGAGAATGAAGAAAGACTCCAAAGCCCAGCAGATAAGGAGGCTGAAAGTCTTGAGAGGGTCAAAGAGGATAATGCTAGGGGCCTGGAAAGCTGAGGTTAGAGGAAAGTATTTACTATATGGCTTCAGAGGTTGCACAGTTCCTGACAATTAGCTTGAAGGAATGACATGGGGACTCTGTTCCTTCTCAAAATTACAACTTAGGCCCAAAGCTAAGTACAAAAGTACTAAGAGCCCCACTTTTTAAGTTCAGAGAAATTTCCGGTTATTGAGCAGTTACCTCTCCTTCAGGCTTTCTGGGAGGCATCCTTGCAAACAGAAGACTAACAAAGTAGACAGAGGCCAACAACCATGACACCAGCTGTCAGTCACAAAAGTCTGCCTCCTTTGACCCTCACACAAAATTTCCACTTGTTCCTACCCAGTAGAAGGGGAAGAACATACAGGGAGAAAAGGCTACATTCTTCCCTCCAGTCTAAACCAGGTATTACAGACTGAATGCTTTGTCCTCCCAAAATTTGTATGTTGAAACCCTACCCCTCAATGGGCTGTATTGGGAGTGGGGTCTTTGGGAGGTAGTTAGGATTAGACGAGGTCATGGATGAGATTAGCACCCTTACCAGAGGTGCCAGAGAGCTTGCCTTCCCTCTGCTCTCTGCTAAGTGAGGATACAAGATGTCAGCCATCTGCAACCCAGAGGAGGGTTTTCTCTAGATCCTGACCATCCTGGCATCCTGATCTTGGATGTCCCATGTCCAGAACTGTGAGAAATAAATTTCTTTTGTTTATAAACCCAGAGTATGAAACTCTGTCATAGCAGCCTGAATGGACTAACATACTGGGACTAGAGTGACAGGCTGGTAGGAAAGAGGCCTTTAAATCATAGACAAAGATTAGAAAGGATAGGACTAGAATAAGCTTACTAAGGCCTGGGAGTGAGCACACAGGTGTGAGTCATGCTAAGAAAGTCTGCTCTTCAGTAACAACACTTTCAGGAGAAGAATTTGTATTTTATGTCTATTCCCCCACAAGTTGAGACTCCACCAAAACTTGTTTTATGGACTTAAGACAGGATGAGTGAAGAAGAACTTGCTTATTCACTCAACACACATTTATTTAGCACATGTGATGTGCTAAACTCAACTGTAGGTGCTGAGGAGACAAAGGTGAGCAAGACAGGCAAATGCCTTACCTCAATGCACTTACGTTCCAACGGAGGAAAGAAGTCAACATGAATATGCATGGACATTATAACGGTGGTGGTAAATTGTACACAGCATCATGCTGAGACTGATGGTGGGGGTAGGGAGAGGAAGAGAGTATTCTAGATGAAGAGATCAGGGAGGGTTCTCTGGGGCATTGACATGTGAACAGGAGCTGAATGGAGTAAGACGCCCTGTGGATATCTGGAGGAGCTCAACAGGCAGAGCCTGTGAGGAGGGAATGAGCTTGGCAGAGTCAGAAGTTTCCAGTATGGTGGGAGCAGGCTGAGCAATGTGGACAATGTAGGAGATGAAACAGGGGAGATGAGCCGCTCAGGTAAAAGACTATGGTGGCCTGGGCTAGGTGACAGAAGTGGAGGCAGAAGAAGGAGGGTCAGCTCTGGGATATATTTGGATGCTAGGTCCTACCAGCTTCCTGGTCTGTTGAGGAAGAAAAGGAGCCAAGAGCCTAGGATAAAGGGTAGATTCTCCACACCTGAGATGAAAAGATTGACAGCGAGCCCAGAGGCTTCCCAAAAGAAGGGAGTGACGTAACGGTACTGTGGAGGAGTAAAAATCTGTGCATTACTCAGGGAACAAGGAGGACCCCAGCCCAAATGAGAATGTCACTTGAGAAGGAAGTTTTCAGTGATAGCCAGGAAACGGATGACACATCTGGACGAGATTAAGAGTGTACGTGATGTTATTTGCAAAAAAGTAAAGGTTGTGAAGAGTGTCGTGGAAAAGGTTAGGAGGAGCCATGTGTGGCTCAGGGAGAAGGACAAAGAGCCACAGGGGTTGGGATTTTGGAGAGGAAGGTGACTGGAGGACATTTTTCAGTTTGGACGAAAAACATGGATGAGTGATGGGGAAAATAACTGGCCTAGAAATTTTCACAGAACTCGGCCTGGAAGTCTCTGATGGATTGAGGTCTCTGATGGATTGAAGGACTTGGACCTCTCTGGAACAAGCCAGCTGCTCCTGGAAATCCTAGACCAGGTGGGCTGGCAACGAGATTGTTTGGTTCACAGGAGGCTCGCTGAATGCTGGAAATAGCATTAGCTCCAGACTGATGGGAGGCCTTCCTGGATGGAACCCTTTACAGCTTGTCTTAACTGTGACTCTGAGGGAATAAATGGAAAATGGCATCATTGGTTTTAAAATAATTCTAGGTGAGATAGTTGCTTGTACTTTCTGTTTCCCTTTACTCAACTCCCACTCACTTCTAAACCCACAGGGATCTGATTTCTGCCCACTGCATTTCACTCAAACAGGTCTTGGCCAAGCACACTACTCGTCTTTGTGTTGCTTGATGCTACCAGTATTTTCAGTCCTTATCTTATTTGACATTTCAGTCCTACTGACCAACCCTTCTTCAGGACACATTCTCTTCCTTTGGATTTTCACAGTGACACCACTCTCTCTTGATCACGCTCCTACTCTTCTGCTCAGTCACATGTTCTGTCTCCAAAATCCTCATTTACTTAGCCTTTTAAATGTTGGGTTTCCTTCATTGTTGATTGTAAGCCTTCTACCTTTCTTACTTTATCTTGTCTCTTTAGGCCAAATGTTCAAATGCATGGTTTCAACTGCCTGATGTAGAAGACGTATGAAAAATGCTGTAAGGGTGTTCAGAGATGTGCATGCCTGAGGTACAGGGGCGATTACTTGAGTTGGGTCATTGCTACCCAGATGTTAAATTTAGCCTTTGGGCAGATAATGAAAGCCAAGGAGAGGATTTATAAAGAGAGAAAAGAGAATCCATCTTGTTTCATTTATTTCATTTATTCTTCCAAACTAGAACTCTAGGAAAAATTATTCACTGGATTGTAAGATGAATAAACACCAATAAACAAAAGCAATTGTTTTTATCATTCATCACAATTACTAATATTCTACAAGTTAACTGTTGGTTTGTACATTTCAAGACCTGTGTACATTACCTTTGCATTAACTTTTTAATAGCATTTCGCACATTCCACCCAGAAAATTCATGCCTGTCTTTCAGTATACCACCAAGCTTTGTTTGGCTCTTTGATTCAGTCCAGCATCAGTAATTTTTACTGATTGTCGTTAAGATGTATGGTGGTGTTAAAGCACTGTAATCCATCTCTATCCTTGGAGATTTTGATGGAGTACTGCAGTATTCCTACAGCTTGCTGTTGTCAGCTTTTCCATCAGCATCAATTAGAAAAGACACCAAGGAACCATATGTTTGTCAATTATTTTATCAAGGGAGCAAGTATAGAAACATCCCTTGCAAGTGCTCAACAATTATTCCATGCAACTAAAAGGAGTACATTCTACTTTTTTTCTAGAAAATAAAACACAATAGTTTTACAACTCATTTAATGGCAACTGGTGATCACCAAATTAGCAATGGTTATTTTCAAAAGTTATCACACTAGCTACGCTGTCATTTCTCAAGGATGATCAGACACCTAGAGCCACAGACCCTTCCCACGTAAGAGGCATCATATAAATCAGACTTGGCTTATCATAAGTATTGATAAAACCAGACCTAGGGGAAGAACTAGGTCTGGGGACACATGCGTGGTCTTAATATAGCAAATGTTTAGACTGCCCTGATTATTACAAGCCAGAACTGCAATACTATTCACAGAATATGTTCTACTTTTTAAAAAATCCACAATGTAGGGCGTCTGGGTGGCTCAGTGGGTTAAAGCCTCTGCCTTCGGCTCAGGTCGTGATCCCGGGGTCCTGGGATCGAGCCCCGCATCGGGCTCTCTGCTCAGCAGGGAGCCTGCTTCCCTTCCTCTCTCTCTGCCTGCCTCTCTGCCTACTTGTGATCTCTGTCAAATAAATAAATAAAATCTTTTTAAAAAAATCCACAACATAGTCAACTGACATGTATATACAAGGCCGTTATCCTCAGGGTCCTCATGGCAACCCTGCTGCTAAGCTTATTGATCCTCTTTAATGAATTACCTGCTTTGTTGACATCTGCACTCAATTCCAAAGTCAACCACACATTTCTTCAATAGTTCACCTCTCCATTTCCATTTATTTGCAGACTGTCCACAGAGACGACCCACTAAAAAGAGGACAACACTCACCCCGGAACCAGAATGCTTGGGTCCGAGCTTTAACTTGTAATTTAATCAACTGTGCACAAAATCTGATTTTCCTCATCTCTGTTTCTGTGTGAATTATCTTACACTCCTTCCTCATATTCTCCAAACAAGCAGGTAGTAATAGTATTACCATTGGGAAAAGCTTTGGAAGCCCAAACACAGCCAATGTCCTTGCTTGATGGAAAGTTTAAGAGACAGCCATCTGTTCTCAGAAGCTTTATGGTGCGGACTATGGGGATCTGCCTCACAGAAACCAATATTAATTTATTACAAATGCATTTGCAGAATCTTAGACATAGTCAACTTCAGGTCTTAACCTAACAACATGTTTCATCCAGTAGGATCCTCAAAATTCTCCGGGAAGATAAGGAGGCAAGGGACCATTCTTCCCATTTTGCAAATGAGGAAAGGAAGGCTCCAGATTCAGCAAAATGACCAAGATCACAAAGCCAGAGAAGGGCCAAACCAGAACTTATTTTTCAACTTTTCTAATCCCTAGTTGTTCACCTTGCAAGACCTTTAACAAGAAGGAACAAAGCAGAGCACCAATCCCTTCTCAGTGCAAGGAATGACAATTTAATAACCCAAGAGATTTAATGTACCTCCCAAAAGATTCACTTCTCCCCTACTTACACTGAAAGAGTCAGGTTTATTCTACATTCTCACAAATCGATTTAAAACAATCAGGAGAAGGCTCAATAAGCTTCACCTATACAACAAAAATAAAATACTTAGCATTCATGCGTAACTTCACATTTTGTAGGTACTGACAAGAAGCTATCAAGCATTTATTTCATAGATGGCTATTATAATTATTTCACAACACAGAACACGTACACAGGCTTCTTTTTTATTGGAAAGAGAGGTTTTACAGGCCAATTTAACCATACCACTTTCAACGTGAGAGCACCCAGCCTCAGTCTGGTGGGATGCATTCTTGAAGTCTTGCACATTTAACTTATAATGAGCTTCAATAAATTGTACTCTGTAACTGTTTCACGTGATAGAGGTCACGCGCACACATGCAGAAGCTTAGCTGCAGACAGGCACTATGTGGTGCATTCTAGTCATTTCCAGCTCAAGACACAGAAGACTCCAAACTCCTACAGTAATTAGACGTTGGCAATCTCTTTGACTCAGTGAAATGAAATACTATCAAACCCAGTTTAAATTCTTAAGTTTTCAAGGAAAATGAGTGATTTCAGAGCAGCTTTTGCAGGTGTTACGTCTGCACGAATAAGACACGAGAGGGCCTGACCACAATGGTGATGGCTGCAAGGTGAAGGACAGATTTGAAACAAGAGGATTTTGTATGTTACAAAGTAGTATGGACCGAGAGAGCCATCCACGCAAGCTCTTCGCACGTGTCTCACGAGATCGTGGCTTGGTGGCACTGACTGCTTTTTATGCATGTTCAGTTCATCAATAAATGGAATAGAAGACCCGAGCCTACCTTTTTAATTATAAAATGCTTTTCTCTCCCTCATAATCAGACTTCCACTCATTTCGGCACTGAAAAAAGAATGTCATCATCATAATTCCTAGTAGCTTGTTTCTGTTTCCGCTTCAGCAGATACCCTGTAGTTGGGAAGTCACATAACAGCTTTACATCCCATCAAGTTGCCTCCACCCGAAAACAGCTGCAATGCTTATCTAATTAAACCCCAGCGCCAAACTGTGAGCTGGTGCATCAATCATTAATATTGTATTTTGGATCACTTTAAATTCTGACTGAGGGTACGTGGCTCCGCACACACTGGTCTCTGAAGGAGATTTTTCAAATAATCTTTAAGTGGCATTGAAAAAATAAAACAAGCTGCCTGCTGTTTGACGAGAGCTCTACCACCCTGCTGTACCCTGATTAGCTGTTAATACTAATTGAGAGATGAATATTGCTTATTCCGAAAGGCTAAGGATTTTTTTTTTTAATCATGAAAAGGAAAAGGCAGTTCTTCTTGCCTCGGAAACGTGGCTCCTTGCCCAAATTTTCAACAGCACCAAAAGAATGGTGGTTTCTGGGTCTCTCGTCCACAGGGTGTGGAGTCATTATACTGAATCACTTCTTTACTCTGCGGGACCATCCACAAGTTTGTGAACTGTGATCTCCACGTGGGATTTGCACATTCATATCCTACATCTGGAACGTGGAAATGGTCTTTGCAGAGATCTGATAGCCCAGAAATATTTATGTAAATCTCTGTCCTGCGAAGGCACATGTTGATATACTTGGGTTCAAGCTCATAAACCAAGAGGAACAGCTTCCTACATTGCTATCCTAATAGACTAAAGCCAACAGGCTAAGCCAAATGGGACAATTTAGACAAAGAGAGACTGGCAAAACCAAATGAATGTCTGCTTCCTTCCAGCATTCTAGGAAAAATACCAAGCAGCTGTGCCAAAGAATACCGCCTTTCTTTGTTAGGAAAAATACTCTGACCCTCTCGAAATCAGGGGATGCAGTCGGCACCAGGTTCAGTAAATCTGTATGCAAGACAGATTTCCTAACGAGGCATGCTCAACTGCAGAAACACAATGCATACCTAGCTCTGCACAAACACAGCCTAAGAATCGTAAGGACATAGAACAAAGCATGGGAACCATGAGGTTCTCATTCCTATAAGCCGAGACGCTTGGGCCTTTGCCAGGGTACTGCCTGGCACTTGGCCACATCATCTAGAGTGATGGGAAGTCTTGGAGAATACAAATAAGAGAAGGAGGATGATTCAAGAGTAGCAAAAATATAAGGAAAAGACAGAGGCTTAGGATGGCATAGTGCAGAGAAGAGAAGACTAAATGATTTATCAACAGTCTGTAAACCCACACGAAAGACCCTAGTGATGCTTAGAGGCATCTCCTGAGTCTAACTAACACAGATCAGGGCATGGGGATTAAGACTGTCGATTTAGCTAAGCTAAAACTACATTTCCCAGAATTCCCGTGTGTATGTAATTCTGTGGGGAGGGTAAGAGTCATTTTGCAGGAGATTTGGAAGATGGTAGCCATATTACTTTGAAGGCTTTGAAGACCAGAGCCGGGCTGGAAGCATTATTGATCTGCCTACTTACCTCGCTGGCCTATGCAACTCTAGCTCCAGCTGGCTCCCCTCCTTTAACTTCCGTGACTCTGTGTCCAGGAGAGTTTTTAGCTTCATGACAGAGGATGCCAGCTGCTCCTGGTATACAAGCCCATCATCAAAGTTGGAGGTTAGAAGGCTATGAGAGACCAACACAGATTCCAGTCCATCCTCCGGATCCCAGCTAGTACCTGTGGCTCCTAGCTTATTCTTGCTTTCCCCACCTCACATCCATCTTACCTCCCAGCCCCTAGTCATACCCACACTCCTATCAATGGGGCTATTGTGACCATACTCAGAGAGAAGAGTAATTTTCTTTGGCCTGTAGTGGTTTAACTCTGACATTGTAAGTACCTCACTGTGCAGCTCTGTAGAGATTGGGGCTTGGAAATCCGTGCTCAGGGCTTCCTGAGTAATCAACAGTCTCTGATCCAGAAACCTCATGTTTGCTTCCTGTTGGTATATCTATAATTGTGGCAGGCTCATCTGTCCACTTGTAAAGGAGGGTGAATCTCACACTCTTCTCGGTTTCAAACTTAACATTTTCCACATAGACTTCCATAATTTCCACAACCCTAACCCTTTCTTTGATAATGAGACATATTCCAGCAGAGAAATTACCCCCTCTTCGATTCCTCTACTTTCTAAGTAAGGCAGAACAAGAATGTGCCAAATTCTCTGCTTTTACTAGAATGCACTTTCCAGAGGTATCTGGAAAATGGAGGACGGCCATTTTGCTTTTCCTCTGTGCCATTCCTACAACCCACATGAGAAAAGAACCCCCTATCTCCTTCTTCCAGAAAGGCCTTCCACAGTGCCCTACCAGCATAATGTCACTCCTCACTAACTGTTCTTCAGGAATGCAGAGGGCATCTCGGATGAGTGTGGATGGATTCTGAATCCAGTCTTGTCACCTACCATCTCGGTAACTGGACAAGCCTTGCAACATTTCTGAACCCCAGTTTTCTCCTGCACAAATCTGAGGGGTGCCTGGGTGGCTCGGTGGGTTGAGCACCCTTCTCTTGGTTTTGGCTCAGCTCAGGATCTTGGGGTTGTAAGAATGAGTCCCATACTGAGCTTTGCGCTCAGTAGGGAGTCTGCTTCAGGATTCTCTCTCTCCCTCTGCCCTCCCCCAGCTTGCTCGCTCTCTAAAATAAGTAAACAATAATAAATAAAATTTATTTTTTTTAATTTTTTAAATTTAAATTTATTTTTTAAGTGAAACAAATAAAATAAGTAAATAAATCTTTTTTTAAAAGAAAAAAAATTTGAGATAATGTTTCTTATGTCTATTACAGGCTGTGACCAACAAAATGATACAAGTGCAAATGGGCCATAAATGACCCCACTTTAGTTACTGTAAGAAAGAATCTTCATTTAGTTAAGCAATAAATGTAGAGTCTCTGCTCAGTTATCTTTGGTATACTTGGGCCCATATGCTGGTGATGGGCTTCTCCAATGTGACAGTCCCTGACATTTTGTCTTCCCATTTTCAAGAGTCCACTATTTCCCTGACAAGTCCTCTAGTTTCCCCCCACTATGGATGGAACCTAACTTTGAATCTTAACTAGCATACCTAAGGCCATCAGACCCTACTAGTTCTCATTAGTCCTTTTTCTAGAAGACCGGATTCTGCTCCCAATATCCCTTTCCTACTGAATGAGTTCTTTTCTGTGAAAAGACAAACTACCTAAAGTTGCAATATCATACACCCTACTTTTTTTTTTAAGATTTGACTTATTTATTTGACAGAGACAGTGAGAGAGGGAACACAAACAGGGGGAATGGGAGAGGGAAAAGTAGGCCTCCCGCTGAGCAGGGAGCCCAATGTGGGGCTCGATCCCAGGACGCTGGAATCATGACCCGAGCCGAATGCAGATGCTTAACGACTGAGCCACCCAGGCACTCCTATCACACACCCTCTTTGTTTCCACTTTGCTGTCTGGCCTATTTCCATTATGAGCATGGTGTCCTGCTGCTGAATTAGACCCTTACTTTCTCTTCCGATATAAAAAGTTGATTATCTCTTCTGATTTGTAGAGTTGTACTTGATTCCCAGTTGATTGCTGGATCTTGGATCCCAAATGTCCTTCATAGGTCAGCATTAGAGATAATGTCCTTTCTTACTTTCCATCTGTATTAGTTACACTGATGGCCTTAATTCTTTGCCTGTCCAACACATTTTAGCAGGCAAGGTAAATTCCCCAATTCTGGACTTAGTATGCAATTCATTTTGGCTAATGGGATGTGAGCCAATGTAGCACAGAGACTTGAAAAGCCCTCGCATGTTGGTGCTTGCTTGCTCTCAGGCACTTGCTACCAGTATGAGAGCATAGCAAGCTAGCCTCCTGGAAGATGAGAGTATGGAATAGGGCTAAGTTTCCCCAGTGATCACAGCAAAGGGTGTCCTAGAACAGCTGACAGTCAGCCAACTTCCAGATATACAAGCCCACCCAAGAACCCACATCCATAAGTAATAAAAACGCATTATTTTAAGCCATGAGTTTTGGGCTGCTGGTTGTGTACCATTACTACGGCAATAAATAACAGACTCAGAAATCAGTAGACAGGTGCACAGGTGTTGTTATAATCCAACTCAAAATATGTGGTTTGTGACTAGTTGCTAAGTAAAACCTAGGAAAAAATTGAAATAAAACTACTAGAAGCCTCTAAAAAGTGCTAAGAAAACCGTTTTAGGAGGATGGGAAGTTGGTGACTCGTGTTGTCCTAGTGGCAAACTGTGTAATGTAAGACAGAAAATGCTCCTGATGAAATTCTAGACTTGAACAAAGAAAAGTGACGCCGAATACTGAAAGTGCCAGCTGTTTCTAACTAGCTGTAGACGATGAAGAATTACAAGGAAGAGATGAACTCAGAAAATAATATAGATGTGCCAGACTCTGCTAGTTTGGAATAAAACCGATTTTCATCTCCAACCTTTCAAGCCAGAAAAGATTCTCAAATTAAGACATGGCCACGGGTAAAGACCAAATTAAGGGTGTGTCTGTTAGACCTTCTGTTAAGACTTCTGGCAGACCCACAAAGCTCAACAAATGGGCTTTCAAGATTTTTTTTTTTTTTTTGAGAGAAAGAGAGAGAGAGTGGAAGGGGATGGGGGAGCTGGACAGAGAAAGAGGGAGAGAAAGAATCTCAAGCAGGGTCCATTCCCATCATGGGGCTTGAGCTCTCAACCCTGAGATCATGACCTGAGGCAAAATCAAGAGTCACATGTTTAACTAACTGAGCCACCCAGGTGCCCCTCAACATTCTTAAGGGCATTGTCCCACAGCAATATAAAATAAAGAAAACATCAAGAATTACATAGAGAAGGAAAGATGTCTCCACAAAATTGTGGGTTGTGTTTTTAACACATAGAGTAACCTAAAAAGAACCAACTGTTCAAGATATAAGAAGTAGGTTGAGAAAGTTGTTCCAAGGGTACATCTTCCAATCCCTCTTCAGAAATAGCCAAGAAGGAAAACAAAAATGAGGACAACTCAGATAGCAGAGATAAGAGCTGTGGAGAACAGCAGACTGGAGAACCACTCTTAGAAAGCAGTATCTATGGGGGCACCTGGGTGGCTCAGTGGGTTAAAGCCTCTGCCTTTGGCTCAGGTCATGATTCCAGGGTCCTGGGATCAAGCCCCACATCGGGCTCTCTGCTCTGCAGGGAGCCTGCTTCCTCCTCACTTTCTGCCTGCCTCTCTGCCTAGTTGTGATTTCTCTCTGTCAAATGAATAAAATATTTAAAAAAAAAAAAGCAGTATCTATGTCCTATCAAGGCACATGCCTCACTCCCAAAGCACGTTTGGCCTTGTGACTTACCCTGAGTAGTGGATACTAACAGGTATGATGCAAATACAGTCCTGAAACGTGCTTGTGCATTGTTGTTTACTCACTCCTGACCTCTGCCATCATCTGGAAGAGTGGGCCTGGGTCAGCCTGATACAAGATAAGACATCTGGATAAGTTATCTGGAGCAGAACGGAGCTGCCCCAGTCTTCCCACCCAAATTCCCCAAATTCATTCCAGATCAGCTGACAGATAGTCAACCACCCCAACACATGAACTATACATTCTTCCTATCTTAAGCCACTGGGTTTGGGAGCAGTTTCTTGTGCAGCGTATTCTGAAATAAATAACATATACACCATCCCTCTTTTTTTGTTCTACTCGCCTTCCATGTGACCAAAGTCTCAATGTGCCTCTTACCTGTAGTCACTCTCTTCTACTACTTTCATTATTATCCTCACTTCTAGTCTCAGGAATTACATTACAGATGTATACATGCTTCCTACAGAGCCCTACCCAGGCCACCTTCCTGTTACTAGAGATGTTCCTACAATCAAGGTACTCCCCTCCCCGGAGCATCTACTTCTGCCACCCCTTGAGCATGTTGGCACAACTCTCTAGGCCTCGTTTTCCTCCTCTATAAAATGAGAGGTTCAGAGTACCGCTAGATACAATTTACATTCACATAGCGCCTCCTATGTATCATGTCTAATGTGTTTTTATATGTCATCTAGTGTCCCCAAACAGGATGTGGTAGATACTGTTACTTCCATTTTACAGATGAGGAAATAAGGGGACGAAGCCTCCCCAGATTTCCCAAAGTTCTCTAGTAGGCAAGAAGGTGGGTGAAAGTCTTGGAAGGAAGGAAAGAGAGAGAGGAAGGAAGGAAGGAAGGAAGGAAAGGAGAGAGGGAAGGAAAGCAAACATGGACCAGTAACAGCAACCGAAAAAAAATTGTGAAGTGCTTCAATAGAAAAGAAGCCTAAATTTAGTCCATTCTGCTCAGAATTAAGGAAAATTTGTCATATTCTGCAGTAAGGACTCTCATATGCTTGAAAGGCAATAGGCTTGGGATGCGTAACAGAAACAGCCTCACTTGCAAGTGACCACTTCCTGTGAATCAGGAGTTTTTCCTCTGGGCACTCTTTCCCCCACGACTAATAACTGAAACTCTGAAGCTGGCAATCAAGTTCTTTATTCCAAGCACTGCTCTTTTACTTGACTGTTTATTCCACACAAACATTTACTGATGAATGCCCGTGTGCCAGGCACTATGCCCTTGCTTTGCCAGCCACGCAGCCCAGAGCCAGACAGTCTGGTATCTGAGCTTTGAAGGCCAAGAACCAAACGTTTATATCTGGCATTTTCTAATTAAGGAAACAATTTTTATGCAATAATGGAAGGGTCTTGAGATACAATGCAAACTTTGACAAGCTGACTGGACTCAAAGAGAAGTTGCTGGGAGATTTCCCACAAGGCCAGGTTCTTGGACGGAGATGATTCCTGAATCTAATGTGTTCACTCCTGTGAAGCTGGGCACCAAGAATGCCTGGCCCACAGCTGGTAGCTATTTTTCCCCACTTGCTATGCATTTGAATCTCCCAGTGAACTCCAAAAACAGAGGTGTCCAACCAGCCTCTCCCCCCAGGAGATGCTCCTCCAGTGGGTGGGGGTCGTCTGTGGCGTTTCAAGCTCTGCAGGTGATTCTTACGCTCAGCCAGCGGTGAGAACCAGTCAGTGGGCACCTTATGCATATTTTCAACGTATGAAAAATGAATGACCAGGTATTATTAAAGGAAAGGGGTTCCGCACTCTTAAAACCATTTGATACACTGCTGGGTATAAAATCTAAGAACAAGAAAGGAATAGGAGGGAATGTAGAATTATGCAGAGCAAAATGTGCAGGAAAACCAGATGTACTGTAATAGGTAAACATCTTACAGAAAGAGGGAAGAAACACACAGGATGCTTTTAACGCCAAAACATTTCCTAGGCCCTTCTGAGATCATAGGTATACTTTATAATCTTTGGCCAAGAAAACACATGAAAGACAAACCCATATGAATTTGTTAATGTTCTTAAATAATTTGAATTAATTACTTTTAAGTGCTACTTCCATTTGAAAAATACTAATCCTTGATATCCAAGACATCACTCAGCATACAGACATGGTTGATAGCTACATGGACTCGGGAAGTAATTCAGCCACTCACTGGAATTCGTGGTCTGCAAATTGGGAACCTCAGACAGAGACCACCTACTAGCAATAAGACTACAAGGAAATATTTATGCCTCTTCAAGAAAGAGGCAAAATTAGACCATTTAGTGATAAGGAGCATCTTAGATTTCTACATGGAAGCAAAATAACTCATCAGGACTGAATGCAAAATTTGGGATTTTTTTTTTTGATAAGTTGTCATTCTACAGAATAGACAATTTTGGTATACAAAAGAAAAAGAAGGAAATTAGATGAGGCTCTGAGCAATAAAAAATGATGCAGAAAACATCTGAGGTAGAACAACTCTAATATTTTCTCACCACAGAATCAAATTTGACATAATATCAGGACAGACGTGACCAGGGAGAGAAAAAAATTTGATTATTCAATTTTGGGGAAAGGTGCTATTATAAAATAACAGCATTGGTTAGGGAAATAATACCAAATACACAGCTGAAAAAAGTAAAAAAAAAAAAAGAAAAAGAAAAAATCCCATAAGAAGTCAAAAGATCATTTTAAAAAACTTATTGAAAGTCCAGGAGAAAAATGTACACCCAAGATCAAGGTCAAAAGGTGATTCTTAAATAGAAAGCATTGTGATTAAAAAAGCCCAGTAAAAGGGGCTGTCATAGAAAAAAGTAAAAGGCATCTTATTGAATGGATACACTGCGGATACATGAAGGTCACAGAAGGTCAAAATATAGAAACAGAACCGTTGCTCTGGCTTCTCTTGTCTTCATGCTTTGCCATATGACCCTGAGCTGTCCTCAGGAAATCCAGGAAATCGTTAGGATCAAGAAATGAACAAGGTGGTGAGATTTAGGATTCGGCCATTCCCAAAGCTCGCTTACCACAATTCCACCTTTTCTCCCCACACACTTCCAAAGTTATTGGCCATTTGATATGGATTGCTTCACTTAAAGGGGCATATCTAATGTCCTGTAATGTATTCTTACGGATGTGGAATCCAAATCACCACAGAATTGTCTTTGTTTTCACTTTTTTTTTTTTTTTTTAAGAGAGAGCGAGCACACGAGCCGGAGGGATGAACAGAGAGAGAGACAGAGAGAATCCTAAGCAGGCTCCAAGGCCCGTGTGGAACCCTCTGCAGAGCCCAACACAGGCAGACACAGGCGTGACCCCACAACCCTGGGATGACGACTGGAGCTGAAATCAAGAGTTGGAAAGTCCAGCTGACTAGCCACCCGGGTGCCCATGTCCTCATTTTCTCCTCAACAATGTCTCCGAAAGTCTGGTGCTCTGAATGTCAGTCCAGAGGCTCCTCGACAAAAGAGGGCTCTGTGCTGAGATAATTAGGATTTGTAAAGATGCTTCAAAATCCGAGGTTTACGACATCAATATTTCTCCCATCGTTTCCCAAATTTATTTGACCTCAGATCCCCTTCATCATGTAATCTTTACTAAAATTCCCTAGAAATGATCTTCCTTGACATGCAGTTTGGAAAATCTTTACTCTAAGATACTCTGAAATCTACCCCTTCACTCAACAAACACACTGAGTTCCCGCTAGATGCCAGGAGCCCGTCAGCATCTGAGGTGCTGCATGGACGGGACATGGGTTGTGCCTGGGTCTTCATGGAACCTGTTTTCTAACAAAGCAAATGCAGTGTCTGTGTCACCCAACACATTCCTCATCATTTCCGGTGCTGCTCAGTACTATGGGAAAAAAGAAATAAAACCCAGTCTGGGAATAGAAATTGGTTAAAACGGGCATGGGAGGTAACCAGGTGGGACAGTCAGGAAAGGCTTTTTCCAGAGGTGAAGTTTCAGATTATGTCCACTGTCGTTTTTACACTCAATGCATTTTTCTAATTGTTTGAAAATTCGTGATTGAAAAGTAGTAAGGCAAGATTAGTATTTTAGCGGGGCGCCTGGGTGGCTCAGTGGGTTAAAGCCTCTGCCTTTGGCTCAGGTCATGATCCCAGGGTCCCGGGATCAAGACCCGCATCAGGCTCTCTGCTCTGCAGGGAGCCTGCTTCCTCCTTTCTCTCTGCCTGCTCTCTGCCTACTTGAGATCTCTGTTTGTCAAATAAATAAATAAAATCTTAAAAAAAAAAAGATTAGTATTTTAGCAAATTCCTATTAATAAAAAAGTCAATTAAACAGAGCACTCAGCCGCCAACTATTCCACTTAAATAAGCACGTATCGCAGGAGGGTTAGAAAGTTGTGCCCCTCGGGATCTCACGCCGCATTCTCAGAGAACACCAGTAAGTGGCAAACCTGGGTTTCTCACACAACCCAGAAGCCCCCCTTCCCCACTTTCTGGGTGGGCACTGCAACAATTCTGCCTTTTATCCTTCTCTAAACGATGGACACACACAGTCAGACACCCAGAAACTTCTGTATGGCAAAATGACACAGTTTAATCATCTTCAGTGTCTTGTAATGAAGGAAGGAGGTAATCATGGGGAGTCAAATCTGGCAGGACTTAAACTACACATGCTGTTCTCCAGCCTCCATGCCCACTGACTGCTCATCAAAATGCCTCCAGGGAAAGCAACACGGAAGGCTGGGGAGATGCGTTTGCACTCTTAAGGTACTTTTCGAAGAAATACTTCTTTCCCACAGCAATGAAACTCTTCAATCCAGGAAAATGCTTCTAATAAGTGGGTTTTTAAAAAGATTTTATTTATTTATTTGCCAGACAGAGATCACAAGTAGGCAGAGAGACAGGCAGAGAGAGAGGGGGAAGCAGGCTCCCCACTGAGCAGAGAGCCCGATTTGGGGCTCGATCCCAGGACCCTGGAATCATGACCTGAGCCAAAGGCAGAGGCTTTAACCCACTGAGCCACCCAGACACCCCTAATAAGTACTTTTGATAAATGATCTTCATAATGATTGTTGTGTTACTGGTGAAAGGGTATTGAGTTTTCCCCAAAAAATACCTCTAAAAGATAAAAAGGCACTAATTCAAAAGGAGGCTATTGTTTTTAATTCCAACATGTTTCTGAGAAATCCACTTAAACATTTGCAATAACAGTGAAAAATCTTTAAGTGGATGAGTGAAAATTTCCCTCTCATTGTGTTTTGAGTAGTCAAATTGCACTCAGTATTGTAAAACGAAAGTGCTTTGTTGCTAAGCAATTCCAAGAATCATCCCAAATCGGGTTTTTACCAGATTGATGAACGTGCTCCCCCTTTAATTTGTTTTCTCACTAGAACACCGTTTTTACTTGAGCAACAAAATACATTAACTGATCATATGAAAATAGAATTTTGTGTAGCAATAAGTAAATCTTACCTCAGTTCTGACTAATATTTAATGATATGCGTGATTTTGTTAGGATGCATGAAAATCAGATAGAAGACAATGATTGTGTTTGGCATTATGCTAACACCGCAGGTAAAAGCAGTTCTAAGATCATCCTGGAAGAAGAAAGAAAGGGAAGAAACTGTGAATTGCCTCCAGAAACTGAGATTCATGGTTCAAGGCACCAGCTGTTGGGTCTCCCTAATTTGAGAAATGGTATTTTTTTTTCTTTTTAAAAAATTTTTTATTTATTTCTTATTGTTTTGTAAACATATAATGTATTTTTATCCCCAGGGATACAGGTCTGTGAATCGCCAGGTTTACACACTTCACAGCACTCTCCATAGCACATACCCTCCCCAATGTCCATAACCCTCCTCCCCCTCTCCAAACCCCCCCTCCCCCCAGCAACCCTCAGTTTGTTTTGTGAGATTGAGAGTTACTTATGGTTTGTCTCCCTCCCAATCCCATCTTGTTTCATTATTGGCCTATGTCTCCAAGGAGAACACCGAAGGAGGCCACATTCCATTTTTTTATATATTTGTTAAAGATTAACTGTGTAATTGATAGTTATCGCTAATAGTTAGAAATTTACACCCTGGTGCGCCTGGGTGGCTCAGTGGGTTAAAGCCTCTGCCTTCGGCTTGGGTCATGGTCTCAGGGTCCAGGGATCGAGCCCTGCATCGGGCTCTCTGCTCAGCAGGGAGCCTGCTTCTCCCTCTCTCTCTGCCTGCCTCTCTGCCTACTTGTGATCTCTGTCTGGCAAATAAATAAAATCTTGAAAAAAAAAAAAAGAAATTCACATCTTCATGTTAGTTATTAACAAAGTAAATAGGTATTTAATCACACTCAATTCAAAGGAAATAAAGGTGACTCTAAAGGAATGTTATCAGTATGTGTCTGCTTACGGAGCCTTCGTATGCTTCACTATCTGCAAAGTTCAGGTATAGATTTGTGGATGTAGACATCAAGGTTCACGCTAACTAATAAAGACATATGCACCCAGAGGGCAGCCTCCCATCTTTAAACAAAGTATAAAGCTTTTATAATTTCATAGTGTAATATCGTTCCTACTGTGTGTATGTTTATGTAAATATCTTCACTAAATGGGCGATGGGTCAGAAATCCACTTCTGTTGAGATTTTGTCCGGTGACAATAAATGACAGACAGTGGGCCACTTCGCCGTTCTCCTAAAGACAGTGAGGCTGTCAGGCTCTCACAAGGCTTTCAGCTGGATTTGGGTTGTAACTCCTAGTGTCTATGGGCAATAAAGGAAAACTGGAGCAGAACATTTCTCATGATATTAGGGGATTTGTTGAACAAGAATAACATTTAAAGGAAGAGGGGGAAAGAGGAGTGAAAATGAACTTTCCTGTGCTCCTCTCTGTGAGAAGTCCCCTCGTAATTATGCATGTTTCTTAATTAAAATAAGATATTCATGTTTTGCATTTTCAGTTGGACTTGTATAATTAAAACTGCATCACATCTGATGTATTTATAATTATAGCAAATGGTTATGTTAATGTTCATCTATTCTATGCTGAAAAACAACAAAAAACATGAAGACCATTTCTGTAAATGATTTCTTACCAGAAATTCAGTCTTGAAAACAAAATATCTTTCAGATCAATAGTCACAGCTTTAAGTGTGAAATCCAAAATGCTGATGCTTGCAAAAGCACAAATCCAAACGGCTTTTAAGGGATAATCTATAGGAGAAGAAAAATAGAATGAAATCTTACAAGGTCTAATTAAGGTCTCGAAGAAGATCTCTTACTCACCTAAAAGAATGAATAAGAGACAATCATATCTCCTTAGCCTATAATCATTGAGCTTTAAATCCCTGACTCTTTCCATTAAAAAAAAAAATTGTTGTGTTAAAAGATCAGTGCTTTCTCCTCTGAATTTAAAAACCATAACTAAATTGAATGCCTGCTGTTAAATCTTCACTGAAAAATTCTTTCCTAACTGTTCCCAGTAAAGGAATCACAAAAATAAAAGCACTGTGGAATATAAAAGTTTGTGTTGGAAATAGTAACACGTGGCTTGGGACCTAAGGCTTGGCTGTTTGGGAATATCCAGATGAAGATCCCCCGAGCAGACATTCAGCACTTAGATATTCTTGTGGCTTGAATCATGTCCTTCAAAAATGATACGTGGAAGTCCTGACCCCTAGAATCTCAAAATGTGACCTTATTTGGAAACAGGGTCACTAAAATATGATAGTTAAATTAAGATAAAGTCATACTCGGGTAGGAGGGCCCTTAATCCAAGGTGACTGGTGCCTTTATAAGAAGAGGGGAAATTTGGACACAGAGACAGATGGGGAGAAGATCCATGAAGATGGAGGCAGAGATTTGTGTCGCGTGTGCCCAAGCTCAGGAATACTGAGGATTGCCAGCCGCCACCTGAAGCCAAGAGAGCACAGAACAGGTCCTAGCTCAGAACCTCCTGGAGGAGCCAAACCTTCCACACCCTGATTTCAGACTTCTGGCCTCCAGAACGTGAAAGAGTCAACTTCTGTCGTTTTAAGTCTTTCTGGAGACAGCCCTAGGAAGCTGACACAGATGTCTGTCGAGCATGGAAGCTTAGCTTCTCAGAATCTCAACTTGTAGCCGCATTCTACAAGCTGTATTAACCAATAGTTTGCTTTTTTATAAATTTCAAGCAAGAGGCTTGGGTTCTGGGAGCCTTAGCCACCACCTTTCTTTCCTTTGTTCTCGAAGAAAAGGGAGAAAGGAGGAAAATGTTCTCCCTGCAGAGCTCATCCTCCAGGGCTAGAATCATTCATGGTATCTGCTAAAAGGTCCATAGTTTGCACCACAGGAGTCAAGACCTGGTGGTGGACCCTGGGTTCCTCTCCCTTATGCGGGAGGCCTTAAGGCACAGGCACTTGACAAGGTAATCAACCTAAGTGTCTGGGTGCCTTTTCAGGCTCCCATACCAAGTCTGAGGGAAATTGCCTCATGAACTGGTAAGGAGAAAGAGGAAAAGAAAAATCTTTAAAATGAGTCTACCTGTTCACAGATATTAATGCAAAAACATGCATACTAAGAACATGATCTGGAAACACAAACCTAAAAGAACCACGTATCTTATACTTGATTGTTCCACACAGATGAACACGCCAGTGGCTCAGCTAGACATCGGCACCTGCATTTTCTTCATAGACATCATGCTGTGGATCACAGAGGGGCTAAGCGGACAAGTCCATATTCTAACAAGCCCTAAGCAAGGATGCAGATAAACGGAGGCCTTAGGGTGAGAGCGGTAGGAATCACAGATTAAATTCTGTAGCTTTTTGTACTTTACAAAGCATTTTTGGTTAGTTTTCAGAGTATCTCTGTTAATGTTACTATTTCAGAGATGCAGATAGAAAATTCAGTTCAATGATCGGCCCTTGGGCACACAGAAAGTGTACCATACATCAGGTCTTCTAACTCCCTATCTCCTGCTACAGATCCCTGGAAAAGAGATTCTCATTGTCCTTGCTGACCAAGTGACCACCCCGGCCCAGGTGCCTGGAGCAGAGTCTGCAGGCGCAAGCATGGGTAGGGCCAACGAAATGACTGGACCACTTGTCACCAGCTCACCTGCTCTTCTTAACATTATGTGGTCCTGTTACTATCACACCACTCTTTTTTTCCCTCACTAGATCACCAGTTTATTGTAAAAGGGTAGACCTCAGGAACAGGTGGATGAGAGTAATGCACAGGACCGAGTGTATGGGAAGGGGAGCAGAGCTTCCACGCCCCCTCCGGGACAACTTTCCCTGCACCTCAATGGGTTCAACAACCCAGAAGCTCTGTAACAACACTCCTGATCATGTCCTCTGTGGAGAATGTTTTTCATCATCACCACCAACAAACTGTTTCTCCTTGCTTACATGAGAAAGCTTTATATTAAATGTTTCCTTCTCAGAGTAAAGTTCTAAGGACCTTCTAACAGAGGGGATTCTAAGAAAGAGAAACTGCAGTGAGGGATGCCTCTGGCCCTGCCCTGATTCCAGATGCCACCTGGGGTACCAGAAACACCAGAGAGCCACATACTCAAATTTGACTGTCCTATAAAAACATCCTATAAACTAGAAGTCTCAAACATGATTGCTCTAAACATTAAAATTATAATATACCCTCTGAAATTATTTTGAAAAATTAGGTGCTAACTTCTTTCTTCATTACCTTAAATAATTGTAAAAAAATGTGATTTCTAACAGATTATAAATGGTGAAGTTTAAAAATGAAAGCTATGGCATCCTTTTAAATATATGCAATGAATCCAAGTTGCCTAATGGCTTCAAAGCCACCTGTCCTAGGAGACACTGGCCTCTTCTCCTTGCTTCTGACCCTGGTGACAAAGGTATCCTGCATAAGCCAGGGCCCTTCATCCCAGAGATGAACACTCAAACCCGGCTCAGGTATCAGAGAGAGAAAAGAGGATCCAGGGGAAGGGAGAACACCTGCAGGCCCAGCTACTGCCTCCCATCAACAAGGTGAATTAGTAGATCAGGAACAATGTGCTTGAAACACAAAATGGCTGCTTCTTCCATTTGTCCCTGCAGTCTCCCACCCTAGCCAGAAACATAGAGGATAGAGAATTCTGGGAGATGTGGTTCAGCCTAGGCAAGCAGACACATGACAAAGCCACAGTCCTTGCTGGTCATGGGGTGCCAGCCCAGACATGAAGCCTGTGCTGCCTGCTGTATCTTGAATGATGAAGTCTTCTGTCTCTGACCCAGGAGTCTTGTGTCTTCCACCAGTAGCCAGAAAACTGTGGCAGGCTGACTCGCTCACTTGCAAGGACAGTAAAATCGCAAGACCCTTCACAGCTCTTGACACCACTTTTATCAATGGTGATAAAAGACTCATCAATGGATGAGTCTTCCAAACTTTCAGAAATTCAGATGGCCTCTTTTTCTTTCTTTTATGTCTATTTCCATTACTCCTCCTTTAGACTGGTGCCCTAACATGATAAAGCTTAATGCTTAGAAGTCTTTTATTGATCACCCCATTATTTTTTATTCAACAAACATGTGCTGATAGAAATTGTTTTAAAATTTTGCTTCATTTTCTATGATCATAATGTTCTAAGTCTTTAAAATCTTTCCATGTTATGTAATTATTAAAATTACTATTGGCAAACAACAGATCAAAAATGTAAATGTATTTTAAATTTTTAAAAATGAATAATTGTTAAAATAAAAATTTCATTGGAAATTAATCATCTATTAATGCAATACCATTAAAAATTAATCCATTATACTATATATATTTAAGTTAACAAGAAGTTGAAAATATTAAACATTCTACAATATGAAGTATGATTAAGACTGAGCATACCTGAATAAATAAATAATTTATAATATAGTGTGATAAAATAAATTTTAATTATCTAATTGAACACATCCTGAATCTAAAAGAAATTTGGTAAAAGCTTTACCCAAGGAGTCTATGTAAAGTAGCCTATAAATTTTGATAGTTCTAGAAACATTCCAGTTATACTGAAAAGATTCTGCAACACTACCTTACTGGTGGGCTGTTCAAAGATCTTTTCTTTCCAGCTAATAAAACAGACTAAGGATGAATCCTAAGAAAAGCCGAAAAGAATTGCTTACAGTTACATCCACAAGAAAGGTCATTTTCAGCACTCAATAGGTCTTACTTAAAGTGCACTTTGCTTTGCTCTTACAGACCCTTTGGCAGAAGGAAGGGAATGGAAAAGACAAAGTCATTTAACAAAAATTGTCATAAATCTCTTTATTCCTACAGCTGTACCAGAACATTCCAACCCAGGTCTGAAACACCAAATTTCACCCTCAACAGAATAGTGATTAAGATAGAGAAATGCAGAATTCCTAGGTTCAAAAACTTCTTAACATTTTTAAAAGGCCTCTCTTTATTGGAAACCCAAGAGATCTTTACACTTCCAGCCCATGGGGAAGATTGGGATGAGTTAGGGATCTGTTTTCAGGTTACCAGTTGGAAGGACTGTTGTGAACTCAGACAATTGCTCCAGGAATGAGCTGTAGCAAACCTCTTTCCTATAGAATTCAAGATCTAAACATGATTTTCCATGCTCTTATACTCCTCGAAAAACATATTCCAACTGAGACCACTTCCGTAAACCACCTCGACCTCCCACCAAGAAGATCCACTATTGGGTAACAGAACTCAAAAGGAGAATGAGAGGAGTGAGATAAAGTAGAAAAATAGAACTAAGCAAGAATGCAGCCATCAGAAGGAGGGACAGGTGGCCTTCAGTTGGCCAAAGACGGCTGTGAGCTCTAAGTGCCAAGCATCCCAGCAGCCAGAGTCCTGGTGCGCCAGCTTGGTGAAGGGGTTTGGGTGGGGGTCTCAGTGGCACCCTATGCACACCCACACACTGGACTAAGGGTTGAGGATGCAAACATAAGACCCAGCCTATGCTCCCAGATGCACTCAAACAAAGGATATATACATGTAGATAAATAATTCCTCTTAGATTTCACAATAACAAAAACAGTGCTCTTTCTGCCCTACTCTTTGAGAATGGGGAGCCTATCTTTTATTTCATTCAACAAACATTCGTTTGCCTGTGTTAGCCAGGCATTCTACTCAAAGCTAAGAAAGAATCCTAAGGACAGCAGAGACAAGAAGGAATTAAGGCAGCATGCCTGCTGCAAGGAATCTTTACCATTTCCCTACAATACCTGGCATGTGTACATGCCGAACCGACATTTACTAACCCTTGTTTACCTGCTTACTCATTTTTTTCCTGTGTTTTTTTTTTTATTGTGGTAAAATATATGTAACACAAAATTTACCATTTAAACCATGTTTTGTTTTACAATTCTTGCTTACTCCTTCAAAAAGCAGTGTTCTCTTCTACAAGAAGTTGAACACATGGCACGGTAATGGGAATCAGATGACCCTATCTTTGATCTTCCGGAGGAAAAAAATCCCTTAGGCTCTGGCGTCCTTAGTACAAAAAGAAAGTTTTCTGCAAGGCTACCAGCTATGATATATGGTACAAATACTTCGGCCATGCAGCATGTCCATTTTCAGAGGGGGGAAAAATTAAATTGCCCTTCTCCAGGCTAACAGGCTGGGCATTGCGTTTTGATCTCCTAATCTCCATACATGCGCTCCTCGCAACGGATGATATTCTGTTTGTTGAAAGAACATAAATAATTAAAATCCTGCGGGGAGCAGATTTTTATTTACAGGGCTCTATCGTCATTCTTATACCTGGTGGGAGTATGGCAAAATTACATGAGTTTATTAAAAAACCAAAATTGATGGTTCCAGCTTCCCTCCTCTGCCCCATGGAATGAGATCAAACAGCGGCTGCGTAGCAGAACTGTCAGCATTTAAAGAGCTATCACTGGAATGGGGGCGGGGGGAAGGCTAACTAACATTCATTGGAATGAGTTCTCAGATGCGCAAGCTCCCCATTGTGCCCAGAGCTTCCTGGATGTCGCCATATCTTGGAGTTTAGATGTTCACGCTATGAAATGTTGCCAAGCCAACCTTAGCCCTTGTTGGATGTTCTGTTTCACCATTCCCTTTTTATTTATGATTCCCCCAACATTTCTTAAGATAAAAGCTTACACTGCAGAAAGAGTCTAAAGCATGCCCCCTACATACAAACTGATCTCCAGATTACCAGTGAAATTGCAGCCTTTGTATACTTATGGACTGACGTGATAACTGAAAATAACTTCCATTAGCACTATAAAAACTCCAGCTGATACCAAATGAATTTCATTTGATACCAGCAGAGAAAAATATTGGCTACTGAGATATTCTTTGTTCATGGTTATTTACAGTTAGCTAGAATCCATGTATAAGTCAGCCAGCCAGAAGGCGCCAGATGATTTCCCTCACTCGAGGACCTCGTATGGAAGGTCTTCCACAAAAGACAGGCTCGCCTTCATTTACTGAAATCCGGGAACCATGCTTGTCACCCCTGGTCTACCACGATACATGGAAATGTCTAGTAATTAAATTCTTTGGAGTAAGAAAGAGGTAAAAAATGTATGAGAGGTATGTAGTGCCTGGAGCCTGACATTCCTCCCCCACTTCTACCCCAATATCCTGCTGTTTTGTAAATTTTAGAAATAGTCAACAAAATGATCAGAATATCCCCCCAAACTGTACTTCTGGACATTTAAAAAATATAAATATTTCAAACATACATGTATCACCATGAAGATTTAAGGGCCAACATTTTGTTATTTCCTTCGGACTTTTATCGTTTAATGAAATATCATAGATAAAACTGAGGCCCCCCCATTTGGCACTTTTCCTCTCCAGATGAATGGTTATCTTGAAGTTGGTACAAATACTATCTGTTATACTTTTAATACATATGCATGTATCATAAACAATTTTACAAGTCTTTAAGTAGAACATGTATCTATCTTTCTACCGACTGTTTTCTTCAACATTACAGATTCTTTAATTCTTTATTGTAAATACACATGCAGTTCACCATTTTAACAATTTTAGGTGCACAATTCAGGGATATTAATCACATCCACAATGTTGTGTGACCATCACTGGTATCCATTTCCAGAATTTCTTCATTGTCCCAAAGAGAAGCTTTGTCCCCATTAAACCGTAACTCCTTCCTCCCGACCACAGGCTGCCACCATTCTACTTTCTGTCCGCAGGAATCTGCCCGTTCTAGGGAGATGGACGTCAAATGATATTTGTCCTTCTTTCTAGCTTATTTCACTTAGCAAACCAACATTGGGTTTTTGATGTCAACACATATTGACACTCTAGGTCAGTCATCTTAAACTCTTTTTTTTTAAATATTTTATTTATTTGACAGAAATCACAACTAGGCAGAGAGGCAGGCAGAGAGAGAGGAGGAAGCAGGCTCCCTGCGGAGCAGAGCCCGATGTGGGGCTCGATCCCAGGACCCTGGGATCATGACCTGAGCCAAAGGCAGAGGCTTTAACCCACTGAGCCACCCAGGGGCCCCAGGTCAGTCACCTTAAATGTTGTATAGTTTTCCAGTATATTAGAAACAATAATTTACCCGCTACTCAAGAGCTGGAAATTGAAATTTTGAACTTTTTGCTATAACAAAAGCAATGTTGCAGTGAATATCGAGGGAATTCACCTGGAAGTGGAAATGTTGGCTGGGTGCCTCTCCAGCTTCAGCAGAGAGCTGCCAAATTACCCTCTAAAATCATTAAATCAATTTACATTGCTAGCAGGCCTGGATCCGAGTTCCTGCGTCCCCCACATTCTTACTAGGTCTGACAGATTTTCATTTAATTTTTGACAATCTGATGGGTGTGAAATGTTAGATCAAATTTTAAATTGTCATTTTCCTAATTAGCATTGAGGCTGAGCATTTTTCCATGCTTATTAACCACTTCATTTGTTGCTTTATATATGAAATGACTGCTCATAGCCTTTTTGCTCTTTTAGATTATTTTTTAGGTTTTTCTAATTGATTTCTGGAGGAGACAGATATACAGATAGATACATACAGAGATGGAGATTCTGTAATCATTTGACTGCTATACAGACCAGATGACTTTGTTAACCATCTCTATTATTTCTTTGTTTTCTAGCTCATTAATTACTGATTCTATCTTTATTATATTTTCCCTTCTGCTTTGGTTTACTCTATTTTTCTTTGTCATTTTCTTGATTTGGACACTTTTTTTTCTTCAATTTTTCTCATTTTCTAATTTGCACCTACAAGGCTACAAATATCTCCCTAAGTAAATGCTTTAGCTTGGCCACAAGCATTAATAGTGCCTTAATTTAATTTAAAAAATTATGTGATATTCCTGCTGCTAAATCCTTTCTTGTAGCCCCTTCAGTAGAGGCCTAAAGGCAGGACACTTTTTTTCCCTTTGTAGATGTGAAACTGTCTAGAATTTTGCCTTAACTCTTATATGAGTGAAATGATGCAAGTTCTCCCTCAGTCTCTTGAAGACAGTCTTCAGGCAGCTCTTGTTGCCAGGGGAAAGCAGCTGTCCATCTAGAATCAGCCATCAGTCTTCCTACTCAGGGAGAGTATAAGATGTTCTCTTTGTCTTTGGTTTCTTACAGTTTAATTTCAAAGCATCTGGTGTGAGTTTTTATTATCATTATTATTTTTCTCTTAGGACTTGTGTGTTCCTTCACTTTGAGAATGTGTATCTGTCCTCAATAAAATGTTCTCCACCATTGTGTCTCTCCTCCATTCTTACCCTGTCATTCAGGAACATTTCTTAGGTCTACATTGGAGCTTGTTACTCAAGCCTCTTTCAATTTTTCAATCTCTTGATCTCTCTCCATTTACTTTCTGAATTATTTGTTTTGGTTTTTTTTCAAATCTACTTGTTCTTTGTTACAATATCAAATTCCTACTCTGTGATTTCTATGCCTTCCTTTAAATCTTTGATCCTTTAAAGTACATTTATTTTAAATTCTTTTTTATATTATTCTTTTATCTTTTGTGTGGACTTGAAAATGCTCCCTTTATTTTATGTCTGCTGACCCTCCCTCTTTTCTTCATGTAATTTGTAATTTTGGTTATGAATTCATATTCAGAGAAAATTCATTTCCAAGGAAATATCCAGCACCTTCTTGGAAAGGCAGTCCAGGTTACTCTCAAATCAATTGAATCAGAATCTCTGGGGGATGGGTCCAAGAATCAGTACATTATTAAGCAATCTGGGTGATTTCAATGCTCAGCTGAGGTTGACACCACGGCTTACAGTGAGTGTCAGCTGATATCGGCCCTCACTATCTTTGTAAGGCATTTGCATTCAGCCTCTGCTCTTTGCTCCTAAATTTGCTCAATTTAGTTGAAGTTTTGCTCCTAAATTTTGGGACCTGCAGATTTCGCTTCCTTATTTTCAGGTTGGACACATTGTGGGAGTGATTTTTTTTTTTATTGTTGTGGTAAAATATACATAACGTAAAATTTGCCATTTTAACCATTTTTAAGCATAGAGTTCAGTGGCACTGAGTATATTCTCATTGGTGTATAACCATGATCACTATCCATTTCCAGAACTTCTGCATCATTCCAAACAGAAACTCTGTATCCATTAAACAAAAAGCTTCCCATTGCCCTTTCTTCCTAGGCTCTGGTTACTTCTATTTCACTTTCTGTCTCTGTAAGTGTGCCTATTCTAACTACCTCATAGATGTGGAATCATAATATTTGTCCTATTATGTCTGGCTTATTTCACTAAGCATAATGTTTTCAAGGTCCATCCATGTTATAGTATGTATTGGAATTTCTTTCTTTTTATGACTGAATAATATTCTATTCTAAGTGTATACCACTTTTTGTTTATTGATTTGCTCATTGATGAACAATTGTTTCACCATTTGGCCACTGACAATGATATTGTTATGAACAAATGGGTACACAAGTATTTGTTTGACTGTTTCAATTCTTTCGGCTATATACCTAGAAACAGCTTTGCTGGGTCATATGGTAATTCTATGTTTAACTTTCTGCAGAACTGCCAAGCTGTTCTCCACAGCAGTTATACCATTTTACCTTCCTACCAGCAGTGCACAAGAGTTCTACGACCTTGTCAAAACTATTTCCTTTTTTTTTTTTTTTTGATAATTGCCATCATCATGGGTGTGAAATGGTTGGGCATATTTTTAATTGCTGCCATATTTTATCCAGCATCTCTGAGTGTTGTCGAAGTTGCCTTTATTTTAGCCCATACATCCCTATTGGCCACAAGTTAACATTTAGCTCTTGAATTAAAATCACAAGAATCACTTCACTTAAAGGTCTTTAGCATAGGTTAAAAGAGTAATCACCTCTCACTGCCCTCAGAGACTCAGAAAAGCCATTTTCGGGTGCACACAAAATGGGTCTAAGGGAATGGATGATGCCAGAAGTTAATCACAATGAGTTTACTTGTATTTTTAAAAAAGTAAAGAACTATAAAATGTGTAAAATAAAATGTAATTTTGTACTCTGATATATCAGCCTTGATACTAGCCAGGTGATATACTCATAGCAAGATCATCTGAGGAGGTTTATTTAGAAAGACTCTGTGTACAAAGAAAGGTCTGGGCCAGGAAGGAGGGAAACCATGAGAGTAGTACAGTAGAAGATGGCGGAGAAGTAGCAGGCTGAGACTACATCAGGTAGCAGGAGATCAGCTCGAGAGCTTATCTAAACATTGCAAACACCTACAAATCCAACGGGAGATCGAAGAAGAAGAACAGCAATTCTAGAAACAGAAAATCACTTCCACTTTTGGAAAGGTAGGACTGGCAGAGAAGTGAATCCAAAACAACGGGAAGATAGACCACAGGGGGAGGGGCCGGCTCCCGGCAAGCGGCGGAGCAACGGAGCACAAAATCAGGATTTTTAAAAGTCTGTTCCACTGGGGTGCCTGGGTGGCTCAGTGGTTTGGGCCTCTGCCTTCAGCTTGGGTCATGATCTCGGGGTCCTGAGATCAAGCCCCGCATCGGGCTCTCGGCTCGGTGGGGAACTTGTTTCTCCCTCTCTCTCTGCCTGCCTCTCTGACTACTTGTGACCTCTCTCTCTCTGTCAAATAAATAAATAAAATATTAAAAAAAAAAAAGTCTGTTCCACTGAGGGACATTGCTCCGGAGGCTAAACCAGGGTGAAGCCCACGCGGGGTCAGCGTGGCCCCAGGTCCTGCAAGGTCACAGAAGGATCGGGGGTGTCAGAGTGTCGCAGAGCTCGCAGGTGTTAGAACAGGGAAGCTGGCTACAGAGACAGAGCCGAGGACTGAGCTCTGAGCTCGGGGTTACCTTGAACCGGTGGCAGGCTGGATGAGCTCGGAGCGTGGCTGGAGGCCGGGGATACGCGAGTGATTGGGCGCTGTTCTCTGGGGGCGCACTGAGGAGTGGGGGCCCCGGGCCCTCTGCTCCTCCGGGCCGGAGACTGGGAGCCGCCATTTTCATTCCCGTCCTCCGGAACTCTACGGAAAGTGTTCAGGGAACAAAAGCTCCCGAAAGCGAACCCGAGCGGATTACTTAGTCCGGCCCCCGGTAAGGGCGGTGCAATTCCGCCTCGGGCAAAGACACTTGAGAGTCACTACAACAGGCCCCTCCCCCAGAAGATCAACAAAAAATCCAGGACGAAGTTCATCTACCAAGGAAAGCAGGTTCAATACCTAGGACAGCAGCGGAATTCCAGAGGAGGAGAAAGCAAAGCATGGAACTCATGGCTTTCTCCCCATGATTCTTTTTTTTTTTTTTAATATTTTTTATTTATTTATTTGACAGAGAGAGATCACAAGTAGGCAGAGAGAGAGAGAGAGAGAGAGAGGAGGAGGAAGCAGGCTCCCTGCCGAGCAGAGAGCCCGATGCGGGGCTCGATCCCAGGACCTGGGATCATGACCTGGGCCGAAGGCAGAGGCTTTAACCCACTGAGCTACCCAGGCGCCCCTCTCCCCATGATTCTTTAGTCTTGTGGTTAATTTAATTTTTTTTTCAATTTTTTTCTTTTCTTTCTTTTTTCTTCTTCTGCTAAATTTTTTTAAACTTTTACCCTTTTCTTTTTTTAACGTTTTTTAACTAGTTTATCTAATATATATATTTTTTCTTTGTTTTCTTTTTTTAATTTTTTTCTTTTTTTTTTTCTGAACCTCTTTTTAATCCCCTTTCTCCCCCCCACGATTTGGGGTCTCTTCTGATTTGGTTAAAACACATTTTCCTGGGGTCTTTGCCACCCTTTTAGTATTTTAACTTGCTCCTTCATATACTCTTATCTGGACAAAATGACAAGGCAGAAAAATTCACCACAAAAAAAAAAAGAACAAGAGGCACTACCGAAGGCTAGGGACCTAATCAATACAGACATTGGTAATATGTCAGATCTAGAGTTCAGAATGACAATTCTGAAGGTTCTAGCTGGGCTCGAAAAAGGCATGTAAGATATTAGAGAACCCCTCTCTGGAGATATAAAAGCCCTTTCTGGAGAAATAAAAGAACTAAAATCTAACCAAGTTGAAATCAAAAAAGCTATTAATGAGGTGCAATCAAAAATGGAGGCTCTCACTGCTAGGATAAATGAGGCAGAAGAAAGAATTAGTGATCTAGAAAACAAAATGACAGAGAATAAAGAAGCTGAGCAAAAGAGGGACAAACAGCTACTGGACCATGAGGGGAGAATTTGAGAGATAAGTGACACCATAAGACGACACAACAGAATAATTGGGATTCCAGAAGAAGAAGAAAAAGAGAGGGGAGCAGAAGGTCTATTGGAGAGAATTTCCCTAATATGGCAAAGGGAACAAGCATCAAATCCAGGAGGTATAGAGAACCCCCCTCAAAATCAACAAGAATAGGTCCACACCCCATTACCTAATAGTAAAATTTACAAGTCTTAGTGACAAAGAGAAAATCCTGAAAGCAGCCCGGGAAAAGAAGTCTGTAACATACAATGGTAAAAATATTAGACTGGCAGCAGACTTATCCACAGAGACCTGGCAGGCCAGGAAGATCTGGGATGATATATTCAGAGCACTAAATGAGAAAAACATGCAGCCAAGGATACTCTATCCAGCTAGGCTATCATTGAAAATAGGAGGAGAGAGGAAAAGCTTCCAGGACAAACAAAAACTGAAAGAATTTGCAAACACCAAACCAGCTCTACAGGAAATATTGAAAGGGGTCCTCCAAGCAAAGAGAGAGCCTAAAAGTAGTAGATCAGAAAGGTACAGAGACAATGTACAGTAACAGTCACCTTACAGGCAATGTAATGGCACTAAATTCATATCTCTCAATAGTTACCCTGAATGTTAATGGGCTAAATGCCCCAATCAAAAGACACAGGGTATCAGAATGGATTAAAAAAGAAAAAAACCCATCTATATGTTGCCTACAAGAAACTCATTTTAGACGCAAAGACAACTCCAGATTTAAAGTGAGGGGGTGGAAAACAATTTACCATGCTAATGGACATCAGAAGAAAGCTGGGGTGGCAATCCTTATATCAGATCAATTAGATTTTAAGCCAAAGACTATAATAAGAGATGAGGAAGGACACTATATCATACTCAAAGGGTCTGTCCAACAAAAAGATCTAACAATTTTAAATATCTATGCCCCTAACATGGGAGCAGCCAGCTATATCAACCAATTAATAACAAAATCAAAGAAACACATCAATAATAATACAATAATAGTAGGGGACTTTAACACTCCCCTCACTGAAATGGACAGATCATCCAAGCAAAAGATCAACAAGGAAATAAAGGCCTTAAATGACACACTGGACCAGATGGACATCACAGATATATTCAGAACATTTCATCCCAAAGCAACTGAATACACATTCTTCTCTAGTGCACATGGAACATTCTCCAGAATAGATCACATCCTGGGTCACAAATCAGGTCTCAACCGGTATCAAAAGATTGGGATCATTCCCTGCATATTTTCAGACCACAATGCTCTGAAGCTAGAACTCAATCACGAGAGGAAATTTGGAAAGAACCCAAATACATGGAGACTAAACAGCATCCTTCTAAAGAATGAATGGGTCAACCAGGAAATTAAAGAAGAATTGAAAAAATTCATGGAAACAAATTATAATGAAAACACAACGGTTCAAAATCTGTGGGACGCAACAAAGGCAGTCCTGAGAGGAAAATATATAGCGGTACAAGCCTTTCTCAAGAAACAAGAAAGGTCTCAAGTACACAACCTAACCCTACACCTAAAGGAGCTGGAGAAAGAACAAGAACAAAAGCCTAAACCCAGCAGGAGAAGAGAAATCATAAAGATCAGAGCAGAAATCAATGAAATAGAAACCAAAAAAACAATAGAACAAATCAACAAAACTAGGAGCTAGTTCTTTGAAAGAATTCATAAGATTGATAAACCCCTGGCCAGACTTATCAAGAAGAAAAGAGGAAGGACCAAAATAAATAAAATCATGAATGAAAGAGGAGAGATCACAACTAACACCAAAGAAATACAGACAATTATAAGAACATACTATGAGCAACTCTACGCCAACAAATCTGACAATCTGGAAGAAATGGATGCATTCCTAGAGACATATAAACTACCACAACTGAACCAAGAAGAAATAGAAAACCTGAACAGGCCCATAACCAGTAAGGGGATTGAAACAGTCATCAAAAATCTCCAAACAAACAAAAGCCCAGGGCCAGACAGCTTCCCAGGGGAATTCTACCAAACATTTAAAGAAGAATTCATTCCTATTCTCCTGAAACTGTTCCAAAAAATAGAAATGGAAGGAAAACTTCCAAACTCATTTTATGAGGCCAGCATCACCTTGATCCCAAAACCAGACAAGGATCCCACCAAAAAAGAGAACTACAGACCAATATCCCTGATGAACACAGATGCAAAAATTCTCACCAAAATACTAGCCAATAGGATTCAACAATACATTAAAAGGATTATTCACCACGACCAAATGGGATTTATTCCAGGGCTGCAAGGTTGGTTCAACATCCGCAAGTCAATCAATGTGATACAACACATTAATAAAAGAAAGAACAAGAACCATATGGTACTCTCAATAGATGCTGAAAAAGCATTTGACAAAGTACAGCATCCCTTCCTGATCAAAACTCTTCAAAGTGTAGGGATAGAGGGCACATTCCTCAATATTATCAAAGCCATCTATGAAAAACCCACCACAAATATCATTCTCAATGGAGAAAAACTGAAAGCTTTTCCACTAAGGTCAGGAACACGGCAGGGATGTCCATTATCACCACTGCTATTCAACATAGTACTAGAAGTCCTAGCCTCAGCAATCAGACAACAAAAAGAAATTAAAGGCATCCAAACTGGCAAAGAAGAAGTCAAACTATCACTCTTCGCAGATGATAGGATACTATATGTGGAAAACCCAAAAGACTCCACTCCAAAACTGCTAGATCTTGTACAGGAATTCAGTAAAGTGTCAGGATATAAAATCAATGCACAGAAATCAGTTGCATTTCTCTACACCAACAACAAGACAGAAGAAAGAGAAATTAAGGAGTCAATCCCATTTATAATTGCACCCAAAATTATAAAATACCTAGGAATAAACCTAACCAAAGAGGCTAAGAATCTATATGCAGAAAAATATAAAGTGCTCATGAAAGAAACTGAGGAAGACACAAAGAAATGGAAAAATGTTCCATGCTCCTGGATTGGAAGAATAAATATTGTGAAAATGTCTATGCTACCTAAAGCAATCTACATATTTATTGCAATCCCTATCAAAATACCATCCGTTTTTTTCAAAGAAATGGAACAAATAATCCTAAAATTTATATGGAACCAGAAAAGACCTCGAATAGCCAAAGAAATATTGAAAAAGAAAGCCAAAGTTGGTGGCATCCCAATTCCAGACTGCAAGCTCTATTACAAAGCTGTCATCATCAAGACAGCATGGTATTGGCACAAAAACAGACACATAGATCAATGGAACAGAATAGAGAGTCCAGAAATAGACCCTCAACTCTATGGTCAACTAGTCTTCAACAAAGCAGGAAAGAATGTCCAATGGAAAAAAGACAGCCTCTTCAATAAATGGTGCTGGGAAAATTGGACAGCCACATGCAGAAAAATGAAATTGGACCACTTCCTTACACCACACATGAAAATAGACTCAAAATGGATGAAGGACCTCAATGTGAGAAAGGAATCCATCAAAATCCTTGAGGAGAACACAGGCAGCAACCTCTTTGACCTCAGCCACAGCAACATCTTCCTAGAAACATCAAGAAATGGGCAGAGGACATGAACAGACATTTCTGCAAAGAAGACATCCAGATGGCCAAAAGGCACATGAAAAAGTGCTCCACATCACTCGGAATCAGAGAAATACAAATCAAAACCACAATGAGATATCACCTCACACCAGTCAGAATGGCTAAAATTAACAAGTCAGGAAATGACAGATGCTGGCGAGGATGCGGAGAAAGGGGAACCCTCCTACACTGTTGGTGGGAATGCAAGCTGGTGCAATCACTCTGGAAAACAGCATGGAGGTTCCTCAAAATGTTGAAAATAGAACTACCCTATGACCCAGCAATTGCACGACTGGGTATTTACCCTAAAGATACAAACGTAGTGATCCGAAAGGGCACATGTACCTGAATGTTTATAGCAGCAATGTCTACAATAGCCAAACTATGGAAAGAACCTAGATGTCCATCAACAGATGAATGGATAAAGAAGATGTGCCTAAAGATACAAACGTAGTGATCCGAAAGGGCACATGTACCTGAATGTTTATAGCAGCAATGTCTACAATAGCCAAACTATGGAAAGAACCTAGATGTCCATCAACAGATGAATGGATAAAGAAGAGGTGGTATATATACACAATGGAATACTATGCAGCCATCAAAAGAAATGAAATCTTGCCATTTGCGACAACGTGGATGGAACTAGAGGGTATCATGCTTAGTGAAATAAGTCAGTCGGAGAAAGACAACTATCATATGATCTCCCTGATATGAGGACGTGGAGATGCAACATGGGGGGTTAGGGGGATAGGAGAAGAATAAATGAAACAAGATGGGATTGGGAGTGAGACAAACCACAAGTTACTCTTAATCTCACAAAATAAACTGAGGGTTGCTGGGGAGAGGGGGGGTGAGGTGAGGGGGAGGGGGGTTATGGACATTGGGGAGGGTATGTGCTATGGTGAGTGCTGTGAAGTGTGTAAACCTGGCGATTCACAGACCTGTAACCCTGGGGATAAAAATACATTATATGTTTATAAAAAATAATAAATAAAATTAAAAAAAAAAGAATAGTACAGTAACCTAGTGTTAACACCCAAATCTATTACCACACCTAGGCCAAAGTCATGAGGGGAGAAAGCAGCTATCTGCACCCATAAGGGGCGAGATGAGTTGAGAAGCCGCTTTGATATGAGCAATGACTTTTAATCAAGGAACACAGCCAGCCTAGAGCAACCCCAGAGGGAGAAAGCCAACGGTTTAAAAAATGTCTTCATTAGGGGTGCTGGTGTGGTTTAGTCGGTTAAATGTCCGACTATTGAAATCAGCTCAGGTCATGATCTCATGGTTGAGATCAAGCCCTGCATTGGGCTCCATATGGAGCATGGAGCCTGCTTGAGATTCTGTCTCTTCCTCTCCTCTGCCCCTTCCCACCTTGTTTGCACATGTGCAAACACTCTCTCTAAAAAGAAAAACAGATTCTCTCTCCCTTTTCCCCTCATCATCTGCCTTTCCCATACCGCCCCCCCCCCCCACAAAAGGCCTCATTATCCTACTCCCTTCAGTAATCTACCAGCATCTCCACTGGTCAAACCCAAGTGAAAACCAGCTGACAAGGAAGCCCCTGACATTATTCCCACGGTCAACTGTCCAAGGCAGAGAGCACGTGCTCAATGGAGAACAGATCTAGAGGAACAGATAGAAATTATGCACTAATACAGTTATCTCCTAGAAGTAATTAAAACTCCAGATGTATATTTGGGAAGTAGCCTGTGATAAGTTTACTGATTTCTATAAACCTGTAATCATGGAAATTAAAAGCAAATCGTCACATCTATATTCTGTATTCCTGAGCACATACAAACCCAGTTCACATCTTATCACTTTGAATAAACACAGGAAATGCTTCACTTGGTTGTACCAGTTCCCCTACTGATGTCAGCAAGCTGTTTTTTCAAAGGCAAGAGATGTTTAAACATTTTGTAGGATAGCGTAGATGTACTCCATGAAATGATCTCCAGCATTTAGGGCTGTGCTCCCCAATTACCCATAACACGAATCCATCCTTAACTCTCTCTTTTGCTTTCATCATTTCAGTCACAGTAATTTTTGCTGAATAAATTAATGGATAGATAGTTGAAAAATTCCCAACATTCTTCTCACTCTTTCTTCCAATGGATCATCACTCACAGCCCGGAATTCCCAATGTGGCTATGTGGGATGAGAAACGGAAGGAACCATAGAAATATGTAATTTTATAAGAGGGTTTTTGTTATTGCTGTTGTTATTGTAGATGGGAGAAAAGAGATTCTGGGCAAGTAAGTAGATTATAAATTTTCCAAGAAGGGGATAGCATCTTACATTACTCCTAGATTTTCCATTCTCCAAAAAAGCAATAACATTTTCCTCAAAATATTCTTATCTGGTTAATTGATTTGGGTGTCAATATGGCCTTTAAGAACCTAACCTAGCACCCTTAGACACCTTAAGTTAACAACCAAAAGATCAATAAAGTTATTTTTTTCTTCTCATTACTTCCTAAAAATGTATTATAATGATATTCTGGAAATGTGAGTTTGGGAGTATGCAATTCTTTCAATTCCCTAAAGCCAGAATATAATGGTATAATGTCTCATAAAAGGTATCTATACTTCCAAATCTTCACATACTTAATGAACTATTTGGAGCTATAAAATAAAAAGGCATCATGAATTGGTGGAGAAACTCTGTGGATGAATAAAACTGACTCATTATCTCATTTAAATGAAAGGAAGAAATTGCAAACAGCCAACTTTGCTGAACAAAGGAACTGAAAGAGGATCTTTTCCAAAGTCTCTTGTTTAGAGGATTTCTACCTTGAAATTTTGCACACAGGGGATTCACGTATATTTGCACAGCACTGTTTTAGATGGACCAAGGAGAAAATAAGAAGCATGCCCCATCCTCAAGAAGCTAACCTCCGAGTGGTAAGACAAAACATATAGACACAGAGCATGAATATAAACAAGGCAGGCAAACATGAACCCTATAAACAACAAGTTCAGCTGCCACTCATGGAAGAGAGTGACCCTAGGGTGCAGAGGTAGCCAGGTATCCAGACAGGTGAGGTCATGGAGTGAGCACAGCACTTTGGAAAGCTGAGGAGAAAACCAATTTGATGGGAGCAAGAGATGTTGGAGAATGGCAAAAAATGTCTACAGACATTGGGGCATGGCAGGAAGTTTTTGAGCAGAAGAATAAGCAAGCCATAGACTGGGAAGAAATATTTGCAACACCTATACCAGACAAAAGAGTTATATCTCGGATGTATCATTAATTCCTATAACTCAATAATAAAAAGACAAACAATCCAACTTACTTCAATGGGCAAAGTCTTGAACAGGCACATCACACAAGAAATATGTATACAAATCGCCAGTGGTCATGGGGAAAAGTTGCATCATGAGGCATGAGAGCAAGGCAAATTCATAGGAATATGAGATGCTACTTAGCATCCACATGATGGCTAAAATGAGTAAGACTGACAATACCAAGTGCAGGTAGATGGTACGAAGCAGCTGGAATCCTCATACATATCATTGCTGATAGGAACTGAAAATGGAAAGCCCAGTTTGGCTATGTCTTATAAAATTAAATATACATTTTCCTTTGCAAAGCAGCTATTCTACTCCGGGGCATCTACTCCTTCCTGCCCCCCACCGAATTGAAAACTCATGTCCAGAAAAAGATTTGTACACCAATCTTTATGGTAACTTTATTAACAGTAACCAAAAACTGGGGGGGAAACCCCTCAAGTTTCCATCAACGGGAGAATGGGTAGCAGGGATATAACTATATAATAGATTATACACAATAAAAAGAAATCAGCCCTCCCCCAATAGAGATGGGTCTCCAAAATATTATGCTGAGAAGGAGTAGTCCAGAGCAGGCAGTTACTAAATTGTCCAATAGTTCAGTGAGGTCTCCCAGCCCCAGGCTCTTTGTCTCTCTCAGTTCCACCACTCCTCCCATCCTGTCTTCCATTCTCATGGTCACAAGATAGCTGCTACATCTCTAGACATCACACCCATATCAAGAGCAGGATAAAGGTGTTAGGACAACACCAGTTTCATCTGTCCTCTTCTCATCAGTCTTCCACTTCACAGTTCTTTTTTCTGGCTTCTCATGCTTTGCCCAAAGCAGGTCACATACAACCCCCATGAAAACCAGAAAAGAGAATCGTTGATTTTGATTTAGACCAATTTTTATTTCTCTTCTTAGAGCTAGGGCATATTATCACCCAGAGCAGAATCAGGTTTCCTTCCGCAAGCCAGACAGGAGGGACGGACACTGCATAGACGATCAACAGTTGTCATCTATACAACTTCAAAGCAGAAAGAAATTAATCTGACTCCCTGGGCCTAGTCTAGGAAGAGACAGTGAGGGGAACAAATGGCTTAAACCATACTGCAGGACCCATAAGAAGTCACCATACTTTCTCTCAGGCAGACACTGAGAGATTCATTCAATGCCAAAGGAAGAGAACAAGTGGCATGGCCAAACTAAATGTCTTGGAACAGCTACTGAGTAATGAGAAGCAAGGGTCAAGACGCGGAAGCCCCAGGGTTATGCATTGACATTAAGAAAAAGATTAAGGAATTCAAAGAACAAAAACTAAAGGTGCATTAGTTAGCTCCGGCTGGCATCACAAAATACCACAGACTGAGTGGCTTAAACAACAGAATTTTTTTCTCACAGTTCTGGAGGTTGGCAGCCCAAGATCAAGGTACCAGGCAATATGGTTCTTGAGGAGGGCCGTCTTCCTGGCCTGAGACCGCTGCCTTATTGCTGTGTCCTCACTAGGCAGAGAGAGAGGGAGCCCTGGTGTCTCCTCCTATTTTTATAAGGGCACCAGCCCTATCAGATCAGGGCCCCACTCTTAGGATCTCATTTAATCTTTGTCACCTCCTTACAGCCCCTGTCTCCAAATACAGTCACATAGGGGTTTAGGGCTTCAACATAAGAATTTGGGCAGGGGACACAAATATTCATAACAAAGGGTCAACAGTGAACTATTTAAAGGATGTGTCCCATTTCAAAGGAACACATGATCAGGGACATCAGGGCTTTTCTCCAAACTGAACACCTAATTCTGTTGAGAGAAAAACCATGACGGCAGCACCTGACATGGGATAAAGCCCAGGTTTTTATTTCCCCACTTGCGTCAACAGTGCCAGTCTGAGAAATGGGCCCATTCATTCAAAGTTTTTGTATGCTCACCTCTGCCTTAACCTGCCTGTTCCATACGCCCATAGCAGAGCTCCCAATGGTTGCCGGGAGCACATGCGTTGTTTACAAACACAATACATTGGCTGGCATATAGCAGCTATGATTAAATTAATGACTAAGTGCTGTTTTAAGATGGCAAATATCTGAAACCCACATATTTGCATGCTATTGTTTGGTTCAGTAAATGTTCAGACAGTTGGTGGAAGTCTGCCCTGACACCGGCATTAAAAGGCACACTCAGATGCACAATGCATTCCCAACAACTGAGATTCTTGCTTCTCTATCATGTTAGAGACACTCGGATCTGCTGCTCAGAGGCAAAGCCATCGAGCTCAATCTCCGTGCTTCATGAGCCATGGTTTATGGGCTCTACGACAAAAAGGATATGACTTCCCTTCCATCATTGCCTCATAAGAAAGAAGGTGCACGTGTTTTAGGTGAAACAGGCATTAATTTGTAACCTTCTAGGCCAGTGGTGTTCAAACTCCCTCTAAGCAGCAGAACCCTGTTTTCAAGTGAAATATTCCACAAAGTCCCAGTAACTAAAAGAGATGAAAGTCGTGCTGCTTAGCTAGAACACAGAGGAGGTGATTTTCTCAGCCCCCCAGGAAGGTCCTGAGTGCCTTTGCGATACCCTAGGTCTCAAAAGATCCTGGTTTGCAAAATATTTCTCTTGTTGGGTTCTGAGATTTCTTGAGCCTCTTTTGACCCCTTATACATTTTGAGGAACAGAATCAGGCCTTCCCTGTCAATCTTCAGAATCAGGAGCCTAATGGGAAGGCCAGGCAAAGATAATTAAGGCTGAAAATTGCCCAGGGTGCCTGGGTGGCTCAGTCGGTTAAGCAACTGCCATCAGCTCAGGTCATGATCTTGGGATCTGGGATGGAGCCCTGCATCATCCTCCCTGTTCAGCACGGGGGGGAGGGGGTTCTGCTTCTCCCTCTGTCCTTCCCTCACACTCCCATTCCCTGCGTGCATGCACAGGTGCGTTCCCACTCTCTAGCTCTCTAATAAATAAGAATCTTAAAAAAAAAAAAACACCAAAACTGAAAATTTCCTTTTATATCTTAGCTGAAATAAGTTGTGAATTCTGTAGGATAAAATAGAGGGAAAAGTAGGACCTGTCTCTCCCAGGAAAGAGATGAATATTTAAAAATAATAATAATAAAACAGTATGGATGGATTACTGGCTTATACGGGACAGGTGTGAATCCAGGTTTGAATCCAGGGAAATGCACTGGTGGACTGAGGGTAAGAGGCCTGCACCCCATTCACTGGTCATCTGCTGTCCCCACCCAACAAGAGTCAAAGTCTCAGAAGCCCCTTTACTGAAGGCTGAGGCTCCACAGAATGCATTTGGAAACCCATCCTTCAACACTTATGCCTGTAGTAACTGGTGTACTAAATTACTAGTATAGAAGAATGCTTCTCAGCAGGGCTATTCAAGAGAGACCATGACGTAAATCAAACCAGCCTTCAGCATTATTCACCCCTCTTTCTGCCTCCTTTCCCACTCACCAAACACAAAGTAATCTCTTCTGTTGAGGAGAAAGGCTACCAGATGAACCAGCTCACACTAAGGTATATGGAGGAGTCATGGTTCACTCATGACAGTTCTCGAGAGATGTGGGGAAAGGGCAAACAAGAAAATGAAGCATCTAAAGAGAGATCCAAAACAACAGGGGCGAGGAAATTCACAACTGTCCTCAAATCACATCCCATAAGAGAGACCCCATTCACTTACCAGATAAAGTAGAGTTTAAGAAGCTAGTATGAGGGGCACCTGGGTGGCTCAGTGGGTTAAGCCGCTGCCTTCGGCTCAGGTCATGATCCCGGGGTCTTGGGATCGAGTCCCGCGTCGGGCTCTCTGCTCCGCAGGGAGCCTGCTTCCTCCTCTCTCTCTGCCTGCCTCTCTGCCTACTTGTGATCTCTCTCTCTGTCAAATAAATAAATAAAATCTTAAAAAAAAAAAGAAGCTAGTATGAAACAGCCTGAAGGAACCCCATTCAAATAGATCTCCATGCATCTAATTCAACCAAGAGTTCAACAAATATTTATTGAGCATCTATTATACACCAAGCACAACTATCAGCACTGGGAAGACAAAGATTAAAGACACTGGTCCCCTTCGTAAGTGAGCTCAAAAATCCAATGAAACAGATGAACAATTTAACAGAGTAGAATGTGAAGATTTAAAGAGGAATATACTAACTGAGTTGAGGAGGGGGGTATGGTGAGGTACAGCTTCACCAAAGGGTCAGGAGAGTTTTGAATGATAAATGAAAGTTTGCCATTGACTAAGAAAGAAAGTTTATTCCAGAATCAAAAACATGTGCAATTGGCAAACTCTTGAAAGCATGCTGTAATTTATTTGGATAGATTATCCCAGTGGAACATGGAACATGTATTTGGGAGTGTGGAAGCAAAGCCAGGTGCAAGGGGCCTGCTTAGAAAGCTAATTTAGAAGTTCAGGCAACATATGGAAATCTGAACTCAAGCAGCAGCAGAGGAGCTGGCTTGAAGATATATTTAAGGCTGAACATTAAAGAAATTGATGACCAAGAAGATACTCATGGGAGGGAAATTGAAAATATCCCATGGGCATCTCCTCCATCTTCCCATCACATCGAGTTACTTTTATCTCTGTCACTATCTGCATTTTTACACTATAACTCACCCAGAGCCCAAGACAGAAACTTGGGAGATGTTCTCAATTCTTCTCTTATCCTTAAACTGACATTCAGTCTATCAGCAAATCTTAAGAAATCAATTGCTCATTATTTCTTAGATACACTCACTTCTTCCAACCCACCTGACAATCTTGAATTTTATTTGAGCCCTGTGCTTATGTAAATCATTGATGATTAACAACCTCCCCATTGTCTTGTCTTCTAGGAAACAGCTTATTGAAAAGAACTCCCTTTTCTTCATATGATGTAGAAAAGATTCACGGATGTCCCCATGTTCACCTGTGACAAGAAAAGACACAAACCCTCCATGTTCCCATTCTTTGCCTCATAAACAATAAGATGAACTGTTTGTGCCCACTCATCAAAAAGAAAAAAATGTCCATTGATCTGACTTGATCAAACTTTAGTTAAGCTTCTGTCCTTCCTCCATGTCCCTGAACTTGAACTCACCCTCAACCTGAGTTGGCATACAACCCCTCCATACAGGACCCTCCCCTAAATAGGCTGACCTTGGGGTAAATCATTCTCTGCTACGTCCTATCAGGCCACCTTCCTCATTCACCCCATTGCCCACACCTAGTTCTGGGTACATGTTCCACCTGGGTTCTAGATTCTAGCCTTATTCACTCCTCCTTATAGAAAAGAAGCTTTTTCTGCCTGACCTTGGAGATGCTTGGAGATCTCACAGCCAAAGAGCTCTCCCTACTGCAATAGCTCCCTTTCCTCCCTGTTGTAATAATCCTTTCCTGCCAAGTCTCTCCTTCCCTTATTTAAATTTGTTTTAATTGGCACAGCACATCACCCTTGGCCAAGTTGTCATTATTTCTCTGCTGATAGACCACAATGGGCTCCACACTACCCCAGCCACTTCCCTTCCCTTCCAGCTAACTTCCAGCTCATTTTCCACACTCTGCTCATGAGAATCCTTTCCATTAGTTCTTGGTGTGTGGTTTCCTTCATTGGAGAGGGCCAATGAACCTGATTTTGTCAGACTACAGGTCTCACAGAGAAGCTTCAAAGGCACAGGTACACAGGTGTTCATTTTATTACTATTTTTAATCTGTACATATATATTTTTATCACACTTATATTGAGGTTTATTTGATGCGTAAGTAAACCATGTTATCCTTATTTGTTAGGAGAAGTCAAAATTGGCCTAAGTGTACCTCTGAAGTAGGAATTCAAATATACAGTGACATATCAAAAACTTCTAATGATCTCATATTTTGTTCTCAATTCACAGAATAATGGACTCTCCCAGAGAACAATACTTCTTCCTTTACTGACACAGTCTGACTGTGAGTGGCCAAATCAAAGCATTCAGTTCATCTATTAGGACACCAATATCCTCAGGTCAGTCGGTGTGTTCTCCCTTCATAAAGTAGATGATAAGACTGTGGAAATGACCCCCACCACTTTGTCCCTATATTTCTACTAAGTTGATAGGGAGCATATCCCTCCTTATGTCTCATATTCCTTTAGTAGTCATTACACCAACCTGTCTACTTTTTAAGGAAAAAAAAAAAAACTGTACCATTAAGGACCCATTGTGTACTTATTAGACATACAAGTATCTCAAAGATAAATTACACACATAAGATCTTTTCTGGGACTACTTTGAGTCTTGGTGAGTGATAGGGACAATACAACAGGACAATCTTTTAAGTGAATCACTGATTTATTGAACATCTATTGACTTTTTTTTTTTTTTTTTTTTTTTTTTTTTTTAATTAATTTATTTTTATTTGCTTATTTACAGCATAACAGTGTTCATTGTTTTGGCATCACACCCAGTGCTCCATGCAGTACGTGCCCTCCCTATTACCCACCACCTGGTTCCTCAACCTCCCACCCCACCCCACCCCCTCCCGCCGCCCCTTCATAACCCTCTGGTTGTTTTTCAGCGTCCATAGTCTCTCATGGTTCATCTCCCCTTCCAGTTTCCCTCAACTCCCTCTCCTCTCCATCTCCCCATGTCCTCCATGTTATTTGTTATGCTCCACAAATAAGTGAGACCATATGATACTTGACTCTCTCTGCTTGACTTATTTCGCTCAGCATAATTTCTTCCAGTCCTGTCCATGTTGCTACAAAAGTTGGGTATTCGTCCTTTCTAATGGAGGCATAATACTCCATTGTGTATATGGACCACATCTTCCTTATCCATTCATCCGTTGAAGGGCATCTTGGTTCTTTCCACAGTTTGGCGACCGTAGCCATTGCTGCAATAAACATTGGGGTACAAATGGCCCTTCTTTTCACTACATCTGTATCTTTGGGGTAAATACCCAGCAGTGCAATTGCAGGGTCATAGGGAAGCTCTATTTTTAATTTCTTCAGGAATCTCCACACTGTTCTCCAAAGTGGCTGCACTAACTTGCATTCCCACCAACAGTGTAAGAGGGTTCCCCTTTCTCCACATCCTCTCCAGCACACGTTGTTTCCTGTCTTGCTAATTTTGGCCATTCTAACTGGTGTTAGGTGGTATCTCAGTGTAGTTTTAATTTGAATCTCCCTGATGGCTAGTGATGATGAACATTTTTTCATGTGTCTGATAGCCATTTGTATGTCTTCGTTGGAGAAGTGTCTGTTCATATCTTCTGCCCATTTTTTGATCTGATTATCTGTTTTGTGTGTGTTGAGTTTGAGAAGTTCTTTGTAGATCCTGGATATCAACCTTTTGTCTGTACTGTCATTTACAAATATCTTCTCCCATTCCGTGGGTTGCCTCTTTGTTTTGTTGACTGTTTCCTTTGCTGCATCTATTGACTTTTAATCAGAATTCATCCTTTGATGCCATTGTATAGTCTATAATCTTACATTTTTTTCATCATGTTTCATGTTTCAACATGTTAACATAATTCAACTAGAGAATTCCAAGGGTTCCCACCATCTCCCCACCCCATGAAATAAGCTGCTATCCTTCTTCAAGAAAGAATTAATAAATTTTACTCAGTCTTAACATTTTGATTCTTCATGAAAACTTCCCATGGGTCCCTCCTCCCTGGCTGAGATTATTTTAGAACCCAGTTCAGAAACCCTATTTAGAAAGTGGTGTTATGTATCTAAATTCTTTAGTAATTAGTTATTAGTAATTAGCAGTAATTAGTTGTTAATATGGTAATAAAAATAATATCTAACTGTATTATGTAATTATGTAATAAAAATAATATCTAACATATCTAATAATGGCTGTGTATTTGCTGAGTGTATTTGCTGAGTGCCAAATTTACATACGTGCATTATCTCTTTAATCCTCCCAACAATCCTGAAAATGTAGTATCCTTATTATCTTCTGAGAGTGAGGAAATGTTGCCTGACAGAGATTAGGTAACCTGCTCAAGGGCACAAAGCTGAGTCAGGATTGGGACCTAAGTCTGTCGGACCCAAAGTTTACATACCTTCCCCTCTACTTGGGCTTCTGTATTGATGTTCCAGTTAGCTGGTAGCTAAACCTTTGTCTGTCTATAAGGAAACAGGATTCTCTGTTTTTTACTTCTAAGAGTCATTAGGACATTCTCAAGTGTGAGGCAGCAAGGACTTCTGAATTATGAGTTAGAGAGAACACAGAAGAAACAGGGGATGGAGGTGAATAAAGTGCCGGGTACGCAGAAGACTAACTCTTGTCCAACATTCAGTGTCTGGCTGAGGATGAAAGAGGAAGACCAAACTCAAGTGGGAACAAACAGGATTCAATAAGTAAAATCTCAACAAGCCATTATGAGTAGTTAGCCTCACCAGACCAGCAGCACAGAATACGTTAAGTCTCTGGGGTCTCCAGGGAAGCAGTCAGCAACTAGGGGTCATGGGGAGCAGAGATGCCACCTCCAGGGGTGCCCACAAGAAACTGGAGAAGGACCAGGGAAAGTGAAGGGTCCTGGTTTTATGAATGGACCTGGCCAGCAAGAAGCTCTCAATGGGTATTTGGCTCCAACTGGTGAACTGAGATTTCGGCTCTATTCCACTGGTCAGAAATAGCTTGGGAAGTCGGCAAGGCGAGGGTGACAGGTGAAGGACACCTGAGAATTGAGCTAGGAGGGTGAGGAATACCAGCAATCGGCCTTCAGTGGGGTGGATGGGACAACTCTTTTATTGCTTTACATGTTGGAGGAGGAAAGGTTCTGAAATGGTGCACCAAGAAAACATTTTAAAAGGTGGTGGAGGTGGCTCGAACCTACCTCCTCCCAAGTACAGGAAATAAGGAAGACATCCTCCAACCCCACCCCAGACCCCAGAAGCCTGCAGATTGGGGGAACATTGCACCAATTTCAAAGTAAACAATAGCTCTCCAAATTATTTTTAATCCACAGAAATGTCCATAATGGTTAAAGTCTCCACTGAGTCCCTCAATGTTTCCCATCTCCACCTGCCACTGCCCCCCAAAAATCAGAGGCATTGATGAAAATAATTTTCCTCATTTTGGTGTGACACAAGTTTTAGGTCTAGAAAAAAGATACAACTATTATTGTGTTATAAATATTCATCCTTCAAAAGACCAACCCAAAGACCATCTGGAGGATGCCCCCAAATGCTTCAATAATAACAGCTACTGATAACTGCATGTGCCTGTGCTTTTATGTGTTCGTTCATGTAATTACATGAGCAGTCTTTCACTTTCCATCTCATCTCTGGGGTGGGTTTAATTATTGCTCCCTATTTACAGAGACAGAAACCCATCTCTAGAGATATTGACTTGCCCCTGGTCACACAACCAGGAGGTTCAAGGCTGGGTCTAAATCCCATTTCTCTGAAACTCTGTAGCTTATGCCTTACCCCTCCACCACAAGGCACTGCCTCCACCCTTCAGGATTCTCTCTTCTGAAGAAATGGAGGCCAGGCTCTGTGCCCACCACAAGCCTTCTCCCCAAGGTTGAATGGATCTTTTTTGAGGTCCATCAAGAAAACACCACAGAAGTCCTATGGTGTGGATAAGATACAAATATGGGTGTGAGCCACAGAGATGTCAGTGGAGCCTCAGAAAAAAAGAAACATCCTTGATTTCAATTGTGCCACATTCATTCCGTGATCATGCTCTTCTGGTCTGGTGTGTTCTTCCTCTTTAATCTCCACATAAATCAGAATGTCACAAGGCACAAAAGCTGTGAAATTCTGAGCCTGCCATGGAAATACGACTCTTGATGCATGACAAAAGAAATTGGCCAGATCCAGCAGAAATTCTTCCAAAGGAAGTTTTGCATTTTTCAGCCCATTGTTCTCACCTCCATATCAACTCTGTTGAACATAATGTTATGGGTTAAATGATTACTTTTGCTTGTATTTGTTAAATAAGTACCATTTATCTATCTGTGCATAATTTTGGTTTAAAGAAATTGCTCTATCCAAGACTCTCTGTTCAAGAGTCTCTTTCTATTACATGAGATAAACTGTAAAATTTGTCATTTTGCCATGACCATACCATAAAAATCTATTGTCTTTCTCCATGGTCTCCATCTTCTTCCAACTTTATAAATAAGATGAACCTTTCCTAGAAATATCAACGGAGTTAGATCGGTAGTAGCACAATTCATAATCTCATACTTTGGCTAAAGAAAAAGGCTAAGATAGGGACATGACTGTATTTCCCCTCCCATTAAGGTGGATTGGCTCTGGATCAGGAAAAAGATCATCGATTTATAAGACACACTCAGATTCTAACTCAGATCTCCAGAAAATTCAAGAAGGCACTGACCAATGAAAATCAAATGGTTCAGAGCATCAGCCTTTATGTCACCTGAGAATAGTTTCTCCTCAAGCTACCTCAGATAACTGCTCATATCTCAGTTAGTTGTGAGGCTTTACTCACCTGATGCTTTTGCCTTATCAGGGGAAGTTCTGGCACAAGACACAGCTTTAGTCTGAAAAGCAACCCCACAGCTTCAATGATCAATCATCAAAAGATACTGATTTTGAGATGAGAATCTAGGTCTCTTTGTAAATACTCTGATAAGTGCTAAATTCTCATTTCTTCCATATGTTTTATTTAAAAAATATTTGAAACCAATTAGAATCTTTATTTCTATCACTGTAGGACAGGAGCTGTTTACTTTTATTTACAGAACAAGGAGATTTCCTTTAAATATCACAGGAAAAGAAAAAGGGACAGCCATCAGAGTGAAGTGGTCTCAGAGTCAGGACTTGATCTTGAGCTGGGCAGTTGCTCAACACACAATCCTTTGTTAATTAATATCCTAGTTACTCACTATACCCAGGAGATCCCCAAAATTATATTAATCTCCAGAGTAGAGGAAAATATAACAGGGTCAACTCCCAAGGGAAAAAGGACAGTGTCTCACTCCCTTCTGATTCCACAAACAAGGTAGCTGTGGCCCAGAGTGGAGGAAGAAGGTCCTTCTGGCAAGTTCTCTGTCCCAGTATTCTTTGGTCTTCCTAAAACAGAAGATTCTTGAGTCATTGAAAGGTAGTCCCAGATCCTAGGATGCTTTGTTGAGGGAGTTTGGGTAACATCTAGAAGGACTAGATATCCCAGTTTCCTGGAAGACATTAGTGTACCTCTGCTGACCATGCCAAGTCATTAATAGCTCCCCCTTTTACTCTCAGAGGTGAATGTTGGCAAAATATTTGGACAACATATTACTTAGCCACCCTATTAATCAGAAACACCTGGTTCTATCTGGCTTTAATCTATAAGATAATCAAATTCTTTAAACAATTATAAGAAATGAAAACGATCAAGCACTATAAGAAAAAATATGAAATTCTCTGCTTCATGTCTTCAACAAATATTTACAAGGCACTGTACTTACTTAGCCTTATGCCAAATATGAATCTTTGTAAGACTGTGTTCCTTGCCCTTTTTATGAATTTAGCAAAATTTATCCTAGCTCATAAGATCTCATTGATTCACATCTATCCTTTCTGACCATTTGTACAAAGCCCAAACTCCTATAAGTTTGTCCTTTTCATTATCAGACTTTAAATTCTCCATATTTTTGCTCATGTGACTCTGCTATTCCTATCATGTTCTGCCTTGATATGGTGGAAACCCTCTAAGATGGCCCGTGATGATGTTATCTCCCGGTAGACACATTTTTGTGTGATACCCTCTCCTTAGGTCTTGACTACACTCACCAACTCACTTCTAAGGAAAAGAATGTAGCAGAAGTTATGAGATACCACTTTTGAGATGAGTTTACAAAAAGACTGCCTCCCATCTTGGACACCTCTACTGCTCTCTATGTCTTCATTCTGAGGAAGCCAGCTGCTCCATGGAGAAACCCATGTGGCAATAAACCAAGGGAGATCTTTAGCCAACAACCAGCAGGAAACTTAGGTCCTTGGTTCAATGGCCCATGAGAAACTCAGAAATCCTGCCAGCAATCTCACAAATGAGTCTGAAAGCAGATTTTCCTTCAGCCAAGCTTTTACATGAGATGGCAGCCCGGGGGACAACAAGATGGCAGCTTTTGGAAAAACCTAGAGGCAGGCACATCCAGCTAGGCTTCATCCTTAGAAATTGCCAGATATTAAAAGTGTTGTTTTAAGACACTACAGTTTGGGGTACCTTTTTACATAGCAATAGATAACTAATACACATGAACCTTGTCTCTTCCTATACCCACAGCTTAGCCTTCTCACCTTTCCAGCCCTGACTTTATTCTAGTTCCCAGTATAGTCTAGTCAACAGGCGCCCCAGTACTATCCTGTCCTTCAAAAAGACTGAGACGACTAAGGAAACTTCTGTTGCACAACAGACTAGCGACCATAGCCCTTTCCTATTTCTTGCAGACCCACGATTCTCATGTCACATCCTGGAATCAGTCCTGCCTCAGGTTAGTGGAATCACACAGCCAGAGGCTGGGCCATCTCTTATCATCCTTCTCTTCCTATTTTATCCTTAGAAAGAATCAGATTTTAGACCCACTTTCTGTTCTTTTCAGCATGTTTTTAAAGATTTTATTTATTTGAGAGAGGACAGAGAGAGAAAGAGAGCGTGAGTGGGGGTAGGAGCAGAAGGAAAGGGACAAGCAGACTCCACGCTGAGCACGGAGCTTGACCCTGGGCTCAGTTCCACAATGCGAGATCACGACCCGAATCAGATGTTTAACCAGCTGAGCCACCCAGGCGCCTCTCTTTTTTAGCATTTCTAATGCAGATGGCAGGTGGATGGCTGGTTATCATGCCGGATCTATCTACAGAGTTTCAAATTCAATTCCCAGCAGTTTTGGGATACTTTTTCATGAAGCGAAATACATAGTCGACATGCCTATACATTTCTATGGGGCTGTGGGAAATACAAAACCAAGTATGTTAGAAAGACACCATTGTGTTCACTCAGGAGTTCATGTTCTTTAAAAAAAAAAAAAAAAGAAAGAAAAAGAAATAACCCCAAGGGCGTACCTAACAAAGAGAAAACCGTGAACTGCAAAGAGACAGCACCTCAGGAAGAATACAAGCAAGGGAGGTGTAGGTGTTTACACAGTGCGGAGCTTTGGTGTTGACAGGTTTCATTCTGAAGACCAGGCTGACTTCTACGAGGATCATTACATCTTATCCTCCTATGAGAACAATTCTCCAGCCATGTAAATGTGTTTCTGCATCCATTAACGCTTCATTCTGAAAAGCTTGACTATGACAGAAGAAAAAGGTAGAATTTCATCTCAGCCTGAATTCGGGCTACCCAGCTAGAGATCAGAAAACAAAGATTTCTCTTCACAAGAACACAAGGACAACAGCTTTGATACTCTCAGGCAAGAGCCGAATTACTCGGAGGCAGAATAAGGATCCCTTTTGGGAAACGAATGTCTTTTACCTAATGATCATAAACAATTCTACATACTCTGTCAGATTCCATATCCCAAGCATGGTCCAGACACAGAGCCACTGGGAGCCATCAACAAGAGCAAGAAGATGGCTACTCTGAAAATGGTATAATATAGGATTCTCTCTACTTTGCACTGCATCCCCAAGGGATAACTCAGGCAGCTCTATCCTCAACAAAGAACTCTGATTATTGTATGATCTTTGTCAGACACAATGTGCTTGTGTTTCGAGAACAGAAAAGGTGACTGTGTAAGCTGCATAACACTCAGCTTGACTTTTTCTAGAATTCATATCCAGGAAGAAGGACAAAGCTGAGACAGACACCATCAGGATGCAGGTCCATTTCTGAAAAAGATAGATGAGCCCCTTGTCACAAAGTATTTTTGCAAAATCTCAGGCTGGAAAGAGGCATTGGTGAAACACAATCCAGGCCTTAGAGTGTCCCAAAGTTTCATCCTCAGGAAAATGAGGAAAGAAGTCAACTTGGGACCTCGTCTTCTGAGAACGTGTCACTGCTCTTGGATTTAGATCTCTGTCTGGAAAGGTCAGTAGGGTCAACAAAGATGGTCTTTGGTGTTCCTTTAGTGGGTCCTCCTCCCTGCTCCCACTCTACCTCAGGCTTACTGTTCCTCTTAGGTCATTCTTTATCTTTGTGATTTGCCCATCTCAAATACTTTCCCCCAAACACACACATATGCATGCACACATGCGCACGTGCACACACACACACACACACACACACACACACACACATTCATAAACAAACCCCAAAGCCTGTTCCAAACCTTCTATTCTTTCCATTCAAACTCAATCAAAATCAAATGTGCCTTCCATATAGCTAGTGACAGAAAAGGGTAAGTATACCGGCCTTTGCTTATAATTAATACCAGGTCCTGTGGAGTATAGGAATCACTGCCTCCAAGTCCCAACTACCCACTCATGTTGCAATTTTTATTCAATTAATCTTTAAATAGTCCTCCAAGGTAGGAAGAAACAGTGACTTGGAGAGTCAATAAAACAAAATACCCTAAGGCTAACTTTTCCACGTTTGCCTTTGCACACTGAAGAAGAGACAGGCATGCCTCCATGCCACAGCTATCATTACCAGGTGGCACTGTCAAACTCAGCCTTAAAGAGGCTGAATACAAATCAGACACAGCTCAAACTCTGACCTGATTACTGAAATTCCAGTCAGAATCAAATGAATGTCAAATCCCTAAAGTAGATGGTAGTACAACTTCTTAGAAAACCAAATTGGCTGCATATCTTTATGGGCTGAATTGTGTCCCCTCTAGAAGTCATACATTGAAATCCTAATCCCCATATCTCAGATTGTGACTATGTTTGGAAATAAGGCTTTCATAGACATGATTAAGGTGGGCCTAATCAATATGACTGCTGTCCCTAGAAGAGAAAAGGAAGACAATGTGAAGACACAGGGAGAAGATGGCCATCTACAAGCAAAGGAGGGAGACCTGGGTCTCTGCCTTCGGAAACAACGAACCCTGCTAAAACTTTGATTTTGGATTTCTGGCATCCAGAACTGTGAGACAACAAATTTCTGTTGTTTAAATCACCCAGTCCATAGTAGTTTGTAACAGCAGTCCTACCAAACTAATACAATATCCATTCCACATTAGGTAGCGGCACGGTTCCCTGGGTAGAACCATGTGTTGGGAGTCGGATAAGGCTTGGTTGGAATTGCCACACCACCACTCCCTCCCTGAAGGAAGTCCCTTGGGCAAGGTACTTCCTCTGTCTGGGACCAGTTTCTTTATCTATAGGGTGGATAATAATGTCTATGTTATGGAGCTGTTATGAGGATTAGAGGAGAAAACACACATGAAATGCTGGACACACGCTAAGTGCTCAGTAACAATGACTCAGCATTGACGGCTTCACAAGTCTTTGACCTTGGTGAAACAGGACTACAAGCAGAAATGACATTAATAAAACAATCTCTCTGGATGCGGAAAACATTAATCTTTGTAGTTTATAAGCAGTTCAACATCAAGGGAACACCGCGATCACGAGTTGAAGGTATCTTGGATGAATTAGGAGTGGTTCTGCTGACAGCCTTATAAGCTAAATATGACACTTCAGGAATAAATTGATACAATGGATTCAATAAATTTTTACAACCTTTCCAAGAGAAGCTGAAAACCGAGATAGGTAGCCTTTAACTGCAAAGCCATCTAGGTCCTAGATCCTTGACATTGTGCCTTATTGGATTGTGGTTTGCAGTTTACTGGATGAAATCAGATTTCTCTTTAGCTTCCTCTACCAAAAGTGGAGAAACCTTTCACCCACCAGAGGAGAGGTTCTTGTCCAAGAGTTGTTCTTTACTTTATGGATTTTTTTCTGATGCTTCTCTCTTTTTATACTTTACCCAGTATAAACAGAATACTTGAAACCAGTATACTTTACCCAGCAAACAGAATACTTGAAACCAGGAGTAACTGTTGCTACAGGAAAAGGAGACATCAGGGCACAAACTTTATTCAGGTGAGATCATCAGGGATAAGTGGCCAGGATCCTGGTGTTCTGGACCTCATCTTGGATTGCTTCATTACATCCAGCAGAGAGGAAATCACCAGGCCTGGCACAGTCTGTAATTACACTGGTATTTCTGGATTAAGGTCACCTTAGCTGGTTGGCCTAAACTCCCCCTGTTCTTCTGGTCCCTGGAGGAATATGAGGTTCTTCTCATTATGTCCCTTCACTCACTCATTCATTCACCAAAATCTGTAACCACGCCATTAGTCAGATAAGGCTAGGCCCTGATGTCAAAACAAACAATTCCAAAACCTTAGTGTCTTAACCCAAGTGCAAGTTTATCTCTTCCCTTTGCAAAGTCCAGTATATCCCAAGGGCAGCCACTACCATGTGGCCACTTAGAGATCCAGGCCACCTCAACTGGGTCTTCACCAACATAACACAGGCCTCTTCAGTTACTACAGCAAAGGAGAAATCTAAGAGGGGGTGGTTCTCACTGACAGTGAAATGCTTTGATCCAAAAATGGCACATGTAACTACTGCCTACAGTCTGCTGACTAAAACTAATGACATCCCCTCCCACCTCCAAGAGGGGCTGGGAAATGTAGTGGAGCACATGGAATATTTGCTGAGCGGTACTGTGCTACAATCACCCACTAGATTCTAGACCTGCACTGTAATCTGGTATCTAATATGGTAACCACTAGCCGCATATGGCTATTGGGTGCTTTGTCCTGTAGCTGATCCAAACTGAGGTGTGCTGTACATATAAAACACATACCAGATTTCAAAAATGTAGTATGAAAAAAAAATTAAAAACATGTCCCTTGTAATTTTATACTAATGACATGTTAAAGCAGTAATATTTTTATGCACTGGCTTAAATGTGTTGTTAAAATTAATTTCACATATTTCTTTTTCCATTTTAATGTGGTACTAGAACATTTTTAATTACATGTATAGATCTCATTATATTTATACTGTACAGTGCTGTTCTGGACTCTACTCCAAATTCTGGGGAGAAGGGTTTTGTTTGTTTGGTTTTTGTTTGTATGGAGCCCAACATGGGGCCTGAACTCATAATCCTGAGATCAAGACTGAAATCAGGAGTCAGATGCTTAACCAACTGAGCTACCCAGGCAGCTCTGGAGAGAAGAGTTTTGGTTTGGTTTGGTTTGGTTTTTCATCTTTTTTAAAGATTTTATTTATTTATTTGACAGAGGGGAAACACAGCGAGAAAGGGAACACAGGCAGGGGGAGTGGGAGAGGGAGAAAAAGACTCCCTGCTTAATGGAGCACGAGGGATGACGGGCTCAATCCCAGGACTCTGGGATCATGACTTGAGCTAAAGGCAGGCACTTAATGACTGAGCCACCCAGGCATCTCTGGAGAGAAGCTTTAAACAAAGTGGAGCCTCTGCCTCCGCCTGGTGTTCTATGTTCCACAGACTATAAGTGGGAGTTAGCCTTTCTAGTGTTCTTCTTCCTTTTCTATAAATCCTGGCCATAATTTTGATTCCTTTCTGGGACTGTAGTAAGGATTAAATGAGATCATGAATATGAAGTATTGTGTTGGGCACATAGTGAGCACTCATCATTCCTTGTCGTTTTTCTGTTGCTATTATTACCTCTGGAAAAAACAACATAGTAAAACATCTCTTTCCCCATTCTATACTATTCCTGTGGTTCTGCTCTTGCTCCTACCGAGTAGCTAGACAAATATCTCACAGACTTTTAAATGTGTGGAAGAGGGCACCTGGGTGGCTCAGTGGGTTAAGCCTCTGCCTTTGGCTCAGGTCATGATCTCAGGGTCCTAGGATTGAGGCCCGCATCAGACTCTCTGCTCAGCAGGGAGCCTGCTTCCCTGTCTCTCTCTCTCTCTCTCTCTCTGCCTGCCTCTATGCCTACTTGTGATCTCACCCTCTGTCAAATAAATAAATAAATAAATTTTTTAAACAATAAATAACGGTGTGGAAGAGGGACATGGGTTTTGTTTTTTTTTTAAGACTTTATTTATTTATTTGACACAGAGAGATCACAAGTAGGCAGAGAGGCAGGCAAAGACAAAGGGGGAAGCAGGCTCTAGAGAGCCTGATGCAGGACTCGATCCCAGGATCCTGAGATCATGACCGGAGCTGAAGTCAGAGGCTTAACCCCCTGAGCCACCCAGGCAGCCTGAAGAGGGACATTGTTGAAAACATATAGGGTGAGATTGTCTTGGCCAACCTTGGAGGTTTTGCTGTCCTACTGGGATAAGAACGTGGACCAAGCTAGATGACCAAGAGGTTAACAAAAGTATAGAAAGAGAAAGTCTGGCTAAAGGAACACAAAGAATAAGAATTTGAGGAATGTTGCCTTATGTTGTACTTTAATTAATCACTGTGATTTTGATAGTCTTAAAGACATGACTAATATAAGTAGTATAAAGATTTGGATTTAAAAAACACAGGATTTCAGACAACTCAAGAAGAAGAGGACTTCTTGGAGAAGGGAGAGGGAGTGTGTGTGTGTGTTAAAGACAAGGCCCAGAATGAGAATTATGGGCAACCTGGGGGGTAAAACCACGTAATTAGGAAGCCTCCAAGCCAGCATTTTTTAAATATTTGTTCACCACTTACTTGGAGGAGAGAATGGGCACCACCTTTGGGAGGGCAGGAGAATAGGGCTCTGATGGGTCCTCTTTATTAGCAACACAGCTGTCCCTACAGCTAACCCAAGCACATCATTTAAGGAAAGGTTATAGCCTGTGTTTGTCACTCAAGTTTATACTTCAGGGGTCTCAATTTTACTCCCAGAAAAGTATTAAATTCCCTGAGGAAAGTTCTAGTAAAGACCAATTTCTAAATCTTATTACATTTCCACTGAGGTTTTAGAACCCAAGAAACTGCCTATTTGTCCTCTCTCTTGATCCAGAGAGACAAAGTACAAGATCAAAGAGTGGGTTGTTAGAAGTAAATCTACAACACAATGCACATGATCTGAATTCTTACTGGATGCTCTGGTGGGGAACACTGGAGCAAAGAGAACTCTCCAAATTCATCTGGGATGTTGTTAGATAAAGTTTGGCCTCGGTCCCCTCAAAGTCTTTAAAATCCTTGGATGTGAGGAGAAGGTAAGGCAGAAAAGACTGCTACCCAAGGAGGAAGTGATGGTAGGGACATGATAAGCAAGAGAGAACCATTCCAGTGTATTGATCTGGCCTAGCAGCTGCCAGTGTTAACGGGCACAGAAAGGCTATGTTGGAAAGTTTCCAACAATGGGGTGGGGCAGGGCAGTTATGGTGAACACAATCCTTGGACTTTATGTGTGCTATGGACTGAATTGTATCCCTCCAAATTCCGTATGTGAAATCTTAACCCCCAATGTGACTGTATTTAGAGATACGTCCTCCATGTAAATGAGGTCCTAGGGTGGAGCCTTGATTCATATGATTAGTGTCCTTACAAGAAGAGATGCTCTTACAAGAAGAGTTCCTACGCTTGCTCTCTCTCTCTCTCTCTGTCCCTGCCATCGTGTCAGGACACAGGGAGAAGGTGGCCATCTGCAAGCTGGAAAGTGGATTCTTACCAGACACCAACTCGGCTAGCACCTTCAGTTTGATTGGACTCCCCAGCCACCAGGACTGTGAGAAAGAAATGTTTGTTGTTTAAACCACCCAGTCTACCGAATTTTGTTATGATAGCCCACAACTAAGACAGAGTATAAAAATTTAATTTAATTTAAAATAAGAGGCATATTCTTCCCTGTTGGAAATAATAGAAAAGATCCCCCTTCCTTCCTTCCAAACCAAAAATTATAAGTAATTTTTCCTCTCTTTAAAATATAGATAAATCCTCTTGAAAAACTACATAGGTTTTTTTTTTTTTTTTTTTTTTTTTTTTTTGTCTTTTTTAGGACCCAGAAATGTCTTTCTCAAAGACCTGGGACTCAACTCTTTGAAATGCCAATGTCCAGGTTGATAACACCTTTAATCCCCATTTTCTGAGGGTGGGAGTAGGAACCTAACGTCTGTGGGTGCCTGGCTCTGAGTAGTACAGCAACCTCCAGTCCCAAAGATATGACAAGTTGGTTTTCCTCTGGATAAAGCCAATTAGCTCACACAGATGGCCACCCCAATTACCAGATAAAGTTAGGAAGAACTATGTGTGACAAATGGTGCTGTCAAGTCCCCTTCCTTGAGAGCTAGTTGTTTATCTTGAGAGGAAGTCTGTCATGAGTGTGATCTGTTTGGCTAGAAAAGGATGGGATTGCTTTCTGTCTTTACAACCTATTAAAGGTGACCCTGATACACATCATGTTCGGATTTCATGCTTCATAATAAAAGCAGTTTCTCTCTCTACTACCTTGGTGGAAAGGGCTTCTGGATTGGGAGCAGATTTTGTTCTTAATTCTATTTCCCCAACAGAGTGTAGTACTGGGCACCCTGCCTACATCCTGAGAGACAACAGGCCATGTGGAATGGAAGGACCCAGGGGAGGGAATAGGACTAGCAAATCTACCATTAGGACAGAGCTCTGGAGGTGCCTTCTGTCCTCTCTCTCCCCTCTGAGGTGATGAACCCTGGAGAAACACAAGTGTCTAATTATTACTCCCACTCAAACAGTATACAGCCCGGTGGCACCATGTCCCCTTGAGGCTAAGAATGGTATGTTGATGCATTAGTTCGACATTTGAGCTACTCTAATACCATCAGGTCTCAGGCTGGACCCAGATTTCCCTCCTCCAAGGCTATCAATCTGAGATTAGTATCAGAATCACCCGCGGGAGTTTTTTAACGTATAAATGTCCACTTCCCACCCCAGACTTACCGAATCAGAAACTCCGCAGGTAAGGACTGACCACCAGGTTTAAAAAGGCCCTCTGGATTATTAAAATGTCCATTGTAGCTTGAGAACTACTGTCTTTAAACCTGAGGAGCTTTCAAAAGGACTGATGTCTGGGTCTCACCCCCCAACAATTCTGATTTAAGTAGCTTGGAGTGAAGCTTGCTTAAAAATCCCATGATTTTAAAAAAAACCCAGATATTTCTAATACGCAACCCAAGTTGAGACTCTCTGCCTCAAAATATCTATATAAATGGACTCCTCCTGAATGGACCCTCTGAAATTCTGTATAAAATTGGGTGTATGTGCATATAGGTATTTTCCTGGGACAGGACCCACAACTTTCATCAAATTCTCAAACAGATCATGTCAAAAGTGGTTAATAATAGGAGGGTTTAAGGGATAGTACATTCATCTTATTTATTTAGTAACTGGGAGACTCATGGAGAAAGTGGTTCAAAATTTAGTGAATGCCAGAAATGCTAAATTAATGTGAACTAGCCTTTTCCAACCAATAACAATATGGTCTCATATACCTTAAAACAAGGAAGGGGAAAGAGAACACCTATGACTCCATACTGGTCTCTATCATTGTCATCATTAGAATCTATTCAGCACTCTAGGAAACAGGCTACCATTTTGGGTAGTTTATCACATTTGACCTCCCTGCAAACCTGTGAGCTATGCCAGGTCAGGTAATCTGATCTCATTTATACTGAGAAGTTAATTGACTTGCTCAAGGTTATGCAAGTCATAGCAAAACAAGAACTTAAAGACATCCTTCGATATTTGGTCTTAACTGAATATAAAATAAACAACAGCCAGACCATACATGAAAATGAACCTTAGACCCAAAACCTACAGCAGCCTGCCCAGGAACCCAACTCTCTATCTACAATAAACATCCCAGGAAGCCGGCCTACTATAAGCCAGACTTGCAGGAAGCCAGAGTGCTATCTTTAGTGACAATTCAGGAAGTTAAGCAATAACTTCGCTACAAATTGGCCCCAGTGGCCAAGACCTAAAAAGTGTCAGGTTTCCTTTTTTGTTTTGTTTTGTTTTAGCTTTCCTAACTTTTGACCTCACTTCCAACTTAATGCCAATCAGCAAAATTCAGGTATATATCCTAACCAATCACATAGAACCCCCCTCCTACTTGGCCCACTGCCAGCTTCCCCAGTCCCATGGTCTCCAATCAGGCACACCTGGAGCCTTCCCTTGTTTCCTCTTTGAAGGTCCCCCATTCCTCAGCGTGCCAGAGTCTGCCAAACCCAAGTGACAATGGATGACTCTGCTCTTCCGGCACGCTGAATAAATAGCTTTTGCTTTTCTCATCATCTTGTTTATTTCCTGTTCTGTCTTTGTCTATTTCCACAACTATCAACTCAAGCTTGTCCTTCCCAGTTTCAAACGCAAGGACTATCACTGACAACTAAACACTGCATTTACCTTCATACTGATACACTGAGAGGATGACTTTTTTTCAAGTTAGCCCAGTGTAGGGCCTTTCCCGGTGGACCTTCTATAACTCGTGGTCTATAGTACATAGATCAACACAGTAGATAGATTCATGGAATAGACTCTAACCCCAAAGTAGTTCTCAGACTGAGCACCTAAATCAGATCTGAGATGAACATTTTAAGTGATACCTTCTTCTTTCCCCGAGGTCATATATAATTCAGATCTTCACTTTTAGACCTAACTGTGGAATAATTATGATTTCTTACCTATATAGGTTTTTTTGTTATTCCCTTTTCCAAAGCATTCTTTATCATCATCTCCTCTTATTGACTGAGAGGTAGAAGGATGGTGCTGAGAAATGAAAGGAAACTTGACCTACAGAAAGGTTGCATGGCTTGCTCAAGGTCACACGAGCAGGGCGTAGGCCTTTCAGCAACCCTCTCTGATACTTCTTCCAAAACACACAGTGCCTACTCTATCCAGGAGCACAGAACACTGCTGTCTTCACATTGCTAACCATGGGCTTCCTCATGATGCCCTTCTGCCCCCAAGGAAAGCCATTCTCTGCCTTCATTACCCGCTCACCTTGTCCCCAGGGAACCTGGAATAAGTTTCCTTCACAACCTCTTAATGACACAGTGGGGTTGGAGAAGGACATTGCTGAGTCATTTCTAGCCAAAGGAAAATGTTATTTATAACAACAATCTGCACAAAGAAACTTCGGTGTTAACTGAAATGACTTCCTTCTGGCACAGGATAAGTACCAAGCTAACCATCACCAGTACCCTTTAAAACAGCCCATTAAGTATATACAGGCTGCTAATTGCCTCCTCCGGGTTTTCCCATCTCTCTACCCTGGACATAATCAGGTTCTTTAGCCTCTCCCAAATGGTTTCATTTCAGACAACTTCGGAGCGTTCTTCTTCCAACATAGTTTAAATCATAGTGTATATTCTACATAAAAGATGACTATGGAGAAAAATGAAAATTGTGCAGTATTTTCAATTTTCAAGTATTATCAATGTATGGTCTCTGTGTGTTTATAATTATCATTTGCATCTGCCCCTGGCATTTCCACCATACAGTCTTTCACGCTCCTTCCTTTCTCTTGCACATTATCCTCCACTGTACTCACCAAGTTTCAACTTTCCCATGCACCAAATCGTTGTTGCCCTCCCGGGAGGCAAGACTCATTTCTTGATCTGGACCTTCCCATAAAAGTGCCCAGTTTGGTTTATGTGCCATAGCGCAGGTTAAAATTAGCAACAATAGATGTTCCTTGACCTTTACTATATTACCCAAATGAGTTCTGATCATATATTGTCTTGCTTTTTACTCTCATATAATTAAATACTGAGAGGTATCATAAACCAAGACCCTACCATATCTTCCATTTATATTACAACCTTGTTAGCCATCACTGAGTTGGTGCCTCAAGAATTTGGCTGAACCAATGTCTTTCTTATACAATATGCCTAGTTCCCAGTATGTGAAAAATAAAGCTGCGTATTTTTTTCAAAGGTACAAATAAACTCTCATCACACATTTGTTTTCTTACTTACTGATCCATCAATTTATTGTCCATTTCTTACTTTTCTTGCTTGTTACTAGATGCAGAAGTAAATAGAAAGTTTAAATTTTCTCTCACATTTAACCCTTACTAATAAGAAATATCATCAAACTCCTGTCTTTGATATTTGGAGTACACATACATCCAGGGATAAAACTTTAGTTGAGACTTCAAACATAGCCAGACACTTGAAACTCCCTTTTCCACATTTGCACACAGATACTACAAAACCCACTCAGAGGGTGAGAAAGTGAAAAAAAGGAAATAATCATCAAAGTAAATTTTTGCCATGGCAATGGTATAGGTTAATGTTTGAAGTGTTTAAAATGTTAAGATAAAGTGTTAAAAGGAGTTTACATGAAATCTGTAAGATACTACCTATGGAATGATATTATATATTCTATTCTATAACACACTTATATAATACTTATATAATATATACAGCATATATTGTATATAATAATAGATAATATATATATAACACATTTATATAATACTTGTCTATGCATGGAAAATGACTTTAACCTTCTCCTTTCATCATTTTCTTGACGTTTTACCATGACCATGAATTACTTTTACAGAAAAATGCTAATTAAGAAATCACCGATCTGTTAATATAATTTTCAAGACTATAGTTAGTGTCTAGATCTAGACATCTCTGGATTGGTATGACTGCTTTTTCTAATGTCCTACAGATCCTACACCATTGAACATTGATTTTGACCAGAGTGGACAAATTTTTTCTGTGAACAGTTCCATAACAAATATTGTGGGCTTTGTGGACTAGTGTCTCTTGTAACTATACAACTCTGCTGTTGCTCAAAAGCAACCAAAACAACATGTGAATGAATGGGTAGAGTTAAGTTTCAATAAAACTTTCTTTACAAAAACAGGTAGGATCCTCGATTTGCCTCATGGGCCATAATTTATCAACCTCAGATCTAAACCAATATTGAGCCATTAACCACATGAGGCTGTTTAAATTTAAACTAATGAAAATAAAATAAAATTTAAAGATCCAGGGATGCCTGGTGGCTCAGTCAGTTAAGCATCTGACACTTCGATTTCCGCTCAGGTCATGACCTCAGGGTCAGGAAACTGAGTCCCATGTGGCACTCTGTGCTGGGTATGGAGCCTGCTTAAGATTCTCTCTGTGATGCCCCCCCACCAAAGAAAACAAAATTTCAAATTCAGTTCCTCATTTGTACTAGCCACATTTCAAGTCCTCAATGACCATACACGGCCAGTGGTCTACATATTAGATAGCACAAAGAGAACACTTCCATCATCATAGAAGAGTTAAACTCATCTCTCAAGATCTTCAAACTACATTAGAATTCTTTGGATAAGAGTGGGGGAAAAAAGTATATTATTCCCTAAGCTACTAACTCTTAGTCATCTTTGACATTTACTGAATATGAATGATTTATAATAATATCAAGTAGTGTGAAAGCTTCATATCCTGCACAAAATTGCCATGGTGTGATTTTAAGCAACATTTAATTTTCACCAGAGACAAAGTGTTAAAAAGCATGTTGAATGTTTATTTCAAAGATTTAAGAGTGGAAAACAAAAACTGTCTATACAGCAGAGATTATGGGGTTGGCCTCTACTTACTTTAAAACAAAACAAAACAAAACAAAACAAAAAACAACCTTAGGAAACTGAAGTCTAAAATACAGTAGTTTCAAATAAACCAAAAAATGATGAGTGGGAGGCAATGGGGAGAGGTAAGATAGAAGGACACCTGACATAACCATGTCTAGGAAATACATCATTAAAAAACTACCACTTTGTTCCAGAGGTAGTCAAAAGTCAAAGTCAAGGGATTTGTCCAAGTATCACTTCCCATTACTTCTACCCCCCCCCCAAAATCGCTGTGATTTCCTTAGGAATCAGAGATGAATGCAAGATGGGATAGAGACACCCCCTTTATAAAATCATGAGCTAGAAGAATCTCCGGATGATGACAAGTCAGCTTGGGAGAGTGCACAGGGCATAGAGAATAAGGGGAAAGATTCTAAGAGAAAATAGTACTACAACATTTCCCACTTGCTCTCAGGTTTGCAGAAGATTCCATACTTCCTGTGTATTTCTTGGTGGTTTAGGTGGACACACTACTCATTGTCCACTCCCTCCCTTTTACAGAAGGAAAATTCACATTCCAAGGCCAATAGATAAGCAGAACCAATCGTCTGAAAGAAGCAGCTCAGGTCCATCTGCTCACTTAGTGGCCAAATGAAATCTGTCTCCCTGAAAGCTCATTCGAAGGGGTTGTGTAAGCAGCTGGCCGCAGCAGAAGCAATCAGTGTTTGTCCTCAAAAAATCAAGACTACTAAAGACAGAAAGAAGGATCAAGAGTCTGAGAACAAGTCGGTTTGCTTTTGACTTTGAAGCACACACCACAACAAGAGACCAGAGAGAAACGTGTTCAGCTAAACTTGGCAGAGGTGGGGAGCCAACAGTCTCATTCCAAACTGAGCAATTTTACAATTAAAGAACAGAGGCGGCCAAAATAAATAGAATGACATTTATCAAGTGTTAAAAATACCAGTGTACAAATTCTTGTCTTTCATTTCAAAAGGAACTTCAACAACTTCCAAAGGGCACCATGTTGTGCAAATGACACACATTATTCTGTTTAACTAGCTCAGGTGTCAAAAGACTGATGTGGCTCCAATGGGGATCCCAACATTACGTCCAGCAAGCCAGGAGACCATGACAGCTGTCTCAATGTGACTGGGATCGCATTCTCAATGTGACAGTCATCACCCCCAGTCCCTCAGCAAGCCCCCTTTATTCTCCGACTCAGTTTCCCTTCATTAAAATGGTCAAAATGTGAGTCTCCTCACTGGAATTTTACAGGATTTGATGTGGTTTCTGGAGACATACTTTGAAGATCAAAGCAGTGAATTCATACAAACAAATAAAAGTGAGTTGCAGTTCTCTAAAGCAGTGTTTCTCAAATTCTAATGGGATACACATCACTTGGGGATCCTGTGAAATCTGATTCTGGGTGAGGCCTGGGATTCTGCATTTCTCACCAGCTCCCAGGAGATGGTGACGCTACTGGTCCATGGACTACCCTTTCAGTAGCAAAGCTAAGTATCACGTTAATTCTCTTTTTTTTTTTTTTTAAGATTTTATTTATTTATTTGACAGAGAGAGATCACAAGTAGACAGAGAGGCAGGCAGAGAGAGAGAGGGGAGCAGGCTCCCTTCAGAGCAGAGAGCCCGATGCGGGACTCAATCCCAGGACCCTGAGACCATGACCTGAGCCGAAGGCAGCGGCTTAACCCACTGAGCCACCCAGGCGCCCCCACGTTAATTCTCCATGGTCAAAGAATGATCTTTAGGATTGGATTGAAAGAGGATTATAATATTTAAATGCAGAATTAGAAAGTATAAGAGTGAGATGAGACCTAAGAAATTATCTAGAATTAGTTTCCTTTTTAAAAAAAATATTTAAGAGACTCGCCCACAGTCACACTACAGAGTACGGGCAGATGCTGAGTCTGGCCTCCTTCTAAAAGCCACAAAATCACAGATCCCAACTGCTACAAAATAGACAAGCGTGTGTGCTGTGGTGTGTGTGTGTGTGTGTGTGTGTGTGTGTGCTGTGGTGGAGGGGCCGTGGAGAGAGGCCAACAGAGGAGAGGAGGAGATGTGGAAGGTAGTTTGTTTCTCTCATGTCTATACAACTGTACTAGACAAGAACCATGTTCCATAAGTTTGAGAACCACTGAAAAAAGTTGTCCAAAAAGGGTCCAATAAAATGAATCAATCCACAAAGATTTTTATCATTTCTAGCCATACTTCTCTTTGTAAATAATACCAGGCAACATGTGTGGATCCCATGCTTACTGTCTAATAAAGCTCTCTCCACCAACGAGGAAAGAAACAGACTTCTGCACCTAACACACTGCTAGTTTCTTTATACAGTGACCTATTTCATTCTTGCAAAAAATCTGTAAATTGGGGAGTTCTTTATCCCAGTTTCTTAGATGAGAAAACTGAATTTGAAATAATTAAGTACTCAGTCTGTGGTAGTACAGCTAGTATGTGGCTTAGCTAAGATTCAGACTCCTGTCTGCCTACCCCAAACCCAGAGCTATATCTCTGCTTATAAGTCCAAAATCCTATCAGGCCCATAGCTTAAGTTAGCTTATAATTAGCCTCCAAATTTAGATGTGTTCCAGTCTCGAAAGCTAAAGTTACTTCTTTTTTTTTTAAGATTTTATTCATTTATTTATTTGAGAGCGAGACAGTGAGCGAGAGTATGAGAGGGGAGAAGGTGAGAGGGAGAAGCACACTCCCCGTGGAGCAGGGAGCCTGATGCGGGATTCAATCCCTTGACTCCAGGATCATGACCTGAGCCAAAGGCAGTTGCTTACCAACTGAGCCACCCAGGCGCCCCAAAAGCTAAAGTTATTTCTAAAAAAAACTTCCTATCCTACATTTTCTCAGCTTGTGGATCTAGGCTTTAGATAAGGAGTAAATCGATTCCACCTTTCCAACCTCCAGCCCATAGAAGTGTCCTACACACTTGTGTGCTTCAGTACCTTTTGTAACAGTTGATAAGAACTTTAAACTCACCAAAACCAACCTCATAAAATTGGTGAATAAATCAATTTCTGGAAGTCCACTTGATTGTGATGGGCAGGTATAAAAGAAAGAGAGAACAGGAAGCACTTTGTGTCTGAAAACATGGGGTCCTCAATGGGGAAAATAGTACAGGTGGCTTCTAAAAGATAAGTGGTCAGTGATACCAGCAGTCAACATGCATTAGCTTGTATCATCTGAGAGCATAAGTAGACCATTCTGGTGAAAGCTGATGCACAGATGGAAAGTGATCTGCTACCTTGCCTTTACAACACTCTCCAGTAGAAGCACAGAAACAATAATGACAACTGAGGGGCAGCGCAGTTAGCAAGAGATGACCATAGACTGGGTGGCTTAGACAATAGAAATTTATTTTCTCACGGTTCTGGAAGCTGGAAGTCTAAGATCAAGGTGTTAGAATGGTCAGTTTCTGTTGAAAGTCCTCTTACTGTCTTGCAAATAGCCACCTTCTCAACATGGTCCTCATAAACCAGAAAGAAAGAGCAAGCTCTCTGGTATCTCTACTTCTAAGGGCACTAATCGCATTATGAGGGCCCCACCCTCATGAGATGATCTAAACCTATTGACCTCCGAAAGGTCCCATCTCCAAATGCCATCACATATGGAGGTAGGGCTTCAACACATGAATTGAGGTGGACAAAATTAGTCCATACCCATACACAAAATTTTAATTTGCATACCTTGTACTGTTCTACTTTTGAAAACAAATATTCCCCCAAAGTACATGCTTTGCTTCATGCTGCCAATGCTCCCACTGAGCAGTGTTTGCCATTTTAATTAGAAAGCATGTACCTGGAGAGAAACAGAGAAAGAATGTTACTTAGGAGTGGAGAAGAAAAGGGGGGTCAGGGAATTAATTTCTCTCTATTCACAGTTTTGCCTGGTTTTTTGGTGTTTTCCCTCATAGAGATGGCCATGAGTACAGACCCAGGCATTGGAAAGCCAGTGCTGGGTAAGGGTGAAGATTGTGGTCCCAATCCGTGCACAGATTTTCAGGCATGACATATTGTCATAACAGACTGATTTTGCTCCATTTCTTTTTTTTTTTTTTTAAATTTTTGCACTTCTAATATTCACAGCATGAAAACCCCTTATTATTTTGTCTCTCTTCACTTACATAAAATTCAAGTATAAAGATTCAGGCCATAGTTACCAGGCATTTATCAGGATGATCTAAGACCTGAAGTCCCAGACCAGAGCTTTACCATGAACCAGACCATCAGTGAAATTGTGGAGTAGAAATGTGGATGATGCGTGAGCATTTATTTTTCTGTTGCCTTGAGGACATCCAAACCAAAGAAGGCAGGCAGGCTTCTGAGGTTAGATCTATGCCAGAGGTTCTAATTCTTGAGGTGGCCTCAGAAGCCCCTGGAGTGTGTGTTACATTTGGGCCCACCTTAAGAGTTGCTAAGTCAGAGGGTCTGGGGCTGGGACACAGGGATCTGTCTTTCTAGCAAATTCCTACATGATACTGATGCAGCTAATCCAGAGCTCTTGCTTTGAGAATCACTCTTCTGTGCCATGCCAGGATACAAATGTGCCAAAAGATTAAGAAAATGGACTGTTGGGGAGCTTGGCTCAGTCGGTAAAGCATCCAACTCTTGGTTTTTGCTCAGGTCATGAGCTCAGGGTCATAAGATCGAGTCCCAGGTCAGGCTGCGTGCTCAGTCCACTTGAAGATTCTCTCCCCTGCTGCTCCCCTACTTGTTCACACTCACTCTTGTGCACTCTCTCCCTCTAAAATAAATAAAAATCTTGAAAGAAAGAAAGAAAGAAAGAAAGAAAGAAAGAAAGAAAGAAAGAAAAGAAAGAAAGAGAAAGAAAGAAAGAAAGAAAGAAAGAAAGAAAGAAAGAAAGAAAGAAAGAAAGAAAATGGACAGGGATTCTCAACCGACTCTTCATGTTTAGACAATGTATATACAACATAAGATAATTTTCATCATCTCCACGTATGCCTCTTGGTTTTTTAAATCCTCATGATCCTCTAGATACATATTTGGGGCACCATTTTCACCCAGTGTTCAAACATTCTATAATCCAAATACTCTGTGTCCTCATTTTTTATCTACTTGATCTGCCAGTTTCCGAGAAAAGGATGCTAGAATCGCTCACCATGAATGTAAGATTTTCAATTTATTCTTTTGCTTATTTATATTTCAAAGCAATGATGAAGACTGTAAATTGCTCTGTGATTCTTCTATCTTCTTGGCAGGTGAATTATTAATATAATGCACCTTTCCTTTTCCTTCTCAAAGCTTTCACCTTTGAGTTATATTTTGTCATTTTAACATTTCTACTCCTGTTTTCTTTTTATTAATGTCTGCCTAGCATATGATTTTCTTTCCCTTTATTTTCAAACTTTCTGCATCATTTGGTTTTATATTTGCCTCTTGTATACAGCTCATAACTGGATTTTTAAATTCAGTCTGAGAGTCTGTGTCATTAAAAAATGAATTGTGATTCCTGACATGGTTTTCCTTTCTGCTGTCCTGTCTTGTCCTTTAGAGACAAGAAACAGAAACCAGGAAAAATGCATAAAAGATTGAAAAAACAGAATGATGGGGGGAAACCAGGTAGGGACACGTCCCAGAAACCGGGTGAAAACAGTGCTTCTAGAAGGAGACAATACCAGATTCAGACAATGCCAGATTTGGAAGATAGTTCAAGTATGATGAGGCCAGAGATTGACCACTGGACTCAGTAATGTCACCAAGATCATTGGTGACACTGATAAGAACAATGATAATGAAGGCAAAAACCCATTTGGAGTGTTTTCTAGAAAGAGAGAGGGGAGAGAGATTGGAGGCAATTACAGACAATACTTTCAAAGAACTTGGCTGCAAAGGGAAGCAAAGAAAGGAGCTGCATTGGTGGCCTCAGTCAGGCCAAGAGAAATTTATATTTTTAATAGTGGAACAATGATAATGTGTCTCTATGTGGATGGCAACAATACGTTTGAAAGAAAATGGATTAAAGCCAACTTTTGCAGGAGAGACAAGGGTTGACAGAGAGAACATAGACTATATGGACACCTCCTTTTTCCCCCCAGAATATATTTATTGAAGACACCAGATCACTTATCCTGTAAAGTTTCCTGCAGTCTGGATGTTGTCGTTTGCATTTCCATGGTATAGTTTAGAATGTCTTTGGTGGTTTCTAAATATGGCTTTTTTTTAATATAGCAAGACTCTCTCTTTAGACAAAATACTATGTGAGTAATATTCACTGTGGATAAAGCAAAGGAAGGTATGGCTTTCCTATGGGAGTGATGCAGGGTAGGAAAGCCAGAAATGCCCACCCTCATGAGACCCTCTCCTGCCGTTCCAGAATGGGGAGGGAGGACTGTACCACAGTTACCATAGAGCCAGGTCTGAACAACTCTGGAGGGGAGAATTAGTGGATAAGTGTGGATTTCTGTTCAAAGTGAGCTCTTGAAACCCTCCGCTTGTTCCTACCATCAAACTGGGATGAGATCGACATCTTATTTCTTGAAACAGAGTGAAGATTTTCCATTGGAAGCTGTTACCATGACTGGAGATTATTTTCCATGGAGATCAACCATAGTTAACAATCCTGTACTGGATTTGTATAGCTCTTTACATTTTGAGAGTTTCTACAGACAAGATAGCATTAAATCCTAACTGCCAACTTCTGATAGGAAAGTGGCTCTGAAAGATCAAGGAAGAAAGGTAATTATCATGCAGATAATAAGCGGGTTTCTCTGTATAATGTTCTCTTCTTTGGCTATCAAGATAATGGTACTGACCACAGATATTAGAAGGGCTTGCACTTTAAGTGGTTTTGCCGGAAGTGACAAAGCATCCATGCTTAGGCATTCTGTTTCCTAAACAATTAAAGGGACATGTTCTCCAGATGACTCCAAAGCCAGAGCCACAAGCTGTGGCTACTGAACTCAGCCAAATTCACTGGCTCATGGGAGGGTCAGAACGTGGCATCTGCAGGGTGCTCCCACGAGTGGAGCTAACCAGCCTGGGGAGCCTTCTAATTCTAATTAAAATTACAGAGGGGGCATTTGACTTGCTTGCTGTCCATGCCACGTGGGATACAGAAACCATTTCACCGTGTCTAATATCATTGAAACAGAGCTCCGGGGTTTCTTAGAAAGAACAGTAATGGAACAGAAGGGAGTCAGGCATGTCAAAACAGATACTGTTCCACAGGAACACTGCTGTATAGACACAGAGACCCTGTTTAGGGATGTGGGTTTCTTGTCTTCTTCAGACTTATGGGAATTGCTAATATGGAATCAGGAGTTATGTTCGTAGCTTCATATTAAGAAGCAGAAAATTTATAAATATTTACGAGATTGGTGCATGTGACATAAAATTTCTTCTCTCCCCATAAATTATAAAATGTGTTCACATTGTGTGCATCACCAGGCGGGGAGAGTGTAGGAAGACAAGGAAGAAAGTGGGTCATTGAAATGGCTGGGCCCACACTGGTGGCTGCCTGATCTCTTCCCCCACAAAACCCCACAAGGAAGAATGAAGGAGATTCTCAAAGCTCTGAAGCATTCACATTCCAGGATAAAATTGTTCGATCCAGGTGACTTCAAAACGCAGAGTTCTCTTACTCATGAAGATTCAAATAATTACCTATTAAACATGGTCCTTAATATAAGCTTGTAAACCAGGCCAAACGTCACATTGTCTAGCTTCCCATCCATACTGAAATCTTCACATCAGTTTTCCTCTTCTCCTCAGTGCTATCCTCTACATCCCAAACTCCTTTTGATTATCTCAAATAAAATTAACCTCAAATAATAGATACTGATAAAATAATGACTGGAATCTTAGGTCATTGTGGACACTTGTCTTGATGCCATACCAGAAGGGATTAAAAACACATAGGTTAAAAAACAGTAGCTTGGGGCTCCTGCGTGGCTCAGTTAAGCATCTGACTTTGGCTCAGGTCATGATCTCAGGGTCCTTGGATCAAGCCCCTCATTGGGATCCCCACACAGAAGAGAGTCTGCTTCTCTCCCTCTCCCTTTGCCCCTCCCCCCCAGCTCATGTTCTCTCTCTTTCTCTCTCAAATAAATAAAATCATTTTTTAAAAATGGTAGTTTACTGTTTAAATCTGATACCTAGTTGATTACTAACATATACAAATTGTGAGATTTCTTATACATTTGATTTTAAATCTGAACCTAAAAATTTGGAAAATCTGGCAAAACTGGGTTCATGGATTCTCTGGGAGTCTCCACATTGCCACAGTCCCCACCATTCCCTATTGTCCTTACACCCATTCTGTTTCACTTTGTAAAGCATTTGAGCTTGCAGTCTGTTTCCAAATATATCCCCTGTCCCAATGCACCCTCTTTAATAATAGAGGAATCTCTAAGATAGAAACTATAAAATCATAGCTTCTTGTTTTATTCGGTTATTCATTGATTCATTGCATTAATGGCATGCCTTATGCTGGCCACTGAGACTATAAAAATGATTACAGTCTCGAAGGATGGCTAACGTCCAAAAACCTGACAGCACTGAATGCTAACAAGGATGCAAAGCAACGGAAATTCTCACTCGTGCCTGGTGGAAACTCAAAATGGTACAGTCACTTTGGAAGACAGTTTGGCAATTTCTTTATTTCCCTTCAAAATTCATACACTGAAGCACAACCCCTGTCCCAAATGTGGTAGTATTAGGAGGTGTGGGTTTTGGGAGGTAATTAGAATTAGATGGGGTCAAGTGGGTAGAGTCCTCATGATGGGGTTAGTGCCCTTAGAACCGGCAGAAGAAAGCTTGCTTTCCTCTCTGCACTCTACCTGTGAGGAGGCGAAAGAAGTCAGAGTCTGCAACCCAGAAGAGGTCTCTCCCCAGAACCAGATATACCAGTTCCCCGATCTCTGACTTCCAGCTTCCAGACTACGAGATATAAAGTGCTGTTGTTTGTAGACCGGTGCATCTCCACTGCTTCATTCCAGGGCAGCCTGAACTGACTAAGACACTAAGACAAGCATGACTGTTTTTTGCGGCTTTATATTCATAACTGCCAAAACCAGAACCAACAAGAGGTCCTTCCATATGCAAAATGGATAAATAAACTGTGGTACATGCATAAAATGGAATATTATTCAGTGATAATAAGGCACAAGCTATTAATTCACACAACGCGAATGAATCTTAAGTGCATTTTGTGAAGTGGAAAAAAAAAAACTACTCTGAATGGCTATAGATGTAGGTCATTCTGGGGTCGGGGGGAGCCTCTAAGGACAGAAAACAGATCAGCTGTTGCCAGGAGTTTGAAAAGGGGTGTTTGACTACTGGAAGCACATGGCACTTGTTTTCTTGTTGTTGTTTTAAGATTTTGTTTATTTATCTGACAGAGAGAGATCACAGTAGGCAGAGCAGCAGGCAGCGAAAGAGGAGGAAGCAGGCTCCCGCTGAGCAGGGAGCCCGATGCGGGGCTCAATCCCAAGACCCTGAGATTATGACCTGAGCCAAAGGTAGAGGCTTAACCCACGGAGCCACCCAGGTGCCCCTAGCACAGGGCACTTGTTAAGGTCATGTAACTGTGCCTGGTACAGTGGTGTTACATACATGATGCTATGCATTTGTCAAACCCATGAACTTTATGGTACAAGAGAGTGAACTTCAGTGTAAGCAAATTTAAAAATTACTTAGGAGCTCAGGGCTTCCCAGGATAGAATGGAGCCAGGAGAATCTAACGTTATCACAAATGTATGAAATAACTTCATATAAGGAGTGGGAGGGAAAAAGGTGCTGACCTAGTAACTTCAGAAATGAGGGAAGTCTGCAAGACTGAAGGCAGAAGGAACCCTACATAAGCATGGTACTCTAGCTGGTCAAGTTTTTCCCATGCACAAATAGGTTAACAATTTTGAAACCATGATGCATGTAGAGATGGTCCCCAATTTACAATAGTTCAACCTACAATTTTTTAACTCTACAATGTTGAGAAAGCAACTTGTATTCAATAGACACCACACTTTGAATTTTGAATTTGGATCGTTTCCTGGGCTAGCGATACACATTACAGTCCGTTCTCGTGATGCCGGGTGGCAGCAAGCAGCTCCCAGTCAGCCACACGATCACAGATACACTTCTGGCCCTCCTGTACCCGTATAACCATTCTGTGTGTTGCTTGCAGCACAGCATTCAATGAATTAGATGAGATAGTCAACATTTTCTTATAAAATAGGCTTAGTATTAGATGATTTTGCCCAACTGTAGGCTACTGTAAGTGTTCTCATCACATGTCAATTAGGCCAGGCTAAGCCATGGTGTTCAGTAGATTAGGCGTATTAAATGCATTTTTGCTTTATGGTCTTTATCTTAGGATGGATTTATGGTGATGTAACCCCAGCCTAAGTCAGAGAAGATCTGTATACTAGATCTGTATACTAGAACTGAACAAGGAAGTAAATGGAGAGCAGATGGTGGGGGCCAGGTTTTCCACCATAGGATTGGGAGGTTACAAACAAGCAAAGGAAGGCTGGAATGATCCATGTGGTGATGGATTAGCACTGGAGACACCAATATGAGCTCATGTTTAATATAATATAGATGCAAATGGATACATATAGAAATATTTATAGATACGTGTATATGTACAGGTGAGTGTGCACACATAAATTTCTTTGCTGTCTCAGCTGAAAAGACCTAGAAACAGTGACAGCCCAGCAGCAATGAACACACCCAATGTGTGTCACAAATTAGTCTTTAATACCACTCTCCGATAAAAGGAACCAGGGCTCCTTGGAGAAATGTCTGATTCTAGGGCTGGGGCAGATTCCTTAGAACAAGCATCTCATCGAGCCAGAAAGTCAGGAAGTGCTCAAAAAAATAAACTAATGAAGTATGTAAAAGGGATACCGAAGGCAGCCAGAAAGGTTTCCCAGTGGATGGAAGAATTTGAGCAACAAAATAAATAATGTAGTATTAGATTGTAACCCAGTGGATAAAATAAATATGCATGAATCCCTACTAATACAAATGATTGACTAAATAAATAAATGGGAAAGAAGAAACGAATCTCCCATACAGAAGAATCCAGATAATTTAAGTAAAGACTCCCTCCTCAAGGAGGTTGCATGTGGGCTGCACTTAGTGCGTTGGTTCCAATGAGTAGCAAGAGGCAAGCAGCGGGAAAAGCACACTGGAGAACCTTGATGAAAACGAGCCAGGTGATGAAGAGTGATGTCATCAGTGACAAGTCATGTTGACAGCATGAAACATGTCCCCTTAGAGCACGTGATGAGAAGGACACTTTGCTACTGCTGTCTTTCTCCCCAAAGCCAATAACCACAGTCTAACCATGAGAAAAGCATCAGACAAAGCCAAAATGAGGGACATTCTACAAATGACCTATATTCTACAAACTACCTGACTAGTATTCCTCAACACCGCCAACGTCCTGAGAAACCAGGGATGTCACAAACCACCACAGACTGGAGGAGGCTCAGGAGACATGACAACTAAATGCAGTGTGGTGTCCCAGACTGAAATAGAACAGACATTAAGGGAAGGCTGTGAAGTCTGAATAGTCTGAGGTTTCATTAATAGTATGGACTAGGGGCGCCTGGGTGGCTCAGTGGGTTAAAGCCTCTGCCTTCGGCTCAGGTCATGACCCCAGCATCCTGGGATCAAGCCCCACATTGGGCTCTCTGCTCAGCAGGGAGCCTGCTTTCTCCTCTCTCTCTCTGCCTGCCTCTCTGCCTGCTTGTGATCTCTGTCTGTCAATTAAATAAATAAAAATCTTAAAATATATATATATATATATATAGTATGGACCAATGCTGATTCCTTATTTGGGACAAATGTACTATGGTAATGTAACACAATAACAACATCCGACTGAAACCAGTGGAGGGGTTCACAGGAATTCTCTGTATTATCTTTGCTAATCTATCGCTGCACTACCTGTAAATCTTAAACTATTCTAAACTTAAAAGTTTCTTTCAAAGCAAGCAAATAAAAGGAAATCTTGAGAGGGTTCCCAGTCCAGAAGGGAGTGTATTCCCTTCGCTTAGAACACTACCTTCCTGGTGAGCTCTTCACTCTTCCTTCGGATCTCAGTTGAAATGTGATTCCTCAATTTTCTAGCCCCAAATTGGGTCCCCTCTTTACCACTTCTCCTCACATCTTTCCTCATTATTCCCAGCAATTACGTCACTATGCTTGTATTTGGTGAGCGCTCTTTAAAATCTGTCTCCCTGACCACGCTCTAAGCTCCATGAGGACAGAGACCGTGTCTGTTTTGCCCTCCATTGTACCTGCACCATCTAGCAGAGAACTTGGCACACAGCTCATGCATGATCAATAGTTCTGGAAAGATTGTAGGAATGGGGAGGAGGGAGGAAAATGGGAGGAAAAGAGGAAGAGAGGGAAGGAAGAAGGAATGGATACGCATCATGATAGAGCCACTACCACAGGATGAGGAGAGCAGACTGCAAATGGAGAGTGAATAATGAGTAGGTGCGGCACCCAGGGCTTTTAGAGCACTAAAAATACTCTATAAAATACTGTTTCGGTGAAAACACATTTGGCAAAAGACTTAGAATATACAACTTCAGGAGAAAACGATAAAATAAACTATGAACTTAGGGTGATAACATTGGCAAATAAGTTCATTTATTGGGAACAACTTGCCACTCTGGTGGGGAATGTTGACTGTGAGGTAAGATCTGGATGCGTGACATTGGGGGAATGTGGGAGCTCTCTGTATCCTCCTCTCCATTTTGCTGTGAACCTAAAACTGCTCTGAAAACTAAAGTTAAAAAAAAAAGACAGTCAGCTTTCCAAAACAGAAGATGCCTTCTAAGAATTATACAAAACAACACATGCCTTTTACATTTGTATGTGTACATGTTCATCATACACAGAACATTTTACACCCATTGTAAAACATGTACCCAAAATCTCCTCTCTGAAAGACCACCATTGGACGGGGTTGATCTGGTTTCTTTGTTTTTGTTTTCTTTTCCTTAGTTTTCACCCTCTAAAACAACATTGCCAACCCTGGGTCTAATGTTCTGATGGAATGTATACTTTGCCTGTAATACAATTTTTTATTTCAAAGCATGCCCATTTTTTTAAGTTAATTGCTTTACATATTTCCTAGGTGTCTCTAAATCCATATTTTATACCACCTTGCAATTAAATCTTCAACAGATACAGTTCAACAACATCCAGGAGCGGGAAGGAATGAGCTACCTTGCAGGCGATAAAAATTCACAGTAAAGCCACAGATGTAGCAGAGTGAGAATTACTGCACCAGCAGGAACTGGAGATAAAAGAGGATTACACATGATGAAATGCGGTAATTGACTAGAAGTCACCGAAAATACCAGATGGATAGTCACTGCTCTGTATAACTCTAATGTGCCTGTACACTTTATTGAGCATCACTAGAGGTTCGCTTTTGGTATTTGCTTCAGTGTAATTGAAGTTTATTGATATGCTATTATTGCCCAGTTTAGATGTGACCATAAAAAATAGAGTTTGATATACTTGTGTCTCTGTAGAAATCTTGGGCTTTGCCTCTTAAAATAAAGTCTCATAATAATAATCGCCATAATATTTATTCCTTTTCCTCCATTAGACCTTTACGTAGAATATGGACAGTAACTGCTCCAGATAGCACTGAAATTGCAGGGATATTTTAGGGAGTGATTGGCGCATAAAAGATCAGACATGCAATTTTGGATACTACCATGGGAGACTTACAAAGGATTTTTATGTTGAAGGTAAAAGAAAACAAATTTATATGCTGAAATGAGTTGCCATAGGTGGTGTGGTTCCCCATTAGTTATCCTGGGTTTATTTCCTCATTTAGTTTTCAACATAGGGAGGGGATAAAAATCACTGCTCATCCAAGCTAGAATATTCGTTCTGTAAACACAGAAGCCTCAGATCTCAGCACAAGACCTCCCAGCATACTAAGCAAAGGCCATTTCCCTCCACAGCAAACATTTTAAATTACGCCGGAAATAATGGGCGTGAAAACGATCGCTTCTCAGAGCAGCCAAGAAAAACTCTCCATGGGAATTCCTGGTACAGCTCGAATCTTATCACTGACAAGTTAGTATAAACTGATGAGAAGCTGCTGTAAGGCCCAAGTCAAAGGGCCATGCCCCCTGATTATATTTTCACACTCTGAAAATTAAATTCCTTTACTAAAGAAAACAATTCGATGCTGAACTTGGATGAGCCACATGGACTGACGTGAAGCCAAGGAAGAAATGTGTGGCATGGTCACTGGAACCCAAGACTTCTTGGAGGAAACGAACAGGGGGAAGGTGGGTCTCAGCTGAGGGAGACCCATTTCATTTTCGATGCCCAGTGCCCTCTCCAGCCCACAAACACATGCTCCATCCCCTGGACACACCCCGCAGGTCCCATCCCGACACGCTCTCCTCCCCGGGCTGCCACCTTCAGTGGCTGCTGGCCTCCACCCTCGACCTGCACTTCCAACCCTGGAGCAGAGTTTCTCAAAGGCCTTTCGTCCATGGACCATCTGCACGAGAATCTCCCATATTTATCAAAAATTCAGATTCTGAGGCTCCGCACCAGACCCATTGAGTCAGAATCTTTGAGAAATCTCTGCAATTTTTAATGACACACAATGTCACATCAGTGTCAGGTGCACAACATAGTGATGCCACAAGTCTGTACGTTGTGCTCTGCTCACCCCAAGCGCAACTCCCCTCCGTCACCATATAGCGCTACTACAGTATCACTGACTATATTCCCCGTGCCGCACCTCTCAGCCCCATGATTTCTTCATTCTATAACTGGAAGTCTGTGCAGAATCCCTGCATTTTTATTAAGCTTCCCAGGAGAATCTCATTCACAGGAAAGTAAAGGAAGTACTGACTTAGAGTTTACAATAACCTGCTTCTGGACATAAAGGAAATCAAGTTAAGGGAGGAGTGGCTACATTATAGGGAGGAAAAATCTTCTAGACGTACAATGCCTAACTCTGTATTTGGCACATGACGTAGGTTCTTGATAATGTCAAATGCAAACATGCATACATGAATGAAAAAAGTTAAATGAATGAAGGATTCATTTCTCTCAGGGAGGTATCCTATATTTTCATAAGTTATACCAAACATGTCTGCACCTACTTCTATCTAATTTGGGGGGAAAGAATTCAAATTTGAAAGCAGTTTGCTATTCTGAGAATAGGATAACCACAGAATGGCCCAGCGGCTCTGCAGAGCTGGCTGGACTGGGACAACCAGAAAGTGGGTGGGCAGAAGAGAGAAGTGCTAAAGCATTTAGCAACTCAGCTTGCCTGGTGCTGTCTGGCCATAGTGGAGAAAGACAACAACTCCCAGGTGTGGAACATGTCTCCTCTCTCTGTTTTCTATCACCTCATGGTCTTGATTATGAAACAAAGCTCGTAATATATCCAAGGGCATATTTCCGTTTTGCAACTCTCACGCAGTTGAGAGCACTGCACTGAGAACAAGAAGCCATATGCCATTATTATTACTGTTATGCGCTCACATACCTTTCCCATCTGGCATGTCTGTCTCTTTTTCCTGCTTACTTTCCTCATCCTGTGTGCACACTTTCAACAAATACTGTGAATTTCAGTTCGGGAACTGGGGGGCTCTGTATGGCAAGCCCAGAAGCGAACGCCAGATTTGTTTTCATTTTTGTTTCTTCCTTAAGAATCAAAGCACATTCACATAACAAAAGAGTTAAGCACACGCTTGGGGTTGGGTTCTATGTTAGGCTACAGAGGTATCAAAACGTGTGAAGCTCAGTCCGTGCTTACGAAAAGTCCTACCTGCTCAAGGAGACTGTGAGGAGCTAAATTTCACCCCTAAGATTCATATGTTGAAATTCTAATGCTCACTACCTCAAAATGTATTTGGAGATAAGGTATTTAAAGAGGTAATTAAGTAAAATGAGGTCATTAGGGTAAGCCCTGATCCAATATGACAGGCATCCTGTTATGAAACAAAAAGCAGAATCTTAGTTGCCCGAGAGCCTGAGGCTTTTGCCTACAACCTCTTGGTGGCCCTGCTGCAGATGGCGGCACATGGCATTCCTGGCCAGTGTGAATAATTTGACATCACACAACACGACTGCTACAAAAGCAAGCTTGAAGGGACGACTCCCCAACGAGGTACTCGGGAGAAGGACATCATATGTGTGTAGGCATCAAACATCCACTAAAGACATGACTAAAGGAGAAACCAGTGCCGTTATAGACCATCTGATACAAGTGTATCAGACTGGAGCTTCGGGTACAGATGGTCAAGTCACTCACAAGCTCTGCATTCAGACAAAACCAGGTTCAACGATGCTTGAGAAGAATGCTTAATGTCTCTGACTCCTGAATTTCTGGACTTGCAGATGAGATACGTTCAGAGGATCTAGAGAGTTTAGACCTTCGGAATCTCAAGGCGGAGGGCAGCAGAAATCACTTCACAGGCATGAATGCTTCTGTATTCCTTTCCTTTGGCTGTTGGAGCAAAGTACCACAGATTGGTGGTTTACAACAGAAATGTATTCTCGTACAGTTCCGGAGGCTGGAAGTCTAAAATCAAGGGGTTGGCAGGACCATGTTCCCTTTGAAATGCTGAAGGGTAGAATCCTTCCTGTCTTATTTCAGCTTCTGAGGGGGACCATCAGTTCTTGACTTTCCTTGGCTCATAGCCACATCACTCCCATCTCTGCCTCTGTCACCACATGGCCTTCTCTCCATGTGAATCGGTCTTTACACCACCTTCTTACAAGGACACCAGCCATTTTGGAGTAAGAGGCCACCCTACTGCAGTAAGATCTCATCTTAACTAATTACATTTGCCCTAATCCGACCCCAATCCTGAGGTCCTAGAGGTTAGAACCTCAACATACCTTTTGGGGGAACATAATTCAGCCCACAACGGTTTATTTTAAACAAACTCAGTAAAATGAGGTAGAGAGAGAAACCGCCCCCTCCCTAGAACAGTCACCTCAGGCTCCAGTTTTCCTGACTCTCACACATGGCAGGTGTCACAAGCAAACAGGAAACTTGTTCCACCATCTGAGACTGCAGCAAACTTGAACTGAGCTTGGGCTGCTTTAATGGCTTTCTATTTGTTCTTCCACAGTGAGACTAGAAACACGTTAATTACACCCTGAATTTTAGAGGGTTTCTTCTGGGCAAAGGAAGTGCCGCCATTTCAGGAGTGATTGGCCCACCTCATCCAGTCAACTCTTTCATGGCCAGGAGAGCAGCTGGCACCACCCGCAGTACCAGCACAAAACTCTGGGTTTGAATTTAAAACAATAAACTAGGGGCGCCTGGGTGATTCTGTCAGTTAAGCATCCACTTCTTGATTTTGACTCAGATCGTGATCTTGGGGTCATGAGGTCGAGCTCCACATTGGGTGCTGTGCTGGGCATAGAGACTGCTTAAGTTTCTCTCTCTCTCTCTCTGCCCTTATCTACCAGCTTGCATTCTCTTACTCTTTCTAAAAAGGCAACAACAAAAATAAACTAATTAGAAGTACTTGAGAAGGTGGTTTTACATGTAGCCCGCACAAACGCATCATAGGCTCCCTCAAAGTTGCCCACAGAGTCTCAGGAGAAAGGACAGAAGGAAAAACGTAAGCCAGCACCTAATTACAGAGTCAATTTGTATAATTTGACACACCCCCTGCCTTTAAGGCCATTACAATCTACGAAGGAACACGAGGTATGAGTACACATGATTTTAATCCACAGCAAACTGTGGTACTATAGAGATAGAACGCGCTAAGGGACTCGGAGATAGAAGGAAAGCCAGATGTCTAACTGACACAGAAACCAAATCACACTGTCATTCCCCATTTGGTGTGTGTTTCCTTGGTAATGTCTATGCATCTTCTGTGATAGTGTCACTCAGGATTTATAATGACAGAGGTGACAGAATAACTCCCAATTCCCTGACAAATCATGGCACCATCGTGGACTCTTATTTTACCTTGTTTCTTAAGTTAGCAATTTATGTTTTGATTATCCCCCATGATAATTCCTGTCATAATAGCAATAATTACAGCTTCACAGTTGCTGCTTAGTCCTTCTCCAGTTCTTAATTCCACAGCCTAAAAAAGATGTTTGCAGCTTTTGAGAATTATTTCGAGAAAAATATGGTATAGGAGCCATTGAATATGCGACTTCATTGCCATAAATTTGGAGGCCGGAAAAGAGGGAGAAGAAAGCTTGAAATACTAATAGGACAAGGCAGAAACTAAAATTTAAGCAATGGCCGGAAGTCACAGATAAAACCTACAGCCCTCCTTGAACAATTTTCATTGTTGCTGTGATAAGGATGGGCTTGACGTGGGCTACTCAGTACATGAGGCCTATAATTTCAGAGAGCTCTCTGACCAAATCCTTCTTTTATGTAGGAGAAATGGTGTGCTGGCATGGATCTACTTGGAGCCCCTTGGAGTCAGCCTGAGAGGTCATCACCCTTTTCTGCTCCCTCCTAGCTTGTCAACTCTGGGTACCACACTGTGGTTCCCCTACTGCTGCCTAAGTGATTCATTTGAAGACATGTGTTCCCGGCTCCCCTAGCTTTGAAAAGATAGGAGTTGCCAAGACTCAGCATCATGATTCCCACTCTTCGTGACCTTTGCCATGTTAGGAAGACTCCTAGATCGAATCAATGAGCAGGTCACAGTAAAAGGAGGCAGAGGAAGAGAGACAAGGGTACTTGGTGACCCCACTAGTCACAGTCATATTTATCAGCTAGCTGTTTCTCCATGCAGACAGATGTACACACTCACGCTCACGCCCATTCCCCCACCCTGGGCCACCACTGATTGGACAGGGGGAAGGCATCGATCCTGGCAGAGGGAGGGATCCTCCTCTGGGAATTTGGAGTTAAGGGAAGCAAAGTGTGACCCAGACAGAGACATGTTTGAGGCAGGATCTTCACTCGGGTGGTCTCAGTGGTCCCCGGCTCTGCATGCCCTGTAGACAAAGCAGCAGAAAGGTCCAGTCTGCCATGGGAAAAGAGTGAAGAACTAACAACAGAAAGAAACACAGACCAAGAGATGGGCAGAATTTTCCCTGGGGTTTGGCCAAATTCCTGGTTCCTATAATGATCGTCTCTGAATCACAGTCCCATCCCTGCCCTTAAGTTCTATTAAACATACCTACTTGTTGTTAAAAGCTAAACTGAGACACATTAAAAATTTTGAGAGTTCGTTTGAGCAAAGATCATTTTGCAACAGGCATCAGCAAAGCAGAAATGGTTAGGAGCACTCCCCTGACAGGAGAAGGAGGCAAAGCCAGAAAATGATTGATGGGCTAGAGCTTAAAGCCTAGTTGACTGTTGGTTGTCCTCAGGTTTCAATTTAGGAACTTTGAGGCATTTTAGGCTTTGATTGTGTTTGCTTCAGTAGCTACTAAGCCATCAGAACCACCCTAGTCCAATGGCTCCCCCTATTTAATTAATTCAACACTGTGCCCTTATGTAAATTCCCCCTTTTTAACTTCAGTTGCTTCTGTTATTTTAAAACAAGAGAAAATACAGTGCAGAGCCATTGTAGAAAATCCTGGGCGTGTAAGTTGTAGCAAAAAGTCACACGAACGCTAACACCATGCACCTACAGGACACCACTCTCGCTGTGAAGTTCCTTGTATGCATGAACTGCGCATGCGTGCTACTCACTGCGTCTCAACAGACATTCTCCAGGCCCAGCTCGAGTGCCCTCGAGCCCTTCCTGGAAAATATGGTTGGTTGTCATTGGCTGGGATGTGCCCAGGCTCTTCTGTTGCCATTATGATAATGGATTGGGACAGTGCAACTCAGATTTAAAAAAACAAACAAAAAAACAAACAAAAAAAAACAAGCAGCTCAGAACATCAAACACAACTGTAATCATTTACATCAGTCATGAGTGTCCCCACTTAACAGGCTTTTTGAAGAAAAGAAAAAAGAGGAGAAAAGAGCATTCTTGTTGCTGCATTGAAAAGTGTGAAAATGATCGTTTGTCTAACACAGCTTCTGCCTTGAACACTGATATGCCCACAATGTAGATGGAGATCAAAATAGCGAGCGCAGACAAACAAATAATGCAAAACGGTCTCAAGAAGAACACCCACGGTTTTGTTTTCTGATTTATTTAAAAGGCTCACAGGTTGCAAGCCTCCTTTCTTTCTCATTTCCAAAGCCGGGGTTTGTCATGCCTGTCCCGTGCCAGTGTGACTGAGCTAGGTCCCCAGCGCCCTTCTTTAAAGTGTGCATAAAGCAGAGGTGCCCAAAGCTTGCCCAGAGCACCAGACCCAGCTGCCACCGTCCTGGAATGCGGGCCACTGCGGGGCCCAGAGCGATGAAAGCCCAGGATCAGGCATCTCCAGTGCTTTGATTTGCAAGAACAGCTTGACACCCATAGCAACGTGGCTAACGTGAAAAACACAAGATAAAAACATTCCATTTAATTAAAAGCCCACAGTTCAATGGTAGTATAATTATTACAAGTGCATTTTATGGCTGTCTGCATTCATTTTGGGTACATAAATTAATATGCAAATTGCCAGGCCCTCTCGTGTTCTTAAGAAGTTCCCCTATCAATCTTTTCTCCGACATGTCAATTGCATAAAGCGTGGCTTTTTAAATGCAAAATAAAATTCACATTTATGGTTCTTCTGAAATCTCCCTGTGCCGGCAAGCTTTGCTTTAGATGAAGAGTGTTTAATTAACAGAGCTCACCTCTCTCAGAGGGCCTTCAGGACCACAGAGGGGAGGCCAAGACATTCTATGGTCTTCTGGCTAATCAGGATTAGAGACTATTTTCCATCTCAAGGACCACCTATCAAGGTATTTGTGATTCTCCACTCAGCCCATCAAGGACTTTATTATGGGAAAATATTGTTCTGATTTACAAAAACGCAAATTCCCAAACCGTAGACAGATGAACTTAATATTATTCACTGGGAAATTCTATGATGAATTACTTAACAGATGGTTTGTAGGTATTCAGAAAATACCTTGCGCACTGGCCGTGGACCCTAAGAAGTGATGTGGGCTCTCTTAGAACGTGATGTGCCCAACTGCCCTCATTTCCTTCTCTGAGTTGCTAGACTGACTTACCAGGAGCATTCCATAAATATATCTCAATGTCAATAGGCTTTGGGAAAAAATCTTTCATGACTTCCTAGCAGACATATTCAGTAGATGAACCTGCTGTTTGAACAGCCACATCCAGAATTTATGGAGGTACCGGAGATTCAAAGGGAGGACTTGAAGGTAAGCTCTGACTCCATATTTGGCATTGTTCCTTTATTATTTCTAGTGTTGATCTGAATAATGTGAAGGAAATCAGAATATATCACCCCAAAATATGCCTCTTGGATGCAAGAATTATTTTGAGCTAAAGACAATTAAGAAGGAGCAAATGCAGGAAAAGCTTCCCATCCTCCCCATATTTGCTAAAAGTGAGACATCAGTTTACAAAGGTGTCTCTTTTCCCCTTCTCTACTGTGAAGGAGAAAAGTTAATCACCAGACAGAACTTGAGACCTTCATCAGCCTGGAGATGGCACCAGAGGAATCCACATAATAAACTTCACCCACCAGCTTTGGTCCACCATTCACTTTCCGTGTATTTATTTGCCTTCCTTCTACTTGCTGCCCTGAGGGATACAGGATCCTTTTCTTTTGTCTTGTCATTTGTCTAAAAACTTATTGTTCTTTTGCTAAGATGCTGTATAAACTCAAGTTTGTTTGTTTGTTTGTTTGTTTGTTTGTTTGTTTTTATTTGACAGACAGAGAGAGATCACAAGTAGGCAGAGAGACAGGCAGAGAGAGAGAGGAGGAAGCAGGCTCCTTGCTGAGCAGAGAGCCCGATGGGATGAGGGGCTCAATCCCAGGACCCTGGGATCATGACCTGAGCCAAAGGCAGAGGCTTTAATCCACTGAGCCACCCAGGCGCCCCTATAAACTCAAGTTCTAACTATACCTTTGAGTTACACATCTCTGGCTACTCCCATGTGTTCTATGTGTGGTGGACATGTTAATAAACTGTTTGCTTTTCTCTAGGTAGTCTTTCTTACGTTGGTCTAATTTAAAGGGCCCAGCTAGAAAACCTAAGACAGGTAGAAGAGAGATTTTCCTTCCCTGCAAAAGTCAGAGAAAATATGCTTGAATAATGTATAAATGTCTCAATGCTAGAAGTATATACTTTATCAGAATGAAAGCCCCTGAAGTAAAAACATCTCAAGAGACTGGCCTATTTGGTGAAAAAAATCAACTTTCCAAGAACAAGATTGACTTAACAGTTCATTTAAACACACACACACCAACACACACACTTAAAGTTTGGGTTGTCTATAAATCCAAGAGCGTCTATTAGCTTGACGTCCAGGTCTAAGTAATGATAACAGATTTCATTAAAATAAGAATTATAGAACCTAGGGGTACCTGGGTGGCTCAGTGGGTTAGGCCTCTGCCTTCAGCTCGGGTCATGGTCTTGGGGTCCTGGGATCCAGTCCCGTGTCGGGCTCTCTGCTCAGTGGGGAGCCTGCTTCCCCCTCTTTCTCTCTGCCTGCTTCTCTGCCTACTTGTGATCTCTGTCTGTCAAATAAATAAATAATCTTTTAAAAAAAAGAATTATAGAACCTAAATTAAATTATTCTTATTCACTACCAGAGCCAAGAACAGTGACTAGCACATAATAAGTCCTCGATAAATCCTTATTGGATAAGTAACATGACATACTTTCCATCCACCTTTTTAAATTATTAATAAATTTAGATGGATTTTAGAACATTTGGAAAGCACAAAAAAGCAAAAAGAAGAAATCTAAATTATCCAAAACCTGAGATGATCCGTATTCCTATCTTAGCATTTTCCCTTCAAGTCTTGTCTTCATGCACTTTTCACATGGTCTAAATAAACAATTTTGTATCTTTACAAAAAAATATTTTCTACATCATTAAAATCTCCATAAATGCAATTTATGTAACTATATGACAGTCCATTTTGTAGATGTACCACCAGACATTCTTGGCTATTAAGACCGTTTGCATTGTTTTATATTTAAACGAAGCTGTGGTAAGTATCCCTGTGTACAACGCCTTTTCTATATTTCACACTGAGCAAGAACTATCTTGCAGTTGGAGATCTCCAAAAGTAAAGCAAGTCCCCTTGTGAAAATAACCAAGAAGGCAATTATCCCCGCTAAAGTATGAAGGGGTTCAGGACAGCTCCCCATCCCAACCCCAACCCCAGAATGTACCACTTTGGCATGTGGATAATTTTGAGCTGAACCCACTTGAGACCCTGTGGGCTCAAGACAAACTTTGGCCCCTCCCTTAACTACACAGATGAGTCTACATTGTGGGTCTTTCCCACAATAAGGATTACTAGCAGAGATCAATTTTATTGATCTGAGTGACCCATCCTCATGCAGGGCAAACATCTAATTACCAAATACCCACTCCTCTAATTGCCCTGGGAAATGCATTCCTTTCCTCTGAAATCCCAGACCCCCTTCTCCTTAAACCTCATTTTGCCAGACTTTGGACTTTTCCACGTCCATGTGGATTCCCCATATGTACACCTACTGAACCTGATTTTCTCCTGGTAAACTGTCTCATGGAGACGTCGTTCTTAGTCCAGCCAGAAGGACCTTCAGGGGGAAGAATTCTTGCTCCCCAACAAGTACAATGCCTGCCAGGGAAAGACAGTTGATTTTGGTGAAGCATAAGCTTTGTGACCACAGATTTCTATCTGATTTCTAGCTCTGCTGTGTACCAGCTGTGAAAGAATGGAGCCAGTTTTCTGGCAGCAAGGCTCAGTTTCCTGTTCTAAGAAATAAGAGCAATAACATGGACTTTACTGAATTGCTGTGAGAGTTAATGGGAAATGTTGCCTAACAGTGGCAGGCATAATAGCTAAGAACCTGTTAACTGTTTCACTGCTGTTTCTACTCTCATTTCATGATTTTCAGGGGCATGCTTTTTTTTTTTTTTTTTTTTTAATTTGGACAGGCTTCACCATGCAGAGGTGAGTGACGAGGACCCTGGATGAAGTTGTGCAGGCAGGGCTGGGAACATAATTTGCAGTACAAAATGATAATGCAGGTCTTTTTGTTCGAAAGTTATCAATATTTTCAAGATGGCGACAACATAGCATTAAAGGGAGCAGGGGTCCTTTCTAACCACAGAGATCCCAGGCAATCACACAGAGTGCGCTCGCAGAAGGCTGGCGGGTGCACAAGCTGTCCGCAGTCTGCCCTATGCTGCAGCAGCCCTGCTGGGACTCCCACCTTGGGGGGTTGCTATCTACACCCAATGCAGGAGGACCTCACCAACTCTCTACTGTCGTGCTTGGCAAACATGGTCATGACTACCCCAAGCTTCAAGAAGCTATTAACAGAAGTCTGTAACTCTGTTTCCATGAAGATAGAACCAGTCATTATGTGCCAGAAAGTTCTTCCAAGTCAGCTGAACAACAAGAAAGGCCGGACACAAACTTATATATTGAAGGGCACCATAGAAAGGGCCAGCTATGACTCATTGCAGTTAAAAATTAAATTCACATCACACTGTGCCTCTCCTCATAGTCTCCTAGTACCTTCAATGGCATAATGTTTCATCTCCATCTTTAAATTTTCCAGAAGATCGCAAAACATTTTTTAGAAATTTACTGCAGTAATTATTTTATTTGATCAAAAAACCAATGACACTTTCCTCCTTTCTCTAGAATATAACCCAATATTTCTGTGGTTTATCTGAACTGTAGGAGAGGAAAAATAATATTTCCTCTATGCTTCTCAGTACTTGGTTGAAGCCCACCCCCCTACAATAAAAGATAGATTAACAAGAAAAGAAAAACAAACAGAAGTTTATTAACATGTATACGTCCTGTGTTCCTGTGTACTTAGGAGATACCCAGGAAAACTGAGTGACACCCAGACATGGCCCAAAGTGGAGACCTTGAATACCATCCTCAGCTAATGACAAAAGAAAGGTTTGGGAGGGGAGGGTGAGAGGGGGAAGGAGCCAGTTGTGGGGGTAAACAAGGAAAAGCACCCTAAGGAAGGGTAAGGATTATTGTGCAGATTTAAATCACTGCCTTCTCTATTGATAAGATTCTTTTGTGATTTACAGCTACCCTTTTCTTCCCAGGTACAGAGAGGGAGACACCCTTATAAATTGAGATTCCCTTTATAAATGTAAATTTCCCTTACAAAAGGATAGTTCCTACTTTGTCTTCCAAGCTTCTCCGATGTCTGCTGTTTCTCAAAAATAATTCTTAAACCAAAGAGTCATTTTTTGGGGTGGCATGTTTGCATCCTTCAACACAATAGGTGGTTACTAACATCCAGTAGTTGTTGATAAGGAGAATGGCTAATTACCAAAACTGTGTCTTTACATTTTAAAAAACATTTGCATTACTCTTACATTCTCCCAAAATTTATTTCCAAGATGTTCTTTGTGTTCAGTGTTTCTTTCTAAAGATTCTACTTACAAAAACTGCTTACACCAACAAATAATTACATAAATACTAGACACATTACTCTATGGGGGAACCACCTCTCATACCCAATCCTATTTCGTGTTCTTTCTTTTTTTTTTTTTAAAAGATTTATTTATTTATTTAATTCAGAGAGATAGTGAGAGCAGGAGCAGGGAAAGGGGCAGAGAAAGAGAGAACCCCAAGCAGACTCCCTGCTGCGTGCAGAATCCAACATGGGGCTTGATCTCACCACCCTGAGATCATGACCTGAGCCAAAATCAAGAGTTGGAAGGTTAACTGACTGAGTCACCCAGGTGCCCCTATTCCTTCTTCTAACTTGGATCTTAATATGGCCTTAAAACCTCCCTTTGTGGTAAGATAAATAATTGTCTCTAAAGATGTCCACATCCTAATCCCTGGAAGTTTTGATTATTAGCTTATAGCAAAAGGGACTTTGCCAAGTTAAAGGTCTTGAGATGGGGGATTATCCAGATGGACCCAAACGGAATCACAAGGGTCCTTTTAAGAGAGAGGTAAGGGGGTTACAGGAGAAAGTAGAGATGTGACAACAGAACATGAGGAGCCCTGTGAGGAAGGGATCATGAACCGAAGAATGCAGCTGGTCTCCAGAAGCCGGATATGGGGAGGAAACAGATTCTCCCCTAGAGCCTCCAAAAAGAACCAGCCTTATTGATACATTGACTTTAGTCCTAGTGAGTCTGATTTTGGACTTCTGGCCTCCAGAACTGTAAGAGAATATATTTGTGTTGTTTTATAACACTAATTTTGTGGTAATCTGTGTTGGGGAGGAAGAATTTCCCCTACACTTTAAGGTTCTTACGGGACTAAGAACCAAGTTGTCATGAGATATATTAACAGGAGAAAAATCAAATGTAATTGTATATGTAGGGACTCCTGGGTGGCTCAGTCAGTTAAATGTCTGCCTTCAGCTCAGGTCATGATCCCACAGCTCTGGGTTTGAGTCCTACGTCAGGCTCATGGCTCAGCGGGGAGTCCGATTCTTCCGCTCCCTCTGCCTCTCCCCCACCGGCTTGTGATCTCTGTCTTCCAAATAAATCAATAAAATCTTAAAAAAAAAATAGTAGCATATGTACAGGGAACCCACACAGACATGGTAACACCAAAGACAGTCAGGCAACATGATGCTAAGGAGAAGGGTAAGAGTTTGAGAATACAAAGGGGAGAAAGGCCATTAGTAAGAAGGTGAAAGGAGGTGTTAGGGAAGCAAAGTTTGCCCTATTATGTAGACAAGTTTCTTAGATAAAGAGGAATCTGTCAATAGCTCTTCTCCTGGTACAAGCATGTGGTCAAAGGGAGGTACAGAGCTTTTCCTGAATCTGCTGCATTTTGATTGCTTTTAACTCAAAATAATGTTCATGCCATAGTGGCCCATCTTGGATCTGCCTGCTGCTGGCCCCTAAATCTGTTACAGCAACAGTAGGAAGGTAATATATTCTCTTCGACTTTCTATTATCCTTCTAGAAAACTTTGACTCATTACCTGTCTCCTATCATCTCCATCTTTCACCAACTTAAAAACAAATTACTTCTATAGGGGAAAAAAATTTTCAAATACCTGTGGTATTAATGTTAATAATTATAATGTTTCAAAAACATGGACAAACATTAAACTAAGTATAAACTCTCTGCATTTATAGCTCTTAGAGAATTCTATAACCAAAATAAATTCACAGAGTAAATACAAATGAAACTATAACATCAATACAATAATCTTATGTCAACATGGCCCATCTTGGAGCTATCTGTCCTTGGCCCCTACGTTGGCTTGATTCTTTCGACTGTCAGCAAGATGGACCACCACTGAAGCTTTCACTATTTTTGATTTCCATTTTTAAATTAAAATGCAATCCTACTCCATTTTACTGATGGGTCTGACCATGTAACAGTACATCCAAAACCAAAATACTGGAATCTTTTCCTATGTGATTGAAAGAAAAAAATTCATACTGTCATATTTAATACTATGATTGTTGCTAATAAATTATTGCAAAGAGGCTTGTACACATTCAGGATCAGAGCAACATCAACACTTTAATATGTTCTTTTTTGTGTGTGTTAAGCAGCCACATAACAAGTGTTACTCAATTCAACTGCCATTTTTTTCATATTTGAACTACTATGAATCACTTCTTTACCCAAGGTCCTAACATGTTTCTTTGGCTCATGTTTCACACAAATATTATGGTTATTACAAAAGATGCAAGCCGGAAATTTCCCAAAAGTAGCCAGTTAAAAGATAATCATATGGGTCACCTAGGAAACTCTTTGATTAATTTTTCTTTAGCTTGCCATCAAACAAAGAGAAGTGAAAGTATAAAAATTGTAAAGTTGTACAAAACTCATGGACCCTAGAGAATGTAACCATAAGCTCCAGGGGCCAGAAAAACCATTTTGGACATTTTCAATCTAGCCTTTTCTCATTTCTCTACCTACTTTTCTCCATGTCAGTTGTTGAAATTATTTTGTTCCCATAAATGTCCTTTTCTCCCAATCTGTGTTACTTCCTCTCTCTTGTCTAATAGCAAATGCTACAGATAATAATCTCCCACCTCTCCTACCTCCTTATTCTGGTAGAGCCCAAGCCACCTGGCTGAGCCAAGTAATGTAATAACCCAAGGGCTACCCACTAGGTAACTAAAAGAGGAGACATTCTAATTTTCTCTCTCAGCAAATGCATTGATGATACTTCCTTTTTATCATACTGCTCCTTTCACTTCAGTTGCTTCCAGGGTATTTGAATGATTTACACCACATTATTACTTAGTTCAGGTTGTTCTAAATATTACTGACCCCTTGTCAGGGAACTTCATTTTGAAATGTTGTAGTAATGACAGCAAACATCTGCTGGTCTCTCCTCCTGTCATACATCAGATGGAGAACCTTCCAAGATTCTACAGCTATAAACTAGAAATTATGTGTATATCAGACCTGGGACACCAGTGTGCTGCTCTGTATCTAGACAGCTCTACCTAATGAGAGAAACAACTGGATACTAAGTTGTGATCATTTTTACTCAACTAATATGATGGCTAATGTGGTTGTTTCAGAAAAGAACTTTGAAATTACCCAAATAGTACAAGCATACTGGCACACATTTAAATCTCAAAGAAACTACTCAGTGCTGAATACTCAGAAGCAAAATAAATATTCAGTTCTTGTCAGGTAGTGAAAACTCCAGAGTAAGTTAATGCATTCCATTTTCAAGGTAGATTACATTATTGTTTCCCATTCTTCGTCCCTCCCTGTGTCCTCGCACTCTGTCTTGTGACTGCAATTCCTTCTACTGGAGGTAAAGTCTATTCCCCATCCTATTGAAGTTAGATTTGGCTATGGATTTGTTTCAGAATGTGCGTGGAAGTGATCTTGAACCAAGACCTTAAGAAGCACTGCATGTTTCTACTCACCCTTCTGCAAGGTTCCAACCTCTGCCATGAGAAGAATGTATCCAGTTAGCCCACCTCATCAGGAGACTGGGAAAAATGAGACCTGCCAAGCCCATCAAACCCAGTTTAGATCAACTACCCCCCATCTGTTGTGAGCTGTGCTGTGTCCCCCTAAAATTTATTGTTGAATTCCTAACCTACAGTACCTCAGAATATGACTGTATTTTGAGATAGAACCTTTAAAGAGGTAAAGCCAAATAAGTTCAGATGGGTTGGCCCTAATCGAATCTGACTGCTATCCTTACAATCTGAGGAGATTAAGCCACAGGCATGAACACACATAGAAGGAAGACCCTATGAAGACACAAAGAGAAGGTCACCCTAAAGGTTAAGTTAAGAGGCCTCAAAAGAAACCAAACCTACTGACACCTTGATCTTGGACTTCTAGCTATCAGAAGTGTGAGAAAATAAATTTCTGATGTTTCAGCCACCCAGTCTGCAGTATTTTGTTATGGTAGCCCTAAGAAACCAATACACATCACCCAACACTCTCACATGAATAAGAGTAAATGATTATTGTTTGGAGCCAATAATCCCAAACTCAATGGGAGTAGTTTGTGAGTTTGGGAGTGGTATGCTACCCAACATCACTGTGATGACTGATAGCTAACCATTATACAGATCTCATTTTTTCATCCATGTTATAATATCTTGTTGTCACGATATAAATGTTATGACTATATAACACAAAACCAAAAGTTCCCTGGAGGGCAGGGACCATCTTTCATTTGGTTTTTGTGCCCTATATCTAGGACAATGCCTAGCCCAGAACAGCCATTCAGTAAACAATGGTGGAATGAATGAACAGGAGAGAATCAAGGGCTTATACAAATAAATGAACGAGTGCTGGCCCTGGCTAAGAAAAGGAAATATGAGAATGTTTTGAAAACCCAAGAGCAAAGTTTGGGATGTGTTTTAGAGTTTATGTGCAAAGAACAGAGAAAAGTTTTTTTGTTTGTTTGTTTGTTGGGTTTCTTCCTCCCCCACCCCCCGACCATGAAACTGTATGTTCAAATGTCTGTTTCTCCTCAGTTCATTTTTGTAAATGCCAGATCTCTGGAACACGTGATTATCTAAGAAGCAATTAATCATGTATCAGGCTGCAAAAGGGGTTGCTGCAGAGAACAGTCTGTGAATTACAAGCATGTGACTGCCCTAAGACCTGAGTCTGCAGCACACATCACAAGAGGCTGAGGGTCTGAGAGCAGCTATCCATTACCAAGGACAACACAATGTCAAGGGCATATTTCTGTGAGAAGGGAAAAGGGACTGATAACCACAAATGTTCACAGAGGCAATGCACATGGCTTCTGTCTTTTAATAATCAAGACTGGGTCCCTTCTATGTTCTACAGCTTCATCATGGTTTCATAAGATTCATAACATACCTTTCAGATACCATTTTGAAGCAGCAATCAACTCATGACTACATACTATGTACTATGCACTGGTTGTTTGCGTCCCTCCCAAATTCCCATGTTGAATCCCTAACCTCCAGGATGATGGTATTTAGAAGTAATTAGATTTAAATGAGGTCTCCAGCATGGAGGCCCCTTGATGGAATTAATGTCCTTAAAAAAAGGGGGTGCACTAAGGAACGGCTCCGTGAGGACATGATCACCAAGAAGGTTCTCATCAAGAACTCAAGCATGCTGGCACACTATTTCAGACTTCCAGACTCCAGACTCCGAAAAATAAATGTTAGTTGTTTTAGCCAATCAATACCCAGTCTATGGTATTCTGTTATAGTGTTTAAACTGACTAAGGCATTTAGTGTGCTAAAGAGTAAAAAGAACAGACTAGTACTACAATGATAGTTTATATTCATACTATATGGCGGGCAGTTTGGCACAGCAGAAAGTGGATAAAATTAAAGCAGGTCTGTGTTTGAGCTGCATCTCTATCACTTACTAGCTATGTGACCTCAAGAGTGATTTTGCCTCTCTAAATGTTAACCCACATCTTAAAATGAATATAGTAACATCTGTGTCCTAGCAGACTTGAGATCTCATATTGTGCCTGCCCTAGTAAGTATTTGATAAATGAAAGTTTTTGCTATTATCGTGATTACCGTTATTTGGCCTTGCTATAAAACAGAACTACTTAGCTCAAAACATTTAAACATCTATGTCCTGGACAAACTAAAAGCTCCTCAAAGTTACGGACCTCCACTCATTCAGAACCTTTTCATCAGCACACATACACACCAGCATTTCCCATAGAAAATGAGCTGCCATCGCTAGGGATAATTGACAATTCAGAGAATCCACTCAGAGAGGGAATTTCTTCTACTGGTTGTGCTGAAAACTTGAAAAGCTAACATTATTTTATTTTTTTAATCTAAAAACAAGCACTTTTTAATTTAAATTCAATTAGCCAACATATAGTGCATCACTAGTTTTTGATGTAGTGTTCATTGGTTCATTAGTTGCATATAACACCCAGTGCTCATCACATCACGTGCCCTTCTTAATGCCTATCACCCAATTACCTCATCCCCCCACTCGCCTCCCCTTCTGCAACCCTCAGTTTGTTTCCCAAAGTCAAGAGTCTCGAAAAGCTAATTTTAAAGAGTGCATCCAAGAGAAATATTTTGCAAGCACTGGGAAATTAATTCATTTGAGATGAAAAACAAGTTACTATTGATTTTAGCTAAATAGCTAAGTGTCATATTTCTGAAATTTCTGTTCCCTGGTTACATTCTTATTCTGGCAAGATGACTGTATTTTCACTGGCTTTGCAATGTTCTCCTGTTAAAACTGAAAGCTCTGATTAAATGGAAACTTCCCCAATGTACTTTATGGCAGAAAATATCAACATGTCTTCCATCCCCACTGAGGTTGTCTTACAAGAGTTTTACTCCAGTGTGGATTCTAAAACCTGCGTTTAACACAATCAATAGCAGGGCATATGGGTGGCTCAGTGGGTTAAGCTTCTGCCTTCGGCTCAGGTCATGATATCAGGGTCCTAGGATCAAGCCCTGCATTGGGCTTTCTTCTCAGTCGGGAGCTTCCTTCCCCAACCCGCCCCCACCCCATCCCCCCCAACCTCCCCCCCCCACCACTGCCTGTCACTCTGCCTACTTGTGATCTCTGTAAAATATATAAGTAAAATCTTTTTTAAATTTTTTTTAAAATAACATAAGCAATAGCAAGCATCATATGTTTAGAAAAGGTCTTGAGGGTTTAATCAGACCATTCTCTCCCTTAGATTTGTACTTGTAACTTTCTAGAAAATGTAGGGGGAAAAGTCCTGCTAATGCTCTCATGTCTAAACATTATCCTAAATCTAGCATCTGAAAAACATATTGAGTTCTTCTTAATTCCTGGTCCCCATTTCTGGCATAATACCTAGCAATTAGCAATATTCTGTATAATGGCACCTTGTTTTCTTAATTTGTGTTTGTTTCATGGAGGTGCTTAAAAAGTTCGAATAGTTTCATGTTATTTTAGAATTAATATATGCCCATTGCTTTTCCCAAATCAGAAAATACAAAATTTTTTAAAGAAAGAAATAAAAATCAATCCAATCCACAGCGCAGCCTGGAGTTAACCACAGTTATTATTTTTGTTTGTGGCCTTTTAAACTTTGTATGCATATGTATTTGTACACAAAAGTTAATTTTCCCAAAAATAGAGATATAATTAACATGCTGTTTTGTATGCGTACACACATACGATACTATATAGTCATACTATATAAGCTTTTCTCCTAATTAATTGTAGCTATCTTTCCATGTTAACAAATATAGATCTATATCATTATTTTCAATAACTTTATAGTATTCTACTATATAGACCAGAGATCTAGCTCTCTGGTTTTGTATACCTATAAGCTACAGATGATTTTTACATTTTTTATATCATAATTTTAAATTATGATATTACTGCCTATATAATATCCTCAATTTTGCCTCTTGATCCCAACACCTAAGTTTTTTTAATCTGGCCCTTTAAGAAAAGTACTGACCTCTGGTATATGTGTATCATAAATTGGTTAGTTCATCCCAGATTAATGGATATGTGTGGCATTTCCAGCATCTAAGATAAGCACCACTGCAGAGAACAACCTGTAGACACACTTTTCAAAACTGGCCCACATTTTCCCTTAGGATAACTTCTTTTTTTTTTTAAAGATTTTATTTATTTATTTGAGAGAGAGAGCATGAGAGAGAGAGAGAAGGAGAGAGAATCTGAAGCAGACTCCACACTGAGTGCAAGGCCCAACATGGGGCTCGATCCCAAAACCTTGAGATCATGACCTGAGCCGAAACCAAGAGTTAGACACAACTGACTGCGCCACCCAGGTGCCCCACTTTGGATAAATTCTTATTACTGGAATTGCTGGAGCGAAGTGATCTCTTTGTTAAAGATTTGATACATATTGTCCTGTTGAAACCCCAAACCTTAGTGCGATGGTAGGAGATGGAGACTCTGGGAGGTGATAAGGTCATGAGAGCATGGGATTGATGGGATTGGTGCCCTTAAAAGAAGAGGGAGGGGAAAAGGAAGGAAGAGAGAGAAAAAGAGAATTTCTGCCATGTGTGAATACAGGGAGAACTCCCTCAGAACTGAATTGGCCAGCACTTTGATCTTGGACATCCCAGCCTCCAGAACTTTCAAAAACTAAATTTCTAATGTTTCAGCCACTCAATCTATGCTATTTTGTTACGGCAGCCCAAGAAGACTAAAACAAATGCTCATGAACTCTGCCCTGTACGAGAGTAAGGGAATCCCCCTTCCCTCACCCTAGCTTCCTGGTTGGAAAGAGATCTTGGCAATCTTTGCAAGTCTGATTCACAAAAAACAATCCTACATTTTCTCTTTAATTTTCATCTTCCAGTACTCATGATGTTGACTATCTTTTAATAAGGTAGAGTAACCATTAGTTCTTTTAAGAAAATAATCATCTCCTGTCCTTTGCATATTTATCTACCATGGGAGCCAAACCACTCTTAGTAGACTAGGAGTATTATTTCAACTCCTTGAATTGTCTCATGAATAATTAGAGATCCTTACTTACAAAACTTCTTCTCCAAGATTTTAATCCCTTTATGAGGATTGGGCTCAGAGAAGGTAGAAAGCTTCTCTCCCTCCACTCGTTAAGTGTGTAGACAAATGTTGGTAGACAAATAACTTCCTTCATCAATACCAGCTAATGGTAAGCCTTCCCAGGCACTTCTTGGAACTAAAGATCCAGAACCACACGGTGAGAGCAGGATAAGGCTATTCCACTCTATTTCCATTTGAAACCAAGTCCAACAGTTGAATCAGCACCCTCCTCCGACTATGAGAATGAAGAGAAATTCTCCTCATATATCACTTAGAAATTTTAGACAAAAGAAAAGTCAAGGGAGTTCAGTTGGTATCAGCTCATTTCTATACTTGAAAGAGAGGGTGCTTCTTTTCAGTTTTCTCAATGTCCAAAACTATAAAGATGTCATTCACTATAGCTCCTGAAAGATCTGTATATTCTCCAAATCTCAGAGTTCATTTGAAAACAAATTTCCCCATCAGACTACAGTATGGGAATACCTATCCCACTTGGAGCACCATGGTGCGTGTCTGATAGGGAATCCAGTAGCAGGAACCATTCCCAGAGTCTACTGGGAACTGTCAGTGACAACCTCCCAGTGTCACATGTTCATAAGAATATTTTCTCACTAAATATCTAATCCTGCATAGAATACAAGTACGATCAAGAAAGCAAATTTCCAATTAAATGCAAGTATAATATAACAATGTCAATGCCTACAAGATCTTAGAATTGGAAGAGAGCTTCTAGAAATCAAAGTAATCATCACCCTTTCCCATCCTCGCTGAGAATTTCATTTACCCACACTGGGAAGGCAAAATCTGAAAAATCAATAGCTAACTAATTAGTAGTCATTACCTGTCTGCTATGCTTGGAAGACTAACCAGAAACACTAGGAGATTTCACACTGGTACTTTATTTTCAAATAAGGCCACATTAGAGATGGAGTTATTTATAGAGTATTAAAGGATGCTGTCCCAGGTTATTTTTTGTTTGTTTAATTGACGGGTTTGTTTTGTTTTTATACAATATATATGTTGTTCATTTATTAATCCATTCACAGACATTTTTCAAGAATGGAAGCCTCAGGGGTGCCTGGGTGGCTCAGTGGGTTAAGCCTCTGCCTTAGGCTCGGGTCTTGATCTCGGGGTCCTGGGATCAAGCCCCACATTGGGCTCTCTGCTTGGCAGGGAGCCTTCTTCCCCCTCTTTCTCTGTCTCCCTCTCTGCGTACTTGTGATCTCTGTGTCAAATAAATAAATAAAATCTTTAAAAAAAAAAAAAAGAAAAAAATGGAAGCCTCTGTGTGCCTGCATATAACCCCCCTGGAATTTGTAATTGGCCCCCCAGCTTCATCAGCCACCTCTCCATGCTTCTTTCTAGAAAACTCTGTAGCTTAAGTGATCTAGCTGGAAGAGAAAGAAAACTTGACAAATACTTGAAATGTAGAAGGAGGGAATAAAGGAAAGACTGGGAAACGGATCATTCTGTTTCCTCATCTATAAAATGAGTCAGTACCTATCTTTCAGGTGTACCATGAGGGTAGAATGAACTATTACACGTGGAGTATGTACAATAGTGGCACATGATAAGTACACAATAAATGTTAGTGCTATTGGTTTTTGGTTTTTTGGTCAAATTTTGAGTCAGGTACTGTATGTACATGGTGCTGGGAAATATAAGAATACGAAGAACCATGAACACAGACTCCAAGTTGCTTATAGTCTAGAGCAGTGAGAAATTCAAGTAAATAACAGCCCTGTGTGATACCATTCAATAAGAACAATACTATGTCCCAGACTGTGCTAAATGCTTTATAGGAATTACCGTATTAAATCCTATTAAATTCAATTATTATCCCCATTTATAGATAAGGATGCTGAGTCTCCAAGAGATTACCCACATTATTCTAAGTGATACACCATATCACGTCAGGGGCAAAACCAAGATGAGAACACAGGCCTACCTGGACCCAATGCCCACAAAGGCTCTCTTAACACCCTATTCTATTTCCTTGAGCAGGTGACAGTCGGTGAGCTGCGTCCTGAGGACACACAGCTGTGGGTCCAAATAAGAAGTAGGGAGGGGCACCTGGGTGGCTCAGTTGATGATGCGTTGGGCTCAGATCAAGATCTCAGGGTCCTGGGACCCCGCCATGTATAAGTCTCCCCACCCAGCGGAGAGTCTGCTTCTCCTTCTGCCCTCCCCCTGCTTGTACTCTCTCTCTCTCTCTCTCTCTCTCTCTCGGTGTTGCTGATAAATACATGAAATATTTATTTAACAAAAAAAAAAAAGAAGAAGAGGTAGGGAGAGGACCCCATAGGCAGAGACAGAGTCATGGCGAGGCCTGGAGGCAAAATGGCTTTCCCCGCTCTGAGTCATTTCATGAATTAACATTGGAGGGTTCAAAAATATTCCTAAAGATTTCTTTGAATTTTAAATAGATAATCCCTTCATCTGAAAATAATGATTTAGGGAGTGGGATGTGGTGCAGCGAACGCTGGCCAAAGGGTCAAGAGAACAGAATTCTCATTCTGGCTCGTTCCCTGCTTTGCTCTGTGAACTCCAGCAATTCTGTCTCTTTGAGCCTTGGACGTGTCCCTGGAGAAATGAAGAGGCCAGACTAGAGGATTCCTAGGATTTCTTCAGACTCTACCCTCTCTGGATTCTATTTGATGGTTCTTTGTGGGCAGGATGTTTGTTCAATCCATTACCTTCTGGGTGTAGACAATTCCCCTAACTAGGGTTGCTATTAAGACCACTGTGCACACTCCCAGCTCCTGTTATTCTTTGAGCCACTTCATTGGCCACTTCCTGCCTTGCACTGGTCCCTGTATTAGTTTCCTACTGCTGCCATAACAAACACAAACTCTGTGACCTAAGACACACTTACCATCTTACAGTTCTCTGGGTCAGAAGTTGAAGTGGGTCTCAAGGGGCTGAAATCAAGACACTAACAGAGCTGTCTTCCTTTCTGGAAGCTCTAGGCAAGGATCGGTGTCCTTGTCCTTTCCAGCTTCTAGAAACTACTCCACCCACCCTCTCTCCCCTGCACCGCCCTTGGTTCCTGAACTTCTTCCTCCATCCTCAAAGCCAGCAACAGCAAATCGAGTTTTTCTCCTGTTGTCCTCTCTCTGATTCTCTGCTACCTTCCTCTTCCCCTTTAAAGGACGCATGTGATCCTGTGGAGCCCACCTGGATAATTTAGAATGATCTCCCTACAGATGGTGAGCAAACAATTCCACCTGCAACCATAATTCTTCTTTGCCATAGAGCAAAGGCAAGGCAGGATCCAAAGACAGGGATATGGCTAGAGCTTTATTCTCACAATGCCTGCCCTCAGTAGGGATCATCAAACCAATACTTGTCTATATATTACTGAAGCTTAAACTGGCATGTTAATAAAGAAATGCCCTAGAAAAATAAAATAAAATAAACCTTTAAGAGCCACAGGAATGAATCTAAAATAGATCTTTTAGATAAGGTGCCCTACCTGGAGGGTTGCAAGATAAAAATAGAGGATGTCCAGTTAAGTTTGAGTCTCAGATAAATGACAAATAATTTTTTAGTATAAATATGTCCCAAATATTGAATAAGACATACTTAAGCTAAAAAAAAATTGTTGCTTACCTGAAATTGATATTTAATGGAGTGCCCATTTTTATTAGCTAAATCTGGCAACCCTATATATTAGAACCTCATTAAATTATATCTTGGCAGCTCCATATTTCTCCTCCCCTAAGGCCAGACATACTTCCAAGATCTACTGTTCTCTAGTATAATAGAGAACTACATCATACAGACTCCAAAATGTTTTAAGAATTATTAGCAGTTATATTAAAAGTTACTGTATGACAATCACTTTTTGTGCGTGGTTCCTATAAATATGTAATATCATTCTCCAATCCATCCTACAAGGAGAAAATTCCATCTTAGAGAGTAACTTGCCCGTGGTCACCCAGCTACTGAGATGCAGGCTGAGAATCCAGTCTAGAGGTCTGTCCGCCTGCAGACACGGCGGCCACGGCCTCTGCTCCCTCACAAGTTTCTTGGTTTCACTGTCTACACGTTTCAATTATCTTCACCAGGACTTTCTTTCTTGGGCATTAATAAAGCCATATGTGACGGTTGTCAAACTCGAAATAAATGTACACACAGGCCCCAGGCAGAAAAGGATAAAAAACACAAGTGAACGACAGCGCTGAAGCAAATATCTTCCATCACGTAGCACAACCGCCCAGCTAGTTCTGTATTTGCAGAAATTCTCGCAGCTGTTTTTAAAGTCTGAGGCATATTATTTACTAGGCCATCTTTGACTAAGTTGGCAGGATCAATTTTTATTTCATTCCATTCAATACTGGATCCATTCCAAAGGTCGCATTTGATTATCTGGCCTAAAAGAGGGTATTGCAAAATCCAAGAGAAGGCAAAAAATTAAATTTCCCTTCAGAAGCTATTTATGCACTTACACTATTAAGCAGTGAGTCAGAGGCGTTTCTACCTGAATTCTGTCTAACCTCCCAACCCCCGCCTGCTTGCTCTGTATGAGGCAAAACCTCAGACAAAGCAAAGCCACTGTATGCCATGCTTTTCCCCCAAGACACAGAAGTAGGGTAAGCATTTGGTCCCCAGAAGGCTGCCCTATTAGGACACAGCTAAAGATGACAGCCTCATCTTTCAGAATTGTAGATATAGGTCTAATGACAAGTTCAAATGCCTCCAAGTGATAGAGGGCCTGTAACACCTTGCCTATTGTTGAATTATCAATAAAGACCATGTGTCCTTTCTTTCCTTCAACACTGCTACATGCTGGGAGTAGAAAGACACACTATACATCATCCCTGCCCTCTAGGAACTCAGAGTCTGATAGAAGAGTAGAACACTGAAATATTTATTCAGTCTTAAAAAGGAATGAAATTCTTTCTTTTTTTTTTTTTTTTTTTTTTAGATTTTATCTATTTGACAGAGAGAGAGAAAGATCACAAGTAGGCAGAGAGAAGGGGAAGCAGACTCCCGGCTGAGCAGAGAGCCCGATGTGGGGCTCAATCCCAGGACCCTGAGATCATGACCTGAGCCAAAAGCAGAGGCTTAACCCACTGAGCCACCCAGGCACCACAAAAAGGAATGAAATCCTGATGTAAACTACAACATGCAGGAACCTTAAACACATTATGCTAAATGAAATAAACCAGACACAAAAGGACAAATACTCTTTGATTCCACTTATATGATCATTAGAATAGTCAAATTTACAAAGACAAAAGTAGAAGAGGGGAGAGGGAAATGGGGAATTATTGTTGAAAGAGTTTGGAGTTTCAGTTCAAGAATGATGAAAAAGTTTTGGAAATGGGTAATGATAATGATTGCACAACATTGCGAATACGCTTTTTTTTTTTAAAGATTTTATTTATTTATTTATTTATTTATTTGAGAGACAGAAAACACGAGTGACTGAAAGGGGTAGATGGAGAGGGAGAAGCAAACTCCCCACTGAGCAGGGAGCCCAACGAGGGACTTGATCCCAGGACCCTGGGATCATGACCTGAATGGAAGTCAGACACCTAACCCACTGAGCCACCCAGGCACCCTGTGAGTGTACCTATTGCCACTGAATTGTATACTTTAAAAATGGTTAAAATGGTAAATTTTTATGTTATGTGTATTTGGTCATAATAAAATAAAACCATGACAAACTGAAAATTTCCTCTCCGGGTAATCAAAAGGCTTGTAAAACAAGTTGAAGGCATATCATTTTCTTGTCAGTATAAATGAGTAAACACAATGTAATTGATGCTACAGCTGACACATTCTGTAATTACAAAAAAAAAAAAAACCTGAATATATAAAACCAAGATGCCTGCTTAATTTACTAGCATGCCAGTATGATTTTGCTTTGCAACATTCAAAGTATAGGAAATGATCTCTTTCTTTTAGTGGGGAAATTAGAATATAACTTGGCTCTAAGCTGCTACAGGGGATAGAAAGCAAGTCTCAGTCACTCTGTGAGGGGTGGGAAAAAAGCTTTCTTGAGATGTTACAAGAGTCTCAGGGAGTTCATTATGTTTCCCAGAGAAATCTGTCCAAGGTCAGATTGGTTCTGCACAACTGCTTTTCTCTAGTGCTCCCAAAAGAAAGCAAGCTGTGATGAACCTTACAGAGAAAATATGTGTGAGCTTCATTCCAGCATCAGGGATCATCTTTAAACAGAAACACACATAAAACAAGGTTATGCATTGATCAGCTGACAAAAATGTTGAGACCAGAGGCTCACAGGAACCTAACCCTGTATTTCCCATAGGAGCAATGGTTGAGCATGCACAAATTCAGTGCTTGCAGAAAATCACAGAACATAACTATCCTGAACGTCGAAAGCTGACTGTATATTTCCTTAATATCTGATTAGGAAATTGCCACATCAGATTTACTCACTGCTACACCCTCAGCATCAAGTACCTCAGGTACACAGTAAGCGTGCTGTAAATATTTGTTGAATAAAGGGATAATTGAATTCATTCATTACTAAATAAAGCCACTATCAGCTTGTGTCAGAAATACTGTTCGCTCTTGACTCTCAGTCTCAAAGCAATGGCACTGAAAAGCTTTGTCAAAAAGCATGGGCATTCCCTACAAAAGTAAGAGGCAGCACTGAAAATTACATCCTATCAACTGTGAGGACTGCAAATACTCCCTCTATGCTCAGTGCTTTCATTCCTGGAGCTGTTTGACGATGCTTCACAGCCCTCTGGTGAGCCTCAGAACGCCTCTTGTTGGTAATTTTGTTGCCTCTAGAGGGAGAAACAGACGCAGCAAGTCCAATTTGCTTGTCTGAGGTCAGCCGTCACACCAGAGGGAGGATTTGAAGCCCCTGATGTGCGTGTCATAACCCTTACTCAGTATTCATTTCCTCAAAGTAAAGTCAATTTCCAAAGAGAATTACTTCCTATTTCAGTAATTGGAGGTGTCACTATAACCAGAATTGCAATTTCGGTGCTTCCGTGTTGGCACAACTTGGGACTTGAATTTTACTTCATCATGTTTCATTATAAATATTCTCCCAGTCCAAACAGAGTTCGGTTGGCAGTCTTTGCCCAGAAGCATCTCAGAACTAATTTAGCATGAGGAATTGAAAGCTGTCTTCCTCCAGCATTGTTTTCTAGGTCGTCTGGGAGAGCCACGTGGACCAGGATGGAGGGGCGCTGCCTTCACAGCTCCTGGCCCTCATGTTAATCTTCTCCCCAGGGCGATTATCTTACTAGGCATTGAAAAATCTATTACCCCACATTTATGGCAGCTCTGGAGTTGTAAGAAAACACAAATTGTTCCCATTTGGTGGTTGGAAAAGATAAACTGTGATCACTTCCAAAGGAGCTCAACACCAGAAGCCCTTGTCAACCGGAGTGATTTTCCTTGGGAAAGAAAGAGCTAGTCCCAGAGGATGGCTGAGGAAGGAATGGTGCTTCTAAGAGATTGTGGTTCTTCTCACAAGTGAGGCTGGGTGTATTCACTGTGTAGGTTGCGAGGAAAGGTACCAGATGTAAATTTAGAGAGGTTAATAAATGACTCATATATTGTGCATCATGTTCCTATTAAGTATAATGAAAATGATTCCAAACACGGAGTCATCAGCACAATATCTGCTATGCCCAGAGGAGCCAGAAATAATACCATATTCTCTCCTCAATTCTAACTATGAGCGTGAAGTCAGAGTACGTGTTAAAATACTGAGCTACACAGTAGCCTCTTCTAGAACACACGACTTGGGGGAAGAATAACCTGAGAAATGTTAAGCGCCTGCAGCCTATGGAAGGACAGATTTAGAGTATGCAATGGAGGCAGCCTAGAACGGTAGAAGGAGCACTGAATTTGGAGTATAAAGACTCATGCTTGAGAATCTATCTGTCGACCACTTAGATTTTCTGGGCCTGAGCTTTGTCTTCAGTGGAGTGGGGACAGTTAGAATGTTCACTCCCTATAAAACAGAGTTGGTAGAAAACACAACGAAACCATGCACAAGGTTTTCAGAAGTCTAAGTATTAGTTGCATATGGAATTTAAGGATTAGGGGAAAGATATCTCATGTAAATTTCATTTTTTTATAAACTGTACATGTTCATAAGGGGGTTGTTGATTCTGAGATTCTCGCTGTCCATAACCAAGACAATGGTGCCAGCAGAACACACAGTGGAAAGAAACACGGAGTCAAGACACTTCGGTTACTCGCCCAAGCTTGCCACTAACTAGCTGCAGAGTTTAAGCATGTCACAGCCATTCTGGAAATGAAATTGTTCATCTGTAAAATGAAGGAACTTGATTGGGTGGTTTCTAAAGCTCTTTCCAGTTCTAAGATTTTATGGAGGATTTTTTTTCCATTCTCTGGTCTGAGTTGCTGATACTTCGAGCCCCTTCCCACGTTCAGGGATCTTGCCCAGCTCAGCTCTGTTGCAAATGGCAGAGAATCACTAAAAGCAAAAGGATGAATTTCCTTTCTTCCACTTTCCCGAGGCCCCATTATAATTCATGGGATCTGTAAATGAGGACAATGGAGTTCAGAGTTGCCGATTTCCTGACAGGAAGAGAGTATCTGCAAGAAAAGTTGACTTCGCCAAGTGTCACAAGCTCCTGAAAGTGACTGTATTTGAGTTGAGTGGTTATATGCACCTATGTTCAATAAAAGCATATCGATTGGGCAAAGTAGTCTTCCACGGCTGAGAAAAGAGGATGCAGTGATCAGAGAACGAAAGCATCTCCAGACTTCAATAATGTATTGTTAACTGGTGTAATCTTCTGAGAAAGTGGGAGACCTCAAATTAACAGCACTGAATGGAGCCTGATAACTACATTGCACAACATCATATCTACTCCTCAATCAATACTTAATTTTCTCACAGAACCCTCAGCCTCCTGCAAGCTTTTATTGTGTTTTGCAAGGAACAGCAATGACCTTGAGGACTACCTGTCACCTTCAAACTTAATATCCCCAAATGGCCAAATGAAATATTCCTGAGACAAACAGAGGCTGAAATCCATACCCAGGAAAATAATTTCCTCTACATTATTCACTTTATATTGTGTCAGATTTCTCAGTTCTTCACACAGAGTAAGCCTACAGCGATTCGGATTTGGAAATCAACCTATGCTTTTCTAAGAGGTAAATTTAAGAGACTTTGCTTGAGGTCACACAAGTCAAATCAGCAAAGCCCTACTCTGAGACCACATTTTGCTGCCTAAATCTCACATTCCACAATCCTGGAGCTTTGGTCACTGAAGCTTAGCAAGTCTCGAAGGAAAGTGACTTTTTTCCCATTTCAATTAACAAAGGTTCGCTCTAGAGTGTGACAATGGGATTAATGTTGAATCTTTGGAAATTTCTTTAATATTTTGTTCCAGCTTCTTGATATTGTATATTACATAGGAAAGTCATTTTTTAAAGACTTTATTTATTTATTTACTTATTTATTTGAGAGAGAGTGTGTGTGTACGTGCGCTCATGTACGCACACACACACACACACACACATGCATGAGTGGGGTTAGGGCAGAGATAAAGGAAGAGAAACAAGCCGGCTACATTCTGAGCGCAGAGACCGACTTGGGGCTTGAACCCATGACCCCGAGATCATGACCTAAGTAAAAACCAAGACTCTGATGCTTTGGGGCGCCTGGGTGGCTCAGTCATTAAGCGGCTCCCTTCAGCTCAGGTCATGATCCCGGGGTCCTGGGATCAAGTCCCACATCCAGCTCCCTGCTCAATGGGGAGTCTTCTTCTCTCTCTTCCACTCCCCCTGCTTGTGCTCCCTCTCTTGCTGTGTCTCTCTCTGTCAAACAAATAAATAAAATCTTCAAAAAAAAAATGACTGTGATGCTTAACTAAGCATCAGAGCCACCGAGGCACCCCTAGGAAAGTCATTTTTAAGATAGGAGGAGAATCCTCCAAATAAATCATCTTTTGTTTATTCATTCAATTAATAAATGAAGTGCTGAGTGTTGATTACAGTTTAATCTCAGACCCATATTCTACACCTGGAGCCAGACAGAAAGCAAAACTCTTTTGTAAGAATAAACATGTATGTTGTACACCTGAAACTAATGTTACATTGTATGCAAACTAACTGGAATTTAAATAAAAACTTAAACAATAATAAATTAAAATTAAAATTAAAAATAAATAAAAATAAGCGTGCATGTATGTTGGGTAGCAAAATAATCATGCAATTGTCTACTGTATCATTATATTTAAAACTTTTCATCCACTTCATTATAAATAGGTGAGTATATTATATTCCAAACTATTACCCCCATTGTTAGACATTTTAGGTAATTCTAGTGTCTTGCTATTAAAAAACAGTCACCCAAACAACTTTGCCCTGAAATATTCATTTTTTGAGATAAATTCCCTAAAATGCATTCGCAGAAGTAGACCTACTGAGTAAAATAAAATGGATTGTTTCAGGGTTCTTACTACATTATTGCCAAAGTTCTTTCCAGCAACCATGTATCACTAGACACTTCTACTAAAATTTCGTAAGACATTCTACTTCGATGCCCTGTCACCGAAATGAAACATAGTCAACTTCGTCCATCTTTGTCCCTTGGGTAGGCTCAAAGAAGAACACAAAAAGCTTGATCAGCAGTCTTGATCATGTGACTTTCCTGCATATAAGATTTCTATGGCTTCTCATGGTCTTGAGGACCAAAGTCCAAACTCCTCAGAATGGCTTACAAGGCTTCCATGATGTGGTCCTAATGGTCACTCCAGCTTTCTCTTCTGTTGCATCCTGACCCAGCTCTGGAAACCGAACTATTTAGAGTTCCTCCAGCCCCTGCATCTTGGTGTCTACGTCTGTCTTTTCATATCCTCTTCCCTTCTCTGCTTATCCCTCTATTTTCAGTTCTAGAATTCCTCCCACCTTGTGCAGACCGTCTGACCATAGCCTCAACCATACAGTACCACATCAATCATTTACACGATTCCCACATCAAATACCTTTTTTTTTTTAGCATATCTTGTCTATCTTTGTATATCTCGCCTCTAGCACAGTATATGGCACCAAAAAATAACATAAAGTAAACAATTATTGAATAAAAAATAGGTGGTAATGGAAAGAGTGCATACTGACAGAAGAGAGTGGGAAGAAAATTGATATTATACAAAAGCAAATCTGAATCCGACTTCTGTGATCTTGAAAACAGTATTTAACCTCTCTGAGCTTCATTTCACTATAGGACACGAGGGCAAATGTTCTTACCATTGTACCTACTTCATAGTGTTCTTTAAAATATCATAATGGGGCACCTGGGTGGCTCAGTGTGCTAAGCCCCTGCCTTTGGCTTGGGTCATGATCTCAGGGTCCTGGGATCGAGCCCCCCATCGGCTCTCTGCTCAGCAGGGAGCCTGCTTCCCCCCTCTCTCTCTCTGCCTGCCTCTCTGCCTACTTGTGATCTGTCTGTCAAATAAATAAATAAAATCTTTAAAAAAATAAATAAAATAAAATACCATATTGAGTATATCAAAGTGCCACACAACTATCAGGTGACGGAATAAATAATAAATGAGAAACATTCTTTTGGATACTAGAAAGTACAGACTCTGCAACCCTTTCTTAGAAGACTGTCTTGATGTTTCATCACCATCATAGACCTCAGACAATGATACGAATGAGTGGGGGGAAATGACAGAGGGGAAAACAAAACGTACTTCAAAGAAAACTAACCAACCTAATTATGAGATTCCAAAAACCCACTTATTAGGCATTCATACCTACTACTAGACAAGCAGCACTCAGGGCTCTCCGATGAACTCCCTACCCAGGGTGGGAAGCAGATCTAGAGTTGTAGTTGACAGCGATGTGAAAACCATCATCCCAACATGTCTTTGGGGTTGCGTGGCCAAGAAAGTATTTAACACTATGAGGATTAGAACTACACAGAAAATCACCCATAATCATCATCAATGGTGTAGCAATGGCGTCTCCCATCTCACAAATGATAAAACTGGAAAAGAAGCAGAACAAGCCAGGTAAGTGATCATAAGGAACAAAGCAACACCTAGGGTCAAAAAAGATTCATTTAGGAAGATGAATTGGCTGAAAGTTTCTGAAACAAGCTGCTGCCTAGTGACAGGCTCGGCTCCAGCCACAATGGAGGCCACAGAGCTTTCTGGGGAAGAGTGAGTGTGCGGAGTAGGCATTTGGGGGCTGACTGCTGGCTGTGGGGCCCCTCAGTTGACACACACCGGCCCTGGCGCTGAGGAAAGGCTGTGCTCACAGCTTCTGGGAAAGAGAGGCTGCTTCCGACGGCCACTGTCACTTTTCATCCACCTCTCAAGAACACCTAGGCGGGGCTGCCTGTTCTCCCAGCAGAGGAGGGCCTGGAGCTTGTGGACATTACAGGAGGATTAATTAGACCATGTCTTCAAAGCACTCTGAGCTCCTTGGAGGGAGGCCTTTTAATTAGAGCACTGGCCACGAGCAAGCGGGAAAACAGACAGGGAAATGATACCAATTTTGTCAGGGGTAGGAAAGAATAGTCTCTGTTTGGATCATTTTCTTGCTTCAAGTGGTGCCTGTGTGTTTTCCCTCCCCTTCTTCTAGACCTAGCTACTGCGTGAATAAGACTCGGCAATCTTATGTCTCCATTTGCTTATGGGGTGTGCTGTGGCTATTCTTTCTCCTGATATTATTCAGACATTATTATTCAAATCCACTCATTTTTGAAAATTGCCGTTTAAGACAGCACGATGCCTCTTTTCTCAGCCTATTTTGAACAGCAGATGAAATGTATAGCAAGAGCATATTTGCCCTAATTTGGTTGCAGGATTTGGTTGGAGATGTAATTTGTTTGCTCATAAATTTATTCCATAAGGAGAGGTAAATACCAGCTACTAGCCACCTGGAAAAGGCAGACAATATAGCTTAAATTTCTAGGATATTTAATTGTGCTTCAAAATTCAGTTAAGAGAGCCAGACAGGGCTTTCTAGTTGTGACACTCTTAGCCAGTCCCATCTGCGCAAAAATATGGTTTAAGGAGTTCGTATTTATGCACCATCCACAAAAGACTGAAGTAATCATCATTTTGGCTCCTATGACAGTTTGCCGCATTTAGGAAGTAGGAGGTTTGACTTTATTTTCATTATAATTTTAGGATTAATCATTTAGGATTAGGCAGCTCATTAATGATATGAGCGAATTAGAGTCAGTGAACTAGACAGAGGAAAGATTATCATCTACGAATTTGCATTCTAATGTTAATAAGTTGAAAAATAATTTGGATTGCTAGGTGTTACCCTAACATTATGGGCCAGCATTAGAATGAAGAAACAATGCCGAGTTTCTCTCGGTCAACATAGGAAAAGATCAGAGTCAAAAATGACAGGTGCTCACTGGACTGGCCAGTTTGCACAATGCTTGGCGCAGATACACCCCACACTCCTTGCGATCTCTTAAGACAGGAAAACAAATGCGGGCTTCTCCCATGGCGCCCTCCTTCAGGGCAAGCAGGAACAGCAAGTAGAGTAGGGAAGATGGAGAAAAGACCAGGGTCCCATCAATTCTTTTAGCTTGCCAGTCCAAAGGCAGTTCAGCTGTGAGACTGAACACTTGAGTGGAGGATGTTCTTGATAATTAAACTGAAGGAAGCCAGCTGTCTCCAGGCCTCAAAACCCCTCTCCTGTGGTGCCCAGAAGTCCCTGCCTACGTGTTAGCAGCCTTGTAATAAACAGTGGATGCCTGCTTGGAGCTTACAGTCCAGTAGGCAGCCCAAAAGCCAGGTAAAAACATACTTCCAACATCTGCATGGTCTGCTCAATGGGCTATTTTCCCAACATCACGCAATGCAACAGAGAAACACTGTTATCCTCAATTAGAGAAGAAACAACCCAAGCTAGGCAATTTATGCCATTTGACCAATCCATAAGAGAACTGAAACCGGGGCGCCTGGGTGGCTCAGTGGGTTGAGCCGCTGCCTTCGGCTCAGGTCATGATCTCAGGGTCCTGGGATCGAGTCCCGCATCGGGCTCTCTGCTCGGCAGGGAGCCTGCTTCCCTCTCTCTCTCTGCCTGCCTCTCTGTCTACTTGTGATCTCTCTCTGTCAAATAAATAAATAAAATCTTTAAAAAAAAGAGAGAGAGAGACCTGAAACCTCCACAGGTCAGAGATTTGGTTGCTTTTGCCTTAATTGCTTCAGTATCTATCTTCTCCAGAGCTTCCCAGAGCCATTGTCGTCCCTCCCACTTGGCTCTGTGGGTCAAGAACCTATAGGACTAGACTGGATGATTCCCCACTCTGGATCGTCTTTTGCATTTGTGTTATGAACTCTTTAACCCATCGGGCTCTTCAGACATGTGGTTTAATTTCTAAATGTATAGGGATCTATTTCGATTTAATCTTACTATTGATGTCTGAACTGCATTGTGGAAAAGAAAATGTGATCTGAATATTACCAGTTCTTTGAAAGTGGTTGATACTTGCCTAAGGCCTACTATGTGGTCAATTTTTGTAAATGTTCCATTTGTGCTTGCAAAGAATGTACCTTGAAGTAGAATTCTGCATATGTTCAATAAATCAATCATGGTGACTGTGTTAGATAATCTTCTTTACCATTGTTTAGCCTGTTTGACATACCAATAATTGAGAGAGATGTGCTGGTACATTTGTTAATTAGTTCTTCAAGTTAGTTCTATCCATTTTTGCTTTATATATTTTAAAGATATTTTATTATGTACATAAGCATTAAAAATATTAAATCTTCCTGGTGAGTTGAATCTTTGTCATTAAGAAATCACCCTCTCATTCCCTGATAATGTTTTCTGTCTTAGAATCTACTTTCGTTTGATAATAATTTGGCTATCCCAGCATTCTTTTTAATTGTATCTGACAAAAATACATTTTTTCCAACTTCTTTCAAGCTTTCTGTTCTTGGGAGTGTGTTTTTTGGAAACATCACAGCATTAGATTCGTTTTAGTATTTCTCCCCCATTCTGTTTTTCTCACAATCTCTTTTAAGTTTTAAGTCCAGTTTATTTACTGCCATTGAGATTACTGATACAGTCAAACTTGCTTCTACCATCTTTTTAATTTGTATTTGTCTCCCTTTCAATGCCACGTTTTTCTTTCTTGGTCTCCTTTTTTAACTGACCGGATTTTTGTTTTCATATTATTATTCCATTTATTCCCTTTACTAGCTGGGAAATTATACCACTCTAAACTTGTTCTTTTAGTGATTATTCTGCAATTGCATATTTAACTTACCAACATCAAATAATAGATTATATCATAAACACTTTTGACCCAAAATAAAAGGACTCTGGACACTTTTACAGAGTTATCCTTTCCTTAATACTGTTGAGAAGCTCATAGTTGAAAAGTGCTTTCATTTTGTGTCTTTTTTTTTTAAGATTTTATTTATTTATTTGACAGGCAGAGATCACAAGCAGGCAGAGAGGCAGGCAGAGAGAGAGGGGGAAGCAGGCTCCCCGCTGAGCAGAGAGCCCAATGTGGGGCTCGATCTCAGGACCCTAAGACCATGACCTGAGCCAAAGGCAGAGGCTTTAACCCACTGAGCCACTCAGGCACCCCCATTTTGTGTCTTTTTTAAGAACAAAAGTTAATCATTATTCTCTTACCTGCAAACTCTGTTTAAATTTATAGGTTTAGCATTTTTTGGCTCACCATTCCGTTTTGCCTCTCAGACCTTCATTTTTCTTTCTTTCTGTTTTTTTTTCATTTTTTTCTTTCTTTCTTTCTTTCCTTGATCATTTTTCTTCTTGAAATAGATTGTTTAATGCTAATTTGGTGGTGGTAAATCCTACCTATTTTTAATCTGAAAATGTCTTTATTTCTCTATCGCTTTTAAAAGATAATTTTGTTAGGTACAGAATTCTAAGACATCTATTTTCTCTCATGAAAATATTATTCTATTGTCTTATATCTTCTATTGTGGCTATTGAGAAACCTAATCTCTAATTGTCTTTGTTCTCTGGTGATCCATTTTTTTTTTCCTCTGATAACTTTACATTTTTCTCTTTTGCCTTAGTATCTAAAGTTTCACTATGCTCTGCCTGGGTATAGAATCCGTATATTTACCTCTTTCAGTATTCTGCAAAATTCTCAGCGATTCTCTGTTTAAATGTTGCTTCACTGGATTCACATTATCTTTTCAAGAATCTCTCAAGCTCTATGCTCCCTCTTAACTTTTCTGCAATATTTTCCATCTCCTTTCTCTCTGTACTCTGTGATGTCTTCAGATATGTATTCCAATAATTCGCTTTTTAAGTGTGTCTAGTTCACTATTTCTTTGGCCCCATTGAAGTTTTTCCTTTTTTTTAATATTCCTACAACGACAGTTTCCATTTTAGAGGTTTTATCTTGCTCTTTTATGAATCTTCTTGGTCATTCCTGATGTCTCCTATCGCTTGCTCATCTCTGTGATTCCATTCCCTATGAGTGGCAAGGGTTAACTTGTCCGAGACAGATTCCCTGAAGGCTGGCCTCCTAGAAGAGGCCTTGGCCTCCTGCAAAGCAATGTGAAAATGAGTCATGGCTCAGTGCTCACATTGATCAATCCTAGTCAACCTCGAAGCTTGGCCTGTAGCCCTCTGACCATACCAGGGGATGGGCTTGCATTTCCTCATCCATAAACACGGATTTGACAGAACAGTGATGAAGCCAAAGTTCTGCCACATCATACTGCTATTATGTCTCTCCCCAAACCATACAGCTTAAAGTTCCACAGCCCATGGTCAAAGTCCTCTTTGTGATGTGTGACTCTGATATTCTCAGTCTGTGTGCTTTAGCCAATAAACACTCCACCAGTGAGTCAATGCCAAGTCTCCGGGCCAGCTGCCCTCTCGCTTCTGGTCCTCAGTTTAGTACCCACTTGTTCATCAAGATGTTGCTGTTGGCATTTGCTCCCAGGATAACCTTTTCCTCCTGCTGGCTCCTACTGCCAGAGTCACTCACCGTTTGCTCCTTTGGAGAAAGCTGGGGGACAGGGAGTGTGGGGGGGGGGGAATCCCCTCCATGCTCCAAACTAAGCCTTTCATCAGAAAGTACATCTTATTTAGAATCTAGTTGTTTTCAGTTAGGAGTGTCCCCCCACCCAAGTATCTTAGTCCCAAAATGCCAGAACAGAAGACTGATCTAGAGAACACCTTAAAATTCATTCTAATTGTGAGGCCTGGAAAGCAACCCTCATTCCAATATGGCACCCATATGATTTTAGGTCTCTCCTTAGCATCCCCACTTTCTCCCCAACACATACTCTGATTTCAAAACAAAACCAAAGTCTGAGGTTGGTTTTAGCACCCTCCTCTCCATCACTGACAACCCTTGAGAGTAAAGTCCCCAAGAGCTTGGGAGAATGCTAGGAAAAGGGCAGGATCTAAAATACTGTCTGAGGGGCACCTGGTTGGCTCAGTCGGATAAGCATCTGCTTTCTGCTCCAAGTGATGATCCCAGGGTCCTGGGATTGAGCCCCACATCGGGCTCCGTTCTCAGTGGGGAGCCTGCTTCTCCCTTTCCCTCTGCCATTCTCCTTGTTTGTGCTTGCTCTCGCTCTGACTCTCTCTCTCAAATAAATAAAATATTTTTTAAGTAAACATGAAAAAATAATAAAATACTGTCTGAGGCAGTTCTTCTCAACTCTGCCTGCAGGTTAGAGTCATTTGGGAAGCTTTTAATTATCCCAGTGCCCAGGCAGCACCTCAGATCAATTACATCAGAATCTGGGGATGTGGGATCCAAGCCTCAGTAAGTATTTAGATGCAAAGATAGATAATTCACAGGTGTGGTGCCCGATGAGCTCTGGATGATCTATCAGAGGAATAAACAGATAAGCAGACTAGCAAACAATGTGACCTGGGCCATATTAGAGATCCGAAAGGGGAAAATGCCATCCCAAAATATGCTACTTCGGCATACAGATTATTTTGAGCTGGAGTCAATTGAGAATCCACAGACGCAGACCCTCTCAGAGCTCTTCTTATTTGACTAAAAGCAGGAACTTCTGAGAAAACTCTACCAGGGGAAATGTTATGACCATGAAGATGATGGAAACTCAGCCCCAAGATAAGTCTAAGTCTGCACACACAAGCCTTACTAATATACCCCTCATGTTTCATGAGTCTTTTCACATATTTACCTTTCCACAATTTACCACCCCTGGAAGACCACATCTCCCTCTCCTTTATAGAGTCACTTCAAGATGCATTGCCCTTCGTAATGCTGCTATATAAGCTTTCAAATCTAACCCTTTCTTTAGGTTTTCACTTCTTTCCTGTAAAGCCCCCATGCATGTAAAAATGTTAACATCAGTAAAGAAATATATGCCTTTTATTCTATTAATCTGTCCTTCATCAATATAACTCACACACACACACACACATCCCCAGTCACTGAACCTGAGAGAGTAAATATTTCTCCCCTTGCAGATATGTATAAGGGAATTAGGAGCAGAGAGAAGAAAGAGATTATCTCTAAGAAGGGACAGGAGAGAAAGGCTAGGGACAGATTCACAGAGGAGAGAGGGGCTGCCTGTGCTGTGTCTTGAAGAGAATATAGGAATTTGCCAGGTGGAAGGAATTCCGGGCAGAAGGAACAGCAGGTGCAAACCACAGGGGCATGAGAGAGAAGAAAGCCTCATGGAGCATTAAGCATTTCAATATGGATAGAGAATATGATATATGTTGGAAAGCCTCTTAGATATGAAAGTTACATCAAAGAGATCAGACATTATTCAGCAGGCAATGGAGAGATACTGATGACTCATCAATAGTCATTAACTTGATTGAACTTGCATTTTAGGAAGATTTCAGGAACTAATGCCCATGCTACTCTTCCTGTTCCACTTGTCATGAGGTTGGACTATCATTTTTGGATGTGGTTTTCAGGTTGAGATTGCCAGGCTAGGCTACGCCCCTCCAGGTGAGGGGTGCAGTTGCCCTGAAGGGAGTGGAGCCCCAGTAACAGCCCTCTTGGGAAGACTGAGATCCTAGAGCAGGAACTGAGGACTTAGAGGTTTGTCATAAGATAGAAAGGAAAGGAGATTCCAGAAGCTTAGAGGAACTCCCTGCATGAAGGGGAAATGTGGTCTCTGCCCTAGTTCAGGAACATAGAAGCACAGAAGCCAACAGAGAGCACCTACAGGTCTCAAGAGGTTCCTAAGAAACAAATACAAAATGACTCCTTGTATTGTCATTTTGTGTTTTTTTCATGGACAGAAAAGGCTTTTTTTTTTAAGATTTTTATTTATTTGTCAGAGAGAGAGAGAGCACAAGCAGGGTGAGCAGCAGGCAGAGGGAGAAGAAGGCCCCCACTGAGCAGGGAACCCAATGCGGGACTCTGATCCCTGGACCCTGGGATCATGACCCAAGCCAAAGGCAGATGCTTCACCGACTGAGCCACCTAGGCACCCCCAGAAAAGGCTTTTCATATGCTTGCATGTCAATGCCGGTCTCAGCTGTGAGATGGAAAATTAAACAAAGGGTCCATGTCCCAAAGTGGCAGTAAGAAAACAGAGCTATAAAAGCCAGGGCTTTTTCCTGCTACCTTTGTAGCAGCCATGATTGACAGCATCCCCATGGAGAGGCTAAATTTCCAGGACGGAAGAGGGGGAGCATGAGACCCAGATAACCCTCCTAACCATTATCCCCAAGAATTTCTGTTATCATTGTGTAGGTGGACTGATGTGTCACTTTATTCAGAGAGCCCAGGGGTCTTCAAAGTTACAAACCACGAACCACAGACTACAGGGGACCAGCCTGGAGACAGGAAACTCCATAGGAAGGTTCACGCCCAGTTAAGAGAAGATGGCGGCTGAGACAGTGGGCGTGGAGAAGGAGGAGAGGCATCGATGGGTAGACTCGGCAGGAAATAATGACGCGGGCCAGATGCTAGGAGCAGGGAGAGAGTAATGATCTGGCAAACTAGAATATAGGGAGCACGCGAGGCAAGGAGCAGGGGAGGCTCCTGGAGAGAGCAGAAGGAAATGCTTGAATCTAACTAGAATGCAGCCTTTTCTGGTCCACAGCACCAATCTTTGAAAAGGTGAAAAGGGGGGCACCTGGGTGACTCAGTGGTTTAAGCCTCTGCCTTCGGCTCAGGTCATGATCTCAGGGTCCTGGGATCAAGCCCCGCATCAGGCTCTCTGCTCAGTGGGGACCCTGTTTCTCCCTCTCTCTGCCTGCCTCTCTGCCTACTTGTGACCTCTCTCTCTGTCAAATAAATAAATAAAATATAAAAAAAAAAGAAAGAAAAGGTGAAAAGGGCGCCTGGGTGGTTCAGTCAGTTAAGCATCCGCCTTCGGCTCAGATCATGATCCCAGGGTCCTGGGATCAAGTCCAGCATCCCTCAGTCCTTGCTAAGCAAGGAGCCTGCTTCTCCCTCGACCCCTTCCTTCCTGCTCGTGCTTTCTCTCTCTCTCAAAGAAATAAAATCTTTTTAAAAAAATGTGAAGGAGCGCAGACTTCTCGGGAAATAGAGGAGTCCACCCCTCTGGACAATAATGATGAAAGCCATGCCAGTCTTCACACCTGCCAGGGTCCAGCTTGTTGTTGCAAACATGTTCAATGAATGACAGAAGAAAAGGGAACTTCTATCTATTAGCTAATGGAAACATGACCACCGCACAACGGTGAGCCTGCTGTATAGCAAGAGCCAGGATTCAACCCCGAATCAGTCTTGCTCCAAATCCTGTGTTTTTTTCCACCATAGTATCCCATGCAATGGGGGGTGGGTTCAGTTTTTTGTTTTGGCTTTTGTTTTTCCAGTTTTTGTTTTTGTTTTTGTTTTAATTAGGGACATGGCTCAGTTTTGTTTAATTGGCACTGTTCTCTTAATAATGAAAGCCACGTGCCACATGGCAGGCATGGTGTGTGTGAGAAGACTGAAGCTCCGAAGAGCCACGTATCACGCAGGTAAGCAGGATGGGAACCTGAAGTCGCACCTTTGCCTGTCCTGTTCCCAAACCCATGTTCTTTCCCCTGCAACAGGCAGGGTCAAAGCCCACCACAGCTTCTTACTAGTCATTTGCTCAGCCTTGATTTTCTCACCTGCTCACAAGGACAGCACAATCTTGCCTCGCAGCGCAGGGCAGACTGCGAGAGACAATGCATACAAAGGAGGAACAGACTCTGGTCCAGAACAAGGGCTCTGACCCACTGTCAGTCCATGCGGGAGGCAGAATAATGGCCCCCAAAGGGCCCAGTCCTAGTCCCCAAAACCAGAGCTTGTGTTAGAGTACATGGCAAAAGGGACTTTGCACACGTGGTTAAATTAGGGACCTTGGAATGGACCCAAACTATCCAGGATTATGCAAATAGGAGTGACGTAATCCCAAGAGTCCTGGAAAGCAGAAGAGGGAGGAAGAGGACAGAGAGAAAGATGTGCATGGAAGCAGAGGGCAGGAGACAGATGTGAAGCTGCTGGCATGAAGATGGAGGAAGGAGTCACAGGAAAAGGCAGCCCTTGCAGCTGGAGACGGACAGACATCATTCTGCCTTAGGGTCTCCAGAAAGGAATACAGCCCCGCTGACACCTGGATTTTAAGCCGTATCAGATTTCTGACCTATAGAACTAGAAGGTAATAAATGTGTATTGTGCCACCCGGTCTGTGGCAATTGGCTCCATCAGCAATAGGAAATTAACACGTGCAAGAGACACGGGTATTATTCGGTTAGCTGTTCCATTGCTTCTGCCTCGCTTCTTAGGAAGTGTATTTGGGTAGACTATCAGTTGATTCCAAGCAGGGGCTATGGCTTGAATTGCTGTATCTCCTACAACCTTTCTCTTGGAAGAGTTCTCTGAGTTTGATTAAGTGACCCTTTGGGTGAGCGAGTAAAATGCATCAAGATAAATAACCCCAGTGACAGTATCTGTAAAGTTCTAGAAGCATCACTTTATCTCTGTCTATCTGTCTGGTGGCCTAGGGAAATTCCACCAGCATCAGGCTCCTTAGAAATGCTTCTTGGGGAAGCACCTGTCCACTTGGGACCTCTCTCTGGTCATCCCTTCCACCCAAGCACAGGAGACTGGCTCCTGGCATGCTCACTTGGATCAGGTGGCAAGCGAATGAAGGATGAGTCAGTTAACATTTATTGAATATTTTGAGTCTGCTTATTTATGTCCAAGGAATTGAACATGCAATCCCTGTCTTTAAGATGATCAAAATGGACTTAGTGAAACAGAACGTGCATGAGAAGCAAATAAAGAAAACATCGGTAGAAAAGAGAATGTGTCCAAGCAAGGCCAGGCTGAAGGCCTCCTAGTGATGGGTACCTGCATGTCTCTCAAGTCTTCCACTTCTCACCATCCACATTATCATTAAGACCCTGATCGACAAAATCTCTCCCATGACGGTCTCTCCCAACTGGTCTCTCCACTTCTATGCTGGCCCCTCTAAAATCCATTCTTCATATGCCCCATTCATGCTTCAATTTCTTCGTTGGCTCCACTTGCCTTTGGAGGAATTCCAAACTCCTTAACACGGCTGCAAGGCTCTGTGTATTATGTTATGTGGCATGTCTGATCCTCTCTGCCACCATTTTTCCCTCCTCTCTCTCTTTCTCTCTCCCTGTCTCTCTAAGCCCCTGGAGCCACTGTGTGTCTGAACAGGTTGTCACTGTCCAACTCCAGGGTACAGGGGGCAATCACAAACACTATGGGGCGAAAGTCCCACCCCATGGTTGTTCAGTGAACAACCTACACAATCATACACAGCAGCCCTACAGCACCATCTAAACTTCTTTCATGTCATAAACACAGCTTCCTCACTTGCCTCTGGACTGTCACCCAAGCTATGCTCCCTGAGTGGATGACTATCGTCTCTAAGAAGTGTTCTCTGCAACCAAGTCTGGATATCAGAGCTTATAAAAATAATGTGGAAACCAAAAGACACTAGAGTCCATAACCCCTTCTCAGAGACCATTATTAAGACCCCAGCAGTCTGGGGCACCTGGGTAGCACAGTCAGTTGAGTGTCTGACTTTTTTATTTCAGTTCAGGTAATGATCTCTGGGTCATGAGATGGAGCCCCATGTTGGGGTCTGCCCTGGACATGCTCAGGAGTCTCTCTCCTTCTCCTCCTGCCCCTCACTTGTTCTCTCTCTCTCTCTCTCTCTCATCCTGTCTCTCTCTCTCTCTCTCTAAAAATAAATAAATCTTCAAAAATAAAGATAAAGACCCCATCACTCTGGGGGCCAAATCCAAGAGGGGTTCACTTAGAATGTGACAATACAAAGCCAAGTGTTATCCAAATATTTCCTTTCCACTCCTGAGGCCAGAAGGTCTAACAAAATAAGGCAGCCTAGAGCCTGGGATTGTGAACAAAAGGCAACTAAAGGAAAACTATACAATGTTCAGGGAAGAAAGGGTCAAGGGCCCGGCCTGTAAGATGATATTCCTTTTATACCCCTAACGCCCAGGACGGTGTCAGACGGTTTGGTCACTAAGAGCTGGGGGGGAGAGTGAATGGGCCCCTGAGCCGAAGAGTGAGTGGCCTGGGACTTCCTCTCGCACACACAAGGTTTGGCCTAGGCCTTACGGTCAGGCTCCATTTGAGAGGCTAAGATGGCAGGAGAAACAGACCCAGAGGGGGTAACAGACGTATCTGGTGATGGGGATACCCCTCCCATGAGGAAGATGGTGCCTACCACCAAAACCGCCCTCGCTGCACTCTGATGCCCCTTCCCAGGCTGTCAGGGGCTAGTCGGCTTCCCAGGGGTGGACAACCCATTTTCCTAAATTCAACAGAGGAAAAGTGTGGTGGTCATTCGTGCTGCGCACCAAGTGTTTCAATTCTCGTCTCTTTCAGGGGACAAAAGGAGGCACTTCTCAGCCCTCTCTGAAGTCAGGAACAACCACCTGACCAGATGGGGCCAATGAAATGAGAGCAGAGGTTTCTTGCATCATTTGCAGGATGAAAGCACTGAAGAGCACATGTCCCTTCTTCCCTTTTTCCTGCCTTGTTGTCCTTGGAAATGCACGTCCAGGTACAGTCTCTAGCAGCACAACAATCCTAATGGACTTAATACCACTAAACTGTGCACTTACACATGATTAAGATGACAAATTTCATCTTATGTGTATTTTGCCACAATTTTTCTTTATTTTTTTTTTAATAAAAGGAATGACAAGATCAGGTCTTGTTAGCTTGGGTCCCAGTGTGTCGATAGCCCGTAAAACCCCTAGACATGCAGCATGAGCTGGAAATAATCTTCTATTGTTTAAACCACTGAAATTTGGGGATTGCTTGCAATCTTGTTGCATTTTATAGAACAAGGGGTAAATTTCATTTCCATAATGGCTTCTGAAAACCCTACAATGTAACCACTTAAAACTTCCTATTTAATTTACCCCCTTTGTTATAGTTATTAGAAACAATGTACTAAAGAATGAGAAGGGGGGTCATCTCTTCAGGGCAGCATTTTTTTCTTTTAAGATTTTATTTATTTGAGAGAGGGAGATAGAACATGAGCAGAGAGAGGAGCAGAGGCAGAGGGAGAAGCAGACTCCCCGCTGAGCAGAGAGCCTGATGCGGGGCTCGATCCCAGGACCCTGAGATCATGACCTGAGCCAAAGGCAGTTGCTTAACTAACTGAGCTACCCAGGCTCCCCAGCATTTTTATTATAAGTTAAAATCACTTCGACAATAAAAAAAAAAAAAACAAAAAACCACCCAGAGGTAAAAACATTGCTGTAACAGCAAGCCTTCAACATAGCAGTCTAATATTCACAAAAACTCCTTTATCTGCATTTATAATGTGCCCTACAAAACTATCCTGAGCTAGGAATCATTCTTCGTCACCCCCACCCAAGAGCGGAGAACACTGAGGTCCAGAGAGAGCAGAAAGTGGCAGTGGTAGGATTAGAACCCAGGTTCAAGGAGCCCAGATCTCCCTCCTCTGCGCCTCGCTAGTAATGAATACTGCAGACGATGTTTTCATCTTATCGCTAAACACCACTGCCCTATAGTCAAGACAATATAACCAGCGTAAGCACCGAAAGTGCTTTAAACGAAATTATAGCAATATATTGCAAAGCTTAGCATAGCATTACAAATAGCTCATTGAACCAAGGCCATTTGTTTGCAGGGTAAGCAAGCAGATTTTCTGCATAATATAGCAGTGCAGCTGGGACTAGAAGCCCCTAAAACAAAGCATGAGGTTGGCGGGGGAGGGCTCATTCATAGACAAGAAGTAGACCCTAATGAAACTGCATTTTGGCCCTATCATCATCCTCCTGAGAAAATTCCCCCTGAGGTTTTCCATGTGAATCCTGGGCATATTTATGAAGATCAAAGCAATGGCTTTTTAAAATTAATTACATGAATTTGTAGCTCAACAACACTGAGTGAAAGGCGGGTGTTGCACCCCATGCCTTGTTACAGCTGTACATGACACACATCAAAAGCCATGGACGCTAGCAAGAGCACGTTCCCTGCTGCACCAGCCCCCAAGCAGCCGGACGGACATGGAACAAGTACAAAAGATCAGTCCCCAAAGTTGTTGTGACAGCTTAATTGTATTATGGTGCTCAGATAATTCCCATTTATTTGGCTTTTTCCTCGGAGCAAATGCTGACCCCCCAAGCATAGCTATTACCAGGAGAATGAGGATTCACAACTTTGATGGTTCTTCTCGCCCCCCCTCTAATGCAAGCCCTGCTCAAAAGTCCCGGTAATTGTTCCACGGTGATCAGGCTTTCCCTGAGCCTTCAGCATGCTGAGACCCGACAGCAGCTAACTAATTGCAATTAAAATCTGCCACGTGAGTGGCAGAGAATAACATAAATTAATCAGTACATTAGCAGAATTACATTTAAATGTCCAAATGTGCCTCCAACATAGTGGGACATTTTAAATTATAAAGCAAAGTACTTCATTATGGATGCTGATATTTTAATGAGGAAATGTGATGTTTGGTTAAATAGGAGTACAATATAGAGACTTCCTTAAAATTAGCATCAATGATGCATTTTAATTCAAAAAACAAGTTGTGGTCTGTGTAATTCCTGCATTTCAATGTGGAAAAATTGCCTGGAGCTGTGGAAACAGTTGAACATCTCATTCTCTGAAGAATTAATAATTTCAGCTGTACTAACTAGCACTTTATGTAAATTGTTAGATAAATCACAGCAATAAATACAGGTTTTAGAAGAACAGAACAGTATGCTTATCCTTAATTTATTCAATCATCAATTCATGTATACCGAAGCTAGGGGATATGAAAGATTAAACGTACCAGGCAGAAAACACAAAACACAAAAAGAAAGAGGAAAAGGAGAAAATGATGTCTTTGATAGCCACATACAGAGAGACTCCAGAATAAAGGCTCCATCCAATTTTACAAAATCTTGCATATAAAAATCTCCTATGATGTCTGTAAATATGAAAGATGGGCTACAATTTTATTGCTTTTTTTTCCAAGTACAGACAAGCTTAGTAATCAACATATACACCAGAGTTTTAAAAGCCCTACTTATAAAATAATTTTCTTATTTAATTGCATAAAACATAGAACCTATGTGATACACATAAATTGAAAGGAGTATATCCAGTCCTTTTCATCATTTGTATATGCTGCTTGAAGGTTGATGTTGGAAGCACAAATCCTAAGATAGATGATAGAAGCTGACCTCAGCCGGGTTTGCTATTCCTGTCACGGGTTAGGAATGGGGCAAATCCAAGAAGGGGATTTTGTCTTCTCCTGGCCTATGCTCTGATTTTATGAGCTGTGAGATGAATCCTTCCTGATGTCTATAATACACCAAAGCCAGGGCAGGACAGGTTTTAACAACTAAGAATACACGCAGAACCGCCACAGTTTTTGCACATATGAAAAATCGAGTGTTTCTAAGTACCCAAGCAGATGCAGACCAGAAACGGACATCATAAATGACCAATATCAAACACAGACCAAATGAAAACAAAAATAAAACCTGCCTTCCAGGATACCCATTCTCAGCTTTGGAATCGCCACCTACTTCCCTTCTAAGCCCCACTCATAATTCTCTGTTAAAATTGCCTTATTAACATGATTTTGTTCCTTTTTTGCAAAGAAAAGGAAGTCTTGGTCTGCTCCTTCCTTGGGTTTTAGGGAAAAGGTTGCTTTGGAAAATAAAAACAAAATCTCTCCAGGGCAATCTTTCCCCCTAAATAAAAGCCTTTCCTGAGCAGAGGCACTCCTGTGGTTAACTTCCCTTAGGAAGTCTTTCCTTCACAGGTGGTGGGGGGTCACTTTCTCCCAGGTTAAGTTAGAGCTCAGGCCAGCAACCTGGCCTTTATAAAGATGCCAGATCCCTTATAACACAATTCTTGACTCTGTTGGATTTTACCTGAGCCCAGCGATTCTGGAAAAAGTGAAGGTTAAGGAATGCCCTCACTCTTTGCGACTTCCTACAAAGAAGCCCCCTTCCTTAGGTAAGACTCACAGATGTCCACCCCCCCCCTTGTTTACCAAGGACGAGGCCAGATCTGCACCCTGCCATTCCCATTGTTGGCTTCGAAAAAAATTAGCTGAACTGCTAATGCCCAATGATGAATCGAAACAAAATGCTTTTTCACCCAACTGTGGTGAAGCGTCTCTCCTTCCTCCAGGCCCCTGAACTTTGGCCCACCCTCCACCTGAGCCACACACAGCCCCTCCAAGAAAAGGCTGGCCTGAGGGTCAGAGAGTCTCTGATCCATTATCTAACCATTTCCCTCGCTGGTCCTCCTAGCCTCGTTTATTCATCCCTACAAAAGAAAACTCTTCTTTTTTTTGCCTGACTCTTGAGACACTTATAGACGTTATGCTTATGCTTTCTCTCCCACTCCTGCAATCTTTTAGAATAAAGTCTCTGCTTGCTAAGTACAGATCTGGGTTTTTTTGTTTTTTTTTTTATTGTATTCCATCAACAGCGGTGTCCAAGAGAAGCAGTTCTAAGCATTATCAAAATCTATGCTAAGACAGCTCATTACATCCCATGGGAATTCAGAGTACTAAATCCCAGAATGAACGGAGGTTACTAGAACATACTACAGACAACAGGATTTTTTTATGGTACTAGCAGAGTGAAAAGCTCATCATTTTGTCAGTGGGTAAGCACAGCAGCAGCTAACTACACCTGAGCAGTTTCCGCTCGCCATGGCCTGGGTCTAGTCTGAACAAAGGGTTGGAAAAGAGTGACTATGCTTGCTCCTCCACAGCTCCTATCGGGGTAATAATCAACCTTGAACGGTTAGAAGGAATGTAGATGCAGTGGGGTTTTGCATGTTAATATGGCAAACCTCCAAAGCAGGTATAAGAACAGTGATGGTGGGATGCCTGGGTGGCTCAGTTGCCTAAGCCTCTGCCTTCCGCTCAGGTCATGATCCCAGGGTCATGGGATCGAGTCCTGCATCAGGCTCCCTGCTCAGTGGTGAGTCTGCTTCTCCCTCTGCCTGCCACTCCCCTGCTTGTGTTCTCTCTCTCTCTCTGACAAATAAATAAATAAAACGTAAAGAAGAAAAGGGACAATGATGGCTCCAAACACTATCATCTCGCTAGGGTCTTGGGTTCAGCTATCAAAGTGCTAGTTATTGCATTCGTGTGTGCATCTGTGAACATGTCTATAAATCACATTTGTGTTTATGATATTTTTATATCCCACGAATATACATAAAAGTATTCTCAAGAAACAAAACAATTATATTAGACGATTTTCTCGGTCTACTAATTCAAGTGAAGTATTCCATCTCCTCCAGGAATAGCCAAAAGGGAAAGCAAAAGACAATGGAAACCAAAGCTAAGAATGCTTTTCATATAGAAGCTTGGAAGTCGGCTGCATCTGCTAGTTTGGGCTTGATAATGTGATATCGTTTTCCCAAGAGACTACTTTTATTGCCACTCCCATTTCTCACCGAGAGCAAGAAACGCTATTGAGCAGAGACAAAATAAGTCTCAGCAAAACTGAAAACAGGTAAGTCCTGGTGTAGCTTCTCTTTCCTCTTCTTTCCTGTGGAAATGTTCCACAGCATCCACTATTTTAATAATCCCAAACAAAGCTGGGTGGTAAAGTAAACAGGGAAGCCAAGGGAGAAGACCACTAGGTTCCGTTGTCAGGACCCATGGGCACATCTAAAGCGCTGTGACCGAAAGCTTCAGAACGTAGCGATAAATGGGTCGCTGAGAGCAAAAACTAGGCAAATCGTGAGTGAGGCTCATGTATGTAAATAAAGAGCCTTTTGGTGTGTGCATGAAACGGGAGTTTCATGAGATCGTTTCAACTTCTCCATAATTAAAGTTATCCTTATTGTAGAGGTTTTGTGAACAAAGCAATATTCATTTCCTTGCCTTTTTTCTTAGAGGGTGAGGGAGTTGGATGCCGAGAGGAGGATTAAAAGCTCTTCGACCCAGCCCAAGATTGAGGAAAAGGATTTGGGACGTTTCATCCATGCAGGCAACACAATTTTAGAAAAGGGTCCCACATAATCCACCGAGGCCCAGAGCCCTGGTGACTTTCACGCCCCGATTCTTTTTTTTTTTTTTTAATTTTTTTTCAATTTTATTTATTTTTTCAGCGTAACAGTATTCATTCTTTTTGCACAACACCCAGTGCTCCATGCAAAACGTGCCCTCCCCATTACCCACCACCTGTTCCCCCAACCTCCCATCCCTGACCCTTCAAAACCCTCAGGTTGCCCCAACCTCCCACCCCTGACCCTTCAAAACCCTCAGGTTGTTTTTCAGAGTCCATAGTCTCTTATGGTTCGCCTAGCCTCCCCAATGTCCATAGCCCGCTCCCCCTCTCCCAATCCCACCTCCCCCCAGCAACCCCCAATTTGTTTTGTGAGATTAAGAGTCATTTATGGTTTGTCTCCCTCCCAATCCCATCTTGTTTCATTTATTCTTCTCCTATCCCCCTAACCCCCCATGTTGCTTCTCCATGTCCTCATATCAGGGAGATCATATGATAGTTGTCTTTCTCCGATTGACTTATTTCACTAAGCATGATACGCTCTAGCTCCATCCACGTCGTTGCAAATGGCAAGATTTCATTTCTTTTGATGGCTGCATAGTATTCCATTGTGTATATATACCACATCTTCTTTATCCATTCATCTGTTGATGGACATCTAGGTTCTTTCCATAGTCTGGCTATTGTAGACATTGCTGCTATAAACATTCGGGTACACGTTCACGCCCCAATTCTAGCTGCTCTGCCTGCTGCCCATCGTGAACTCACCAATACTGTCCACTTTGGACTAAGCTGGCTCTACCTTTTGTACCCAGGGTCCTAACACATACTGGGTGTGTGATCATTATTGTGAGAGCCATTGCCTCACACTTACCACACCCCAGACACTCCAAGTGCCCTGTATACACAACCAGCCAAAGGGAGGTCTGGCCATTCCCACTGCAAAGACAGGCTCTCTAAGGAATAAAGAGCTTAAGCATGTTGTCCAAAGTCACCCAGCTACGAAGAAAGGGGGGAAGAACATAGATCTGGGACTCTCCAGATCTTAATTCCTCTGCTACCAGCTTCCCAGGACACTGTGGCTCAGCATCTGTACCTCATGGGCTTAGAGAAGATCTCTCCTTCATGGGTCTGTCTGCTCTCCCTTGTCTTGGCTTTGATAGCTAACTAATCCAGCATCTACTCTCACACACACACACACACACACACACACACACACACACACACAGAGTAAACACAGCATTGATCGGGTTGCTGCTGGGTCTTAGGCTAGAATCTGCTTTGTGTCTTTAGTCTCTGTGTATAGTTTTGCTATGAGAAGACAATTGTTCCCCCTCTTTTCTTCAGGTTTTTGCTAGAAATACCTCAAGATTGTTTCTTTGAGTTCTCTATAATAGTGACATGGAAAGAAAACAAGAGTATCCCAGAAAGATGCATGTGCTTATGGTAAACAAGGAATTCATCATTGAATTGTATCCTCCCCTGCCTCCAAAAAAAAATACGTTGAAATCCTAACCCCTGGTACCTGTGAATGTGATCTTATTTGGAAATAGGTACTTGCAGGTGTAATTCGTTCAGATGAGGTCATAAGAAGTAAGGCAGGCCCTCCATCTGATATGACTGATGTTGTTACAAGAAACAAGAGGAGAATGTCACAGGAGACAGAGACACACGGCAAGAGGGTGACCTTGGCTGAGGCTGAAATTGGTTAAGGCTGGCATCACCTGAGGGGTCCATGGGGCCACCAGAAGCTGGAAAAGGATCCTTCTCTACAGGTTTCAAGGGGAATGTGACCTTGCTGATTATCTTGACTTCACCCAGCCTCCTGATTTCTAGCCTCCAGAACTGCGAAAGAACACATTTTTGTTTCAGGCCATCACATTTCGATACTCTGTTATGGCATTTCCAGGAAATTAACACTCAGGGTGACTTTAAGTGAGGCTAGAAGCAGGAACATTAGCTTGGAGGCTGTTGTATTTGGCAGTGCCTTTGTAAGATGGAAGGAACCAAGCTCTGGGCCAAGGTGCTTGTGGGCAGTGAGAAGAGATCATCCATCAAGGAAAAACTCTGCCTCAGTAGATATTCAAGTAGAAATTGGCCAGAGAAAGCACTTGAGTTAAGAATGCTCTGGGTATGGTACCTGGGTAGCTCAGTGGGTTAAGAGTCTGCCTTCTGCTTAGGTCCGGGATTTGGCCGCTCAGTGAGTCTGCTTCTCCCTCCCCCTCTGCCCCTCTTCCCCTCACCCACTCATGCTCTCTCTTTCTCTCTCAAATAAATGAATAAAATCTTTAAAATAATAATAATAATAATGTTCTGGAAATTGGGGCACCTGGTTGGCTCAGTCAGCTAAGCATCTCACCCTTGGTCTTGGCTCAGGTCATGAGATCAAGCCCCGCGTTGGGCTCTGCACTGGGCATGGAGCCTGCTTAAGATTCTCTCTGCCCCTCTCCTGCCGCCTCTCCCTCCATCCCTCTCTTTAAAAAAAAAAAGACAAGAAACAAAGAAAAGACAAAAGAATGCTCTGGAAGTCAAACTGGAGAGCCATGGCCAATTGCTTCCTCTCAGCAAAGATAAATATTGCTTTTTTTTTTTTTTTTGGTTTCTGTTTACAGTCGAAACATTCTAATGTCCCTCAAAACATGAGATTTTGATAAAATTTTAAAACCCTAAAACATAAAGAATCAGAAGAATTAAATAATACAATATGAAACTCTTATAAATGGAGGCAGAAATAAGGCCCTGAGGAGTTGGGTTTCGTGAAAGGTCAAAGAACCAGAGGGGCACAGAGAAGGGTGTTCATTCCACATTCACCGCTGTGCTTCCGCAAGATGGCAGAATGGGGATTCCAGTTCTCATACCTGCACAGAAGCACGCGTTATGACCACCGTGCACAGATGTACCACTGTGAGAATCTGGGAGTCAAATGAAAGGTCCCGGAGCCCTGTTCCAGAAAAAAAATAAATAAATAATAAATAAATAAATCTCAGAAATAGAACAAACAATCCTAAATTCATAGGGAACCACACAGACCCTGAATAACAGAGCAATCTTGAGAAAGAAGGACAAAGCTGGTGACGAAACACTTCCTGATCTCAAATTATATTACAGAGTTACAGGAAGCAAAACAGTGTGGTCCTAGCATAGAAATGGAAACACAGACCAATGAAACAGAATAAAGAGCCTCGAAATAAACTTACACATATATAGTCAACTAGTCTCTGACAAGGGCACCGAGAACACACAATGTGGAGAAGATAGTGTCAGCAGATGGTATCAGAAAACTAGACAGCCGCGTGCAAAAAAAAATGACACTAGACCCTTATCTTAAACATCCACAAAAATGGATTTAAGACAGACACATAAGACTCCAGAAGAAAACATAAGAAGAAAGGCTCCTTGACATCGGTCTTGGCAACAAATTTTTGGATATGTTACCAAAACCACACACAGCAAAGGAAGAAAATCAACAAATGAGATTACATCAAACTAAAAAGCTTTTGCACAGCAAAGCAACCAATCACCAAAATGAAAAGGCAACCCACAGAATGAGAGAAAATATTTGCAGCCATATATCTGATAAGGGGTTGCTATCCAAAATATATAAGGAACTTATATGAGTCAAGAGCCAAAAAACAAAACAAAACAAATAATCCAATTGAAAAATAGGCAAAACCTGAATAGACATTTTTCTAAATTAAGACACAACAAACGGCCAACAGGTACATTAAAAAGTGCTCAGTCATCAAGGGAACTATAACTCAAAACCAAAATGAAATATACCTTATATGCACTAGGATGGCTGTGTAATATATTCATAAGTATTGATGAAGATATGGAGAAAGGGAACCCTGGCACACTGTTGGTGGGAATGTAAATTGGTAGAACCATTATGGAAAACAGTATGAGGGGTCTTCAGAAAAATAAAACTACCATATGACCCAGCCATCTCTCTTTGAGTATTTATCCAAAGAAGTTGACACTGAAATCAAGATCTCCAAGGTATACCTGTGCTTCTATATTTTCTGCAACATTATTCACAGAAGCCAAGGTATGAAAACAACCTAAATATCCATCGGTAGATGAATGGATAAAGAAAATGTGGTATTAACATATGATGGAATATTATTCAGCCTTTAAAAAGGAAATTCTGCCATTTGTGACAATATGACTGGACCTGGAGGACATCATACTGAGGGAAATAAGTCAGACACAGAAAGATAAATACTGTATGAGCTCGCTCACACGCACAATCTAGAATAGTCAGACGGGCAGAAGCAGAGAGTAGAATAGTAGAGCTGAGGGGAGGGAAAAGGGAGGAAATGTTGGTTAAGGTGTACAAAGTCTTACTAATGCAACAGGAACAAGTTCTGGAGGATGTGAGAGATATCACACATTGAAAAGTAAGGAATGGCCTATTAACAAATTAATTTTTAAGATTTTTTCCCCCTTCAATTTAAAATGTCCTTGTATTTAAAATATTCTTCACCAGGCACCTGGGTGGTTCAGTCAGTTAAGCGGCTGCCTTCTGCCAGGGTCCTGGGATTCAGTCCAACATCGGGCTGCCGCTCAGTGGAGAGCCTGCTTCTCCCTCTGTCTACCACTCCCTCTACTTGTTCTCTCTCTCTCTCCCTCAAATAAATAAAAACTTTAAAAAATTAAATTAAATTAAATATTCTTTACCTGTTGGATTGGAAAGTCCTGCAGAATTGTCGGTGTCCTTGAAGACATCAGTGTTGTTACTCTCAGGATAATCAATCACCACAAAATAGTTAATATACTCCAACAGGAGATTCTAGTCTATTCTTTCATTGCTGGTCACTCTGAACTCCCTGTGCTGACCATACTTCAGCTCAGCTTCCGTCTGTACTGTTCCATGTCCCTAAAGTTGAGCCCAGCACTCCAGGTAGAGTTTTTGCTCAAGAAAACACAATGCTGCCAAGCTTGGCCACACTATTTTCAGTAATTCTCTCCCACTCTCCTGCAATTTTCCATTTCCGCATGTCCTCCCTAGTCCCCTTTCTTGTTCTGCCTTCCCCAGCGCCCTAGTGCTTCCCTTCATTCCCTCTCTGTTCTCTCTTTAAAAACCGCAGTCATCTATGTCTGAGTTGGAGTGGAGCTCAGTGAATACATAAGTCTCTGATCCCTACTGAAGTCAACTGAAGACAAGTTGTCTTGCTGCCATTATCCCGCATCTGTGATGTCTTCTTTGACATCACTGTAATCAGTTAACTGCAATCATTCAGTCTTACCACGGAAAGGTGGTTCCCTTTTCCCTTATGCCCCTGCTAGAAGCTCCAGATCAGGAATTGAACTTTCTGGATGAAACATCAAAAGAATGTACAGGAGTGCACTGTTTCACCTATTCATGATGCCACTGTGAGGTGACATCATGTCCTGTCAGACTGCCCCAGGGGACCGAGAAAGAACTCCCTAGACTCCCATAGCTCAGAAGCTGGTGACTTTATGAAAGCCAACTGCTGACCCAAGATCCAGAGGAACAGGGATCAACCATGCAGTACTAAATGGAACTGGAAAAGGGTAATTTAATTGTGGTAAATGCCCTTTTTCTTTGGTCATGTAGGAGGGGACCCTTTCTTTCATCTTTATTCTCTCTTTTCTTTCTAGAATTTAGCAGGCTAATCTTGTACAAACTATAAGAAAACACGCATTGAATGGTGTCTTGCTCCAAACCCCTCTACAGAACCCAGGGGAAATACTTCATAAGAAATCTTAATATAAGTGATAAGCTAATGAATCAACAAGGGACCTTAAGCATGATGAGTCTGTAGAAAACATTGTATATTGCTTGGCTTTGCCTGCAAAACTATTCCAAACAATCAAAGTGCCTTCACCAAATGCCTTTCCTTCTCGTGGCTGTACCTTATGTGACCATTTGCATAGGTTTAGTAGGAATCTGTAATGATATAATTGGATAAACCAAACTTGTAACCATTCCAGAAATGTCTGGTTTAAATCCCGTTAATTGAGGATGACCAGCCCATTTATTAAGGAACAAAGACTGTACTTCTTAGGTGGCAATGATGCCTACAAAATCTTCCAGGGAAACTACCCTAATGCCTGATCAGTGGCTTACAGAGTCCCAGCCTTAAAGGGGGTCAAGATTCCAACTTCCTGGCAGCCCAGGACATGCAAACATGTTATTATAGACTATTTGCATAGTCCTCAAATTCACATGTTGAAATCCTAACCCCCAATGTGATAGTATTAGGAGGTGGGTGTCTTTGAGAGGTTATAGGTCATGAGGATGGAGCCTTCCTGAAGGGTACTGGGACCCCAGAGAGTCTCTCATCCCTTCTGCCAGGTGAGGGCATTGCGAGAAGACAGCCATATATGAACCAGGAAGCAGGCTCTCATCAAATGGTCTTCACGCATGATCTTGAATTTCTTAGCCTCTAGACTATGAGAAATTTCTGTGCTCCATAAGTTACCAAGTCCATGGGCATTTATTATAGCAGGCTAAACCCTCTATGTCACATGCGGAATCTCAGAGAAAGAAGAAAACCTTACAGACACAGGGACTGCCAGGAGAAAGCCAGTAAGTATTCTTGGTTCCTGGACCGGAAATAGACAAACAATGAAAGGCACTATAGAATATATCTGGCATAATAAAAATGATCAAAAATGTGACTCCTGGGGTTTTGCAAGGCGGTCACAGACACCAGTTCACCCTTCAGCCCTAACATCTTACGTAGGACAAGCAGGTCTTCACCATTTCTTTCTGCATCTTTTTTTTTTATCAATAAAACCACCGAAATAGAACAGAACATCAAGTTAATTATGCTAACTCAGAAACTCTAGAATAGACATATTTGGTCCAATTTATGTCATCAGGGTAAAATTTGCTCCTAAGACCTCAAAACATAAAACTGACATTCTTTTTTTTTTTTTAAGATTTTATTTATTTCACGGAGAGAGAAAGATCACAAGCAGGCAGAGAGAAAGAGGGAAGCAGGCTCCCCGCTGAGCAGAGAGCCAGACAATGCAAGGCTAGACCATGGCCTGAGCCGAAGGCAGAGGCTTAACCACTGAGCCACCCCGGTGCCCCTAAAACTGACATTCTTATCCTTAGCTTAGCTCTGTCTCACATGGGAAGACGGCAACTATCGCCACTGAGAAAAGATTTACACTTTTAAAAGCCATGCCTTCCCAGAGATAAGCCTTGAATTACAGGACCATTCTAAAGCCTTACAGCCAGAGATAAACCGTGATCCTGTTTATATGATCAGAGACAGAACTTTAAATCAAAACAGAACTGTCAATTGCTGTGTGATAATTTGGACTACAAATACAGCCTTCTGTCTTTATTCTGGGTGTCCAGTTACTCAGAAATCGTGCTTTAAGTATGCAAAACTCAACCACGTGATCAAAAATTGGGTGGGATTTTTTTTTTTTAATGAGGAGAGGGAGGATAGATTTCTTTAGGGAGAAAAACCAAAAACAAAAAATTGAGTTGGGAGGAATAAAAACAATTTTTGAAAGGTAACTTCCCAGCCATTATGAACAACACCTAAAACAGGATTTACAGAGTGTTTACTGTAGCCCTTCAAGACAACCAGGGGTGGGGGTAAAACAGTAAACAGATTTTATTCAGGAACGGATGACGGGGGGGGGGAAAAGACCTCAGTATAGAACTGGCTTAGTTCCTGAACAGCCCTTGGGACATGCGGGGACTTAGAGCCAAGGCACAGGGTGGGGTCAGTGAAGGAAAAAGTCCTAGCAAGAAACATCAGGAACTGGAGGGGATCTGGTTAAACAGAGCCAAAGTAATAGACTCTTGGGGAAGACAGACCTGGGTGATCAGAGACCATTGCGGGAGGGATGGTGGAGGGGGAGGAAATCTGATCCGACATCCAGGGGGATCAGACAGAAAGGATGGGGAGTCTCGAGAGACTGACTTAGCGGGATTCTGATGACAACTGGGCTCTACGAGACAAGGCTCAAGGACAAGGGCCTAGTGGAAAGGGGGTTCGGAGTCTGAAGTTTGGTCAAGAAGACACTGTCAGCTGTTGGGCTGGGGATCGCCTCAAGGCTGTGGAGTCGACCCGTAAATTACCCCGATAATAAAATCTCCCCCCATTTGGGATTTTTTCTGCTGCCTTGAATATGAAAGGTTATAAAGAAGTTTCTGTAACTCTTGGTGCCTCGTTTTGGTTCTGTGGTATAGACAGGTGTAGACAGGCAGGCCGAGTCAAAGGAAAGTGCCATTTACCCAAGAGGGAGCCAAGAGCAGGAAAGAAAGAAAGGAAACCGTGAGGCGGGTGGGAGAGCCAGCAGGGAGAAACTGGGGCAGGGAATTAAGCCATCAGAAGGGGTGATGGGAGTCTGTCAATGCTGTCCCGGCTCATTCCCCTTCTCTGCTATTAAAACAAATCCAGGGGGTCCTTAAACGCCAAAAAGCACCTTCTGCAGTGTCGTTTTCCAAGCAGAATTCCCTTTTTCCTTAATTGAGCAAAACAATTCGAAGGAGAAGGAATACCCAGGAAGCCAGACCTAGGACCACAGCCCGACACTACCTGGACGTTGAGAGCCCACTGGCCAGCACAGAAGCGAGTGGTGCAGCCTTGAGCCCAGCAAAGCATAGACTCACCAGGTGGCTTATGCCCACCAGTCTCCTCAAAGTGCGGCCTCTAACCTTACCATCAGTCCCCTGCAGAAACTGTGGGTGCACCCAGCCTGGGTGCCACACACACCCCTCAATCAGAACTAGAGAGCAACTCATATTCTTCCCAAACCAAGTGGACACCTGAATACTCAGACACAAAAGAGTAAAGCAGTGTATATCATCTCTTGTCTGTTGCTTGGGGAAAAAATGCAACCACCAAAGGCCGGGCATTTTGGAAAATTAGTCAGACCCAAAGACTTAAACCATTAGCCATTTCTGAGTCCACCAGATACTGTCAATGGAAGCTGGTTGGCCCTGGGCTGCCTGGCTTTCTCTCCCTGAATCTTGACACTGGTTAAAACTGGCCAGCTGATCAGAGACCGTTCATCGTTACCAGCTACCGTATATTAAGTGCTGTCAAGAGAAAAACATCCCAGGACTCAGCGAGGAGAGACTTCTGTTCAAAGGCTTATTGTGAGGGGTGGAAAGGGGCTCTCGGGATAGAGGGAGGGGGTTAGTGATCATAAAGTCTCCAGGCAGCTCAAAATCAAACAGAAAAAGGGTTTTCTTTCATGTGGTAAGAGGCAGGCCGAGATAAGCAGAATCTTTGGAGGGGAATCTAGGCAGGCAAGGAGAAATGACCAGTTGGGTTTGCCTGGAAGAGGGTCTGGCTGTTGCCAGCTGATTCCCAGGAGAAACTAAGGAGAGAGACAGGGTCCACTGCTCCGACTAAGGCATGGGCAGTGTTCAAGGCCTTATCGGAAAGAGAGAGTTCTGACCAAAATCTGGCAAAGAGAAAGCAGAGGGTAAGAAATGGGTAACTGAGAGTGCCTAGTCGGTGCTCATCAAGTAGTGGGCACTGGGATAAAATCCTGCGGGAAGACAGTGCTTTGGTTTTCCCTATTCTGCAGAGGCAAAATAGATTCTGAAAGTTCAAGCAATTTTCCCAGACCCACGAAGCTGGTAAAAATCCCAGAACTCTACTTATGCAAAGGGAAATAATCAGAAATATGGTATGTGGATGGTGATATGAGGAAATTGGACCTTTTCTTTAACCTCACTCCCTAGATAATGTTCAACACGTGTTTGGGGGTGAATAGAGTGACTATAGGGGGGACAGGGTATGGTCTATAAATCCACCCCACTTAATCTCATTGAGCCTTTTCATAACTGGTGTCCTACAATTGATGCTTTTGTCGTCCTTTAAAATCCTAAACTAAATAGGCTTTGGCTGAGCTTTTTTCTCCAGAAGTTGTCTACTAAGCTGCACCAGGACACCCCAGAAGCATGATGGGCAGACGGAGTCAAGGGAATTGACCCCGTCTACAAACCTGTCTCAAGAGTTGTCCTGAGAAGCGGACAACTCCTCCAATGCCAAGTCCACCCTCTAACGGTTTATGGACCCAGATAGAGGATGCCTCATCCATGCAGTTTCTGCCACAGCGACTTCTACACTCTCCACAAGCATTTAAAAATTCGCACGTGCCTGTCCTCGTGGTCAGTGACCCACAGCACCATCAAAACCACAGGGAGCTCCTCAGATGGACACCTCCTGGGGCAGGCTGGCCTTTGCCAAGTAGACACCAGCAGCCTTTTGTTTGTCTAAAACCCCCTTCATTAATGACATTGACTGAGGGTATCTGTATTCATCTAAGTGGAATAAGTACAAACCTCTGTGCCCAGCTGGCTCCAAAGAAATTCAATTAGAGGTCTATACAGATCCAAAAGCTCAGCTCTGGTCCTTGAAAGTCCCACACCCAGAAGGGGATGACATCCTTAAGCCACTAAATCAGAAATATATTGCCTTACCGTCCCCCTTCAAAAGTAATCCCACTTTCAGGGAGGAGTTTTTTCCAAGACCTGCACATAGCTTCTAGCACTTTCCAAGCTCCTCCTTGCCTAAGTGCCTCATGGAGGCATTCTTGAGTTAACACCTGCTTCCTAGCCATCTCACCTCTATAAGACGGGGGCAGTCGAATATGAATGAGGTCTCAGAGATTCTAAGTTACAGACAGATACAAATTTACCTGAACTCTGGTAACAGGAATGATAATTATACTTGCTCATGCTTGACTGAAAATTCCCTAAGACTGAGACCAGATCTACCTTGCTCACGACTGAACCAATAGTGCCTTGCATTGTGCCTGGCACCGGCTAGCGATTAATGTGATTTGTTGAATGAATAAAAGAATGAAGATATGAAGGCATCTTGCCTCATTAGGTTTTCGTGAATATCAATTAAAATCACATATACTTTGTAAATGACATTTCTCTGCAAATAACAGCTAAAAATAAATTAGCTGTTGTTGTTACTCTCAGAGGTCTCTACTGTAGACATGGTTTATTACAAAAATTAAAATAAACCATATTCATTGTAGAGTTCATTCCCCAGAAAGCACATTTTTCTCAAATGATAAAAATTTGAAGAAATTCCTTATTTTGAAAGGCTCACTATTTAAGTCACTTGTACATGATAATAAATAAACACACTTTATATTAAAGACATAAATACCATGTGCAATGCATTACCATTGAAATTAAAAATTCTACAGATTTTCAATCTGTAGAGTCAGGAGGGAGAAATAAAAATAATCAAAGTCTTACAAACAAGAGTCTCACCATGTTTATGCTGCACTGAACAAAGACATACACAGACACTCCCACGCCCAAGTCAAAAAAAGAAAGTCTGAAAGGGATTGTTAGAGGCTGAAAGCCGTGAAGCTAACTTGTTATTCCAGAATGGAAAGAGAAATTACTAGAAGCAGCAAATGAATTAGTCATCTCCCAAAACCTTCCTAGAAACAAGCCATCATATGGTGGGAGGGGGAGAAAATTTACTGACGACTTGGAAAGTCCCAAAGTAGGCATCCTAAAACGTAACTAAGGTAAGTTAAGCTGTCGTCACAACCATGACTCACAGGAAGCAAGGGACCTTGAACTGGTGAATTTCTCTAACTTATAAGAAAGGTTATCATAAAAGGGAGTGTGGGGGGCTTAGAATTTTCAGCATTTATAATATGCAGTCCCAAGAAGGAAAACACCATGTCTAATAGTCATTAAGTATGTCACTCTATTTTTAAAAAAAGGAGTAGAGAAAAATGGGTCACTTGGGTGGTTCAGTCAGTTAAGCGTCTGACTCTTGATTTTGGCTCAGGTCATGATCTCAGTGGGCTCTGCACTGGGCATGGAGCTTGCTTAAGAGTCTCTTTCTCTGGAGCACCTGGGTGGCTCAGTGGGTTAAATCCTCTGCCTTCGGGTCAGGTCATGGTCTCAGGGTCCTGGGATCGAGCCCAGCATCGGGCTCTCTGCTCAGCGGGGAGCCTGCTTCCTCCTCTCTCTCTGCCTGCCTCTCTGTCTACTTGTGATCTGTCAAATAAATAAATAAAAATCTTTTAAAAAGCTTTAAAAAATCTAAAAAAAAAAGATTTTCTCTCTCTCTCTCTTTCCATCTGTCCATAACCCCTCCCTCTCTAAAAAAAAATAATAATAATAATAGAGTAAAAGCCTCAAGCAGCCACCAGAATTCTCCATCTCAACTCATACTGATTCTTTGTTAAGCAAGCAACTCTGGAGAAGGACTGTCTTCGCCAGGTGCCTCGGTACTAGGAGTGTTCTTAGAATTTTCTTCTTTCATGTTACCATGGAACTTTTCCCTACGCCAAATGCTTCACGTGCAAGAGGCAACATTAGCACATTCATGCTCTCCTCCCTGGACAGACCATGGGCCATTGCATGCTGGCAGGCAGCCCAGGCCACTCAAGAGCAGCTCATTCCTCTTCCTTCTGGAAGGAGACTGTCTCCTCTCCACAATTCATCATGCCCCAGCTGGTCTAGGAAGTCAGATCTATGGTTGTCCCCAGATCAAAGGGGTTGCTTGTTGTGGCCTTGGGAGTGGGGGCGTTGTGTGGTATCTGTTTTCCTCCATTCCCAGACTTCTGCCAGGGTGCTGCCAAATATGGCATTCGGCTGCCTTCTTCAGCAGCTTGGCCTTGCTGAGATCACAGCCGGAGGACAGCCTCTAATCACAGCAAAAGTACACTTCTCTCTGATAGACAATATGTGAGAGGTGTTCATTAACTCCAACAATTTCTGGTTTCCAACATATATTTTTTAAACCACGGCAGTAGGCATTTTCAACCTTTAGGAGTCTCAGACAGATTAGGTTCTCAAAATTTGGGAGTCAGTTCTTTGATATTCTAATAGCAATTTAACATAAACCCATAAACGGAAGGTACATGGGGACAGAAGCACTTTTTTTTTAACATTTTATTTATTTGAGAGAGAGAGAGAGTGAATGAGAGGGAGAGAGAATCTAAAGCAGACTCCACACTGAGCATAGAGCCTGCTGCAGGGCTTGATCTCACAACCTCGAGATCGTGACCTGGGGTGAAACCAAGAGTTGAACACTTAACGGACTGAAGCAACCAGGCGTTCCTTGCACCTTCTAAATTCAGGTTGTTTGGCCAGGGAATGGACTGTTTTAAGAGGTGATAGATTTCTTGTCAGCAGAACAGGTCACTAGTCAGCAAGGTAAGCTCTCAGATTCCTTACAAAAGGAATATATCAGGGCGCCTGGGTGGCTCAGTGGTTTAAAGCCTCTGCCTTCGGCTGGGATCGAGCCTCACATTGGGCTCTCTGCTCGGCGGGGAACCTGCTTCCTCCTCTCTCTCTGCCTGCTTCTCTGCCTACTTATGATCTCTGTCTGTCAAATGAATGAATAAAATCTTTAAAAGAAAAAAAAAGAATATATTATTAATGGGTTTATGGACATTTTATACATATATTTAGAATAAAAAATTAAAAGCTCATTGGCAATCTCAATCATGAAACAAACAAGTAAATGGCCACTAGTACTTGAGGAGAAACAGTTCAGTTAAAGGCAGGTGGGGAGCACAGCAAACGTTGCGGGTCTTCCAGTGGGTCTTAGAGAAGAGCTGTTCTAGGACTTTCCAGGACAAAAGCCTGGCCTTTGTTACATGTTCCACTTCTGGCTCAGTACAGATGTGTCCATACCCTTAGTTCAGTGTCAAGACCGAGAGGTGGGGCACCTGGGTGGCTCAGTGGGTTAAGGCCTCTGCCTTCGGCTCAGGTCATGATCCCAGAATCCTGGGATCAAGCCCCGTATCGGGCTCTCTGCTCAGCGGGGAGCCTGCTTCCTCCTCTCTCTCTGCCTGCCTCTCTGCCTACTTGTGATCTCTGTCAAATAAATAAATAAATAAAATCTTTAAAAAAAAGAAAAAAAGACCGAGAGGTGCTTCAGTCCATAAGTGGAATGAAAAAGGAGACCACCATGGGCTTGTATTTACCAGAGGGATCTGAGCAAAGATTGAGAGAGATGGTCATTAAGAATAAGGATAAGACCCAGCAATTGCACTACTAGATATTTAGCCCAAAGATACAGAACTAGTGAAAAGAAGAGACACCGTCACCCCAATGTTCATAGCAGCAATGTCCACAATAGCCAAACTGTGGAAAGAGCCAAGATGTCCTTCAATAGACGAATGAATAAAAAAGATATGGTCCTTATATACAATGGAATATTACTCAGCCATCAGAAAGGATGAATACCTACTATTTGCATCTACATGGATGGATCTAGAGGGTATCATGCTGAGCAAAATAAGCCAATCAGAGAAAGACAATTATCATATGGTTTCACTCATACATAGAATGTAAGAAACGGTGCAGAGGTTCGTAGGGGAGGGAGGGAAAACTGAATGGGGAGTCATCAGAGAGGGAGAAAAACCGTGAGAGACTCTTAGCTGTAGGAAACAAACTGAGGGTTGCTGGAGGGGAGTGCGGGGGGCGGGGGGGGGAAGATGAGGTAATTAATTGGGTGATGGGCATTACGACAGGCAGGTGATGTGACGAGCACTGGGTGTTAGACGCAACTGATGAATCTCTGAACTCTACATCTGAAACTAATGATGTATTACATGTTGGCTAATTGAATTTAAATATATATATATATATATATATATTTTTTTTTTTAAGAGTAAGGATAAGAAGGAGGTGTGCACATGTGAGAACTCTTGTCTGAGGTGGCATCAGGGGTACCTGAAGCAAGACAAGACAGAAAAGAGGGCACAAATCCATGAGGAAAGAAAATTCTCAGTCCTTTTTGTCCTGATTCCTAAGGAATTAGCATTTTTCCCTCTCTCCTCTTTTTGTTATTAAAACAAAAGCCAAACCTTCAAAGTTAGTACTCAGAAAAAACTTAAAACTCACCGTGATGAGGGGTAACTGACCTATAGGGTTGACCACAATCCCTCTATGGCCTTGACCCCCCGCAGGAGCACGTTGCTCCCTGACGAAGGGTTCATCTTGCTTAGGCTACCATCTACGAGCAGAGGCAGGCTGGGCCAGAGAGAATTCAGGAGGCACGGAACCCACACAGTTTAACCACGTACAGGTTTCTTGATCTCCCCCAGATTCCAGATCCTTTCCTATCCCACCTACTGAGTAAATTATCACCAAGATAGCCCCAAAGGGACACAACTTGGCGCACTCTTGCCTACTCCCCTCCCCTGTCACATGGGTATCAGACCACGATCCTCCTATTAGTCTGCTTGGGCTGCCCTAACCAAGTACCACAGACTGTGGGGTTTTAGGCAACAGAAATATTTTTTCCCACTAAATGGCTATTCCCTATGCACATGCCACAGGACCTCACCGTGTATAGTGCTGTATAGAACAGCACTGCCATAGCCTTCCTAATACAAACACTGCATATGTAAGTCAGCAGGAAAATGAGGTTCTCTGTTTCCCCCAAATTACGGACTAACCAAATAAGTCACATAAACACAAAACCTCTTCCAAAAAAACAAATAAGAACTAAAAACGTAATTCAGTGATGGGAACCAAAAGCTGCGGTGTGGATAGAATGTTATCTTTGATCCCCAGCTTGTTGTTGATAACCTTGGCTAGCCCAGTTACCCGGCTGGAAATTGTTGAGAAGAAGATATTGACATGTTATGGACAAAACAGACTTGTCACAGGGTCAGGGCCACGGAAAGCTCAGAAGTCATCCAGCCCGTGTCCTGCATTCATGCCCTATACCAATCACTTGGTGTTTAATGCCACCTGTTGTTATTGTTATTACGAAGTTATTGTTTGTTTCGAGGTTTATCTCCTTCCTGGGGAAAAAAAAAAATGTTCTTCCTCCTCCAGTTCCATTTTCTCAGCCTGTGTCTGTTTTCCCTGTTCCAAACCCCCGATCTGAGAAAGCTGAAATAATGATTAAACTCTGTTTCATTCTTTAATGTTCCGATCAGAAAAGATAGACACTCTAATGTGTTTGATATCTGATCTGCGGGTATCAAGTTACCTACTCTATGCAGCTAAATTGTGAATATGTCAAGTCAATCAGATGGAATTTGGAAAGAAATATTCACAAAGATCTTATCACTTTGGTGATCCAGTAACGAGGGAGAAATAGAATATCCACATTCTGTCTTCTGAGAATTACATCATTGTAAAGGAGGACACAATAGTGTAAAATATGCATTGAAATCATATCCTCCAAAAATCTTTTTTTTGAAACATTTCCTTTAAATATGAATACCCAACCATAGTGAGAAGAGGTTCTAGACAGATAATAACCTGGAGGGCCAAATCTTGCCAGTGGTCTGTTTTTATAGCCTGCAAGCTCAGAATGGTTTTTATTTTTTTAACTAGTTGTAAGAGAAACAAAGAAGAATATGAGACATTGCCCATGTATAGACAGCAAAGCCTAAAAATATCTGGCCCTTTAGGGGAAAATTTTGCCAGCCTGTGAACTATAGTATCATAGAATAAGGATGTAACCAAAAGTCCCTTTGCTATAGATAAGAACTGATGCCATTCACCTTCCCCAGTAATTAACTGAAATAACTCACCTAAGCACAACAGATGAAGGGAGTAATAGGAGAGAGGCGTATATAATCAGTTACTGGCTCTTGACTCTATTTGTACTTAGCATCCTGACAGCTGGAAATTTTTACATAAAAAAGAGGCTCTTGGGGCGCCTGGGTGGCTCAGTGGGTTAAGCCTCTGCCTTCGGCTCAGGTCATGATCCCAGGGTCCTGGGATCGAGCCCCACATCGGGTTCTCTGCTCAGCAGGGAGCCTGCTTCCTCCTTTCTCTCTGTCTGCCTCTCTGCCTACTTGTGATCTCTGTCTGTCAAATAAATAAATAAAATCTTAAAAAAAAAAGAGGCTCTTCTGTTATAATAGAGGGAGGGGAGGCTTTCTTATCCCATCCCACTAACAGCCAGCATATTCTCTGCACTCATCCCGATAGTAGTGATTCTGTGATCACTGTTACACTTTAGAGAAAACAGCCCTTGTCACCTGTCTGATGCCTTCACTACAAGTAAACATCAGACGGAAGGAACAATTCTAGTGCTCCTGGGAAAGCCCCACCCTCCAGAGACTATCCACATGCCATAAGAGGTAGATCTATAGCCATTCGTCTACTTAATTGCTCCTATCAGAAAAGCTAATAAATCTTCTCTTACCTCCCCAAAGGCAAAATCATTATCCTGGAATAGGTACCAAAGTTAGCTCCAAGGATGTTGGGGAGACATATTATCTTTCTGGACATAAAATCAAGTCACACGGGACTACCTCGTTCCTGGAGGGATTTTCTTTATGCTCCAGAAGAATTAAGAACAGCTGCCTCTTTCCCTTTATAAGCAGAGAGAAATCATTTCTGCATCCCCCCTAACCTAGGGTGTGTCCACAATTTAGAAAGGAAATATCCCCATTGGCTCTTACATGTCACCCAGAGGTTCAAGGGGTTGACACACTAACATTTACTGAGCAATAGTAAGAAATTTCTTTGAGGTTCCAGGTTGGCAAACACGTGGAGATTCAGGGACATGACACCTGGAGGGGACATGGAAACTGTACCCTTTCCCCATGCCTGGCTCTATACCCCTCTTCCATCTGGTCGTTCCTAAGTTATGTCCTTTCATAATAAATTGCTGATGTAGATTCAGCTTGTTCCTGAAAGTCATGAGAAGACATGGCGAGGAACAGAGTCGACCACACACAGCACCGTGGCAGAAAAAGCGACAAATTCAATTTTTTAGACAAGGTACGGCTTTGACACTCCATGACAACTGCAAGATAATGAGCACTGAAGGAAGCAGTTCTCAACGGAAATAAGCCTTGCCTTGCACCATGGATTTAGTCAGTCAGATTCCCAGGGGGCTGAACTTGGCCTTGGCATGGAATATGGATCTCCTTTGTCAATGGCGTTGAGTATGCCAAAGGCTCTGGGCGGAGCCCTGAAGGACACTCCTCTATTAAGCCCGTCTGGAGTTGCAACCTTCTGAAGGTGTGTGCCTCTAGGCTGAGAAGTGAGCCCAGGCCCGGCCCGCTCTCGTCTGCGTGTAGCACAGCACATGCAGGACGGCTGGTTTCCTGCACTAGGGTGCGGCTAGTTTCCTATTCTGGGGGACCCTGTGTTGGTCTCCACGCATCACAGTTTGGAAGGAGAGGCCGCCTCTAGGAGAGAATCCTTGCCAGTCAACCCGACCTCTGCTCCCGGTTGTCTCTCAAAGTTCTGCATGTCCACGCAGCCTATTTTATTCCTAAGGGCTCCCAGTATGTGAAGGTGTACCGAGACCTTTGGTGTCCCCAAGGGTCCATCTCAGTCAGCACCCAGATTCGGGCTGGCTGGAAGCCAGTCCCTCAAGCAGCAGCTTTTAAAGTGGGCACAAATGACAGTCCTGTGGCGTCGCAAGCGTCAGGTCCCCAGAGCCAGCCCCCCAAGGAGCAGCCCCCGGGCTCGGGCAGCAAAGGGGGAGGAGACCACCCGCCCCAACACTGAGGCCAGACGCCAACCGGAAGCCCCGTGACACTGGGACCCGGATGTAAGGCTCGCGACCCAGACACAAATGGAGGCGGACGTAAAACCAGAGCCCCAGGAGTAAAATGCCAGCCCAGAAGCAAACCGGGCAAGCAGCAAGGGGAGCCCCCCGGAGACACGGCCCTGGGGCCAGGACAGCGCGGGGACAGCGCAGACACCCATGTGTCAGCCCAGACGCCGCTCCACCACGGAGGTCGCCTAGCCCTGCAGGGTGAGTCCTCAGGTCGTGGTCTGGGGTCCTGGGGCTCCAGCGGGAGTCTGGAGGTGGGAGCTGGGAGCTGGGGCTTGCAAGCTAGAGGTTTTTTTTGGGGGGGGGGGGGCTCGTTACACGGGTGCAGGTCTTAGAAGCTGGGGCGCCAGATGTGACTCAAAGCCTTGCCCTTCAGGGCCTCTATCCCCTCGTGGCGGCAGCCCGCCAGCCAAGGGCCTCACCCCAGCACCTGGCAGCGGCTCCTACCTGCTTCCAGGCGCCCCCAGTCAGGTGCGACGCTCCTGACCACCTTGTGCCACAGCGCGCATGCGTCTGCGTTTCCCGCGTGGCCGAGCTGCGTCGGCAGCGGCGCCCGCAGAGCCGCATCAGTCGCGGTGGCGCCGGGCAGGCGGCCCGCACCCTTCGAGCCACAGCCGCGGCGGGGTCCTGTCACCCTCACGCTCCGGGGTTGCCCATTTTCTTCCCTCCTGTCACACTGCTTGGCCCCGCTCCGTAGAGCAGTTAGTTAAAGGGGACCAAACAGGTGACTGAGGTCAAGGGCTGTGACCCTGCGGGCCCTTGAGCTGCAGAAAGCAAGGGCTGTATCACTGTGCACTTTCAGGGAGTAGTAAAGAAATAATCCCGAGAGCGGACACAGTCTCCGAGAAATTGATCGATGATGATGATAAAATCATAGCTTATGGAGTAAAAATTGTTCACAGGATTTGTTTTTCCCCTTGGAGGGACAAAAAGCATAGTTAGATAATGTTTCTGTAATTATTTATTTGTTTGTTTATTATTATTAATTATTTATTATTGGTGTTTTTTTAGATTTTATTTATTTATTTGACAGACGGAGATCACAGAGAAGCAGGCAGAGAGAGAGGGAGAAGCAGAATCCCCACCGAGCAGAGAGCCGGATGCGGGGCTGGATCCCAGCACCCTGGGATCATGACCTGAGCCGAAGGCAGAGGCTTTAACCCGCTGAGCCACCCAGGTGCCCCTATTATTGGTTTTTAATTTCTATCTTGCAATAGAAGATGATCCTCTTATTTTAAAAAAAAGAAGAAGAAGAAGATGGGGCACCTGGGTGGCTCAGTGGGTTAAAGCCTCTGCCTTCGGCTCGGGTCATGGTCCCGGGGCCCTAGGATGGAGTCCCACATCGGGCTCTCTGCTCAGCGGGGAGCCTGCTTCCTCCTCTCTCAATCTCTGCCTGCCTCTCTGCCTACTTGTGATTTCTGTCAAATAAATAAAAATAAAATCTTTTAAAAAGGGGAGGAGGGGGGGGAAATCGCTGATCTGGAACACCTCATGTGTGCATTCGGAATGAAATTAATGAAAATGACTGAGAAACTCAACAGACACCTTTTAATTATGTCTATTTTCACCATTTTATTCGGAGTTTTTAGTAGAATGAGTCCAGAAGTCAGCACGTTTCCACCCTTACCACTAACTCGGTAGGAGAACCCAACGCAGATATGGGTCTGCTGTGTTTTTCTGTCCAGCTGTAAAGGTGATTTCCTATCTCGCTGTAAAGACCGCTTTTTTCCTCCAGGTTTCCAAGGAGATTTCTAACATAATAATTACTACAATATCAATAATCCTGACAGCAATAGGTATAAAAATTTTATGTCTTAAGTATGCACACTATGGTATGTTCCAGGCTTTCCCAGCCAGCTGGGAAGGGTCAAAGCTAGTGAGAGCTATAAAAACAGTGACATGGGAATCTGGAGGCTAGAGGTCCTTTGGAAAAATGTCCTCACCTATGGCTTTTTAAATGGTTTTTTGCTGTGTTTTATTTTCAGATCAATCAATGTTTTCCTTTCTTTAGGGGAAATTAAAAACCAATAGTAAATAATTAATTAATTACAGAAATATTATCTAAATATGCTTTTTGTCCCTCCAAGGGGAAAAAAAAATCCTGTGAACACAAAGCAATAGTTTGGTTTTTGTATGGGTTTTTTTTTTCTTTTTTTCTTTTCTTTTCGTGTGTGTGCGCGCGCGCGCGCGCGCACACACGCGCACATCCGCAATGGCGTGAAGGTAACAACAAAAGCGTCCATGTGTTGTCTCAAACATGCTGTCTTTTGAGTCCCTGTTGGTTTTCTCAAGCCAAACGCAGGCAGGAACCAAAAAGCTCATAGTCCTTGGAGTGTGTTGTGCTACCTCAACCCCCCAAACAAAGCAAACAGATGAAAGCCGTTTCCTTGTTCCAAAGACGACTGAGGTCTTTCTGAAATGGAAATGAATCCTCAAATTCTCCCTTCCTACACCTTTCACAGTGTTAGTAACTGCTGTAACTTTTGGAGAGCCAGCCTGTGCCAAGCCTTGCTAGCTATCCTATTACTAATCCCTATAACTGGATGAGGTCGTTATTATTATTCTTGTTTTATAGATGAGAAAGGCCACTCACAGGTAACCTACACAGAGCGATTGATGAGTAAAACAGTAAACTAACATTGGGACACATAGCCTAACCCAAGTCCAGGCTCCTTCTTCTGTGTCTCTTGTTTGGAAGCCTCCCTGTCAAATACTATCTAGTGAAATCTGGTGAGAGGTTTATTGGTTTGGTTGGTTTGGTTTTTTAGGATGATTAATTGGTGAAGCATCAGTAATACAGCCATTTGAAAAGTTTGGGTTTCTAACATAGGGACACTTACTTTATGACAAAGCAATGCAAAGCAGTTTTAGGGTGTAGGTTAGTTAGATAGCCACATGGAAAACAAAGCATATCTATTCCCTATTTGTTTCACCATGTAGAAGAACCTTCCCCAGATAGATCTAAATGTGAGAAGTAAGCTGATAGTTTTATGAAAGATAAGATGGAAGGATATATTTATTTCCTTGGTGTAGGAAAAATATTCTTAAACAGGACATAAAATATACTAACCTTAATTTAAAAGTTGAATTAACAAAAAAGAGTTGCAAAATACAAATAGTCCAAGAGCTGAATAGGCTTTTTACAAAAGAATATTCAAATGACCAAAAAACATATTAAAAGGAGCTTAACTTCATTAGTCGCCAGGGAAAATGAAGTGTAATACCATTGTACACCTGCCAGAAAAACTGAAATTAAATAGAACTTAACAGAAATTTAATAGATAGTTGGCAAGAACCTGGAGCCACTTAACCTTTCATACGTTGCTGGTCTAAGTGTAGATTGGTACAGTCACTTTGGAAAACAGTTAATGTTCATCAATGGTGAGCCTCTGCCTATGACACAACAATTATATCCCTAAAATCTATCCCATGGAAATATATGCATAACAGCACAGCAGACATGTGCAAAAACATTCAAAGCAGGGCTGTTCACAAGAGCCCAAAACTCAGAGCTATTCAAGTGTCCACCAATAGTAGAATGGGGAAGTACATTTCAGTATATTTATATAATGAAATATTGTATAGCAATGAACACGAATGAACTACATACAACAATATGATTTACTCTTGTAGACAAAATCTTAAGAAAAAAGTTAATATTGTATAATTCCATTTATATAAAGTCTTAAAGCAGGCAAAACTAATTTGTGGCATTACAGTTAAGATGTTGCTCACCTTCAGAGACAAGGAGGGGAATGGATGAGAAGGGGCACCTCAAGTACTAAGAATGTTCAATTCCTTGATTTGGGTAGTAGTTACAAGGGTATGTTCACTCTATGAAACTTCCCCAAGCTATACACTTATATTTGGTGCACTTTTCATAGGCATGTTATTCATCAAAAAAAAAAAAGAAGTATATTAGAAACAAGAAGGGAGTGGGGTGCCTGGGTGGCTCAGTGGGTTGGGCCTCTGCCTTCGGCTCAAGTCAGGATCTCACGGTCCTGGGATTGGGCCTCACCTCAGGCTCTCTGCTCAGCAGGGAGCCTGCTTCTCCCTCTCTCTGCCTGCCTCTCTGCCTACTTGTGATCTTTGTCTGTCAAATAAATAAACAAAATCTTAAAAAAAAAAAAAAGAAACAAGAAGGGAGAAATGGCTTAGCATAAGTAGACATGTTATAAATGGAAAGGGCTGGGCAGAAATGAACAAAGGCCAAAAGAGATGAGGACAAATGCAAGAAAAGCATTGTGACCTTTCAGAGATCAGCCTCCTGAGAGTGACAAAGTCAAGTGACAATGTCCAGGAGCCAAGAAAGAAGAAGAGAGTGAGGAAAGAGACGAGGTGGTGAAGACTGTTCAAGAGAAAAGAGAAAGCAGCAGGCTCAAGAAAGATTATCTTTTTAATTAATTTATTTATTTACATATAATGTATTATTTGCTCAAAGGGTCCAGGTCTGTGAATTATCAGTCTTACACAATTCACAGCAGTCACCATAGCACATACCCCCCAAAGATCCTTTTCAAAAATGAAATTCGAGTGTGTCTGAAATCATAGACGATAGAGGTTCAAAAGCATCCGTGAAAGAAGGAAAACAAAGAAACGAAGGGATGGACAAATGGATGAATGAAAGAACAGTTACGGAGGGCTTACCATATATCAGAAACGGCTAGTGGTGAATTTCAGGTAAAAAAAAAAAAAAGAAAAGGTAAGAAAGTAGAAGAGAAGAAAAAAGAGAGCAGGTTGGCTTTGCTGGAGTCATCGGATTGCCGGGTGAACCGATGAGGCGTCAGATGTTCGTCACATACACACTTTACCTAGTGTGTCGGGGGGAGCCACACAGCAGGTGAAATCAGCCTCATCTGCAAGAAGCACAGGAGAACCCAGCTGGATTTGAGGTAGCTTGGTGCAAACCCCTCTCAAGGTTTGTATTTGTGAGCTAGGGATGCTGGGACAAAATGCCACAAACTGCATGGTGGGAAAAGACCAGAAATATATTGTCCTAGAGTTCTGGAGGCTAAAAATCCAAAATCATGGTGTCAGCAAGGCTGTGCTTTCTCGGATGGCTCTCGGGAAAAATCTTTCTTTGCCTTTCCCAGCTTCCAGGTTTGCCAGCAATCCTTGGCATTCCTGGGCTGGAGGTACCACTCCAGCCACAAGACCGTCTCCTCCCTGTGTGTCTGCGCATCCTCTTCTCTCTGTTCATGCCTGTCATCGCATGGCCGTCTCCTTATAAAGGTGCTGGTCATATTGGGTTGGGGACCTACCCTACTTACTCCCACACGACCTCATCTTCATTGCATCCACAACTACTCCATTTCCAAATAAGGTCGCATTCTGGGATACTGGGGGTTAGGACTTCAACTTACCTTTTTTTGTGGACACATTAGGATTGCCACAAACCATTAATCTATCTTGTCTTAAGAGGAGTATAAGTAGTAGGTGAGCATAAAGAAGGTAGGTCACCTGAGCCCACGTCCCCTGAGCCCAGCCACGCGGCATTGCTCTTCCAGATCTCTTTAACCCAATGTACATTCCAGTATCTGAAGGGCTAGGACCTAGTGTGACAAAGAGGTCAATGAAGCGACTCATATGCTAATCCATACTGTGTATTTTTGTGTTTCAGTTGCCATGGCTACATAACAGATGATTCCAAAACTTTGTACTGTGAAATAACCACTGTTATGCTCACAGAAGGACACAACAGGGGACAGCTTATCACAGCTCACAATGTCTAGGGCTTTAGCTGAAAGACCCAGAGGCTAGAGGATGGAATCACATGACATGGTCTTAATTCACTTACCGGTCTGTGGATGATACTGGCCAAGATCTTGGCGGAGATTGTCAGCAGGAATAACAGTGCCTTGCTTCTCCATGCGTCCTAGGCTTCCTCACAGGGAACAATGGCATATTTCAGAAATTAAGAAAAGTAGGTTAGCTGGAAAGATGGAAGCAGAAATAGTACTAGCTGAGGCAAGCAGAGGCTGTGATCATCTAGGTTTCTGTAGACCATGCTAAGAATTTTGGACTTAGTTCTAAGGGCACCAGGACACTTTTGAAGTGTTTTAAGGAGGAGAGTAATACAATCAATGTAATATTCTATAAAGATCCCTTGAAGATGATGAATGCATTAGGCAGAGGGGGACAGGAGGGGATTCTAGAAGACTTTCAGAGGATTAGATCAAGAAAGGAGACTGAGCACCTAATTTAAGAAGAAATTTTAAAGTAAATGTCTAAAAGATGAAATGCAAATAGGATGCATTTCACAGGGAAAAATCAGAGCCCAAGAGAGATCAAGAGAATCTTCTGGCTCTGAGCCAAGGAGCCGAGCAGTGGGACGGGCCCTGGGCACCTTGCAGGGGGATAGTTACAGACCTGCAGCTGCTCCCGCCCCCTCTAGCCTTGGGTGGCTACAGCAGCAGTGTGTTTTGTTTTGTTCAGTTGCTAGATCCCTCCAGTCTAGAAGAGCATCTGGCAAATCGTCGTTGCTCGCTGAGGACTGATGAATGAATGAACGTGGCTCAGACCGGGAAGGTAGGCCAGGGCTCCCAGGAGGCTACAAGCTCCAAGGAGGACCACGGATCCCCCAAAAGCGAAGAACAACTTATCCAAATAATAGCCCCCACCACCACCACCACTATATTCCCCTGTGGCCTGCTAAGTTAAACAGAGCAGTCAGGAGAACAGTCTCAAAAAGAATTAACAGACAACCAGGAATCAACAGACCCTCACCCCTTCCCCAGGTGAGGAGGACACAGTGAGAAGACAGCCGTCCCTGAACCAGGAAACAGACTCTCTCCCCAGGGGCCTTGATCTTGGACCTCCAGCCACCGAAACTGATCAATAAATTGCTGTCGTTTATAAACCACCTTGTCTCATCCCAAAGAGATGCACGCAACTGGAAAAGCGGATTCTGGAGAGGATTCTCAGAAATTCAGTTTGGAGAGTGTTCAGCTGGTTGGCAAAGCCCGTTAGACATCTAAGGGAGGAATGGAGGAGCTGTTGGCTGTGTGTTTGTCCCTCGGGAAGGGTGTGTGAGCTGGGAATTGGAGGATATAAATTTACATAAAGCATAACTGAAGCCATGAGCGTGGTGCAGTTGTCTGGGGTGTGAGTAAGAGTGAGTAAGTAGCAGAGGTCGTAGAACAAAAGTCTTGTTTCCAAGGAAACCATATGGGGGTAAAGAGTTTTGCAGAGAAAAAACTAGAAGGCTCCTTGAAAAACCAAATCACCTGTAGAACTTTTAGCCTTCCATTTTCAGTTGTTCTTTGGTCCAGCCACTGCTTCGCATGAAACAAACTGTAAAGTGGGGATCAGAGCAGTATCAGTCCCAGACAGTTTGCTCTGAAGATTTAGTGAGATGATGCCCAGTGACCCCTTAGCTCAGCAGTGGACATAGAGTAACCGGTCAGCCAATACTCAGACACGGCTGACGGAGCCAAAAAGAAAGTTCTCTCCCAGGTTCTCCCAGAATGTATAACATACCCGAAAACTGTTTTCCTCAAAATTAGGTTCATTAATTTTAGGTTCATTAGGTTTTTAAAAAGTCAAAGCAGAACCATGCTTTTTGTTTGCTTCGGTAGAGGAGATCTTGTACATGTGTTTGTGTTGTATAGGTTTTGCTTTGAAAACACGAAAAATTTTAAATTTACCTTGTATGAAAAAGGAGAAATGGAATATCTGTCACAGCGAACATTCGCTTGCATGTCACAACAATAATTTGTACAAAGTGCATTTTACATTACCTCTCCCCACGTGCCTGTTTGATTCTAGGTGCAGTCAACCGCTTCTCGCAGTAACTCAATTACAGAGCCTGTGTAACGAAACCAAAAGCAACTTGGATTTTTGTTGGTGCTCCCCAGAACTGTTTGGCAGGATTCCCTTATATGTGTAGATTGTATGTTTTTATTTGCCATCAAGATAAAGAGAAAACTGAGCCTGGAATCAGGCTGAGAACAAAACAGCAAGATTTTTGCACTGGTGTGAACAATCAGGCAGTTTTTTTCCATGCCATTGCCATACCCCATATCCAACAGGACACATTCAAAGGAAAATCAAGAATTAATTTCAAAGAATGCACAAACCTATCCTGTTATTTTGTCTAACTCTGAATGAGAACCCTCATCTGCCAAAGCTAGTGTCAGGATGAAAGTAAGGAGGAAACGAGAGACAAACTGTTTCCGTGGCAGGGGTCATCTTAGCCGAATTCAGAAGAGCATAACAATTCCAACTTTAAAAAAAAAAAGAAAGAAAGAAAGAAGCAGCAAAAAGCGAATGATTTTTAAAAGAGAATTTCACTGAGTTTTAATTTGTTTCAACAAGGTATTTCTTCCATTTTTCACTGCTTCCTTTGGAATGATGTGGCTCATCCTGGAGCTTCCCTACCTTCCGGTTTCTTCGCCTTTCTTCAGTTTGTAAACAGAACCATCACTATTTTCATATTCTTCAAAGAGTCCTTTCTCATGGCTATAATACTTCCCTTTTGCCTTTTTTTCATTTTTTAAAATTTAAATTCAATTAATTAATATGTAATGTGTTACATGGTTCAAGGTACAGCTCTATGATTCATCAGTCTTACACAACCACAGCACTCACCACAACACATACCCTTCCCAGTGTCCATCACCCAGTTACCCCGTCCACCCACCCACCCCCTTCCCCTCCAGCAACCCTCAGTTTGTTTCCTGAGAGTAAGAGTCCCTTTTGCCTTTTTAATCAAACTGAGATGTAAAATCAAGCCAGATTTCCCGTAAAAAGATACAGCCGTATTAATAAACATAAAGCCTTGCCCGCTGAGCACCAGCCCTTCACGGGCCGTCCGGACTCTGGTGGTTGCTGCCTTTCTTCTGACGCTGGAAAAACAAACTGTGAGACCTCTTCTGTCACCCCCCCCCTTTGTTCCACATCCATTTGATCGCATGTCCACCTTCCAGATAACTCGGGTCATCGTCCTAGGACCTCACAATACTGGTTTTGTTTGGTGAATAGCAAACCGAAGAGCATTATGTGTATCAGGACCCTATTTTTATCATTTTTTTAATTTAAAAATATCTAATCAGATATGTATTAAAAAGTTACAGGATTCTACTCAACGGTATTGTAAGAGGGGGTTATATGGAAGACTTTCACCTTTACCGTGATGTATTTGTGATATTTAAACATGGCATGTATTCATAGATCTGTAATCTTTAAACTAAAGACCAATTATTCTAAGACTACCTTTTCCATGAAATTTTATCAGAACCATCCCTCCTTCTTAACTCCACATGCTCCCATCACTTCAGTAATGTTTTTGACAGCTGGATATATTTTTTTAAGACTTTATTTATTTATTTGACAGACACAGATCACAAGTAGGGAGAGAGACAGGCAGAGAGAGAGAGGGAGAAGCAGGCTCCCTGCTGAGCAGAGAGCCCAATACGGGGCTCGATCCCAGGACCCTAAGATCATGACCTGGGCTGAAGGCAGAGGCTTAACCCACTGAGCCACCCAGGCACCCCAACAGCTGGGTATTTTATCCATTATTTGTATATACATATTTGCATTTGTATATATATATAAAAATTTGTATATATAAATTTCTATATAATATATAAATATATATAAATACATATATTATATATGTATTATATATTCCTTCTTTTTTTCCTGTTATTGTCTTTCATCCTTATGTTAAAAATCTCCTTAAGACTAAAGGAAGTTTTCTATCAGAGAACAGACGAGACCTTCTACAATCAAAAGACACAGATATCTATTTTAATGTTGCCGGGAACCTAGCTCATGAGAGACACTCTTGAATAACTAAGAGTGAGCATAGTAATCAACGAACCACATTAGTGCTTGGACCTATGTAAAACCTGCTTTGCCATTCACTGTTCTTCTGCCGTTGCGTGTTTTCTCTGAAACACATATAAAAGGTATTAAATTACACTGGTCCCAGTAATTCCTGGAAAACCTCCTTGTCTTTGTTTGCAACTGCCAACCAAGTTACCAAAGCCAGATTTTCTTACCAACGATTTCAGTCATTCCTGACAACTGGTTGAAAACCCAGGACCCTTTTCAAAAGATCAAAAGATGTGGCGGTTTAAGAACTGCCATGCTAATGGCAACTCAGTCGGGGTCAACAGTGACATATCCCACTTAGCCTTCTCAGACTGGATGAAACAAGATTTTACAGCTTTTTATTAACGCCTGCCTTTCCAGCCTTGTATTTGTCTATCAACAGATAATTGAACTTCCAACGATTGGAGACAAACTATCTTTTCTTCTTTCCAAATGAGAATTTGTAGGGGTTTTCTGGTCCCATTTGCCACCAAGTGCATATCAGAAGATGAATATCCTAGCAGGAGGTCAATGATAGCTGAAGAAGAGAGAAGCCCACGGCCCGCCCAATGACAGAACCAGCAGAAGGGCCTTCCCCAACACGAGTTGCCATGGCAAACCGTCTAATGAAAAATGCTTCAATCTGAATTCATCACTAGAGGGTGATTAGAATGTAAATAATGGTGAGATATGTAGGCAATAGCATTTTTCTATTAAAAGAAATGCGATGAAAAGCACATCCTAGTTGGATAGTCACTTGCTCTATGTGTGGCTTCTGTTTGTCACACATGAAAGCCCTGAAGCTTTTTACAAAACCTACTGTTTTCTGTTGGATCTTTCTGTAAACTTCCATTATATTGCATAAAAAATGGAGCAACAATTAAGGCTATTTAAAATTTAAATGTATCTTGGGCAAGTAGGGTGAAGTCTGTCATTTTTTTTGCTGTAGGGTATGTGTAGTGTATGGGTTAGCATCTGTTCTCAGTAATTCCTCTAGTTCGGTTACAACACATTTGGAGACTACAGAGATATACAAGGCATTATTTGAACCACAGTTTTATTTATCTATTTATTGAAGCTTAAATTCAAGATGTAAATTCCTAACTAAAAGTGGGAATTTAACATTTTTCATTCCCATCTATAAATGCCCCCAGCATCGAAAACCAGATGACTCCTTGCTGTAACATAACTTTTGTTACAACTTTTGCATCCTGGACTACCCAGAGCCCCTACCACAGGGACCTATATCTCCCACATTTGGAAAAGTGATACTCCAATGTTTGGGAATTAAGTATGCAGAACAGATAGAGGGATCAGCACATTTAATATTCCAAAGAGAAAAAGACTGATATTTTTTCAGCACTCATTTATGTCTTTGTGCATGTGTTCATTCAGTCTGTATTGACCGAGAACCTTCTGTCAATGCCATCTCTACACAGACTAGAACTGGGTATGTCAGTGAAGCCTTATGTGCATGGCACGAAGACAGGAGGTTATTTCTTGAAGTCTGTCACCATTGTCTTTGTCCCAGATCTCACAACAGATAATAAGTCTCATTCTGTAACTCTGCCTAAGCACCACAGTTAACACTCAAAATAACTTCAGTTCCATGATCTAATTATTCCAAGATTGTAGCAGTGAGTCACTGCTACTATTAGGTCACATTTGTGAGAATTACAAAATGACACCTTGTGAGTGAATAAATTAAAAAAGCAACCCCTTTCTTGGGATTTTAGCCCCCACCTGCACCCTCTACTAGGCTCCTTTGAGTGTGTGCTGTCTGCACATCACAGGGAGATGTTCCTCCTCCCAGTGTCACCCACTAATCCAGACCTGGCCCCACCTCAGCCGGTGGGAGCCAATTCTGCATATCCTAGATCTCTGCAGACAGATGCTATGTTGGAGCATTCTACCCCCAGACAGGCTGAGCTCATCCCAAACTGCTTATGGCTGCCACCCTCTCTTCCTCTTTGATCCCAAAATTTTCTGAAAGGTATCTTGGTTGAGCCTTAATACTTTCCTCAGTGGATTTTTCCTCCTTGTTCAGAGATGCTCAATACTCCAAAATGCCTTGGGGTCTAATAATGCAAGTGATCTTAATTCTTTACACAGCTTTCAGGATGTCTACATCACCCCAATCCTATACGTGTCCTAACTCCATTGATAGAAGGTAGAGCACACCATCTCCACACCTGACAGAAGGCTGATGCAAAACACATTCTTACAGAAATTATCCTATCAGAACATCATGCTTATTATGCTAAAAGCATGGGTTTGAGAAACTTGGGGGAAGATGGTGGTTTGATCCCCTCTCTGCCTTAACACTCTAGAGCAAAAACACCAGTAAAGCTGGAAGAGTCTGGAGGTGCATTGAGACCATGGTTTCTCCCATCGTCTCTGAAAAAGAAAGCAGTATGGATGCTCTTCTTGTCAGTATCCAGGGAGACCTTGGCTGGGAAGGACTGTCATTGGCCTCACTCTCAGGGAGACTTGGCAATGTTCCAGTTTATTCACTGTGGGCTCACCAGCTTGATACTGTTCGATCACAAGGTGTCATTTTGTAATTCTCACAAAGTTAGAAGGTTAAAAATACATAAACTTAGGGGCACCTGGGTGGCTCAGTCGGTTAAGTGTCTGCCTTCAGCTAGAACATTATCTCAGGGTCCTGGGATCAAGCTCTGCCTTGGGCTCTCTGCTCAGCGGCAAGTCTGCTTCTCCCTCTCCCTCTGTGATCTCTCTCACTTTTTTTTCTCTCACTTTTTTCTCTCTCAAATAAATAAAATCTTAAAATAATACACACACACACACACACACACACACACACACACACACTTGTATTTAAGAGGACTCAGTAGCCTGGGAGAGAAAGAGAAACAAACAGGGAGGAAGGCCAGATCATGGGATGTCTGGCCTTCCAGTGGGGGGCTCCCATTGAGGGAGAACTAAGGGAATACGTGAAAGATAACTTTTAACACATGACTAATAAGAACCCCCAAGAAGATTTAAGTAGAATAACTAAAACATCTTCTGGAAGTTGAAGAAAGAAAGAAAAAACTTTGGTGCTATGGACTGAATTGCTTACCTCTCTCCCACCCCCAATTCATATGTTGAAGCCCTAAACCCTGAGTGATGGTATTTGGAGATGAGGTTTTGGGAGATAATTGGGTTAAGATACTGTTGTGAGGATGGGGCCCAGGCTATAGGATTAGTGCCCTTATAATAGACACCAGAGAGCTTGTTCTTTCTCTCTCTGCTCCATGTGTGTGTGTGTGTGTGTGTGTGTCTACCACATGAAGACACAGAGAGAAGACAGATATCTACAAACTAGGAAGAGAGCTCTCACCAGAAACTAAAAATGCTGGCACCTTGATCTTGGACTTTAAACATCCAGAAAAGTGAGAAAACAAATTCCTATTGTTTAAGCTACCTAGTCTATGGTATTTAGTTGTGGCAGCCTGAAATCACTAAGACATATGATATCTTTATTTAAATATCCAATGTATGAACTGAAAAAGAAGATGATCATGACTGAGAACCAACTTAATCATCCAAAAAATCAAGAGCTCATATCCCAAAGCAAAAACACAATGGAATGGAAATCTCAAGGGGAAAGATAAGAGGTTTAGAAGACCAGTCAGGCCAACATATCCCTCTGCAATAAGGGCAAGTTTATATATATAGATAGATAGATAGATAGATAGAGATATATATATATCTCCTGAATCCTTGCAGATATATATATATATACTATCAATGTTCCTTAGCTGAGGAAAATAGAAAGATTTAAGCAAATGCCAATTGACTGAGATCAGACACCCCAAAAGAAGAAAAGATGATCCTTCAATCTATAGTACACTAAATTGATAGTAGGGTGTCAGGGAATCTAGAATATGAATGTTATAAAAGAATACCTGAAATAGAAGACATACACTTAATGGAACATTTTAAAAATTATAATGAGATTATAATATACATCTTTCAGAATTTGACAGATAAAAAACAGAAAACATCATACATCACATCAACAAGAGAAATCATTTCGATAGATGCAGGAAAAGCATTTGACAAAGTACAACATTCATTCATGATTAAAAACCCTTAACAAAGGAGGTTTAGAGGAAACATACCTCAAAACAATAAAGGCCATATGTGAAAAGCCCATAGTGAATATCATACTCAATGATAAAAAACTGAGTTTTTCCCCTAAGATCAGGAACACAACAAGGATGTCCTCTCCCACCATTTCTATTCAACACAGTACTGGAAGTCCTAGCCATAACAATCAGATTGACAAAGGAAAAAAAAATAAAAAGCATACAAACTGGTAAAGAAGTACAACTTTCACTTTTTGCACATGACATGATACTATCTATGGAAAATCCTAAAGACTCCACCAAAAAACTACTAGAACTGGTAAACAAATTCAGTAAGGTTGCAGGATACAAACTCAATATACAGAAACCCATTGCATTTCTATACACTGATAATGAAGTAGCAGAAAGAGAAATTAAGAAAATAATCCTATTTATAACTGCACCAAAAATAATAAAATAGTTATGAATAAACTTAAACTTAACCAAGGAGGTGAAAAACCTATACTCTGAAAATGATACACAAACAAATGGAAGATATTCCATGGTCAGGAATTGGAAGAACAAATACTGTTAAAAATGTCCATACTACCCAAAGCAATCTACAGATTTAATGCACTCCCTACCAAAATACCAACAGCATTCAGCGCTGTTGAATAACTGAATGAATAACCATTCAGTGGGTTAAAGCCTCTGCCTTCGGCTCAGGTCATGATCTCAGGTCCTGGGATCGAGCCCTGCATCGGGCTCTTTTCAGCGGGGAGCCTGCTTCCCCCATCTCTCTGCCTGACTCTCTGCCTACTTGTGATCTCTGTCAAATAAATAAATTTTTAAAAAATCTTTAAAAGAATACCAACAGCATTCTTCACAGAACTAGAACAAATAATCTAAAATTTTTATGAAACCACAAAAGCCCCTGAATAGCCAATGTGATCTTGAAAAAGAAGAAAACTGGAAATCATATCCATAGGTTTCAAGAAATACTACAAACCTGTAGTAATCAGAACAGTATGATACTGGAACAAAAATAGACACACAGACCAAAGAAACAGGATAGAAAGCCTGGCAGCAAACCCACGGTCATATGGTCAATTAATCTTTGAAAAAGAGGCAAGAATATGCAATGGGATAAAGACAGTCTCTTCAGTAAATGGTGTTGGAAAAACTGGACAGCAACATACAAAAGAAAGAAAGAATCCGGGCCACTTTTTACACCATGCACAAAAATAAATTCAAAATGGATTAAGGACTTAAATGAAAGATGTAAACCCATAAAATCCTAGAAGAGAGCTCAGGCAATAATTTCTCTGACATAAGCCATAGCAACATTTTTCTAGATATGTCTCCTGAGGCAAGGGAAATAAAAGCAAAAGTAAGCTATTGGAACTACATCAAAATAAAAAGCTCCTGTAAGAGCAAAGGAAACAATCAACACAACTAAAAGGCAACCTACTAAATGGGAGAACATATTTGCAAATGGCATATCCAATACAGAGTTAGTATCCAAAATATATATAGACCTTATATAACTCAAAGTACAAAAAGCAACCCAATTTAAAAATGGGCAGAAGACATCAACAGGTCTTTTTCCAAAAACATACAGATAGCCAACAGACACATGAAAAGATGCTCAACATCATTAATCATCAGGAAATGCAAATCAAAACTACAGTGAGATATTATCTGACACCTGATGGAATGACTAAAATAAAAAACACAGGAAACAAGTGTTGATGAGAAGGTATAGAAAAAGGAACCCTCATGCCCTGTTTTGGGGAATGCAAACTGGTACAGCCACTGTGGAAAGCAATATGGAAGTTTCTCAAAAAATTGAAAATAAAGTTACCAATCCAATAATTCCACTACTGGGTATTTACCAAAGAATCCAAAAATACTAATTCAAAAAGATGTATGCACCTCTATGTTTATTGCAGCATTATTTCTAAAAAGTCAAATTATGGAACCAGCCCCCATGTCCATCAATAGATGAATGGATTAAAAAAATAGTGTGTGTCTGTATATATATATACATATACATATACACATATACATGTGTGTATATTACTCACATTACTAATGGACTATTAGTTGGAATCCAATAATTCCACTACTGGGTATTTACCAAAGAATCCAAAAATACTAATTCAAAAAGATGTATGCACCTCTATGTTTATTGCAGCATTATTTATAAAAAGTCAAATTATGGAACCAGCCCCCATGTCCATCAATAGATGAATGGATTAAAAAAATAGTGTGTGTCTGTATATATATATATACATATACATAAACACATATACATGTGTGTATATTACTCACATTACTAATGGACTATTACTCAGTCCTTATAAAATAATGAAATCTTGCCATTTGCAATGATGTGGATGGAACTAGAGGGTATTATGCTAAGTGAGTAAGTCAGACAGAAAAACAATACCACATGATTTCACTCATATGAGGAATTTAAGAAACAAAACAAACGGGGCGCCTGGGTGGCTCAGTGGGTTAAAGCCTCTGCCTTCGGCTCAGATCATGATCTCAGGGTCCTGGGATCGAGCCCCACATTGGGCTCTCTGCTCGACGGGGAGCCTGCTTCTCCCTCTCTCTCTGCCTGCTGCTCTGCCTGCTTGTGATCTCTCTCTCTCTCTCTGTTAAGTAAATAAATAAAATCTTTAAAAAAGAAAAGAAACAAAACAAACAAAGAGAAAAGAGATGAACCAAAAAGCAGACTCTTAACCATGAAGAACAAACTGATGATTATCAGAAGGGTTATCAGAAGGGATGTGGGTGGGGGATGGGTGAAATAGGTGAAGGGATTAAGAATATGCTTATTAATAAAAACAGACACATACACCAGTGGAACAGAGTAGAGAGCCCAGATATGGACCTTCAACTCTATGGTCAAATAATCTTCGACAAAGCAGGAAAAAATACACAGTGGAAAAAAGACAGTCTCTTCAATAAATGGTGCTGGGAAAATTGGACAGCTATATGTAGAAGAATGAAACTCGACCATTCTCTTACACCGTACACAAAGATAAACTTGAAAGGGATAAAAGACCTCGACGTGAGACAGGAATCCATCAGAATCCTAGAGGAGAACATAGGCAGTAACCTCTTTGATATCAGCCACAGCAACTTCTTTCAAGATATGTCTCCAAAGGCAAAGGAAACAAAAGCAAAAATGAACTTTGGGGACTTCATCAAGATCAAAAGCTTCTGCACAGCAAAGGAAACAGTCAACAAAACAAAAAGGCAACCCATGGAATGGGAGAAGATATTTGCAAATGACAGTACAAATGAAAGGTTGATATCCAGGATCTATAAAGAACTTCTCAAACTCAACGCACACAAAACAGATAATCATATCAAAAAATGGGCAGAAGATATGAACAGACACTTCTCCAAGGAAGACATACACATGGCTATCAGGCACATGAAAATATGTTCATCATCATTAACCATCAGGGAGAATCAAATAAAAACCACATTGAGATACCACCTTACACCAGTTAGAATGGCCAAAATTAGCAAAACAAGAAACAACGTGTGTTGGAGAGGGTGTGGAGAAAGGGGAACCCTCTTACACTGTTGGTGGGAATGCAAGTTGGTGCAGCCACTTTGGAAAACAGTGTGGAGATTCCTCAAGAAATTAAAAATAGAGCTTCCCTATGACCCTGCAATTGCACTACTGGATATTTGCCCCAAAGATACAAATGTAGTGAAAAGAAGGGCCATCTGTACCCCAGTGTTTATAGCAGCAATGGCCACAGTTGCCAAACTGTGGGAAGAACCAAGATGCCCTTCAATGGATGAATGGATAAGGAAGATGTGGTCCGTATACACTATGGAGTATTATGCCTCCATCAGAAAGGATGAATACCCAACTTTTGTATCAACATGGATGGGACTGGAAGAGATTATGCTGAGTAAAATAAGTCAGAGAGAGTCAAGTATCACATGGTTTCACTTATTTGTGGAGCATAATAAATAACATGGAGGACATAGGGAGATGGAGAGGAGAAGGGAGTTGAGGGAAATTGGAAGGGGAGGTGAACCATGAGAGACTATGGACTCTGAAAAACAATCTGAGGGTTTTGAAGGGGCGGGGGTGGGAGGTTGGGGGATCCAGGTGGTGGGTATTAAGGAGGGCACGTGTTGCATGGAGCACTGGGTGTGGTGCAAAAACAATGAATTCTGTTAGGCTGAAAAGAATTTTTTAAAAAATTGAAAAAAAAAGAATATGCTTATTAAGATAAGCACTGAGTAAAGTACAGAATTGTTGAATCATGATATTGCATACCCAAAACTAATATAACACTGTGTTTAACTACTGGAATAAAAATAATAATAATAATGATAATATCACCTTAGCTCTTATTATTTAAAAGGGTACACTTCATTCTTTCTAAATATTTATATCAAGTAGATACTATGTGCCAGCAGTTTCCTAAGAGCTTACATATATTAACTCATTTAATCTTCACAACAACCCATTTTACAGGTGAGAAAACTTAGGCATAGAGAGTTAAAGTAATTTATCCAAGGTCACGAAGCTAGTAATTGGCAAAGCCAGACTTCGAACCAAAATAGCTAGTGTTCAGTTCATGAACTAATCACTACATTAGACTTCCCCTAAGTTTTTCAGTTTAAGGAAACAGAATAAAATTTGCCAAAAATAAAGGTAGAAAATTGATTTTAAAAGATAAAAGCTGAAAACAATTGAGTAGAAGAGATAAAAATTATGGAAAGAATGATTAAAAAACCAACACTTGTTATTTGAAAAGATTCCTAAAACAGAAAATCCTGTAAAAACATAATCCCCAAAAAAAGAGAAAGCTAATATATAATTCTTAGGAATGAATAAATAGATTTTACTACAGGTATGAAGTATATAAAGTTTCAAAAATACTAGATGCACTTTATAATAATACATTTGAATATCTAAAAACAAATTAGTATTACAAAAAGCAATCCAAGAAGTAGAACACCTCAAGAGACCAATACCAAGAGATGAGATTGGAATATTAACAAGCTGGTGTTTAAAAAGGCACATGGTCCCTTTGGTGTTATTGCTGTTTTCAAACTTTTGGGTAAGAGAAGATTTTTATTTCCTAGACTTTTCTAGGCCTTGGAAAAAAAAGTGGAAGACATACTTACTATGACCTTAATATGAATTACAGAGAACTACGCAAATGTGTTCCCTTTTTATAAAGTAAGCAAAAACTTAAGCCTTACATGTGTGTATGGGTTGTTCAAGGATAAAAGGAGTTGTGAAAGGGTAAAAACCAGGTTGCTGGTGTTATTTATTTCAAGAGACTGAAACTGGGAGGGGTGGAGATTTAAAAATGGGCTTTGAGGGGCGCCTGGGTGGCTCAGTGGTTTAAGCTGCTGCCTTCGGCTCATGTCATGATCTCAGGGTCCTGGGATCGAGTCCCGCATCGGGCTCTCTGCTCGGCAGGGAGCCTGCTTCCCTCTCACTCTCTCTGCCTGCCTCTCTGCCTACTTATGATCTCTCTCTGTCAAATAAATAAATAAAATCTTTTAAAAAAAAAAAGGGCTTTGAGTCAAACAAAGCCAAGTTTGGGTCCCAACTCTCCCATCTCCTCCTCTTGTGACCCTGGGATTCTTAGGATACCTCTGTCTTCATACGGGCTGTGATAACAGTGCATTTAAAACGTCGGGTGGTAGAGAAACGCTGGCTCTGGGAACTAGGATTCCCTTTTCCTCCCAGTGTGCTTTTCGTAGTAATGAGAAATAAGTGTGTGTGCGTGCCTGAGGTTCTCGTCTCTCAATGTCAGCTGTGTCCTGAAATTCCTATTCTGCATGTTTCAGGTGGTACATGGGCTTTCTGAAGTCCCCACGTGGTATCATTAACTCGCAAATTTCCAAACTGTGTCATTAAAAAAAGTCAGTTGCAGGGGCCTGGGGGAGGCTTTTCAACAAAGTCTAAAGACAAATTATGAAGGAGGGTTATCTTCAAACAGAATATGCCTGTTGCCAGTTTTGCAAAAATTCAAGAATCCTTCCCCCACAAAGTTGCAAAGAGAAAATATCTAGTTAACTGCCACTTCCCACCGGTCTTAGAGATGTGGGCACAAGCCGTGACCACCACAATCACTGGCTCACTGACTATCAGAGAGACCCAGTGTAGGAATGGGAACATTAAAGGCAGTCATGCGGTATCTGGAGGTGAGAGTTGTTACTGGGCGTGGCCTGTCTCCTAGCAACAATTATACAAAATTAACCCAGAGACTTGACCTCTCTGATGTCTCAGTTGTGCTCCTCTCCAGGCTGACAGGAAATTACTCAGTAACTCACCCTTTACCAAAGAGTAGCAGGACTCAGCCCAAACCTTCCCAGCCCGATGATGAAAATGTTGTTATGGAAAGGTGCACACACTTGGTTCTGTTCAGCCCCTCTGTCTCTTGTAGAAAAGAATTCATCTACTCTACCCAAAGCCAGCCTGATTGTTCTGTCTCACCTTGTGCTTTTCTGTGTGAACACAAATTGTTTGAGGGGTGACACATCCTAGTCACATCCAGGTACAGCAGGTAAAGGGAGCTGCTCGGTAATTACTGGACTCATCCTTTGTCCTTTGAAAAGATGGACACAACGGCTGTCCTCCTCCTGTGTATAGGGATCTTCCCGCTCTTACCATGGATTATCATGGTTAGTGTCTTTTATAATTAAACCCATCCCTTCCCTTAGATGAATTTTTTTGTTCTGGAAGAATAGACCCCCTGATCATGTTGGCCAAAGGTGCTATAAACTAGAACACGTACGACAGATCAATGGCCACTTGGAAAATAAATGCACTGTGAAAACCTAAGTGCTCATGGTGTGTGTTTGTGTTCAGTGCGACCAACACATTTATTGAGGTTTTACAAGATTCCTGATATATTAACCATAGAGAAAACTGTCCTTCTGCCATAACATCCCCAGAACTGTTTAAACTCAAGCCAACGAGAAAAACATATTTCTGGTTCTAACAGTGCGTGTGAAATTGTGAAATTCACACCCAAAAAAAGACAGGTGTCTTTTGAGGACCAGTATGGTGCGACTGGGACCAACATCTAGCTGTTGGGGGGCTGCCAGAGGGAAGAGAAAGAAAAGCTTTGGTTGTGGCTCTCATTCTCAGGGAAGGGGGAGATTGGGAGTGATGATTCCTACCCCCTTATTGTGTACATGACTGCAGACTTCAAGCAACTCTGCTTCCAACCTAATAACATGGTCGTGAGCTCTATTTAGAGATAATTCATCACCTGTAATAGACTGAACTTTGTGTCCCCCCCAAAAAAAAATTCATATGTTGAAATTCTGACCCTCGAGGTGATTGTGTTAGGAGGTGGGGGCCTTCTGGAGGTGATTAGGTCATGAGGGCAGAGCCCCCATGATGGGATTAGTGTCCTTTATAAAAGGGATCTCGTGGAGTTCTCTCATCCCTTCCAACATGTGAGGTGACAAAGAAAAGAAAAGTGTCCAGGAAGCAGACTCTTAGCAGACATCGAGCATGCCAGCGCCTTCGTCTTGGACTTCTTATCCTGCGGAACCATGAGAAATAAATGTTTGTTATTTATAAGGTGCTGCCTGTGGGTTTCTGTTAGAACATCCCCGACAGACTAAGACACCTGCCAAAGATGATGCTTACATGCCGTCCAGACACCAAAGGCTAACATCAAGCCTTTACAAACTGGACTTCCACGGTTCTCACTGAGAAAAAAACAAATGCAAAGCCCAGTTTAATTTTTGGTAGGACACAACAGCCCGGCTGAGTCCATATTTCCCACACACAACATATCGGAGCCGAGAAGGGAAGAGGAACTAGAGAGCGTAGAGGACAAGCTAAAGCCATATGTTATAGGGGGAAGTGCCTCTAGGAAGTGTTTTGTTCTGGAAATATGGGCCATATCTCCAAAGTGCCAAATTAACTGAGGGGATTAGCGCTATAATTCAAGGTTTCCAATTACTTTCGCTAGAAAGAAATATCCTGCTGATTGTACAAAAAGGTTTTCTGCGACTTGAGTAATGTGGGTAATTGCCTCAATTCTCGATTACATTTTGACTCTATCAACGCCAGCTAGTCAGCAATGTGTGAACTAACTCAACTGTAAGTATGTTGGCAAGGTAAAGGTTGTCTTCTTCCCACATGAGTCAACTCCGCATTGCTCACCGTTAGCTCATCTCCTGCCGCCGAGCAGCCTGCAGCAGTGGAGAACAGCCAGCGGCTGTCGTGGATGCGCCAAAGGCTTGTGCTTCTCAGGGCACTGCATGACCCACAGGCCCCCTAACTTTGGAGACATGCCATCACCCCAGCACTGGCTTTCTGGGGCAGGGTCTTCACCAGCACTGCTCTCTGGGCAGGGGTTTAGATGATGCGATTCTGCAGATATCCATCTTTTACTTGAGGGCGTATCGCCTTGCTAAACGAGGAAGCCAGACGACCTTTGGGGTTCCCTCGGTCTCCAGGGCAGAGAAACACACATACACTCAGCTTACACAGCTTCGCCTGGCCTTCCGACAGCTGCCATCCAACAGCAAGAACAGCCTGAACGCCTGGCAACCCCCAGTACCAGTGGGTGCAGATCTCATTGCCCCCTGACCCCCCCACCCAGTGAAAGGTGTGGTGACCTCTCCAGCTTGAGACCACCAGCAAAGACAGCAAAGAGCTGAACACCCAGTGAGGGGGCAAAGGGTACAGCACTGAGGTTAAGCTCCACCGAGAAAAATGAAGAACAATGTTTCAGTGACCTTGGCCCAACCCTCTGTCCCTGTCTTGGAGAAATTCCAAGCTTTTAGCCTTCAGAGCAAGTTCTGGCAGAAGGCTAGTGTGCGTGGATGCTTCAGAAATTCATGAAAGTCTTTCCCTCCTTGTGGCCCCAGGGCCCCTGGAAAAGGATGGGAGCCAGGGGCGGCACCAGGATGATGGATGGGGGGTCCACGTGGGGGAATGAAAGAGAAAAGCGGAACAGCACTGTGAGGAGAGGGAAGGCCGTGTCATCATCGACCTTCGTCCAGCCATGGGTGTTTCTTGCAGTGTGCATTGTGGGGAGTGGGCGAGTGACATGTAGGATTATGGGGGACCAAAGGAGAATGAGAAAATATGATTTGTGTCATTTATTTTGCCCAGGGTCTAGCTAGGGAGTGGCCAAGAAGCTCCCAGAGGCCATGGACTTGCTCCTTTGCATCAAAACCCAGTAGAGACATTTTGATTTATAGCTAAAAGGGTTGCAAAAGAAAGGAATTGCCATTAAAAAAAAAGAAGAAGAAGAAGAAGAGGCTTTCTAATTCTCTCTTCAGAGCAAAGAGCCTAAGACAGGGAATGCAGAATCCTCCATCAAAAACCAAACTGCTATCTTTGTGGCAGCCGTGTATGAGAGAGTGTATCTGTGTGCCGTGCGGGTGCCCATGTGCGGGAGCGGGTGCTGCAGACTGGGTAGAAGAGAATCTTTGTTTTGTATTTGGGTGATTTGCTTGTTTTCATAATTGGGAAATACCAGCACCTTGCTACCCACCCCAGTCTACCCAATCCTTGACGTTCCTGTGTTAAGAGCAATAAGCTTGAAAAGACCAAAGAAAGAATGTAGACCAATTCATAACTGCTGTAAAAGTTGGGGTGATGAACCCAAATTCCTGATTTTTGCATAGAGCACATTCACTGAAGTTTAGAAATGGATCTAAAAATTGTAGTATGCACCTTCGCATAAAAATAATCACGGAGGGGCTATTCTGTGTCAAGCACTGACTGTGCTAAGTTCTAGATACATAATAGTAAACAGAAGTGACAAGGAGCCTCCCCCAAGTAGCCTGAAGTCTAGCTAGGGAGAAAGACTTTGAACAGATTATGTGTAATTTAAAATGTAGATAACTGTTGTAAGAAACAATGCAAAAGACCTCAAGAAATAATTGGGGGAGGACCTAGATTTAACTGTGGGGCCCCAAAAGGCTGAGGCCTAAATTATAAGAAGGAGCTAGCCGGCAAAGGGAGAGGGAAGGGAGGTCCTGGAAGAGGGCATGGCTGGAACAAAGCCAGGAGGTAGGAAAGAGATTGTGTATTTGGGGAACTGAAAGAAAGGAACAGTGGAAGGAGACAGAACCTAGAGGTAACTAGAGGCCAGATCATAGCAGGTTTTTCCATCATGGTACCAGTTTTATATTTTGAAAATAGTAGCTTTATAGTGAAAAAACCTGACAGGGGGCGCCTGGGTGGCTCAGTGTGTTAAAGCCTCTGCCTTCGGCTCAGGTCATGATCAGGGTCCTGGGATCGAGCCCCGCATCGGGCTCTCCACTCGGCAGGAAGCCTGCTTCCCCCTCTCTCTCTGCCTACGGAGGTCTGTCAAATAAATAAATAAAATCTTTAAAAACAAACAAACAAACCTGACAGACATCATGTTAACCAACTCACCGAAGTTAACAGGTGTAATGGGGTATGATAATCGTCATCATATGCCCCCTAATAGGAACCCTGGGAAGGACATGTCATCATTTTTTGGTATTCTTGCCTATTATTGCATCGTCTGAATTAATCATGAAAAAACAATCAGACAAACTCAAAATGAGCATTTTACAAAACAAGTGACCCATAATTTTCAAAAACATTAAGGTCTTGAAAGACAAAGCTTGAGGAACTCTTCCAGATGAAGACATGAAGAGAAAAGACAACTAAACGTGGGGTCTGGTTCCAAAAAACGACATTATTGGGACAGTTGGGGGACATTCAACCAAGGCCTGCATATTGGAGAAGACTATTGCATCACTATTAATTTCCTGAACTTGACGGTTGGACTGCAGTTTTGTAAAATGTTATCATTTGGGGACGCCAGGTGAAAAACCTACAGGAATTACCTGTACTGCTTAAGTTTCAGATTTCATAGGTATAATAATGGCAAGCCCTTAATGGGTTTTGACAAAAGGACTGTCTGGCTCTAGCTTAGGTCTTTACACGTCACTCTGACCGCTGTGTGGGTAATGGCTCGAAGCAGGACCAGCAGGAGGCTGTCCCGGCGGCAGGAGACTTGAGCGAATGGCTTCATTTCTCTGGGCCGATCTTCCCGGCTGTCAAATGAGAGGACTGAACTGTCTGTATTTACCAAGGCAGGTTCACGACTTACCTGCACTGGAATCACCTGGGAAACTTCAAATATTCAGGTCCCTGGGTCCCACCCCTTCCTGCCAGTCTGTAAGGTGTCCCAGTCAGCTCGAGCTGCCATAACACAACACCAGAGACTGGAGGGCTTAAATAACACTTACATCTCATGGTTCTGAGGCTGGCAGGTCCCAGTGAAGGTGCCAGCCCGTTAGGTTCCTGGTGAGAGCTCACTTCCTGGCTTGCAGATAGTTATCTTCTCGCTGTGTCCTCACGAGAGGGAGAGAAAGAGGGAGAGGCAGGGGCGAGGGTAAATGTCTCAGATAAGTGCGTGAGCCTTTTTACCCGGTGCACGAGTCTCCTCCCATTACAGTCTGTTCCAGGGACCACGCCTTCGTGTCTTGCTTCTAAGACATAGTCCCTTCCTTGATTTTCTTTGTCCCCCAGCGCCAGCAAAGGGCCTGCTCCCGCACTCACAAGTGCTTGAATGGATGATTGCAGAGCTGTGACTGCGTGTGACAGTGAAGGGAGGAACTCGGGGAGGGTTCAGGTGGAAACGAGAAAGCTGCCCGAGGATGTCTGGGCAACTTTCTCGTTTCCACCTGAACCCTCCCCGAGTTCCTCCCTTCACTGTCACAGACATCCTCGGGCAGTCAGGGCTCACTGGGACAGCTGAGACGGGCCTTCTTGTGTACTGGACGATACGGCAGATGCCTCCTGTGCTCACCTCACCTTGAACTCCAGCTGCAGGTGTAGACAGAAGCCCCAAGGAGCTCTCACTCAGTCTATTGTCTGCCCGAGGACCTTACCTTCACCCCGCACCTCTCAGAGACCTGGCAAGGAGCACCCCCTGTCCACTTCCATGCAGAGCTTGGGAGTTCCGGGAGCAGTTACTATCCTCAGGGCAACCCAGAGTGATAGACACGGGGCAGACGCTCCTCCAAGACCTTGAATGGACGGTTCTGCTCCAGCAGCTCAGAAGGGCTGAGGACACTGGTCCCGTTGCCCCCAGCAGTGACCAGCCAAGCATCCCTCCCTTCTACTGGCTTCTCTGCCTTGCTTCTTTCACTCTCCCGGGCCCTCACTTCTAGTCTTTGACTTTGAAAAATGAGGCCGATTAAGAAGACCTCTGTCTCTCTTCTCTTCTCTCTAGAAGACAGCAGAAAGTAGACTGGAGGCAGAAAGGAAGGGAGGTTAGAAAGCCAAAAGGAGGAGGGACATCACTGTTGGGGGCGGTTACGTGCACGATGTGTGTGATTCAGGGAGGAGCTTGGAACCGGAACGAGTGGACAGATCATGGATGAGTGAACGCGGGTCCCGGCCCCACACTGGTTATCAAATGCTATAAATGTGGCGGGAGGAGCCGGGAAGAGGGACCCTACTGAACCGCCGGAGCACAAACACGGGAGCCTCAGCAGCCCCAGACAGTCACCTACGCCGCAGACTCCTGTTCAATCATGGGATGCGGGGACACCTGGGGGCTCAGTTGGTTAAGCGTCTGCCTTGGGCTCGGGTCATGATCCCGGGGTCCTCGAACTGAGTCCCACATCGGGCTCCCTGCTCAGCGGGAAGCCTGCTTCTCCCGCTGCCTGCTGCTCCCCCTGCTTGTGCTCTCTCTCCCTCTCTCTCTGACAAACAAATAAATACAATCTTAAAAAGAAATAACTGAAGCGGCATTGCCAGAGCCATCCGTCTCAAAGCCCTGTCTCTCTAGCTTTCCAATCAGCTTCATCGGGCTTGATCAGTCCTCAGTAAGAGGACGGTTGTGCCACCTTCGTGATGCATGTGCTGAGGACATGAATATGTAAGCAGTTCCGTATTCACATTAATTAGCAGCAGTAGCCTGGAAATGCTTGGCATAACCCCGGGAAGCACTAATGGAATTGTGTATCTTTTCCTCCTGTATGAGCAGCCGAGAGTCATGCATAATGGAGAAGCGGAGAGTGCAGCTGGCGGCAGGCCGGATCACAGGAGATGATTTCCACTTGTTTTTTATGATCGTGAAGAACTACCGTCCTGTCAAGCCCCGAAAGCAAATACTATCCTACAGCCCCAGGGGCGTGGAAGCAGGCAGAATCATGCTACATAACAGTAAATAACTAGCCCGCTTAGAGGCCCCGACGCTGGGCCCTTTATTGATGTTTGATCCACGAGTAGAGTGTCTCGGGGGGTGTGTGCAGCGGCGACAGAAAGCAGGTGTTACCTGACGTGTAGGAGGCTGGAGGAGACGCATGAGTTGAGCCCTTCTCCGCTGGGGCAGAGGGCTGGTCCGTCCAGGAAGCAGCGCCCGGACGGTGTTGCCTTCTAGTCTTGAATTGTTCAGTAGTGGCCGCTGTCCCCCTGCTCCCGGAGCCTCCACCGTGGGTTAGAAGGCAGAAGCTCATCAAGGAAAATCCCAGAAGCCTCCTTACTTTCACCCGTTCTCCCTCACCTTCCTTCTCTCAACCACTGTGGGTTTTGGAGTTACTGTTTTGTTTTGTTTTGTTTTGTTTTAACAGGTTTATTGACATATAATTCACATACCATATAACTCACCCACTTAAAGTGTATAATTCAATAGGTTTGGTATATTACATTATTCGTTTTTTAAGCTTTTATCCATTCATTTGTCAGAGAGACAGCATGAGCATAAGCAGGGGGAATGGCAAGCAGAGGCAGAAGGAGAATGAGACTCTCCACTGAACAGGGGGCCCAATGCAGAGCAGTCCCAAGGGCCTGGGATCATGACCTTAGCCGAAAGCAAACATTTAACCAACAGAGCCACCAGGCATCCCACATTATTCATTTTTTTTAAGTTGTGAAATATGTGTAACATAAAACCTTTCATTTGAACCATTTTGGGTAAGATCATTTTTATTATCATCAAATATATATAACATGAAATTTTCTGCTTTAACAATTTTTTAAAAAGATTTTATTTATGTATTTGACAGAGAGAGAAAGAGCACAAGCAGGGGGAGTGGCAGACAGAGGGAGATGGAGAAGCAGACTCCCAGCTGAACAGGGATCCTGATGTGGGGTTCCATCCCAGGATCCTGGGACCCTGGGATGGTGACCTGAGCCGAAGGCATATGCTTAATGGACTGAGCCACCCAGGCGCCCCAGTTTTAACCATTTTTAAGTGCACAGTTCTGGACCATTAAGTATTTCGCACTGAGCAACCATCACCAACATCCATCTACCAAACTCTTCATATATAATATATAAACTCTCTGTCCAGGAAGCAATAATTCCCCATCCTTCCCTTTTCCTCTCACCACCCACCCCCCAGCTCCAGGTAAGCACTAACCAATTTTCTGTCCCTCTGAATTTGCCTATTCTAGATATTTCATGTCAGTGGAATCATAAAACTTTTATCATTTTGTGTTTGGCTTACTTGACTCAGCATTATATCTTCAAGGTTCATCTCTGTTGCGATGTGTGTTAAAACTTAATTCCTTTTTATGGCTGATGAATATGCCATGGTATGTATGCACGATTTTTGTCCATCCATTCATTGACTGATGGGTACTTCAGTTGCTCTCGCCTTTTGCTGCTTATGAATAACGCCGCAGTGAACACCGGCCCCCAAGTATCTATTTGAGTCTCTTATCAGTTCTTTCATATACATAGCTAAAAGTGGGATTGCCAGCTCATATGTTCAGTTAGCTTTTTGACGACCCACCAAATTGTTTTCCACAGCTGCACCCGCTTGCAGCCCCATCAGCAACATGGAAGGGTTCCAGCACACTTCTTATTTTCTGTTCAGAGTTGGGTTTTTGTTTTGTTTTGTTTTTTTAAAGATTTATTTATTTATTTATTTATTTATTTGACAGACAGAAATCGCAAGTAGGCAGAGAGGCAGGCAAAGAGAGAGGGGGAAGCAGGCTCCCTGCTGAGCAGAGAGCCTGATGTGGGGCTCGATCCCAGGACCCTGGGATCATGACCTGAGCCAAAGGCAGAGGCTTAACCCACTGAGCCACCCAGGCACTCCTGGAGTTGTTTTTTTAATTATAGCCGCTGTAGTAGTGTGAAATGGTGTCTCATGGTTTTGACTTGCAATGTGCTGTTGACTAGTAATACTCAGCATGTTTTCATGTGCTCATTGGCTATTTGTAGATCTTCTTTAGAAGATGGAGAAGGGTAGTAGTTTGCTAGGACTGCCGTAACAGTACCACAGACTAGGTGGCTTAAGCAAGAGCAATTTATTTTCTCGCAGTTCTGAGAGATGGAAGTCTGAGTTCAAAGTGTTGGCAGATTTGCTTTGTAGAGGGCTGTCCTCTCCCCATGTCTTCATGGGGTCTTTTTTCTGTGCCTACCTGTGTCCTAATCTCTCTTTGTAAGGACACTTGTCCTACTGTATTAAGGCCCATCCCAATAACCTTATTTACTCTTCATTACTTTTTTAAAGACCTTATTAAATATTGTCACATTTTGAGATACTAGGGTTAGCATGTCAACATATTAATTTGGAGGGAGGGGACACAATTCAGCAAATGTCTATTTAAATCCTTTGTCCTTTTTTTTTTTTAATTGGGTAGTAACCACTGTGAGTTTTGATGTTGACTGTGTGGTTTTATCTTTTATAGGTAAAGGTAGGGATAGAATAGGAGAGAGGAAGGTTATTACTAGGTTTTAAATCTTGAGATGTTTTATTTGATTGGGTGTTAGCACACTCACACCGTCCCAAAGAGCATTTTCCCACTTTTCCGTATGGAGTTCCAACCATACTATCTCTCACTAGAATAATGCAATAACATCCATCAGCAGCAAGCAAGAAATCTACAATATTATGCCTGAATCATAGCAAATCAGTTTTCAAATGCTTGCTATCCTGTAACTTACTTAAAGGCAAGTGTCATTTCTTACTCAGCTTTGAGTCTGGCTCAGCATCGGAGTTCCAGGCCATGACAGCATTTTCTCACGTGATAGACACAGTAACCTGTGCCATAGCTCTTCCTGTCCCCACTACACAGATGAGGAAACAGAGGCTCAGAGGGATGGAAGGGCTCGCCCAAGTTACGCAGTAGGTAGCGGAAGGTAAGTATGGACCTGGATCTAGCCAACTCCTTCCACCCACTGTGATTCCTTTCTCCATAAAGGCAGAAATGGGGTATGAGGGCACAGTAAGCAAACAGCATTGAATCTACTGAGATTTCTGAGTGAGCCGAGCTCATCTCCAAGGACTGAATGCTTACCATTGTCTGTCTTCACAATAGTTTTTTTTTTTCCTTTCCATACTTCCTAACTTCTTATTTTAAGTCTTGCTAAAATCAAGGGAGATTGCATCTCTTAGGCTCTGCCTACCAAAAGCTTTAACAAAAGAATGGGTTCTGAATGAAACTGTGCAATGTATTAACCTGTCTCCTGTCTCCAGTGGGAAGTAAAAGAGCTTTGTAATCAGGTCAGTCTCTGCATCGCACTTCAGTTTTACACAATCATCTTGGTATTGTTACTATAAGCTACAATTATTCTTTGAAGTAAGGTTTTCTAACGTCAACATAAAGGAATAATATTTTAAATTCTCATGTACAAATCAATTAAGTAGATATTATAATAACAGACAAGAACTCAAGTGCAGTCAATATGCTACAGTCATGGTAATTGTAATAGAGACAGAGGATTTTTTTTTTATATAAAAAATAATGGGGGCCCCTGGGTGTCTCAATCAGTTAAACATCTGCCTTTGGCTTGGTGATCCCAGGGTCCTGGGCTAGAGTCTTGCATTGGATTCCCTACTCAGCGGGGAGTCTGCTTCTCCCTCTGATCCTCCCCCCTCTCGTGCTCTCTCTCTCTCTCTGAAATAAATAAATAAAATTTAAAAAATAAAAATAAAAAAATAACGGAATGGGGAAAAAGGTTACAGATGACAGTTTCAATATACCAAAATGTTGAAAACAGTCAACAATTATTGTACTTTTTTCTTAAGATCTTATTTATTTATTTGACACAGAGAGAGCAAGAGAGAGCACGAGCAGGGGTAGCAACAGAGGGAGAAGGACAAGCAGACTCCCCACTGAGCAGGGAGCCCGACATGGGACTCGATCCCAGGCCCCGGAGATCTGAGCTGAAGGCAGACACTTAAATGACTGAGCCACCCAGGTACCCTGATTATTATACTTTTTAAAAAAAATTCTCAGTCTAAGACAATGATAACAACAAGCACAAATTATCCATACAGGTTTTTAGCCCTCTGCTGATGAGATGAATTTTTCTTTTTTTCTTTTTGTTTTTTGTTTTTTGTTTTTTGGTTTTTATTTTCCTTTTCTTTTTCTTTTCTTCTTTTTTTTTTTTGTTTTTCTTTTTTCTTTTCTTTTTTTTCCCCCAAACATCTAGGTAGGCCTGGACTAGTCTTGTTAATGGACAAAGAAGCTTCTGTAGACAAGTCACAGCCCAACTTTATGGCACTCTCAGCCAGCTGCTTCACAAGGAGAAGGTGTCTTGTTAATGGACAAAGAAGCTTCTGTAGACAAGTCACAGCCCAACTCTATGGCACTCTCAGCCAGCTGCTTCACAAGGAGAAGGTGTCTTACTTACCCTTTATTGCTCCCTTGCTAGTAACCTGGGTCATGGTGTATCCAGTCATTGCTCTCTTAACACATTTGATAAAGTTTAATGGGCAGTTTTTCTCCAGTGGCGCCATTGAGCAGCAGTCACCAAACTTACTGGATAAAGAAGAAATTTTTCTAAGGGATTTTGCAAATATTACGTGTTCTTCCCTTGCTGAGGTATTTCTCCTTTGAGGAAGGGCCTACAGAACCTCCTGGTAACTTGTTGAATAATTAGAATTTGGGGGGCCCCTGGGTGGTGCAGTCCGTTGAGCCATCAACTCTTGGTTTTGCCTCAGGTTTGATCTCAGAGTCTTGAGACCAAGCCCTGCATGGGGCTCTGGTCTCAGCCAGGAGCCTGCTTGAGATCCTCTCTCCCACTCCCTCTGCCCCTCCTGCTCATGCTCTCTCTCTCTCTCTCCAAAACAATAAATAAATAAATCTTTAAAAATAGTAAGAATTAGAATTTGTTCATTCCAGCTTTTTTCCCCCCAAGGGGAAAAAGTAATCACATGTGTAGAATGTGTGGGTGACATCCTTGGTTCGTAAAGGAGCATTTCACCAAGGAAGTCCCATAACGCCTTTTCGTGTTTGTATGTGTTTTCCTTGTGTGCTCTGCTTTACTTTATGTTCTCCCCAGGCTAGTGGCTCAGTGGGGCACAGGCCATCAGCACGGGGTGGGGTATGTTAAGAAGACACATTACAACTGGGTGCCAGAACGACCTCTGTAAGGGCCTACTTAGCCAGAGCGACTCCATCTCGGTTAAACAGCCATTTTGCTGTTTGTGCAGTAAAACTTAAACTGACCCTTGCCCCCCACCCCCAGAGGAACTTACTTAAAAGAAAGTCTGGGAAACCAGTAAAATATGGTCAGCCAGTTCCTAATAACAGAGCCCAGAATAGAAGGACGAGACAGGCCAGGTAGAGACATCCAATCAGTAAAAAGCACACATACTATCTCCCTAACCACCAAAGAATGTAAACCCCACCTTTTGGGTGCCAAACTTGGGTGCCAATTCTGACCAGAGTGATAGGCTAGTTCAAACAGCTACTATAGGGTAAATTGTAATTCAATTGACCACCCCCGTGTGACCTAACATGACTATGCAACTTTCTCTGTGTGTTACAATCTCATTGGCCACCTGTGTGTGGCCAGGCTCAACCACATGGCCTTTGCTCTATAAAAGCTAGTCTGTGAGGCTGGGGATTGTCGCTCTCTCTGTAAGAGACAGCCCCGACCAGTCGGTTTGATTCTCAATACTGATGCAAAATAAAGCTTTGCTTGACCTTCGCTTAGTATCAGTCTCGCTCCTTTGATAACAGACCCCATCACCTCTTAGTAACATGTTCTCAACATGGTCATATACTCAGGACCATTTTATAGTCTAAATCACACATGTTGTATCAAAATCATCTGGTCCATAGTTTCTGTAGTTCTCCTAATGAGGGACTCTGTGAGTTCAGTAACAAGTGGGAGAGGATTAACTTTTCCAATCAGGTTGCACAATTGCTCACAATGCTTGATTCAAAGTCTGGCTGCATATGTGGGCTTCTAAGAACAGGGATTCCTACATAATGGTCTGGGTTGGGCAGCCAAGACGTTCCCCTTTCTCTTACTCATTTTCTTACTCTATTTCCCCCTTGATCCCATTCAACCAGTGGTCTATCCAAAAAATTATAAATATATATGTACAAAAATTTATTGCCATTTTTAAAATTTATCTTTTAAAGGATGTATATCACAGTTTGCAAGTGATAAATATACAATATTCTTCCTTATAAATTTTAGTCCGTTGATTCTCACAGAACACTGCTCTTGATCTTTTGCCAAACTTGTGTCTACATCAACCCGTGGTGGCAACTGATAAGCAAATGTAGTTTTGACAAGAATATTAGTTGATGTTTCTATTTACATTAACAAGGAAGGTGACACAGTCCAGACATTTAGACTTTCACTTGGTCATCATTGACATTATTGACTTCCTTGTTGAATCAGATCATTTTCTTTTTTTTTTTAATATTTTATTTATTTTATTTGACAGAGAGAGAGGTCACAAGTAGGCAGAGAGGCAGGCAGAGAGAGGGAGAAACAGGCTCCCCACTGAGCAGAGAGCCCGATACGGGGCTCGATCCCAGGACCCTGAGATCATGACCTGAGCCGAAGGCAGAGGCTTAAACCACTGAGCCACCCAGGCGCCCCGAATCAGATCATTTTCTAGTGCAGGAAGAATATTTCCTCAAAATTTGGTGCTGTTCACAATGGAATGGCTACAGATGTGACAATCTTAAAATTTAATCTGCATTATTACTATTTTCTCCATCCCTTATGTCTAGACAGTCATTAAACCAACAAATCAAACCCAAACTTGCAGCAATTGTCAACTCCGATTTTATAAATACTCCCACCATTGCAGACTTCGAGCTACCAAAGTGACATTGAATGTGAACTTAGGAGAGAGGCACAGTAGCACACCATTTTATACTATTCGTATCAGACAAATACAGTAGATGCTAAAACCTCAAAAGGTTAGACAGGAAAGAGGAAGTGATGAGTTTGGTTTTTTTACTCTAACTGATTTAATTATAATGTATACAATTTAATTTTTAATAACGGCTGTGTTTAACAACTGGTTCTCAAAATGTCTGGATTTAGCTCTAAGTTCTTACAGGCTGGTAGGAGCCAGCTTTCGCATGCGACTGCACCCAACTCACAAAAGGTTACATTACCGGCCAACGTTAGCAGGGAATGCTTTAAACTACAGGTAATGGTATTTGGTTAAGAAGGGCTAGATTTAGCTCCAGGAGGCCAAGGATCTGTGTTCATCGAGATCTGTTAAAGTGCCTCGAACAGCTCCAAACACATTAGACACGCTTAGTAAACTTTGCTGAGTTGAATTTGTTGAAATAACAGAGGCACTTTGTTAGCACACACAGTGAGAAGTCTCGATGCAGGTGTTTCCAAAGCTGATCCGTCCAGGGCACTGGATCAACCACCCTGGGAGGTTCTGGCCTTCTCCTTATGGCTGGCAAGGTGTCTGCCACAGCCCAGCTCAGACCCTCACGGCCTGACATCAGGGGGAGGAAACAGTGATAACCATGCTGTAAGCGACATGTCCTCAAAGGCTTTCCGGTTTTCTCAGGCAGGTCCAACACGATCAGTTGCAAGGAGGCTGAGATAGCAGAAGCCCCCTTTTTTGGACCCTGTGATGGGAAATACATGAAGAAAAGGAAAAATAATTTCCTTGGTTTCCTACTGGGCCAATTCAATGCTAGGAATCAAATAGTACAAGTATTTATTTTGGTTCACGTGTCATCTGAATGTAATCATTGCTCTGAAATTTTCTATTTTTATTCAGCTCCTTGAAGTATTGTTTTAAAATAAAATGTGAGGGGTGCCTGGGTGGCTCAGTGGGTTCAGCCTCTGCCTTTGGCTCAGGTCATGATCTCAGGGTCTTGGGATCGAGCCCTGGCATCTGGCGCTCTGCTCAGCAGGGAGTCTGTTTCCCCCCACCCCCTGCTCCTGCCTCTCTGCCTCCTGGTGATCTCTCTCTCTCTGTGTCAAATAAGTAAATAAAATCTTAAAAAATAAATAAATGAAATTTGAAAATAAAAAAGGTTTGTAGGGGCGCCTGGGTGGCTCAGTGGGTTAAGCCGCTGCCTTCGGCTCAGGTCATGATCTCAGGGTCCTGGGATCGAGTCCCGCATCGGGCTCTCTGCTCGGCAGTGAGCCTGCTTCCCTCCCTCTCTCTCTGCCTGCCTCTCTGTCTACTTGTGATCTCTCTCTGTCAAATAAATAAAAAATTTTAAAAAAAATTAAAAAAAAAAGGCTTGTATCAGATTATCGCAAATCAGTTTTCTGACATAATAACATAACTACAAAGAAAAAAATCCCTTGTAAAAATGCCCTAGCCCATAAAACATTCAAATAAAATAACAACAAATACAGTGACATTCTGCAGAGAATTTGAGCAGTTTTTAGAAGTATATTCTCCTGGATTTTGATCCACATTAGTATTACTAACAAAGAGAACAATTGAAAACTATTCACACTCAAAATCTGTATTCAAGCAACCATCAAATATTTTGAGGCGCCTCCTTCCATCCAGCACTCAGGGAGCCCAAGGGAATAAATGCAGCTTTCTTGGAGCTCCCAAGGCTGGCGGCAGAGATCCTGGTCACTGAAGAAGATTCTTTCCCATCTGTCATGGTCCAGACACATCTGTGTCAGAAAGAATCCCTGAGTGCAGGAAAAGGCAGCAAATAAATGTCAGAATTTATACTGTCTGGGGTTTACTCTTTTCAGACTCAGAAAACAATCATGGGACTTAGAACTACAACAGACTCAAGAGGTTATCTTCTTCGCTTACATTCGAAACTGTGTTCTCCTTGCTGAGGTCATTCTAGAAAATGGTTTTATACAGAAGAAAAAGGATGTTTTGCTCTACACTTCTCTTGTGTGCTGTAAATCTGAAAACAAAACAACCATAATGCCTTCCTTCTCCAAATACGATATAACCATGGGAAGCTCCCCTCCTTTCATTTTGAAATGGAGCACGTATCTTTTTAATTTTTTTTAAATGATGGTAAAAGACATATAAGAAGCACCCAGGTTTCGATCAGGTTATATGTTTATTTAGGGGACTTTCTGGGGTTGCTGGTAGCTTTGTCTTTTCTCCAATGTCTTGAAGACATTTCTAATATTTCTCGTAGCAGCAAGACGCTTACCGTTTTTACTTGGGTGGCCTGTTGGTTTGGGGCGGGTTTCAGGAGGAAGCTTGTGACTTACATCCTAGGCAGACGCTCTGCTACTCAAACCACCCCCTCATTATGCTGCGGAAGAGCTGATAGGAGGGTTCTTGCGAAAGAGAGGGAATATATTCTACATGTGGAAGGCACATGAATTGTTGGGACCAAAAGGAGTCCTCAGCCAAATTGCATTTTCCAAACATGACCACCACAACAGGTCCTGCCTCACGTACTCTTCTCACAGTGAGACCTAGACATCCCTCCCATGGTGGGAGGGTCTCTCCCTCCTCCCCGTGAGTCGGGGTGGGGACATTGACTGCTTCACCAGTATAGTAAGAGGAATTGACTCCTTGTGACTTCCAAGGCTTAATAATGCCACACACACCTGCCTTGGGAAGCTGGTGCTTGGAACTCAGCCGGGATGCCGCGAGGAAGCCCAGACTAGCCCATGTGGGGAGATGCTGTGGAAGAGCACATATGGGTGATTCTAGCCCTGGCCTTGGGTTACCCTGTAGCTTCCAGTCTTCCCAGCTGAGGATCTAGACTACATAGAGCAAAGACAAGCCAGCCCCGTTTCTCTGTCCAAACTCCTGATTGACAGAATCTGTGAACATAATGGAAGGGTTATTTTATACTCCTGAATTCTGTGACAGGTTATGAGACAAGAGTAGCAGAAATGAGTAAGAAATGGGAGCTACATATTTTATTTGCTGGATTTTTCTTTGCCTGTTCCAGGAAAGCTTTCGTGCTTCCTTTCCTTAAGAGTAGACTTTTCTGGAAATGTATGGCTCTTCTGCAGATTACAGCCCAAAGATGGAGAGGCGGAAAATGAGTGTGTGAGAGAGGGTGGGAGGAAAGAAAGAAAACTCTGGGTCAATCAGGAACTCTAAAGAATCTCTTAAAATTACAAAGTAGGCGAGAGTAGATTAAAGAGGAAAAAAAACTGCAGCCCAGGATGAAGGTCGGAGGATTTTGCTAAAAACCTCAGAGGTACCCCAGACCAACCGGGAGGGAATCCAGGAGGAGGCAGCAGCTGAGAGCCACCAAGGCGAGAACAGGAGGGCAGCCCCCGAGCATCCCCCGTCCTCCCCGGGCATGGTAGCAGGCAGCCATGGGGCACATTCTCACTTTCCACAAAGCGGTGGGCACAGGAACTCCGGGAGCAAGAGACAGAGGGCAGGGTCTGGAACGCCTTAAGGACCAGCTGTGAGAGAGTCTGTCCTGACACATCCCAGAAGCTACTGCCATGCTCACTGAAAACAGTGGCAGTTCCTACACCCCCTCAACCAGTCTGCATAAATCGTTGCAACAGATCTGTAACAGGGAATCTTTTTTTTTTTTTTTTTATTTGACAGATAGAGATCACAAGTAGGGAGAGAAGCAGGCAGAGAGAGAGAGGAGGAAGCAGGCTCCCCGCCAAGCAGAGAGCCCGACGCGGGACTCGATCCCAGGACCCCGAGATCATGACCTGAGCTGAAGGCAGCAGCTTAAACCACTGAGCCACCCAGGTGCCCCTGTAACAGGGAATCTTAACATTAAGATACCTAAGCAAGAACCAAATATTTGGGGGGAGCCAACACCATAATGTAGAGGGAAGTGGGAAAATGAACAGAAAAAGGAAAACATATGACTGAAGAAACAGATTGAATAGTGCAATCATAGAAGGGGTTTTTTTTCCCCTTTTATTTATTTATTTTTTTGTTTCTTTTCAGTGTAACAGTATTCATTGTTTTTGCACCACACCCAGTGCTCCATGCAATATGTGTCTTCCCTATTACCCACCACCTGCTTCCCCAACCTCCCACTCCCCGCCCCTTCAAAACCCTCAGGTTGTTTTTCAGAGTCTATAGTCTCTTATGGTTCATCTCCCCTTCCAATTTCCCTCAAATCCCTTCTCCTCTCCATCTCCCCATGTCCTCCATGTTATTTGTTATGCTCCACAAATAAGTGAAACCGTATGATAATTGACTCTCTCTGCTTGACTTATTTCACTCAGCATAATCTCTTCCAGTCCCGTCCATGTTGCTACAAAAGTTGGGTATTCATCCTTTCTGATGGAGACATAATACTCCATCGTGTATATGGACCACATCTTCCTTGTCCATTCGTCCATTGAAGGGCATCTTGGTTCTTTCCACAGTTTGGTGACCGTGGCCATTGTTGCTATAAACATTGGGGTACTGATGGCCCTTCTTTTCATTACATTTGTATCTTTGGGGTAAATACCCAGTAATGCAATTGCAGGGTCATAGGGAAGTTCTATTTTTTTTTAAAGATTTTATTTATTTATTTGACAGACAGAGATCACAAGTAGGCAGAGAGGCAGACAGAGAGAAAGGGGGGAAGCAGGCTCCCCGCTTAGCAGAGAGCCCGATGTGGGGCTCGATCCCAGGACCCTGAGACCATGACCTGAGCCGAAGGCAGAGGCTTAACCCACTGAGCCACCCAGGTGCCCCGGGAAGTTCTAATTTTAATTTCTTCAGGAATCTCCACACTGTTCTCCAAAGCAGCTTCACCAACTTGCATTCCCACCAACAGTGTAAGAGGGTTCCCCTTTCTCCACATCCTCTCCAACACATGTTGTTTCCTGTCTTGCTAATTTTGGCCATCCTAACTGGTATAAGGTGGTATCTCAATGTGGTTTTAATTTGAATCCTAGAGGAGAACATAGGCAGTAACCTCTTTGATATCAGCCACAGCAACTTCTTTCAAGATATGTCTCCAAAGGCAAAGGAAACAAAAGCGAAAATGAATCTTTGGGGCTTCATCAAGATCAAAAGCTTCTGCACAGCAAAGGAAACAGTCAACAAAACCAAGAGGCAACCCGCGGAATGGGAGAAGATATTTGCAAATGACAGTACAGACAAAAGGTTGATACCAGGATCTATAAAGAACTCCTCAAACTCAACACACACAAAACAGATAATCATATCAAAAAATGGGCCGAAGATATGAACAGCCCTTCTCCAATGAAGACATACAAATGGCTATCAGACACATGAAAAAATGCTCATCGTCACTAGACATCACAGGTTTTTTTTAAGACATGTAACTATACCGAAGGTTTAAAGAAACAGCACAATCAAAAGAATAGATAGAACTAATAAAAGCTGTTGAGCATTAAAATCATACTTGTTGAAATTGAAAACTTAATATGATGCCTTGAGAAGCAGAATGGGCACAGCTGAGGAGCAAATCAATTGGAAAATGAAGCCATAGAATTTGCTCAAAAGACACAAAATTAAGAGACTTCATAGAATAAATCTAATTCCAGCAACCATTACAAAAAGGAATTACAAAAGAGCCTCGAGGAAATAAAAACAAAATGTAAAGAAATAATTGATTAGAAATTTACAGAACTGAAGTAAAACACGAGACCTCTGGAAGAACTCATTACCCAGTAAGATCATTTTTTTTAAAAATCATTCAGACACCATTGATACTAGAGAACAGTCATGTCCTTGTAGCTTAGCTCTTGGGATCAAGAACCAAGACCACCTGTTTCAACATGACTTATTTGTTCGAGGAAATCCCTGCCCTGATAGATAAGGCTGTAAATCAATAAATACTTGCTGTTTACCTCCAAAAACTCCTGAAAACCAATTTGTCTGGGCAAAGGATGTGTGCATCTGGGCAAACACTTTTCCTCTCGGAACAATAGTGTTTACACCTGAACAAACAGCTCATTTATCAACAACAGTTTATACATCAATATTTGCTTTGAGCTTCGCTGTGTCCACCAAACCTAAACTATTCATTAGGAATTTTGCTCAATCCTGATCCTAATCAGTTCCCTACCCCGGCTCCAGAACCCTATAAATATCTTCCCCCTGAATTTCCCCTTCTGAGACACTGCTAAGAACCTCTCATGGTGATGGTCTCCCTTCCTACAGTAGGTTTAATAAACTCAGCTTGGCTTTATCAAAAAGTTACTTTCAGTAGACATTTTGGGGAGTGGGCTACTGAAAAACCCATGGAGAAACTTCACTGAAATAAAAAGAACACCCTAAAACCTTCTAGAGAGGTAGAAACTGATTATCTGCAAAGGAAGAAGAATCTGGTTGATGTCAGGCTTCGTGGCTACAACCGTGACTACAGAAGGACACTGAAGCTATTACCTTCAGTATCTAAAGGAGAACAACTTTGGGCCTAAAAATCTATACTGAGACAAACTATCCTTTAAAACAGATGTCAGCAAAGTATGGCCAGTGGCCAGCCACCTGTTTTTATAAGTGAAAGCTTCTTGGGTCACAGCGTGCCCATTTACTTAATCTGTTGCCTTTATATACATAGTCTGTGGCTGCTTGCACTGCAAGGGCAGAGTTGAGGGGCTGTAACTGAGACCGTATGGCCTGCGAGCCTAAAACACTTATTATTTGTAACATTTTAAAAAGTTTCCTAAATGTGGGGCGCCTGGGTGGCTCAGTGGTTAAAGCCGCTGCCTTCGGCTCAGGTCATGATCTCAGGGTCCTGGGATCAAGTCCCGCATCGGGCTCTCTGCTCAGCAGCAAGCCTGCTTCCCTCTCTCTCTGCCTGCCTCTCTGCCTACTTGTGATCTCTCTCTGTCAAATAAGTAAATAAAAAATCTTTAAAAAAAAAAAAAGTTTCCTAAATGTTCATCATCACTAGCCATCAGGGAGATTCAAATCAAACCACATTGAGATACCACCTTACACCAGTCAGAATGGCCAAAATCAACAAGTAAACAACAAGTGCTGGAGAGGATGTGGAGAAAGGGGAACCCTCTTACACTATTGGTGGGAATGCAAGTTGGTGCAGCCACTTTGGAGAACAGTGTGGAGGTTCCTTAAGAAATTAAAAATTGAGCTTCCCTATGACCCTGCAATTGCACTACTGGGTATTTACCCCAAAGATACAGATGTAGTGAAAAGAAGGGCCATCAGTTCCCCACTGTTCATAGGAGGAATGGCTACAATCACCAAACTGTGGAGAGAACCAAGATGCCCTTCAACAGATGAATGGATAAAGATGTGGTCCATATATACAGTGGAGTATTATGCCTCCATCAGAAAGGATGAATACCCAACTTTTGTATCAACACGGACGGGACTGGAGGAGATTATGCTGAGTGAAATAAGTGAAGCAGAGAGTCAATTATCATATGGTTTCACTTACTTGTGGAGCATAAGGAATAACATGGAGGACATTGGGAGAAGGAGTGGAGAAGTGGGTTGGGGGAAATCCAAGGAGGAGACAAACCATGAGAGACTGTGGACTCTGAGAAACAAACTGAGGGTTTTAGAGGGGAGGGTGGGAGTTTGGGTGAGCCTGGTGGTGGGTATTATGGAGGGCATGTATTGCAGGGAGCACTGGGTGTGGTGCATAAACAACGAATCTTGGAACACTGAAAAAATACTAATTAATTAAATAATTAATTAATTTTAAAAGTTTCCTGGGGACACCTGGAGGGCTCATCAGTAAAACCTGTGACTCTTGTTCTCAGGGTCCTGAGTTCAAATCCCACATTAGGCGTAGAGCTTACATTAAAAAAAAAAGTTTCCTGCCATCTGCTTTAACCTAAAGACACCTACAGACATAAGCTTTCCTAAAGTTTACCATTCAGTCACCCTTCCTGAAGAGTCACAATGAAAATGATAAGGATAGGGAGAAAGGAGGTTCACGATGAAGAAAGGAGATTTATCAAGGAACAAGTTACAATCATGGTGGTAAAATTAATTGTTGCATTAAAATAAGTATTAAATGTTTAAGTTTCAAGGACGACATCCCATGCAGAGTGGAATTTGAAGGAGACAAGTGAGATTGTGAGTAGGTAAGGGGAACTCAAAAGGCAATAAAGTTTACCTTTTTGTTGGGAATGTGGAGAAGAGAAGATAAAACTAATTCCAAGCAAAGTTTATTATTTCTGTGCTATTTCTAGATAATTATGCATTCTAGCCAATGTTAAGCATTTCAGGGGAAGCATTCCAAGTTTACATATAAGATGTGTACATTTCCAAACCTATAGAAGGGAAAAGCAGAAAACAAACAATACCAGTTAATCCAGTTAAAGCAACTTGAAAGCGTAATTAAGACAATGCAAATAAGACAGCAGGCATAAATCCAAACATGTCTATGAATTTCAGGTACTTTTACTTCAACCTCATGTTTATCGCACGCCTCCTTCTTGACTGGCATTACTATAGGCCCCAGAGACAACAATGAACAGAAGCTCACATCCCAGTAAAGAAACAGACACAAACCAATTAGAAAGGAACATAATCTCACCTAGGGGTGCTATTTAAGAACCAAATAAAGCAGAGGAAAAGGCTGGCGAGTGATGTAACTTGGTCACCTTGGAGGCTACTGAGTCAGTCCAAACAGTATGTGATGGGGGCTCAGATGAGGGTGGTTTTTGTGGAAGTAACAGCAGTGAGAACATCTCAGGGAGATTTTAAAGAGAAAAATGACAGGATTTGCAGACGGAATCTCCGAGAGGTAGGGGTCAGGTTACACTGGCGCATTACCAGGGACACTCAGTTCTGTGTTAAAACATCCAGACAAGCACACCATCAGCCATATTACTTGTAATATTTGAAATTGCTAGCCATCCCTCTGTCACAGGGTTCTTGTCTCACCGACTTGAATGATGAATCTCATGGACAATAAGGTAAAGTGAAGGGAACGTCTACCAAGGGACGGTGAGAACAGAAAGGAAAGCTCTCTAGAGTGAGAGCAGTCCCGAGAATGGGTCGCTGTTGAGGACGTCTATGGCCAGTCTTTCATAGAAAACTGACCAGGGAACTTGGTAAATATCTTGTCTATAACCTTGAGGAAAAGAAGGTGGATTTGTAAATATCATGAAAATATCTCATCTATACTTAAAACAAAGGAGGTAGATTTGTTATGCTCCCTTCTCTCTGGCTAAGAGCTCCTCTATAACATCTCTCCACATGTGGGATTCCTGCGAGCCTGGATCCGTAGTCCCCAGAGCAAGCCTAGTCACATCGCCCCTTCCTGTCTCTTCCTACCTTGCCTTGCCTGTCCCTTACTCACATGAACAATGCAAACTTAAATATGCCAATAAACTCTTGAGCATGGCATCTCACAGCCTAAAGATGGCTCAGACCTGCAAAGGAAGAAATACTCCTCCAGGATAAGGCAAGAGTTCTCAGAAGCTGTTCTAAGGACCTCCGCTGTTGGGCACTCCAGAGCAATTTCCTGTTCTAATTAATAGATGAGCTCTTGAGAGGTCACAACCTACTTTCTGTGCAGGTGTGACTGATGAAAAGCTACGCGGTTGCTTAGGGAACACAGTGATTGATTCAACCTTAAGAAATTAAAGGAAGAAGTGGCCTCCGCAGCTGCCTTGTGGTCACTGGGAAGCGGGAAAGACTCTGTTGACGCTGTATTCGAAGTGAAGCATTTGGTACATCATATCCACAGCCGTCCTTAATGTCCTTTCACAGGCTTTCCATCAAGCAGCCACTTGTAATTACAAAGAGAACTTCGAGTCTTAAATATTTCAAAGTGACATCACTTGGAAGAAATAGTGGAAGTTGGTTTTAGGCTTTATCTTTTTGTTGTTGTTGCAACTTTCTAATAGATAAAAACAATATAAATCATAATTCTGTTTTTCTGAACAGCTTTTCCAGCAGTTTTCACATGGGATATAGGAGAGACGTCTCTTATCTTCCACAATGCTATAGCAAGGAAAGTAGATGATGGCTGGAAAAACCCTTTCCTTCTCAACCTGATGTCTTGTTTTACCAACCAGTTTCCTGGAAAAGTGTTAACAGATTGCAAGAGAATTAAACATAGGACAGTTAGAATGAAGCATAACAAAATGTAACTGATTCCTGCGCCATCGGGTACAAATGCTATCTCCATGAGCTAACTTGATTAACCTGTCAACCACCCAGATCAAGTCAGCTGAGTTAAAAAGTCCCTGAACTCCCTGAACTTGTCAAGAATCCTGCCTTACTGGGTTACTATCCTCTCCTGCTCTTTTTTGGTATCTCTGTCTTCTGGCACTGGGATCACAGATGTCCCTTCCCAAAGATTCAGTCCGACACCCCAGAATTACCCAAGCCACCTCCACCATCAAGCTAGACAAGATCCATCACTCTGTGCTATGGATGGAGGTTGTTCCCCACAAAGTTCATGTGTTGAAGCCTAAAGCCCCTACTGACAGTATTTGGAGGGGGGGTCCTTTGGGAGGTCATTAGGTCTTGAGGATGGGCCCAGTGTTGGGATGAACGCCAACAAGGAGAGGAAGAGACCCAAGCTTGCTCTTTCTGCCGCGTGAGAACACAGCAACAAGAGTCATCTGCAAACCGGAAGAGGATTTTCGCCAGAACCCAACCATGCCAGCACCCTGATCTCAAATTACCACACTCCACAACTGTGAGAAATAAATTCCTATTGCTTAAATCCCTCCCCCACCTGTGGTATTTTTTGTTATAGTAGCCAGAATTTACTAAAATGTCCAATCCCTTCTTACTCTGTATTCATCTTCTATTTCTACTGTAACCAATAACTACAGACGTAGCAGCTTAAAACAATACAAAAATGCATAATCGCTCTTGGAATTCTGGGTGGGCTCAGCTGTTTCTGCTTGGAGTCTCACAGGCAAAATCAAGATGCTGGCCTGCCCGGGCTCTCTCACATCGGGAGGCCCTGGGGGGAGTCTGCTTCCAATCTCCTTGAGGCTGTTGGCAGAATTCACAGCCTTGCAGCTAGAAGACCAAAGTCTGTTTCTGGAAACCTGTCTGAACTCCCCTAAAGCTGCCTGCATTCCTCATCCTGATTCTCCCTCTATCTTCAACCAGACAATGGCCCATGGAATTCTACTCACACTTGGAGCACTCTCTGACTTCTTCTGCCCTTTCTCTCTGGACTCCATCAGAGAAAGTGTTCTGCTTTAAGGACTCATGACCACGTAGGTCCCCCACTCCTTCCCCCACTTGATCCAGGACAGTCCCCCTATCGTCATGTCAGCTGGGTGCTCATTAGAAATCTGTAAAATCTTTTCTGCCACGTCATGTAACATATTCACAGGCTCAGGAATTAGGGTGTGGGCATCTTTGGGGACCGTTCTGTCTACCTCCCCCCCCACGTTTCCTTTGCTGTCAAGCAGATGCAGGATCTGCTGTGCTTAGAGCAAGCCCTCTACACGCAGGAAAACCTCTGCGTGCTGCACCAGCCCTGAAACCAACCTACCACCTTGATTCCTTAATCGGACCCATTGTCCTGCCAGCAACTCAGGTCTCCTTGGCATGAGCACCCATTGGAGAAACCGGTCCTCCTCCCTCCCCAGGAGCTCGCCCACAGGCCGGTGTTGTGCTACAGTTGTGCAGTATTTCAGGAACTGCCTGACACCTCCAAATATCTTTTATCCAACATGCTCTGCCCCAGGATCCAGTACCAGTAATTACCAGAATCTGCCTGTATTCTCTCCCCACCACGGCCACCAAAAAGATTCTCCTCACTATAACTGGTGGCAGGAGAGCAGGAACAACAAGAAGTTGTGAAGTCATGGATTACCTGTATAAACCATATATCAGGACCAGTTCACTTTTTGGTTGGAAAGCCAGTCAATATTTTTAATGAAATTGCATTTTATAATCTCTAGATGTAGGTGATGCATTCCCCCTAAATCTTGCTTGTTTTGAAAAATTTCTCCCCTAAAAGAAATACATTCCAGCTCTCTTTTCTCTAAACCCAGGTAATATAAACACACCAAGAATTGATGTAAAAAAAAAAAAAAAGGTTTGATATTTCCTAACTTCCTTATTTCTATTCTGCTTTCAACTCCTACTCAGTGTATTTCCCTAAGGGAGTCTAACTTCTTACCCGATTCACAGAGAAAATCCTGATACAAAGAACAGCCACAAAATCTGTAATAAGGGAAAGGAAGGGCAAAAGTTCTGCATGGAAGTGTAAGCAAACGTCCTCCTGGACAGCAGCCAGTGGTGGCTAGATAACTGATCTACCTCTCCTGCTCAGTCTTCCATCCCCCCCAAGTCTTAAGTGTTTCCATATACACAGTCCATCCTGTGACCTTGAACACACACCATGTGATATAATTTGTAAGTATTTATTCTGTGGTCCTTGTATTGGTGTTAATTTCATGTAAGTATCCATGACTCACAGGCCAGAAATTCAGATGCAAGAACCCTCCCATCTCTTTATTTACATAAATCAATCTGATTTCTGATTCAGTTCCAATAAAGCAAGTCTGGTAGAAAATGTAACCTCAATCACTTTCAGAGTTTCATGATGTTTCCTTGGAGAGTCCTCAAGGTTATGGAGGTTTGTCACAGTTCTGTGATTGGTCCTCTGGACAAGGGTTATCAGGTTCTCACTTCTTTTTGCATGGCCCAGTGGGAGCCCATCTGCTTAACTAAGCTAAGGGTTGCCCTTCCCATTTCTCCCTTGAGCCCAAGTACTTCTGGGAAGCCATAACCAAAACACCTTCCTCCAAGACTCTCAGACTTCCCTTTACTTTTATCTAAATTCTTTCTAATCATGGTGGAGAGAGGCTCAGATGGAGAGGGGAAAGCTCCATCACACCTCTTGTTCTTCTTCCCCACAGCATCAGATCTCCAAACAGAACAGTCTTAGTAGGGGCTCCTTACCAGAGACCCACAGTCTTATTTCTTCAATATTTTGGGTTTAGAAACAAAACAGTCAGCCCCAACCCTTCTCTGAACAAGGAACATCAGGGTCCACTATCTGTTTGAATAAGCAGAACAATGGGAGAAAATTGGACTGAAACACAAATATCTCAAAATGCTACTTACCCAATAATAATGAAATACACAGCCTTTCTCACTCAAAACAGTTGATGCTCATTTTTTTTCCTTTAAAGATTTTACTTATTTATTTGACAGACAGAGATCACAAGTAGGCAGAGAGGCAGGCAGAAAGAGGGGGGAAGCAGGCTCCCTGCCAAGCAAAGAGTCCGATGCAGGGCTTGATCCCAGGACCCTGGGATCATGACCTGAGCTGAAGGCATAGGCCTTAACCCACTGAGCCACCCAGGCACCCCGATGTTCATATTTGAAAGAGAATGCCTCAAAGTCTAGAGGAGCTCCTGCCAGGTTCAGTGATTCAAGTTTTTCTTGGAGTCCTAAGCTTGGAGGGGAGATCTAAGCCATAGCCGCCAAAACTACTCTTTCCCCTTGAAGGTTAAACAGCATCTCTCCTTTTGTCAAAAACACTATGTACAAAAATTTAAAAGAGAAATTATTTAGGAAAGCAACATCTGCGGGTGTTTTTCAGCTAGTAGCTGCAAGTTTGCATTCCCAACCTTCCCTGACAGAACCGATTCCTCTTTCTTTTATTCCCACGCAGTGTGAAATTTGTATTTTTAGCACTTACTTTATTCTGCCTTCTCTATGTGGCAATACATGAAGACCACCCAAGTAAGAACAGGATAAGGCTACTTAGTTTTTTTTAAGATCTTATTTTATTTATATGAGAGAGAGAGCACATGAGCAAGGGCAAAAGAAATGGAAGCAGACTGTCCTTCTAAGCAGGGAGCCCAACAGGGTCCCAAGACCCTGAGATCATGACCTGCGCTGAAGACAGATGCTTAACCAATTCAGCCACCCGAGCACCCAGAAAAGGCCACTTACTTAGAGCTGGCTGGGACAAGGGAGTGAGCCACCACCACTCGCATTTCACAAAGATGGCAAGAAGGCAGCAGACTGGAAACGCTTTATAATGGAAGACCGGAAGGCTCTAGGGGTGCCCTGATTGGAAGCTGGAGGCCTGGGGAAGCTGGAGGTAGGTCAGCACGAGCAGGGAATCCTGAGCAGTTGGTTAGGGGAGACTGTTTGGCTTATTCTGATTGCTACTAAGGTGGAAGCAAAGACAAAAAAAAAAAAAAATTAAGGAACTGTCAGATATTAATTAAATCCCTGCCACTTGGGGCCAATCATTACGGGGTTATTCTTTGGTTTCCTGGACTGTTTGCCAAAAATAGTGGTCTGACCGCCTACAGGTCTAACTTATAGACAGTAGTCTGCCTTTCTGAGCTGGTTATTGCAGATAGTGGGCTGGTTTCCTGAGCTGGTTGCTGCAGATCTGAGGTCAGAATTTTATTTTTATAGCTTAATGTTTTACCGTAGGTCTGGCCATTGTCCATTTTCTATCCAGTCTCTCATCTATTAGATTTGGCTCTTTATGTTCATGATTTTAAGCTCTTGGAGAACAGAGATCAAATCTTTGTGTTTGTGTTTCCAAGGGCCAGAGTCTAAGACAATTATTTTGAAAATTAAATTGAATCAATTTCACATATATGATTTTGGAAGTAAATTGACTATATTTCATTTTCCTTATTACAGTCATGGGGTTTAATTTTCTTTCCCTTTCGCACAAAATTCTAAATGCGCAGTACTGTACCATCCTCCATTTGAAGCAAGCTCCCTCTGCTAACAACTCTCCAGACTCTACTTGTGGCCGATTTGACCTCAATTACACATCTGCCCTCTCCCCAGCTTTGTATATCTCCCCTTGCCTAGCTGTGGAAATTAAGGTGACAGGTCACCAATGAAATGCAGAATACCATTTGACTGGATTCATGAATCAGTGCCTTATTGTTATGAAACAGAACTGCACCGACCTTTCCCAGGTTGGCTCAAAAACAAGATGCATTTGTATTGAACCAAGTTTTCCTTGTATAGTTTCTTTCCGGAGCATGTTTTCATTGAACTATACATTTCACAGCTTTATTTTGATGGCCTGTGTGGGACTAACATAACCCTCTCTAAGTAAAACAAGATAGGTACTTTCAGGGATCGAAAAGATGGTTTCATGATTTTTAAAAATGGTTCTTTTTTTCTTTTTTCCACGTAGATATTCATGCCCCAAACCTGGATATAATCCTAACCTCTTACCCCTCTGCCATTGCCCACATCCAGATATTGTAATGCCACTATTACCTAAATATTTCAAACACCTCTCTCCTCTTTCTTCCCATTGTCACCACCTTGGTGTGGCGGGCACCGCTCAGTCCCATTCTGGATGGCTACCAGGGCATCTTGCCTGGTGTCCTGGCTCCAGTCAACCCCCCACACTGGCCAAGAGGACTTTTCCACACTGAACATCTAGGCCCATCACTACTCTACTTATATCCTCTCGGGGTTCCTCACTATCTGCCAAATAAGTCAAAATTGTGACCATGGTTTCGGTGTTCTAACAGCCTTCTAACCACTTCTCAGTCTCCACTCTGCCCCTCTAGAAGCACCCAAAGTTAGCCATATGGGACTAGGGACCAGGCTCCAACAGGACCCAGATTCTCTTACTCACTCACTTTTGCACATAATTTCATTCTACTTCATGATTCAAATTAGTGGCTAGATCTTCTTTCCCCGAGACTATTTGGTTTTTGTTCCTAGTGCTTAGCAAAGTACCCGAAGGCAGAACAGGGAGTCACCACCTACTTCTTTGATAACATAAACAGATGCACAATTCACATCACACTCATGTCATCTCCTAAACCAGGAACTCATTACACAGCTTCCCTCCTGGCTTCTTTTTTTTTAATTAACTAATTAATTAATTAATTAATTTGAGAGAGAGAGAGAGCGCACGCACAAGAAGGCAGAGAGGCAGGCAGAGAGGCAGGCAGAGAGAGAGAGGGGGAAGCAGGCTCCCTGCTGAGCAGAGAGCCCGATGCGGGGCTCGATCCCAGGACCCTGAGATCATGACCTGAGCTGAAGGCAGAGGCTTTAACCCACTGAGCCACCCAGGCGCCCCTCCCTCCTGGCTTCTGAACCACCCAGTCACACCTCGGAAAGTGCAGCTGTCAGGGGTTTCCCTCCAGACAATGGTGTGGGGATCTTTATTTGGTAACTGGTTCTCCCACAGGGCAAAGCCCTGATTTGTTTCATTTGCCAATTTCTGCAGTGTAAACTCTCCCACGCCGGACCAGCTACATCATTTATGGGGCCAGCTGCACAACATGTAGGGTTGATTGTTAAAAATTATTCAGGGGGTGCCTGGGTGGTTGGTTCAGTGGGTTATGCCTCTGCCTTTGGCTCAGGTCGTGATCCCAGGATCCTGGGATCGAGCCCCACATCGGGTTCTCTGCTCAGCAGGGAGCCTGCTTCCTCCTCTCTCTCTGCCTGCCTCTCTGCCTACTTGTGATCTCTGTCTGTCAAATAAATAAATAAAATCTTTTTTAAAAAATTATTCAGAATGTCAAGACAGCCATAAGAAAGCATTAAACCAAACATGAGTTCTTGTGCAAAGACAAAGACTTCACACACCTAAGGAGCACTTGCTTTGGCCGGTGAACTCCAAGTTGGGAGATCTGCACCATCAGCTCGTGCACAGGCAAGCCATTTGCAGGATGCCACTGCCTCCAGTACCCAGAGTACTCAGCATCACACAGAAGGCCTTCCCTTTCTACGTCTGGAGCCCCATCTTCCAGTCCCTGCCTCACCTTCCCCTACAGTAAGAATGACCCATTTGTATTCCTCCAAATACACCACGTTTTTCATGCTCTGCTCTTTTGTTCATGCTGTTTCTTCTGACTGTGGTTCCTTCTTCCCACTCGTCCTTCCCACTCCTCCTTCCCAAAATCTTCATCTAAATGGCTCCGGTTCACCCTTCAATGTCCCGAGCAGACAGGAACTTTCTTCTCTGGAACGCTTCCTCTGAAATCCCACTGGCCCAGAGCGTCTTCTAGAATTGAAGGGAGGGTAAAGAATGGAGAACACAAGGTCAGCCTGTTACACATTTCTCTCCTTGCAAAAGGAACAGTAAGAATCAGAATCCCTTTGTTTCTATTTCAAAGACTGAGTATATTTTGATGTAAAACGGGTTGAACCAAAGGTAACTTTAAAGAGGTCCTTTTCTCCCCTGTTAATAGCTTTCCCAGGTGAGAGAATTCAGACTGCCTAATTGCTGTCCCTGTAGCTTTGGTCTGAACACAAATAACTAGTTCTCTCCTCTCTGACTCTCTTCTCTCTCTGTCTCTAACTGAAAGAAAATTCACGTACATGAAATCGACCCTTGTGAAATGTACGATTCAGTCACATGAGGATGTACACAATGTTGTGCAATATCACCTTTTTCTAGTTCCAAGACATTTGCATTATGCAAAAGGAAACTCCGTGCCTATCCCCTTTCCTGCTCCCCCTCATCCCAGGCAACCACAGATCTGTGTCCTCTCTCTGGATTTATCCCTTCTGGATATTTCTTATAAATGGAACCATGCAATACATGCTCCTTCATGTCTGGCTTCTTTCACTTGGCATAATGTTTTCGAGATTCATCCACTCATCTATGCAGCATGCGTCGGAAATTCATTATTTTTTACAGTTGAGTAATATTCTCTTGTATGGATAGACCACATTGTGTCCATTCATTCATCAAGTGATGGTCATCTGAGTTGTGCCCACCCCGTCCGTGGCTACTGTGAATGACGCGGCAACACGTTTCTATGCAGACACCTTTTCATTTCTCTTGTCTCTCTTGTGTCTACCTAGGAGTGGAACTGCTGGATCAAAATTCTATATTTAACTTTTTGAGGAGTCCTCTCGCTTTCTAAAGTGCCAGCTACGAGGAGCGTTCAATCCCTTTAAAACATGCAGGTGGGGATGGAGACCTGGAATGGGCTTTCTGTAACCTCCCGCAGAGTCCCCTCCTCTCTGCTGCGCGCGAAGACCTCCATGTACCACACCACACTGCACTGAAGTTATCCATGCCCCATGTCAGTAATCCCGACCAGCCTGCAAGTCTTCGTACAGCAGGAGCCGGTGTTGTGTTTCGTTGTGTTAATGTGTGTCTCGCACATTGTAGGCATTCAAAAATGTTGCTGAGTCTAAATCAACTCATGAACGATTAAATTAATTCAGGCGGCATCGGTCAGCGTTTCGGTCCTTGTTTGCTAATACAACATTTCTCCTCAGGATCCCCCACAGAGAGCTGCTGAGAGGGCATGGCACCGTCATTCAACATGAGGGGCGTGTAAATGCGGAAAGCAATAAACCCCAGATACAGCAGTAACAAGGACGACATCCCTGCTCCGGGACGGTACATTGAACTCGTGTTTAAATTAAAAGTGAAGCGCCTTTAAGTGTTCCTCAGTTCTTAGTCCGTGGGCTCATTTTCTTACGCAAAATACAATCTTCAATAACATTGACAGTACAGCTCAGTGTTGTGTCTGCGAGAAAAATGATTGTCCGTGACACACTGGTTATGTGTGTGTTGTTCGGCACGTTCGGCCTGCAAGTTCGCCCACTCTGCTTCTGCAGAATAACGAGTACATCAGAGCATCACGAAGCAGGACCAGTTCATTTTTTAAGTGCGCAGTAAACTCAACCGGACGGTGAAATGGAACAGTTTCGCAGCTCGGTTCTCCCAGCCGGCTGCTCGGTGGCGTGAGGCCTTATCTAAATGCCACGCACGCCGTTCAGGATCCTGTGCGAGAGGATGACAAGCTCTGATGCAAGAGCTCTGAGAAACTCCCATCACTGCAACGAGGAGGTCTCCTTTTCCCCGCTGTAAACGCTGCTTTGATGTGGAAACGCTGAGGCTGAGAACGATCCAGCAGCAATTAAGCCACCACGATCCAAGACTTTTGCAAGATGACAACTAGGCAAGGACGGTCTGCTCCTGAGAGATGAATCATGAGGCATGTAAGGAGAAAAAATACTCATTCTGGGCTAAAATGGGTGGTTGCAGGGTGGCGGGCCCTATGCGGAGACCAAGTTCACCGTTTCCTTCTAAACCCTCCCTTCTTTCTGTGTCTGTGCTGTCCCCCGTCTCCCCACAGCAGCGACTCAGGACCAGTCATCAAGCTTGGGGCCTTCTCTTCTCGTCCTCAGTGTTAGCTTCCTCACGTGCCCACACAGCCCCCCAGGGTCCCCCTCACGCATGTGTTCCAGCCTTCCCTGCCCGCTGCCACATCCTACAAACATGTGAAGCCGACGGTAACTTGGTTATTGAAATAGCCTTCCAGCGTCCAGATTCCCTGCACTCTGACTTATTGATTAATCCCCCTCACACGGAGACTAATTCATATTGAGAAAGTGCTAAGGACAGCCCACTCCCTCCAGAATAAGGCACTGGTGGCTGCTGGGTGTCCCAAACCTCCGAAACTTGGCCACGACTTACCTTTCCTCACCACAGTTCAAGTGAGCTATTTCCGTTCCCCGCACACATTCCCACTCTCTTTGGTGGGGTTCCCCAGAGTCCCCGACATGAGGATTAGTGTACAACTGACTCATGGAGGAAGCTAGACACAGGAGGGGAAGATGCCTCCCTCAAAAAGATGGGGGGTAATTTCCCACGGAGGGGAGCTCTGGGAGCGTAAGCCTGATCTAGCAGAGGAGGTCTGCAGCTTTCTAGTAAGCCCCAGGAGCAAAGTTTACTGACTTTCCTAGTCCTGCACCAGCAAGTCCTTGACTCCCTAGGGACTGGGTGGGCCGGGGCAGGGAAGGTGAGGTATAAACTCTAGACGTTTCTGGATCTCCGTGCAAGGAGGCAAAAGTGGTCCAGGTGGCCCGGGGAAGCCCTCGAAGGGTCAAGGGTGCAGACTTTTTGACCCAAGGGCAGAGGTGGGTGGGGTTGGAAGATGAAAGAAGGTAAAGGGATGGGGGGGGGGGGCCGATTTGGATGGAGTAGTAACAGCGTCTATCACACCTACAGGGTCCTACTCCTGTAGCTAGGAGGGAGCTTTTCATGCCCACTTCCCCAAAGCCTGGCCAGTTTCATGGCCTGGCTCCAGAATGTCGACACATCTTCCCTAACCAACACACACACTCACTCACACCACACTCACACACACACACACTCAGACTCACACGCACCAAATGTCTATGAACAGATGAATGAATAAACAAAATGTGATATAGCGATACAGTGGAATATTATTCAACCTTAAAAAGGAACAAAATTGGGTGCCTGGGTGGCTCAGTTGGTTAAGCATCTGCTTTCTGCTCAGGTCATGATCCCGAAGTCCTGGGATGGAGTCCCACATCAGGCTACTTGCTCAGCAGGGAGTCTGCTTCTTGCTCTGCATGCTGCGCTCTCTCTCTCTCTCTCTCTCTTTCTGACAAATAAATAAATAAAATCTTAAAAAAAAAAAGCGGGGGGAAACAAAATTCCAGTACATGTTTCCACATGAAACTTCAGAATGTCATGCTAAGGTACTAAAAGTCAGACACAGAAGGGAAAACATACAATTCCGCTTATATGAGGTAGATGGAACAGGAAATTTGTAGAAACAGAAGGTAAAATCACGGTGGCCAGGGACTGGAGTGGGGGACAGGTTCTTGTTTTGCAGGTAGAGTTTCAGACAGGGATGATGAAAAGGTTCTGAGGATCACAATAATTTTTTTTAAGTGCAACAAGAACTTTAAAAAAAATGCTCCCAATGGATATAGGTGAGGGTTCTAAGAATTTTACCTCATCCAAATATGACATCTCAAAAAAATCCAAGTTTCAACCCATTCTGCGTTCTGAAGGTGGATGCTCTTGTACACCAGAAGCCCATCGGGAGTCCCTCAGGCCCCTCCAACTGTGCCCCCTGTCAGGGTTCAATGAATATGTGTGGAATGACTTTTCTCAATTCAAAGGAAGGTCCAGAACCCAGTCTGGGATCGGGATAGAGAGCTAGATTGCTGTATGTAATTCAGCCACATAAATGTTTTAGTCTTGCCTGGGGAGTTGGAGGAAAAAAATTGGAGTGGATATTAGAACAGAGGAGAAGCATGGGAAGTAATTTAAAGGAGAGAGACAGGGCGAGAGAGGCGGCCAAGCAACATGGAGGAAAGCCAACCTTCATGACAAAGTTGGCAAATGAACGATTCTCTGTGCTGAGTTTAGGCAAAGAACTTCAAGATGGAGATAATTAACACTGGGGTATGGAACTAGGGATGAGCGCAGGACCAGAAACTCCAAGGATCTCCTTGAAACCTGTAGTTAGGGTGCTTCATACTCTTATTATACATGAAAACTGCACACACACGTACACGTACACACACATAAATACATACGTGCGTATATTTTTAGATGTTCATGTGCACAAAAATATACACACCAGGATATACCTATTCATACATGGGCACATACATTTATAATGCTGTATATGTAGATAAATGTATAAAATCTCACTGGTTTTAGAAAGGACGTCTAGAACAATTAAGCTCTGATTTCACTATGAAGAACTGCATGATAACATAAAATTCTCCTGCTGAACACACCCTTGTGGCACTTTCACATTAGCTGCAATAATTTATAATCACCACAACTCTTTGTTAAATGCTTCAGTAATGGTCCATCCATATTGGTCACAACATCAGTACAATAGCATGGGTTATGCACAGTTTACCCACATCAGCTCCCTGTCTCTCTCTCTCTCTCTCTGTGACCTCTAATCGAATAGCATGTCGGTATATATTTTAAAAAAATTAGTGAACAATTGTTGGTTTTGTAAAGTCGGTTATCACCAACAGACAGTGACACGGGCACCCCAGAGGTCAGTGTTCCTTAGAATGACCTGGGCAGTCTTCCTAGGTACTGCCCCTCAGCCTTTCGTATTCACAATACTCTGGATGGTGAGGGTAAAGACAGGAAGAAGGAAATAGAGCCACGTTAAGGGTCATATACCGCTTCCAGAACCAACCAGTCTTGGCAAGCTCAGCTATTATGGACTGAATGATGTCTCTCCCAAATTCATCAGTTGAAGCTCTAACCCCTGGTACCTCAGAATGTGACTATTTTTCGTTCTTTCAATAGGGTCTTGAAAGAGGTGATAAAGCTAAAATGAAGCCATCAGGGTGGGCTTTAATCCAATCATGCTGGTGTCCTTATAAGACAAAGAAATTTGGACACAAAAGGAGACGCCAGGGGTGTACACAGAGAAAAGACCGCAGGAGGACGCAGCGAGAAGGTGGCCATCTGCAAGCCAGTGAGAGAGGTCTCAGAAGAAACCAAATTAACTGACACATCAGTCTCAGACTTTAAGCTTCCAGAATTGTGAAAAAATACATATCTGTTGTCCAGGCCACATGGTCTGTGGTATTTTGTTACGACAGCCCGAGCAAACTAATAAACCAGCCCTTCTTACCTGTCTCAGAGCTGGCTCACCGCCTGGAGGAGTTGGTTTGAAATGTGTCATCACAATATGGTTCTCTTCACTTTCCCACCTGGGATGCCAGAAATCCAGCCAGTGAAGGCCATTCATGTCCCTGTATGTGGGAGGAAGACACTGGAAAATTACTCATCAACAATTAAGTAATACACTTCTGTCCCTTAAGGTCTGACCACAAGCCCTCACTCTTGTGTGATTGAGTGAAGAGAGCAGACTCCAGAGGCACTGACTCTTCGATACCAGAAGCTGGCTCAGCTTGATAAGATGTGTTCCTCAGCATTTCCATGAACCAGTGTTTTGGTGGATCTGATTGAAATCACTCAAGTCTTAGGCACCAATGACATGCTGTCTAATTGCAAAGCCCATTTGTCAGCAAAGGCAGGACCCACTGGAGGAAAGAGAAAATGGGTGAGATGGAGTTGATGGGTTTATTAAAAGTTTTATTGCCAAAGTTAAGAGCTGTAATCCTTTCCTACTTATTTAGAAATCTACTGCTGTAGTTCATCAAAATCTGACACCATTCTGGCAGGTATTATGAAAGTGGTTGAATAATACTTGCTTAATTAGATTAATTGCCTGCTATACTTATCTGGAGAACTTCTTCATCCTTATCTCCTTGCTTTTTTCTCAGCTCTTTCCTCCCACGGTGTTTACCAGTGGGTGGTATGTTCAAGATGGCAGGACACCTGAGAGAGTGGGAGAGAGAACGGTATTGCTGAGACCTTTGTCTCTCTAAAGACATTCCCTCCTTTATTCACCTCTGGGCCTCTAGGATCCACCTCCAGGGGAGGGAGCATCACCGCTGGGAGACATAGGGTTTAGTTTACAGCTGGAAATGAAGAGGAAGCTGGTCTGCACAGAGGTACATGAGAATGGAGGGTACGGATGGAGAAAGGGAACAAGAGTTTTTTTTTTTTTTTAATTTTTTTTTTATTTATTTGTCAGAGAGAAGGAGAGAGAGAGAGAACACAGGCAGGCAGAGGTGGAGAGAGAAGCAGGCTCCCCGCCGAGCAAGGAGACCATGCGGGACTCGATCCCAGGACCCTGGGATCATGACCCGAGCCGAAGGCAGCGGCTTAACCCACTGAGCCACCCAGGCGTCCCAGAACAAGAGTTTTTGAATTGTGTCCTCTGCCAGAAAACAGGTCGGAGTTACTATACTCCCATACCTGTAAATATGATCTTTTTTGGATGTAAGGTCTTTGAAAAATTAATCAAGTTAAGAAGAGGCCATATGAATCCAACATGACTGGTGTCCTCATATGAAGAGGGACATTTGGATACAGGCACAGGGGGAAGACGGCCATCTGAGGACAGAGGCGGAGACTGGAGGGACGCTGCCACAAGCCAAGGAACATCTGGAGCCCCTGGAAGTTGGAAGAGGCAAGGAAGGGAGACATCCTCCCCTAGAGCCTTCAGAGGGAAAATGATCTTGCCAACACGTTGATTTCAGACTTCTGGTCTCCATCACTATTGTTTGTGGTACTCTGTTACAGAAGCCCTAGGAAACTGGTACAAGGAGACAGTGTAAGGAGCTAAAGGAACCATCCTTAAAGCTCATACCTCTATAGTTACTGAGACATTAGGAGTGCTCAATAAACATCTTTAAATTAGTAGACTAGAATGAGAGTCACTGCCATGTACATGAGATGCACAGAACGAAAATGGGGGAAGAAAGAATGTGTGAACCACTGTCATATAAACTTTGATTTCTTCCTAATTGGTTAGCTCAGTACTTTTCAGAGAACAGGTGCTTAGTGAATATGTTGATTAACTAATTCATTTCCATCATCATCTAACACTTGTTGATGGACTCTGGGTATGCAATTCTGCGGTGAGGTCATTTGTTTTTTGGAATTGGAACAGTGAATGTTCTGAAAAAGCAACTGGGCATCCCATCATTTGCAGTTTTACCTCCTCTTGGTGTGCAGAGGAATGAGGGTGAGGAGAACGAGGAGGCAGGACAAGAGGAAGAAGAGAAGGAAAGAGAAGAGGAGGGAACGAAAAAGGGAAGGAAAAGAAGTTGTTCAGCTATGAATGTGTGGGAAGCAATGAGTTTCACTAATCCCTAATTCATCTGCAGAGAAAATTTCATTCCCTCAATCCTCCTTTGGGAGAGAACTGACATTACATGGAAGAATATGAGTGCCTGCCTCTGTAAGTTCCGGCTCACTGAAGCTCCTGGACCAGCAGGCTTAAAGGATCCAGGGTGGGGGAAAGTAATTTCAATGAGACCAGAAGCAGAATGGAAGAGAAGTGATGGTTGGACTGGCAGGAAGACTAGAGATGGGGAGGAGCATGCCCAAAAGGGCAGTGTTGGAATGAGATGAGGGATAGAGCCAGGGATGGGCAGCTGCCTCAGCAATGCCTCTCTCTTACACAGTCTACCCTAAATCTGGACTCACGTGTAGGCTTCTTTCACCACACATGATGTGAGCTGGGTCTGAACGTCATCTGGGAGCTCGAATGACATCTGCTAAGCCAAATCTGTAAGTTCATTAGGATACAGTTTTCATTTCCATAGTATCACAGGCAGCTGGAGCTACAAACATCTGGAGACTCAGGCAGACTGGAATGTCCAAGACAGCTCACTCACAGGGCTGGCAGTGGGTGCTGGCAGTTGGCTGGCAGCTTGGGTGAGCATGTTGTACAGAGCTTCTCACAACATGGCGGCCAGGTTTGGGGGACAAGCTTTTGAAGAGAGAGGAAGCAGAGGCTGCCAGTCCTCAAAGTGACCCTGGTTAACTTCCACAGCATTCTTTTGGTTAAGTGGTCACCAGGATGGCCCAGATTCAAAGGGACGGGAAATAAATTCCATCTTCTAGAGGGGAGAAGGACCAAGAACTGGTCGCCATCTTTAATGAACTATAGACAGCTAATAGAGCTTTTAAAAATGCAAGTATCTTATGTGCCCATTAAAATTGCTTGCTTTGCTTCAGTATAAACTTATCTCCTATCTCCGTGGAGAATGTGTATTGTTTATAAAAGCTCTCTGTAAGTGGATTTTGGATGTTTTACAAAATCCAAACGAATGTTGACTTTACCTTCCAGAAAGCTTCCTTATACCCTCCATCTCAGTGCCAAGAATTCAAAGTTCAGTTGCCCACCCCCTAGGCCCAGACAGAGGAAAATCTGAGTTTCACAGATCAAGCTCAGCACCATCTCTCTGGGTCTGCCACTATGCCTGATAGATACCCAGTTGGTATCCAATGGCTTCTCAGTTTCCAACACAGTTGTGTTCTACAGCTGGACCTTGAGGTAGGTTATAGCACCTTTAGTTCAACCACATGCTCGGCCATTTTTTCCCAGCATGACAGTCTGCTAGAACAGATTTAGGAAAACCACAAATACTTAAGCTTTGTGTTGAGCCTAGTTCACCAACCCAGATACATCCCCACCCAAATAGACAGATTACATAAGTAGGTAGGTAAGTATGTAGGTAAATGGATAGATAAATGAGTTTCCATTTGAGTCCTAGGTGACTTTTCCCATCAATTGACTTCAGCTGGGTCAGAGCCATCTTGATTCATCAGAAAAAGCCTCAAGAACATGGAATTTCAGGAGTGAAAGGATAGCAGATGAGCCTCACTTCCTTTACTCCCAAATCTACCCACCTGCTACTTCAGTAAATATCTCCAGCAGCCAGAGTTCTCCAGTATAAGGTCTAGCCAAAAAGTCTCCTGGTAAATGACCAGAGGAATGGATTCCTATTCAAATTACATTTGTATGACTGAGGGCCCCTTGAGGTGACTCCGTTCTCCAGCTTCCCAAAAATCTACTCTAAAGACACTTGTTACAGAGGCAACCCCGGATAAGTGCTGGTAGCTCCTCTGTTACAAAATCCTAAATCCTTTCTAACCAGATACCCTATTAAAAAGCTTTCATTTAAACAAACCAGAAAAAAGAGGGCAGGGAAGCTGCCTATATACTTAAAATTTCCTTCTCTTTTCTTAATGTGTGTCAGGACCTGCTTTCCTGAGTTACCCCTAATAATTCCAGGGGCACATTAGATGCCCAAACATCTCATGACAATGACTTCTCCCAAAATGGTAACCGAGTGACCGGAGACCTGCCCTGTTATTATTATTAAAGCCTTTTGTATGATTATATTCAAGCATCCCTATGTGGTCTAGACCTTACTTTTTTATTAGACGTGCACTTAGTATCTTTCCTTTGTATCATATCAGTACACATAAAGCCAGTCTCAGCAGGATGACTGGCTGAAACGCATCAGACATCAGTGGAGAGACGAGGAAAGTGACTGCTGCTGTTAAGAAAAAGTCTGTAAAACTTGGAAATAAGGACAAAAAAAGGAAAAGAAAAAGAAAGTAGGTGTCATGTCCCTTTACTCTCTTACTGGATATATTAGGTTGAATACATAACACACACACACACAACACACACACACACACACACACACACACAGCGAATTCACGTCCTTCCCAGAACCTCAGAATGTGACCTTATTTGGAAATAGGGATTGTGCAGATGTAATGAATTAAGATGAGGTCAGACCAGAGTAGGGGGCACCCTAAATCCAGTATGGCTGGTGTCCTTTGAAGAGAAGAAAGGGAGAAACAGACACACAGGGAAGAAATGCCCTATGAAGGGCAGAGATTGGAGTGACCTGTCTACAGGCTAAGAAACCCCGAGGATTGCCAGCAACCAGAAGAAGCTAAGAGAGAAGAATAGGACAGATCCTCCCTCACAGCCTCCAGAAGGAACAAGCACTGGAGATATCCTGATCTCAGATGTCTGGCCTCTTGAACAGTGACAGGATACATTTCTGGTGTCTTGAGCACCCCCAGTTTGTGTTCATTTGTTACAGCAGCTCTGGGAAGCTTAATACACTGGGACAGTGTTTAACAGATTCATCCAAGTATTATTAAATTCTTAGGAGATTGTCGCTTTATTTGCTTTTTCAACTTCTTTTTAGATAAATCGCCATCTCTGTGTATTTATAGTGAACTTGTAAACCTTGTCCAGTAGAGAGTCAAATAACTTCCACCTAGTAAAAAGGATAATCCTAAAGGTTACGATGTTACTGCCCTGTAGACATTAGCCATTTTTATCTTACACTTAGCAAAGTTGTATCAGAAAGTCTTTCCTGGTGAAGGTAATTCCTATTCCTCTAATTCTTACTGGACTGGTCTTACCACATCTCGAGTTCCTTCATTAGAAAGCTGAGTGACATCTTTAACATTTTTTCATTCTATGCATGTATGGGAGAGTCACGTTTTCAACTTTTTTGAAAATTATACCTTAACAGCACCAGAATCATCAACTCAAAATATCCTTTTGAGGTCATCTGATTCAGTGTCCTTTTTTTTTTTTTTTAACAAAGAGGGTTTTTGTTTGTTTGTTTTGTTTTGTTTTTAGGATTTTATTTATTTATTTGACAGACAGAGATCGCAAGCAGGCAGAGAGAGAGGAGAAAGCAGGCTTCCTGCGGAGCGGAGAGCCCGATGTGGGGTTCGATCCCAGGACCCTGGGATCATGACCTGAGCTGAAGGCAGAGGCTTTAACCCACTGAGCCACCCAGGCGCCCCTCAGTGTCCCTTTAAATGCTGGAAAGAATTCCTTCCTTTGTACATTTGCCATACGTCTGTTCAGCCTATGCTTGGAGATGTTACTTAACAGGGAACTCGTGATGGTTGGTTGTTCAGGTAATCTGTTCATGGTTGGATATTTATTCCTTGAAAGTGATTTCTTAAACTGAGATACATTTCTTTCCAAATCTTACGCATTGGTTTTAAGAGCAAGACTTATTCAATCCAAAGAAAGGGGAGCATATGGGAAAGATTCTAGTATTTTGGAAGAGAAAAGCAAAAATTTGAAGAAACAGTAATCACTGTTTCTTCAGGAAGCAATCTTGTGTAATGATTTAAAAAATGGGATCTGGCACCATGTTGTCCAATGCAAATCCCAGCTCTGCCCCTGGCTTTCTGCATGACCTTGAACAAGCTACCTAACATCTCTAAGATCGACTCCCACAACTGTAAAATGGGGGAAATGAGCACACTCCAAGGGTTATCAAGTTCATAGAAAATCATCCATCAACACATGTATCATATGTATGTGTCTGACACATACTAAGCTATCAGTAAAGATTAACCATTATTATTGTGAATTATTCCATGACTGTAATATTTATTTTAAATAGAGATTTAATGTTAAGACAGCTGGACAGAAGGAGAAGGGAGAAGGAAAAGAGAATAGGTTGCTGAGCAAAGGAATATTAAAGATCAGGGAAAGGAAGATTGAAAAGAAGAAAGGAGGGGTGCCTGGATGCCTCAGTTGGTTAAGCGTCTGCCTTCAGCTCAGGTCATAATCCCAGGGTCCTGGGATGGAGCCCCACATGGGGAAGCAGGAGTCTTCTTCTCCCTCTTTCTCTGAACATCCTCCCTGCTCGTATTCTCTCTCTCTCTCTCTCAAATGAAGAAATTAAAAAATCTTAAAGAAAAAGAAGGTGGAGAAGGAGAGGAGGGGGAGGAGAAGGAAGAAGGTGGAGGAGGAGGAAGAGGTGGAGAAGGAGGAGGAGGAGAGGAAAAAAGGCCAAAGAGGTAAAAATGCAGGTTTTGAGAAGGAGTTTGTATAATTCTTGATGTGCAACCCAGGCTGTGTAGGGGTGAAAGAGAGAACTGGTTAAATCATGACTCTTTCCTGTCCAGGCCACCTGGCCCTGAGTCCTGGCTCTACCCTTACAGCTGTTACTTAGCTTCTCTGTGCCTCAGTGTCCATGTCTATAAAACGGGACAGTAATAGGTCTACTTTTTAAGGTGTTGCCTGGACCAAATGAATTAATACATGGAACATGCCTAGGACAGTCCTGCACAGAGTAAACCCTTTTTTATTCCCTGCTCTGACATCAAACTGTTTTCTCCAGTTACTTTAGGGCTTAAAAATGGAAATTCAAATATAACTACATTGGCTAGATAAGCTTGTTTGCTTAATGTATTATTATATGCCTAATGTTGAAAATCCACATTAAAAATGAAAATATATGGAAATACTATGTGAAATATAATGCTTTGAGATTAAGCAAATAAAACCATTTAGCATTTCTCTCCTAAGCATTCTTAGTGTTTATACCAAAAAATATCTACACTTGGCAAATATTGATTGGCCTACAAAAGTTCTGAACCAACTCTCCAAGAGTTTGGGAATTCTAAAAACAGATGATCATGGGCCTCTTGAAAAGAGGAAAATTTAGAAATAATGAAAGAGAGCAAGTAGTTAATTTAAGAATAGGGCAGACAGCAAACTTGTTGAACTTGGGTAAATAGGTGAAAATATGTTTCCCCCAAATTAGACAGCATATGAGTGGGAGATGTATATTATTTAGCATCATTAAATATTCTTTAGTTTAAGAGGAAAAAAGGTATCTATTTCAACCTATACCCTGCCTTTGATTTTCTTCTTAGCTCCTTAGAGATCATGGTCCATATAATTTTTTTTCCTCCTTTATCTTCAACCTCTCCCTCTCTTCTGGTTCTTACTTCTCAATGTAAAAACCAATTAAAATCTTTCATATCTTAATAGTAAAATTCTCCCTTGACACTCTATCCTCTTCCAGATGCCATCTGGTAAGACATCCTAATAGCTACCTCTCCAACATCCATGGCTCCCAACAGAAACTCCAAATTGCCAACCCACCAACTGCCCCCCACACCCTGTGATTTAGTGAAAGAAGACTGCATTACAGTTAAGCCCTGATCAGACTATGCTGGTTCTCTTCCCATGATGGTAGATGACCTAAGGATGTCCACGTTGCCAAGATCTCAGGTTGGGAGTTTCTAGGAAAGATTTCCACCCTCCTAGGAGTCAGACATCAAAGGAGAAGGTTCCTTCCTACTTGTAGATCTTTCCATTCCAAATAAGATTCTAGGAACTGAGAGAACCATTTTATACCATGAGGGGAACTGAAATGACTCCCCAACAAGGATGGCAGAGCAAGGATATGGAAAGAACCTGGATCCTTGATGTGTGAGCCAACCCTGGAGCAAACAACCTCTGTCTACCTTGACCATGGCAAGAGTTTAAGTGTACAGGGACTCTGGTTTCCTGCTTGCTTGCCACCCACCCCACTTAGAAGTGCCACCAAGGAACCCAGATACACTCAATAGTAGTGCCAGCACTCAAGATGTACCCGTCAGAAGCAAAAGTGTAGCACTGGGCAGGGGCTCCACACCACCTGTCTTCAAACAATTATGTAGATTCTCTCCAAGAGGCTCAAATGGTTCATCTCCTTTGAACAACTTTTTTTTCAAAAAGATTTTATTTATTTGAGACAGAGAGAGAGAGAGAGAGAGAATACAAGCGGTGGGGGAGGGGAGAGGGAGGAGGGAAGCTGACTCTCCACTGAGCAGGGAACCTGACTTGAACCTAGATCTCAGGACCCCAGGATCATGACCTGAGCTGCAGGCAGATGCTTAACCAACTGAGCCACCCAGGCGCCCCTCCCTCTTTTGACACCTGCTACTAAGAAGAGAGAAAGAGAAAACATATGGGGGGGGGGGGGATGGGAAGACAATGCTTAACATCTTCTCAGTTTTAGTTCTTTCCAGCCCTAAATATCAACCTTGTTAGGGATTTCCAGGTTCTTTAAATCCCCAGCTAGGGGTGCCTGGGTGGCTCAGTGGATTAGGCCGCTGCCTTCGGCTCGGGTCATGATCTCAGCGTCCTGGGATCGAGCCCCGCATCAGGCTCTCTGCTCCGTGGGGAGCCTGCCTCCTCCTCTCTCTCTGCCTGCCTCTCTGCCTACTTGTGATCTCTCTCTCTGTTAAATAAATAAATAAAATCTTTAAAAAAAAATAAATAAAAAATAAAAAATAAAAAAAAAATAAATCCCCAGCTATATCCCTCAGTTGTGCACCCAATCTTGGCTCCACTAAGAAATGCTCTGGCTAAATTTACAATGATATGGATGGAACTAGAAGGTATATAAGTCAGAGAAAGACAAGTACCAAATGATTTCATTCATATGTGGAATTTAAGAAACAAAACAGATGAACATAGGGGAAGGGAAGGAAAAATAAAATAAGATGAAAATTGAGAGGGAGGCAAACCATAAGAGACACTGAATTCTAGGAACCAAACTGAGGGTTGCTGGGGGAGGGGCTGTGGGGGGAAAGGTAACTGGGTGATGGGCATTAAGAAAGACATGTGATGTAATGAGCACTGGGTGTTTTATGCAACTGATGAATCACTAAATTCTTCCTCTGAAACTAATGAGAGAGAGAGAGAGAAAGAGAGAGAGAGAGAAAGAAAGGCAGGCACTGGCTTTTTAAAAATAAAGAAAAAAATGCACTGGCTATTTGACTCGGGACCTTTGTGCCCCTTTTTCCTCATAGGAAATCCTCACAGGATTAGGATAATGATATTCACTCATTAGAGCTTTTGTGAGAACTGTTATTTTAAAAAATAACTGTTTAGTACAGTGCCTGGCACACACTAAGCACTCAACCAACCTGTTTTCTACGTGTGATGGTGACCCTGATGCCCTGTCCATGGGGTGGGGGTCACTGTATGAACACGCAGCAACAAGGTATTCTCTGCATCTCGTACTTTTTTTAAAGATTTATTTTAGAGAGAGCGAGAGAGACTGTGAGTGAGGGGAGGGTCAGAGGAAGAGGGAGAGAGAGAATCCTCAAGCAGACTCCCCAGCGAGTGTGGAGACCAGTGAGGAGCATGATCCCAGGACCCTGAGATCATGATCTGAGATGAAATCAAGAGTTGGCTGGTTGGCTGCTTGACTGACTGAGCCACCTAGACACCCCTGCACCTCATACTTCTTAATAAACTGTAAGACTGGGGTGCCTGGGTGGCTCAGTCAGTTAAACATCTGCCTTCGGCTCAGGTCATGATCCCAGGGGCCTGGGATCGAGCCCCACATCAGGCTCCTTGCTCAGCGGGGAACCTGCTTCTCCCTCTCCCTCTGTTGCTCCCCCTACTTGTGCTCTCTTGCTCCCTCTGTCAAGTATATAAATAAATAAAATCTTCAAAAAATAATAGAAATAAACCATAAGACTGTGAAAGATGCAAAAAGAATGAATACTGTTACACTGAAAAAATAAATAAAATGAAAGAAAAAACAAACAAACAAAAAAAGACTGTGAAAGATGGAATCAGCACCATGTTCACCTTAATATTCACAGAGCCTGCCCTTCCTTGGCATGTAATAATGATATTTTGATCACGGCTGGCTCAGCAATTTATGGAACAGAATTCCGCTGGATTAAGCCAGGAGATTCCAATTCTAATTCCAGCATCACCAATATCAAGTATGACTTTCAGAAATCTTCTTCTTGTTTTTTTTTTTTTAACTTTATTTATTTGGCAGAGAGAGACACAGCGAGAGAGGGAACACAAGCAGGAGGAGTAAGAGAGGGAGAAGCAAGCTTCCCGCTGAGCAGGAAGCCCGATGCGGGGCTCGATCCAAGGACCCTGGGATCACGACCCGAGCCGAAGGCAGCTGCCTAACTGACCGAGGCACCCAGGCACCCTAGAAATGTACTTCTTTTTGGAGAGACATTCTTTTTTGGAGAGACATTGCTGCTCTGTGGGAGGCACAGCCGCTGCAAGGGTACAGAACTTAAGACGCCATAGCCCTTACCTTCACGGAATTCACAGTCTAATGATGGAGATAGACTTCATACAATGATCACATTGTTAGTTAGTTACACTTCTGATAAGAACAATGAGAGCATGTACAAAAGGACCCAAGGGTATTTGGGGAGATGATTCCGGAAAGGGTCTTCTGAGAAATTGATGCTTGAGCAGTAACCTTGAAGATGAATTAAGGTCACAAGGAGAGCAGGAGAAAGAGCTGCTGGGTATGTGAACAGCCCAAGATGGAAGGGAGCATAGCACACTCTAGGACTATAAAAGGCCGAGGTGGCTTAGCTCAGGAAATACAGGTGACAGGCACATGAGACCATTCAAGAGCAGTAGGCAAGGGGCCTGGTCATGCAGCATCATGAAGGCTTGTATCTGTATCCAACCAAAACTTGGATGGATGACTCAACCATGATTTCACAAAAGGATTATGTCCCAATCTGGTCTTTTCCCAATAAACTGATTGTCACTAAATCCAATCTGTGATCTGTTAAACTATTTTTACCCTCTATAAATAAACCCATTAAACTAAAATCTCCTAACTTCAGCACTAAGCACAACACATTTTAAAGTTTAATCTGCATTAGTTAATTAATTAAGAACGCCTAGAGACAATCAGCGAGACAACAAATTGAGCCCTGATTCATAGCATTGGCCAATTTCGATGGTGTAAATACCCTAGCAATGGCCAATTGCGATCTGCCAGTGTGACATCACTGCATGGGGGTTAGGAAGACACAAGCACAGCAGCATGACATTTTTATATGTGGCAGTGGAAATGGAAAGAAGTGGGAAGAATTGATCGACACTGCGCAAGTACAATCTTGGTGATTTGTTAGATGTCGAGGGTTTGGAAAATACTGGGCAGGTGGCCGTAGCATCACTATTACAGGGAACCCAGAGGGGGCGAAAGCAGTGAAAGCATGTATTCTATTTGGGATGCCTTCCATCCCAGGGGCCAGTGACACAACCAGGCGGAAGTCGCAGAAAAGGGTTCGAAGCTCAAATAAATAAGGACGGGCGCTGTAAATCTGAGATATATTGATTGAAACGCGGTCAGTGGATTAAATCATAAAGGGAAAATTGTAGCACGAAAGGGCTGAGACCTTAAAAATACGTCCTTTGGAAGTCATCGAGCAGCAGATGAGCACAGTAAGGAGACTGGGGTAAAACAGGAAGCAGCACATGACTACCACCAAAAGAAGTGTGTCTGAGGGAGAATTTTGCTGAGATGGAGTAAAATGAGAAAGGAGAGCATCCTTTGGATTTAGTGATTACGGGTGACCATAGGAAAGGCAATTTCAGCGCAATATGGAAACCAAGAAGTGACTGGGAATTGAAGTACCAGAGAAGGGAGGGGGCCGTGGGGACCGGCAGCTCTTTTAACTTCAGTTATGGGGAGTCGGAGAGGGGATCCAGTGGCCGCTGGAAGGGTGGGGTGAGGGGCAGGGGAACTCTTGGGACTGATTAAAGGCTGATGATTGGAATCCGTCAAGAGGGAGGGACTGATCTCAAACTGGACTCCGCGATACTGGGGGTGGGGGGAGCGGGGAAAGGAGGGTGGAATCAGGGCTTTAGGGAAGTTTGAGTGTTTTGGGGGGCGGAAAATGGAAAAGGATTTCTCTCTTTCTGTAGAGGCAGCAAAGTCATCTCCTGACATGGGCGTTACTGGCGGCTGGAGAGGCAATCCGATTGGGAGGGAAAGTTTCGGACAAAGTGACGACCGGTGTGATGGCCGCCTGAAGGTCGCCTGGGCAGGTGAAGGGCCCCGGCGGGGTTCGTGCATCAGCAGGAGAACGAAGACCTGAGCCGAGGAAGAGGATCCGTTAACAACAGGCGGCAGGGCCGCGGATGGAAGGACGCGGCCTCCGCTCTGTTCTGAGAGGCACCGAGTGGAGACCCACAGACTGGAGACAACTCCTCCCAGACAGGAAGAAGTCAGGCAGGCAGAACTGGAGACGCAGACTGGGCACAACTCCTCCCTGAGCGGAAGAGTCGGGAAGGTTCTCCTCCAGCTCCCGCTCCTGCAGGGACGCGCAGCCCCTCCGCGGAGCGCCGCCGACAGCGCGAGGAGCGCAGGACACAGCCCGGGGCAGGGCCCTGCGCCCGCCGACCGCAGCAGGCCGGCCGCCCCGCCCGCCCTCCGCCCCGGGAGGCCAAGCTGGGGCCGCCCCTTCCCGCCGGGCCTCGCCCGGCCTCCGCGCCCAGAAGTCGCTTCCTGCACTCCCGCCGACGCCGTCCGTCCCTGCGCCTCTCTCGCCGCAGACTAGCGCCCTCTGGCCCGACGTCACCGGCGCCTCCGCCAATGAGCTGAAGAGGAACGGGCTGCGGCGCGAAAATGACCGCTGGAGCAGCCAATGGTCGCGAGGAGAGGGCGGGCGGAGGCGGGAGAGTGAGAGGGGGCGCCCGCGCGCGTGGGGAGCTGCGGGCGGTGCGGGCGGCGCGCGGCGCAGGAGGGAGGGGGCGCGGCGGGGGGCGGGGGCGCGGCGCGGGCGGCCCCTCCCCCTGCCCAGCTCCGGGCGGGCGCCGAGAGCGGCCGGAGTTTCGGCGCCCGTGAGGGAGATGCGGCCGCCGCTCGGGCTCCTTGCAGGTAACGCGCGGGGCGGCCCCTGCAGGGCCGAGCGGCAGAGCGTGCGGCGAGGCGAGCGGAGTTGAGCGCGGAGCGGACGCGGGGTCCCCGCTGTTGCCGCACCCCGAGCCCCGCGGGGCCGGCCCGGGCCCGGCGGCTGTGCTGCCGGGAGTCGGCTCCGGGACTTGGGCTGCGGCCGGGGCCGGGGTCACGGGGGACACGAGCCTCGAGCGCCGTGCGCCTCGGTGTAAGCTGCACGCGGGACAATGGGCGCGGCGTGGAGGGTGCGCGCTCCGCCCGCCCGTACCCCGGACCCCTGCGCCCCTTCCGCCCCGGGCGGTGGTCACAGCCGCCACCCCTGTCTGCCCCCACTGCGCGGGCGCTCCGTCGCCCCGGGGCGCACCAGGCGCCTGCGGCGCGTCCCCGGAGCGGCCACCTGGCCGCGGGGCCCCGCGCCTGGCCGCCAGCTGGCCACGGCGCCGGCGATGGCTGGGCACAGCCGGGCCTCTTGGCCGCCTGCCCTGGGTTAAAGGCGGGTCCCCTGCAGCGCCGCCAGCGCCAGCTCCTCCGCGCTGCCTGCCGGAGAGCGCGGCGGCTGGAGAGCCGCGTGCCACCGGCCGGGGTGCCTGGGGCCACCGAGCTGTCACTTCCCCGCGCGGGTTTGGAGTTTAGGGAAGCCGAGCAGGTGGCGCAGCCGCCGCCTCACCTCCTGCGAACTCCGCGGGGCTTCTGGTCTTGTTGATGTTTTGACTGTGGGCTCTGTGTGTGTGTGTTTTTTTCTTTCTTTCTTTCTTTCTTTCTTTCTTTCTTTCTTTCTTTCTTTCTTTCTTTCTTTTTTTAAAACCACACACAAAAGGAGGAGTTAGGGGAAAAAAAAAATCAAGCCAGCGCGCTGTGAATCATCCCACACTGTTATCTCTGGAAGAGAAGATGGATGGGGAGAATTCCTTGAGGAATGATTACAGTAACGACTGACTGGATCCCCTCCCTGTCCCCTCTCCCCGCGGTCCTGACCATGCCTGGCACACCCCTAGATGGACGGGGGGTGAAGTGATGCCGGCTGACTTCGATGGAAAAATGGCTACAAGCTAGCAAGCTGGAAACTTTCTGGGACAGTATAACTGTGAATGTCGAACCACCCGCAGTCATTCTTGCTGTAGACCGCATGGCTCTCTCCTGTTACTAAATTAAAAAGAGGAGAGGCTATGGCAACAGGAAGATACTTTGAGTAGCATTTTTTTTTTCCAGCTCTGCCTGGCAGAGGAGGGCCATGGAGATAGACAGGCTCCCATACCTTGAGGGCCCCAAGAGAGGAGGGGCCAGTTCAAGCACCCAAGATGCTGGGTCAGAAATGATGGGTGTACTTTACTCAGATTTCCAGAAGCACTGTCATCTCAGCCTGGCAGAGGGCAGCTTGCATTTGGAGGGATTGTTACTGATGAGGTAGAAAGGCGGGCCAGAGGCCAGCAGGCACTTCCACGCGTGTGGAGGAATATTCTGTAGGAAGTCGCTGGTGCTCACGTTTCTGGGTGAACCTTTTAGCTTTAGTCATACCATTCTTCTTGCCTGCAATCCAAGGCAGCTGCGTCACCTGTCACTGGGTCCCCCAGGTTCATAGCTCTGTGATTTTTGTTTTGGAGGTGGGGTCCTTGTTTGAGGTCTTTTTAACCATTGATGACGGTTTGATTTGTTTTAACCCTGACAGTAGAGGCTTCATATTAGAAGTTTTGCGAAACTGAGAATAAAGGGCCTTTTGCTTTGTTCCAAATTCGATTACTTCGAGGGCCAGTTAATTCTGAACAGTCCAAAATGAGCACAGGAGTCGGGTCAGAGCGACGGCTCTATGCCCGAGGTCTAAATGAGGCTCCCTTCTTTTCACTTCCTATGGTGAATTTACCATCAAGCCATGCCCAGAGCCAGGGCTCCCAGGCAGGACACCTGGAGGACAGGAAGGGGACAGTGCAGTCTGGGACCTGTCAAGAGGAAAAGAGAATGTGCGCCTTCCTCTTTCATGGCCTGCGCACCAGAAGAGGCGGAGGGGCGGGTCCACCTCTCCACCACCTCACTTGGGCAGAACTCCTCTTGAGCACCAAGCCCAGCTGGGAGCATCCCAGAATGAGGCCAGTTCACGTTGGAGGAAGTGAGGCTGGGAGCAGGGTCCCTGTTTTACACTGGACATACACCAGCCAAGTACACAGTGCCCTGGGCCCATCCAAAGAAGGGTACCCTTTTCTCAGTGATACCACGATGGGCTGCTGCTGGCCCAGGTTGGGAGCCCATCCGCAGGAATCAAGAATTGATGGCCCCATTGGCGTTCCCCAGATGAGAGATCAGGACCAGGCACTGGGAACCAGTTTCTCCAAAATAGTAACAATAATGGGAACTAAATGTTTCCATACATTCTCCCCTCCAACCGTTATGACAACCTCCCAAAGTATGCGGTGGTACCCTGTTGTGCTGGTGAGGAACCGATCTTCGAGTTCTCAAAGGTAGCAAGTCCAAGTCTGCCTGCCTTCAGAGCCCGTGCTCTTAACCCCTGGGTGACATCCTGAGAGCTTTGCATAGGTTTCCTAGCACTTTGAAGCTTTTATTGCATTTGCTAATCCACAGTATTTTCTGAACTATTCTAGTATATACATTAGTCATCATGGCTTCAATGAAAAGGGCATTTTTGAGTATTTTATGGTACAGCAAAGTGGGGAGAACCTTGGTGACTTGGGAGAGAAGCTACAATGAGGAGACAGGAGGCCAGGAGAAAAGATTAAGGTAGAGGGCGAGGAATGGGGCAGACTCTAGGTTCCCGATGTCCCTGCAATAAAAGGGGAGATCATTCTGCGATTGACTCAACCATCCTGGTGATGCTCCAGGAGTCTGGGCCCGGCACAGCAGGGCACTGCCGATGTTCGCGTCCACAGTCTGCTTTCCTTACATCTGGGCTGTCGCCTGAGTACCAAAACGATTCACCTGTATGACAAATACTCCGAAATGAAAAGTGGGCAGGACAGTGCGTTCAAGAGCACAGGTCATCTCTTGTTTCGGTATTCTTCCCGAATGGGTATTGAAACCTCACGGCAACCTTTTGTGAATAATATTCAACTATGTGGGCCCAAGACAGGTAACATCAAGACCAGCTCTGTGACCTTTCCTCGGCTCACAGCTCTTGTGCATTTAAAACTGTTGTGTTTTAGGGCACCTGAGTGGCTCAGGCAGTTGAGCGTCCAACTCATGAGCTCAGCTCTAGGTCCTGATCTCAGGGTCATGAGTTCTAAGCCCTGCATTGGAGCTCGATAGACCCTTACTTAAACAACAAGAAGAACTGCATTTTCCACCTCTAAGAACACTTTTATTCCCTCTATGTTAAGTCGTGGTATCTTTCTAACGGCATGGTCTTTGTGATTTTTCTTTTTTCACATTTTTGTTTGTTTTGCTTTGCTTTTTTAATAGCAGTTCCTTCAGCTGAAATGTAGACATCGTGGTAGGGGCCTGCATGGTGACCTGTGTTGAATTTGCCGCTGTCACTTGGGTATCACCAGTGGTCTGTCCTTCCAGTGGAGGAGAGAAAGGCAGCAGAGAGTCGCTGGACCATTTCCCCCAGCATTTGCTGAGAGTGTGAGTTACATTAGATGGGAGAAGCTTGAGAGACCCGCAGTGAGAGAGATGTAGAGCCTTTCCGGGTTGTAACCTGGACCTCTTCCTGGCACCGGGAAAGGGCAATGTTGTCAGAGAATGATGTGCCCCATCGACTGTTGGGTCTTTCTCCACATTCTCTCAGACGAAGGCCTATAGAAAAGATGCCTGTGACCTCGGGTGGCCTGTTTGGTTGACTTCTTATTGATTCCATCATCTGGGTATTCCCTTGGAGGCCTGGAAACAAATACATCTAATCTGCCTTCCCAGCCAAGGGCTCTGGGATTCTCTTTCATCTTAGCGTGAAAGGACTGGGGGGCCAGGTCCCTTCCTAGTACAGACAATAAGCCAAAATACTAAAGGGGATCTTAAGAAATGGTTCTGTGCCTGTGCTTTTTCCCTTTTTAAAGAAAGTGCTTATAATCATAGTTACCTCCTCTGAGCAGTCATTAAAGCCAGGCAGCAGTTCTAAGCACTTCAGATGGGTATTTTGTTTAATAGCAACCATGAAAAGGAGAACAGTTTTCCCCATTGTAGAGGTTAGGAAACTGAGGCCAGAGAGGGTAAGTAATTTTTCCAGAGTAACACAGGATTGGAACCTGAGCAGTCTGAGCCAAACAGAATACTGGTAAATACAAACAAAGCACCTGCTGAGGGTATAGTGGGGATAGGGACAGATCAGATGTGACTTGCAGGGTCGTTTGAAATTCAGGCAAGGTCCAAGGCAGAAAGCTCTCAGGCAGCTCTCACCTCTGGGAAGTTCTTACGCTTTGCTGAGTGGCACAGGAAGCGAACTCCAAAAGGACAGGTGACAAGCACAGGACCACAGAACTAGTAAATGGCAAGATGGAGAGACAGCCCTTTCTGACTTAAACATTTTGTCTGTTTGGGAAAAAAAGTTAAAAAAGAAGAGTGTGTTCTTAACTTGACTCTTTCATCAACATTGAAGGTCATAGCCTTACCTGGACTAGCTTCCCCCCTTTTCTTCTAAAACTCAGCTCAGCCCTTTCTGGAGTAAGGTATTGTCTTTAAGTGTTCTCTCCTTCCTGTCTGTATGTGAACCTCTCACCTGGCCTTCCATCCTGGGCCCGGCTTCGTCATCTGTGTTAAAACTGCTCTCTGAATTTTCACCTGACATGAGTGTCTGTAACTTGAGAGACTGTAAGCTCTTTCAGAATAGGCCCATGTTTGGGATGCTCAGTGGGTTAAGCCTCTGCCTTCAGCTCAGGTCATGATCTCAGGGTCCTGGGATTGAGTCCCACATTGGATTCTCTGCTCAGCGGGGAGCCTGCTTCTCCCTCTCTCTCTGTCCGTCTCTCTGCCTACTTGTGATTTCTCTCTCTCTCTGTCAAATAAATAAATAAAAATCTTAAAAAAAAAAAAAAAGAATAGGACCATGTTTATACCCTAACGCATGCATGCACACAGACACACACACAAACACACAATGTGCTAAGACCCAACAAGGAGTATTTATTGATTTCTCTTGATTAGAAGAAGCAACATGGCAACTTTTTTTTTTTTTAACTGGTATAAGCTGGTTCAAGGACTATAAAAACAATTTGCCTTATGGAGTTGATATACACAGGATTCCCCCAAATCAGTGTTTTTTTCCCAAGATAATCCAGTATCTGGTCTGGTAAGTTGCAGATGGGCTCAGGAGAGTTTACGTGTGTCCCAGGTGACTCTACTGCCCACAGAAGACCACAACTTGAAGTTTGCAATGATTGTATCCTACAAGCTCGCAGCATAGACGGCTGTGTAGTTCTTACACACTTAAGGTGCATGGTCCACTGTGCAAACATTCCTAACAGTGTGTTTATGAGTATTTGTGTCTTGTCATTTTTCTTGTAGATTTCTAACCAGCATAATGCTGGAGCGAGAGGCTGGCAGCCGGCAGTTTGCAAAATGGCCGAGCTGGACACCGATTTGGACCACATCCTTCCATCTTCAGTTCTTCCGCCTTTCTGGGCTAAGCTAGTGGTGGGATTTGTTTCCCTCGTGTGTTTCGCACGTAGCTACGATGGAGATTTTGTCTTTGATGACTCAGAAGCTATTGTTAACAATAAGGTTCGTATCATAACTCCTTTTTGGGAAACTTACGTTAATTAACCATTTGCCTGTTTTCTCATTAATAATCAAAGTTCACGTTGAATAATTCTGTGTTAAACTTTGCTTCCGCGTTTGCCTGGGCCCCAGTAGAGTTCTAGATTTCTCACCTGTCTGGTCGCATCTCCCCAATTTAGGGTCCCTTTTATTGTTGGAAACAGGGTCTCCAGCCTCCGTCTGACCTCAAGCTGTACCCTCCCCACGTGCCCTGTCCAGGGCCCCGGTCTACACATGTATCAGAGAGACCATTTCTCTCAGATTACACACAAGGAAGGATGTTGCAAGGCATTGCAGATTAAGTATTTCAAGTTTTATGACAGATTTGCAGAATTCTAGGCCACAGCTGTTCTCCCCCCCCCCCCCCCCAACCCCAGTATGCATTGGCTGCTGTGACGGGCGAGTCTGCTCACCTGCCAAGAGGTGTGTCCTTAGCAGCAGGCGGCGAGTTGGCGCCTTCTTTGTCCTTTGCAGGCAGCTGCTGGAGGATGAGTGTGCTGTCCGCGGAAGCTGCAGTTCCTGCTCGTTTCTCATTGGGAGACTCAGATTTGCTGAGTTTGCAAAATCCCAGCTAGTTTTGCTCACCAGTGGGTGCTGTATCAGGGCAGGAAAAATGATCCGGTCTTTCACTAGCTAGAGATAGGGAAGAAGAAGTAGGTTGGGAGGAAGAGAAGAAAAAGATTCAAGGGAGCTCAAGAAAATCAGACAGAGAAACTTGGATGTAGGGAGAGCCCAAGGAGAAAGAATGAGGACATGGCACCGATTAGAGTCTCTGTGACAGCGCAGTCACTCAACAGATGATGCACGTGTGTGCTTTAGGCAGGGAAGAGAACCTGGACGGATATACTGATCTCTTTCTCTCAGGTAGATACAACTGTCCCAACTCTTCGCAACTCTGTGGTCAAATGCTCTTAAAATTTCTCTTAAAAATGCTCTTAAAAAAGAATCCAGGGTTGCCTGGGAGGCCCAGTCAGTTAGGCGGCTGCCTCTGGCTCAGGTCATGATCCCAGCCTCCTGGGATCGAGTCCCGCATCAGGCTCCTTGTTCAGCGAGGAGCCTGCTTCTCCCTCTACCTGCTCTGCCTGCTACCCTTCTCCGGCTCCCCCTGCTTGTATTTGTCTCTCAGCTGTGTCTCTCTGTCAAATAAATAAAGATTTAAAAAAAAAAAAATCCATCAAGTCATGGATTCTTCCAAATGAGAAAAAAACAAAAGTCGTTTTCATATTGAAAATGTTGGGAAAAATTCCTGTGGCCAACACGTGTTCTGTGGGGCAAGGGTGGGATGGGACTGGGGCGACTCGTGCGGGTTTGTGTTTGTAACATACTGTCTCTACTTGATTTTCTCTCTCGATGACACGGACTGCAGCGTCCTTGATGTTTGTTTTTAATCCAGGATCTTCCCTGGTCATTTCCCTCCAGTTCACCCCGAAGTCACCGCAGCGTTCCCTTCTGTTTGGAACCGGGCTTAAAGGCAAGAGTAGCAGGGCGCCTGGGTGGCTCAGTGGGTTAAAGCCTCTGCCTTCGGCTCAGGTCATGATCTCAGGGTCCTGGGATCGAGCCCAGCGTCCGGCTCTCTGCTCAGCAGGGAGCCTGCTTCCCTTCCTCTCTCTGCCTGCCTCTGCCTGCTTGTGATCTATCTGTCAAATAAATAAATAAAATCTTAAAAAAAAAAAAAAAAGGCAAGCGTAGCGACGTCTGTAGCTCCCAGCAACCACGTCACATCAGTGGCTAAATCGGTCCTTGTCTTTTCTAACAAGAATATGAGAATATGACTTAATTTTAATACCCGTTCTTCATTTCGTTGAGAGTTTCTCGACTTCTCCTTTGACAAAGTGGAGGCTGTCTAGTGTTCCCTTAGGCCGTATGTCGAAGAGCCCTGATGGACAAGGAGGGGGAAGGCGCGGGCTGGGTTGTGCGGGGATGCCGGGGTCTGCGGTCATCATTCTTCCTCCTGCCTGGGCTAAGGCAGACGAAGCTGTTCCGTGGCTCCGCGGCCCATTGTCTTGGCCGTGTTCTCTGCAGCATCACACTGTGCCCCTTTGTTAGCTCGCTAGCCCTCCTTTCTCCCTCTCCTCTCTAATGAAAGGCTCCACTCTGCTCCTTGGCACGGTGCCCGCAGTCATGGGAAACAGGCTGCTCTGGGGTTGTCGTGGTGTTAAAGACCGCTTTCCAGATGCTTCCTTGTAGTGTTGCGTCGCCTCGTTTTCCTCGAGATGAGGGTTTTCTTTGAGATAGCGGCGCGAGCAGGAATGTCAGGCACACGTCTTTTCCGGAAATCACTGGCGGAAAAACTGACCTTTCTCTCCCGAAGTGCCTGCTGTGTGGAGGCTCCACCTAATCAAACATTTAGAGCTTCGCTGGTGTTCCTTTTCTGCTCGAAGGGAGGGAAGCAGCCTCCACCCAGCTCCTTCACAAGGGAACGGGTACTTGTGGGACAAATGCAAAAGAAGGTGGACTTCCCGCTTCGGAACTGAGCCCACCGAATTAGCGAATTAGCGGGCGGTTCCCGAGGCCTTCGGGAAATACACAACCGACCCTCAGAAGAGGGGACAGCTCGCTCAAGGGCTCTGAAGCTGACACACAAGGGATTACCCCTCAGAGCAGGTATCAGGTGACCAGCTTTGCCTCTGTCACCCAGCGGCAAGCCTGGCCCTTTGAGTCAGGAGGCACTGAGGTCGCGAATCCCTCCCGAGCTCCCCCACGTGCCGTAGACACCGGTTGCTCTTCCCGGCCGGCCCTGTTTGGTGTATTTCTGCCTGAGGCTTTCCCCACCTTGGTTGTCAGAAGCTGCAGGGACTGTCGGGGTTGGATGCAGACTCCCCCTGTTGGAATCGGGAGCTCGTCCCACAAAGAGGGCTGGGCAGCCTCCGCAGGGCGTCCAGCGGTGTGACTTGTGGGTGTGCTTCTGGCCACAGCACCCCAAACCTGGGAGCCTCCCTGGGATTCCGTGAGCCTTGCCCTCTTCTTTAAAGCATTCCTTTTTTTTTTTTTTTTTTTTTTTTTTTTTTTTTTTTGCTTATGTTAATCGGAGTTGATTCTGGCTCATGCAACAAAGAGTCTTGACTGATACGCTGTGCTTAGCTAGTCCCTAAAATATTCCTGTTTAATTATGCTTTAAAGAGAATATTAACCTTCACTTTTGTTGCTTACTCTATAGTGCTGTGTCTGCCCCTTCTTGTTAGACATGGTTTAAGCAATTTCGTTTTACATCTATTTTTTTGGAGATTTTACTTATTTATTTATTTATTTATTTATTTATTTGAGAGAAAGGGAGAGATCACGAGTCGGGGGAGGAGCAGAGGGAGAAGAACAGCAGACTGCACTCTGAGCCCGGAGCCAGACGCGAGGCTCGATCTCAGAACCCTGAGGTCAGGACCTGAGCCGAAATCAAGAGTCGGACACTTAGCTGACTGAGCTACCCAGGCACCCCCAGTTTTACATTTAAGTGTTTCTTTAAAAGATGCATTTTTAAACATCTGTAGTATAGGACAAAATTAAATCACCTTAATAGTAAGGTAGGTATCGTTTTTTTAATATTTAGCGATTTTTATCTTGAAAAATTACATGGGAGTTGTTTTATCTTTAACTTTTCTGTTTAGCTCATGATCAAAAATAAACAATGTATGCTCGTCCACTCATGTTTTAACTGGGCTAATTTTGAGAAATTATCATATGAATATGAAAGGACTATGCACATTCAACATAGATTAAGCACCTTCTGTATACTCCCCACCTACACGATGTGGCCCGGGCCTCCTTGACCCCCAGTCCTGTGGGGCAAGGTGCCAGGCGCTGTAAGGACAGGGGCGAGATGCCCAGCGACCTCTGGAAGGGGAACGGCGTCAGCTGAGGAAGGTCACAGCTGGTTAAGATGTGAAGAATTAAAGTTAAGTGAACGTTATGGTGGGAGGAACTGGGCTGTGAAGAGCTGAGGGGCAACTGGGGGACACCGGCGCGTGCCCAGCCTTTGGGATGGGTGGCAGCAGGTGCTGAGTGGGGTTGAGACATAGGTCAGAGCCTGAGGGAGATGAGCGGGCAGAGCTCGGCAGGAGCTAGAGTGCCCTGCGCTGAGGCAGCCGCATCCGGGCTAGGCTCTGTCCTGGAGGACGGCAACTACCGTAGTGCTTTAAGCAGGATAGGGCAGGTGACCCGGTTTGCGTCTTGGAGAGATCAGCCTGGGAAGTGTGTCCCAGGGCGCAGTGGACCCGCTGGGAGGCCTGGCGGGATGGTAGGTGAGAGATCATGGTGGTTTGGGCCAGGACGGGTGAGAGAGATGGAGCAGAGGGGACCGCGGAGCTCCAAGGAAGAGCTCACGGTGAGGGCGGAGACACAGGGTGGGGGTGGGGACGCGACGCCTTTGTTCAGGATGCCCTCTGCTGCGTTCCCGCAGGACCTCCGAGCAGAGACGCCCCTCGGGGACCTGTGGCATCATGACTTCTGGGGCAGCAGGCTGAGCAGCAACACGAGCCATAAGTCCTACCGTCCGCTGACCATCCTGACTTTCAGGTGAGGTGTGACTGCGCAGGCGGGGCGGGGTACTATGCCTGGCTCAGTGGGATGAGCCTCTGGGTGCGCGGGCACGGAGCCAGTGGATCCTGGGGGACAACATGGCCTCGCTCATAGGGGCTCCAAGAAGTACGTGCTAATCCCAGCTGCTAGGAATAGGTCCCGGGAAGGTGGAGAGAATGCGCTTGAGGACACCTGACTCCAGGGCTGATTTTGCCAGTGCTGATCCTGAGAGTGGAAGGATACGGAGGAGATGAGCATTGGCCCCTCTGCAAGGATGACGTGCTAGCTAGGGCAACGTTCCATATTTTGCACATTCCTTGGAGGTTTACTTGCTTTCAACAAACTTCCTCTTCTCCCTGGAATACTGTTACTCACCAGCCTTCTTCTTCAGGTAGTTTGTGTTTTCTTTACACACTTCCACGCATCTGGTGTGAATCCCCTTCACTTACAGGATCAACTACTATCTGTCTGGAGGCTTCCACCCCGTGAGTTTCCACGTGACCAACATCCTCCTGCACGGGGGCATCTCCGTCCTCATGCTGGACGTCTTCTCCGTGCTGCTCGGCGGCCTGCAGTACACCAGTAGAGGCCGGCGGTTGAACCTGGCCCCCAGGTCGTCCCTGCTGGCCGCTCTGCTGTTCGCCACGCATCCAGTGCATACAGAGTGTGTAAGTAGTGTCTGTCCATCTGTCTGGGGCGTCTGTCCTTGGGTGAGGACAAGGAGCCTGTCATACATTGGCTCATTCCCGCAAACAGGCTTCCCTTGAAGAGTCTCATCTCAGTAGAAAGGATACAGGGCTACACCCTGCCCCACACTTGAAACGATTATTTACAGACCCAGCAGGTCTCATGAAAAATGCCAGGTCCCGGGCGGGGCAGTGGTGCGGGGGGCTTGAGGACTTCGTCATCACCATATGAGGTGAGCTCTGGTGATGCTTCCCATCTCCCCTGTATGACCACACTGGAAAGTGTGAATAATGACTATTGCCCGGTTTGGGGGTCTAAAGGCCAAAGCAAGGTCTTCAGCAAAGTGTCGGACTTAATTTCCCTACCTTCGCATGAGCCATCCAGGGGTAGAACGGACAGTCTCACACGGAGGAGAGGCCTGCACTCTTTGAGTTGCGCTGGGAAGGTGTGGGTCCCACCCCATGCTGGGGGTTGGTGGGTGAGCGCTCCCACCTTCCTTCCCCTCTTCTTCGTGCCTGCATTCCTCTCCTGCCCTTGGAAGACTTGGCTGGGGACGCCCAGGTGACGGGGCACAGGGTCCTAACCTGCTGTCCTGCGGGCCACGCCTTTATTCCACGGAGCTGCCACTGAATGTATTTGGTGCACATTGTGCTGGGCTTGCATTAGATATGTGGGCATTTCAAGAACCGCCCAAGGCCTGCTACTATGGAACCCTTTGAAAGTGAAAGTCTGCATGTTTGCTAAGTAAAAGATTCGATTTTAGCCGTTCATTCTGTGAGCCTGATGTACCCAGTGTAAAATACTACATAGTTCTTATTACTTCTCCGCAACAGATTTCTGCATTTCATGGGTATTTAAATCCCCCCATTTAACCAAATGTATTGAGCATTTTGATGTGAATTTCAAAATATTGAACAGAATTCCTGCCTTTAGCATCTGCTTTTATTAAACTCTGTTCTTCAGTATTTAGGGGATTGTACAGAGTTGTTATCTCAACCTTCTCTTAGCATCTTCTCACTTGAAACCTCTTAAAAAAATCCTCATGTTTTACTTTAGCAAATTCAGAGGACTGACAATCTGGAAACTGCTGTAAAAGATTGATTGTAGACTATTTATATGTGACTGTGACCAAATTAGAATTTGTTTCCATGTGAGTCCTCCTTATGGCATAAGTATTTGTTGGGACCCAGAAATAGTGCACATGATCAGAAATAAGGGAATTTCTGGCAAAAGTACTGATTTACAGTTTTGGTCCTCATCTAATTTAGTGTGATCTTAAAGCAAAATGAAGTAGTTGAATTATTAACCAAAGAAATTTTTCCAAAATTCTGATTTGATTTGATTTGATTTTTCTAAGTCAGTTTTGTTGTTTTGGATTTTTTTTTTATTTGATATTCTTTTTTTTTTTTTTTTTAGTGTTCCAAAATTCATTGTTTATACACCACACCCAGTGCTCCATGCAATACATGCCCTCCTTAATACCCACCACCAGGCTCACCCAACCCCCCACCTCCCCTCCCCTCCAAACCGTTCAGCTCGTTTCTCAGAGTCCACAGTCTCTCATGGTTCATCTCCCCCTCCGATTTCCCCCAACTCACGTCTCCTCTCCATCTCCCCATGTCCTCTGTGTTATTCCTTATGCTCCACAAGTAAGCGAAACCTTACGATAATTGACTCTCTCTGCTTGACTTATTTCACTCAGCATAATCTCCTCCAGTCCCATCCATGTTGATACAAAAATTGGATATTCTTCCTTTCTGATGGATTTAAATGTTGAGAAGTTAGTTTCTAGAAAAGTTTGAAATGCCAGCAGGTATAACTAGATGTGTGCACACACACCCATGCCCCAGTTAATGCCATCTGGGAACATATTAACCCTAAAATTCTACATTTGAAATATTTAAAAAGAAGCTAAAGAAAGTCTAGCTATAGGAGAGAAGGGAATACTTGAGAAAAATCTCTTCATCTCATGTACCCCCTCCATTCTATCAGTCATTGAAACTCAAATTGTAAGAAAAAATTATGGGTGATTAAAAATTAGCATTTTTTGAGATTTTAATTATTTATTTGAGAGAGAGCGAGTGCACAAGCCGGGGAAGAGGGAGAAGCAGACTCCCCTCTGAGTGGGGAGCCCAACGCAGGGCTCAGTTCTAGGACTCTGAAATCATGACCTGAGCGGAGGTCAGAGCTTAACTGATTGAGCCACCCAAGTACCCCCAAGTCAGCATTCTTAAAACAAGTAATTTGCACATTCATCATTCATTGTTCTGGCAAATAGGGAGTATTCAGTTTCCTCCTATCTCACCCCCCTGTAAAGCCCCATTCTGCATTTAACCTAGCTTTAGAAATAAGCAAAAAGCAGGACCCAAGGAGTTAGGTGGAAGGTGCCGGGGAAGTAGCCCTGGGCTGTGGACTCTGGACCAGGGCCCTCCCTGCCGCCCCCAAACTGAACGGTGACATAGGATGGGGACTGGGGGTTGGATGGTTATTGTGCTTCTCTTTACGTTTATTAAGGGAGAGCGGTGGCAGCGGGGGCCCCTCCAGGTTTTAGTAATATACATTTCTTTGTATTAAATTCATGTGTTTTATGCCTTTATACTTTCTTGATATTAGCATTGAGAATGTTTTTGTCCACTGCATATAAGCACCTGAATTTCCCAGTCTTCTAGGGTGTCCAGCCCCCCACTTTGCCCATTATTAAGGGGGTCCTGGGACATGGGACTTGCCACTTTAAAACTGGGACAGTCCCAGGCAAACCATGGTGCGTTGGTCAGTCTTCCCACCTCCCGGTCCCCAGTGGGTGATGAAATAATTATAATTAGTGTTTTTTGCTTTTCAACTGACATGAATGTCTCTCATTTTCAAGTATACGACCCCAAATCACTCTGGGGTATTTGTAGGCCTATAAGCCTAGGTATTAGGGGAGGGAGGAGAACTAAGGGAGAGGGTTTCCTGGCCCTTTGTCTGTGGCCATCAGGATGGAGACCCCAAGGACACCAATGCCACCGTACGTTTTTCTTTTCCTCAGAGTATTGGTAGGGATTTCAGGTTGCCTGGATTTGGTATCAAAGAGGGAAACGCAGGCCTCCTTAGGGGTTCCGTCTGTGCACAAACCCAGAGTTCAACACTGAAGGCATCGGTGGGGAAGCATCCCCCCTTTCCCTTCCTCTCATTCCTTCTTAACACCCCCAATGCAGTTTGTTCCTAGCGGGGAGACCACTACCTGCTCTATGGCTTTGAGGGAATTGCACCGATTTCTCTAGAACACCCGAATATGAGCATTAACGGTTACCTCTGTAGGGGTGGAAACATTTTCCCGTCCCTCCTAGGTTCTTTGGCCTCATAATTAAATTGACACAAGACAGGTTAACAGGAGAAAAAATTAATTTCTGGAGCCCCCTAAAATGTACTGGAGCCCATAAAAGTTGAGATTCAAAGAAGTGTCCAAAGCAGGCACGTTTTCTAAATGTGCGAAGAATTGTCGGGACAAGGGTTTGGGCATGGGGTAGTGAATTAGTGAGTAACAAGGGTTGTTTATACAGCTTTCTCAGGCCCTAAACTCCCTGCTTCTGGGGATGAGGCTGCCTTCTACCCTTCTGATGGAGGGAGGGTGCTTTTCCTGGGAGAGATTTGTGTCCTGCTTTCAGGGGGACAAAGGATGGTCAGATCATCCTTCTGAGAAACTGGCTGTTTTCTCAAGTACCTTTAATTCAAAATAATCAATATGCAAAGTGGCGTATCTGAGGACGGCAGAGTCTGCTCCCTTTCATTGGTAAGAAAAAAAAAATAGCCTACAAAGACTGTTATAAAGACCTCTGCCTGGACATACATGCTATGCAAATATCAGAAAAGAAAAGAAAATCTCTGTGTAGTCTTGCCCATTCCCCAAACAAGTGGACTCAGTACTTCCTTGGACAGCCCTTAAAAAAAAATTTTTTTTTTTCTGTGAAGTCACTTTTTAATCATGATGTCGAAAATTCTTTGTAAGGGCTAAAACCTCTTTTTGCTTTAAAACATTTGCCATACTTTTTAAAATTTGTCTCTATGTCCGATAATGTCATGTACATTGCATAAGGACTTGGAAGTGTTTTTACCAATTAGCCAAAGAACGTTTGTTTAGGAATAAGCTTATTCTGGGGGCACCTGAGTGACTCAGCCGAGTATCTGACTCTTGGTTTTGGCTCAGGTTGTGATCTCAGGGCCCTGAGATAGAGCCCCGCATCGGGCTCTGCGCGCAGCGTGGACTCTGCTTGAGATTCTCTCTCCCTCCCCCTCTGATCCGCACCCCACCACACACATGCACGCACATGCATGCTCTCTCTCCCTCTAAAACAAATATAAATCTTAAAAAAAAATAAGTTTATCATGTTTAACGTTCATTTTAGTGCTGGTCTTTAAGTGTATTCTAGCTGCCTAGGTAACAGGTGGTTTAGGCTGGTGGTTTTGGCCCCATCCCTGGTATTTACCCAAACACATCCCTCTCCCTCACTCATTTCGGTAAACCTTGTTCTCTGACCCCTCACCACCCCACCCCTGCTTCTCCCGAGCCCCTGGCTTGAGGGACCCCCTTGGATGAGCTTCTCTGCCTGGGTTCGGATTACTCTGTGTTCTGCGAGGGTTGGAGATTCAAGGTCATCCTCGGGCCCTCTAGCAAGGCTCAGATGCAGGATGCCCTTCCTCTCCCTCTCGCTGTCCTGGCGGGGGAGCCCAGGGGACCAGCCGTTCCTTTTGTCCCTCACCGCAGTGCTCTGGAGCCTATACCCGTGTCTGGCCCTGAGCTCCTGTGCCGTTTGTCTGTCCTCTCTGCTCCTGGTGCTCACGGAAGCGCGCGTCAGGATTCCCGCGGGGAACTCTCAGTGAGCCCGTGCCTGCTGCATGCCAGGTGCCCCTCCTGGGTGCCAAGCGCTGCTCACTTGACCTGCAGCCCCGATTTTCCCGGGTGCCTGAGTGAGTGAGCCACGGGCCACACTATTCAAGGACTCTCATTACGTGTTCACTGCACTCACGGAGTCATGGTACGTTTACCCCTCTCGCCTATTGGCATGCTTAGTCCGGATCTGTGGAACTTTTGTCTGTCCCTAGCTTCCTTCTTCGGAGGTTTTCGCGTGGGCGGCATTCACAGGCTGGATTCATCAGCTCCTTCAATCTTAACGATCGTGGGCACCTTGCATGGCCACACGCGCTGCTGTCAGAAATGAGCGATCAGAGTGGATAATCATCCCCAGCGTTTCACAGCTAGCCAGAGTAGCGGGAAATCGTTGCTCAAAGGCATTCTCTTTAGCCACTGCTTGTCCACAACAGTTGGGAATCGAATATAAATATAGTAATTTTCACGTGAATTGTGTTATTCTTATACCTCCATTATAGCTTAGTCTTTATTCTGTCCCACATTTCATGTCCTTTAAGAAAAGATCAACTTGGGGCACCTGGGTGGCTCAGTGGGTTAAGCCTCTGCTTTCAGCTCAGGTCGTGATCTCAGGGTCCTGGGATGGAGCCCCACATCGAGCTCTCTGCTAGACGGGGAGCCTGCTTCCCTCTCACTCTCTCTGCCTGCCTCTCTGCCTACTTGTGATCTCTGTCTGTCAAATAAATAAATAAATAATCTTTAAAAAAAAAAAAAAAAGAAAGAAAGAAAAGATAAACTTACCAGCCCGTTGGAGTAATACCTACGGAATTCTAGGAACGTGGGACGTGGCATGTGTCGCATCTAAGTGCTGGTTAGCAAAGCAGGCCACGTAAGCCAGACCCACAGTCCGGAACGGGATTCTCGGTCTTTCGTTGCCAGGAGATGTTTGGAGAACAGTTACCAGATGTGACGTGAGACACAGATTTTACATTGCTTTGTTATCACTAAGGTAAAGACGTTATCACTAAGGTAAAGTTATCACTAAGGTAAAGAAGAATTAAGGTAAAAAAGTTATCACTAAGGTAAAGAAGGAAAGGGCAGTCGTGGCAGAAGGAAATGGGAGACACTTTATTCTGTCTTCGTCTTCCTTCTCAGTCAGGTGAGAAGCGTTCTGCTTTCCAGGTTAAGCCCCCACGAGTCGGTTTTGGTCTTGAAAGGAGCAGCAGTGGCAGGGATGGCTCTGCGTGGCTGTCCCTGTACCTTTCTCTCTTCGCCTGGTGACTTTTCCCATTTCTTTCCCACCTTTCCTGCATGTTTCCGGTCAGATTTTCTTTGCTCAATATTCTGCCCTTCGAGCTCCCAGCATTTTCTGTTGAAAATCCACTTGGGGGACAGCAGCACCAGCATCTGGGCTCTAGGGTGCAGGGCGCTATGGTGGGGCTCCTGCTCCCAGAACGGGCAGCAGTACAGTCGTGTCCATCCCACTCTCTCGGAGCAGCTAACCCACGGCTTAGTCCACAGAGGGAAGAGAAAAACCAAGTGGAAGTACGACCACAGGACTGTTGCACAGTTATTTTAATAGATGGCGGAATCTAGTATGGTTTTTGCCTTTCGTTTCTAAGAAATTTGTTTTGTTTCCTAAGTTTAGGATTTAAAAAAATTTTTTTTTCATGTAAATCTTTTTTTCTTCTCTTTCTTTCCAGGTTGCTGGTGTTGTCGGCCGTGCAGACCTCCTGGGGGCCCTGTTCTTTCTGTTATCTTTCCTTGGCTACTGTAAAGCGTTTAGAGAAAGTAAGCATGATGTTTACCTTCTTCATTTTGAGATGGGAAATTATCCGTGTATGTAATTTTATCCTTTTAAGAGAATGTGGGCCAAAAGGTCTCTCTTCAGATACGTGTTTACTCCGTTGCGTTTTTAATAATACAAAGTTCATACATTAGCATTCACACGGGAGTCTTCTAGGGTAGTGAGACCAAGAGTTTCTGCAGTTTCCTAATGCAGCTGTGATCGATTTTTGTCATTGTATTTGCAGCAAAATTGCAGGGGGAGAAACACTTTTATTATTCTTTCTTAAAACCTCTCCGTGAGGGAAATAGAAAAAGGTCTAAAATGAACGAATAGCGATGGGTATGGACGTGGATTATGAAATTCTTGGTTTTGTCATTGGCGTGGTATTAACACGTACAAAGAAAGTCCTCGTTGCTGGTGTTGCAACAGCTCATTGAGTGTGTGTGTCGGGGCGGGGGCTGTGGAGGAGTGGCCTGGAGCGGCCCAGCAGGTGTGTTGACTGAGATGCAGCAGAATCCCCGTAGGACTCTGCTCGGTGCATGGATTCCAGTTAGGCCCAAGTCAAGTCAGACCTTCCCAGTCGCTTTATCGTAGACACTGGATGCGAGGAATTCAGCGTATGTACCTGTCATGCCTGCGAGCGCCTGCAGAAGTTCTACGTTCCGTTTCTGTTATCTGAGGAAGTCAGAAGCGTACGCACTGCAGAGCTCTCCTCGTACCTCGCAGTCAGGATTTCTGTTTGCGGGAGAGGCAAGTGGGATGATTCTTCTGGAATGTTGGAGTGGAGCCTTTTAAACAGGAGTGCATGGACCTTGGCCTGCTTGAGGCTTTTCCAGAGTTTCTCAAAGCTCAAGTGTACTCTAGGCTGCCAGGCCTTTCCTAGGATTGTCATATACTAATATATGTACTTCGGTTTCCTCCGTAAATAATCTCTCATTGATACTGCAGAGCAGACCGCTCATTCCAAACTCTGTGCTGGGGCTGATGAAGCAGAAATCGCAGGGTTCGTAAACAGAGGGACCCAGGGGCCAAGTCCAACCCGCTACCCCTTCGCATGCGGCCTGCAAGCTAAGAAGGAGTTGTTTTTTCCAAATATGCATTGAGCCATCACTACCTAATTTAATGACCACTAGAGCAAATTTCAATAATGATTTTTACATGTTTTTTTTACCATTATAGAAATGGGGCAGTTTCTTTTTCTCCCATAATTCAATTCCACAATACCTCACAACCCTGAGTATTACAAAAGAAAGTCGAAAAAAGAAATCACATGTTATAGATCTTAAATTCATCTTCAGAATTTAGCTCAAAGGTTTCACCATCCTCAAGAAATGGTTCTCCTACTAGACTCATCTGCTAAAAAGTTCTATCCCAGGGGTGAGAAGAGTCTTCGCTAGCCCGTGGTCATTATTTTCTCGCTTTTCCTAGCCCGTTAGGGCTGAACGGCCTCCAGTGGAAGACTCAGACTGGACAGAGGAGGGACACAGGGTGTCATTTTCGCCAGCACGAGATAGCACCTGAAGCCTGATGGGAGACCGAACCTGGAGAGCCTTGATGCAAGGGTCTGGGCTCTGGATTCGGTCAGAGTCTGTGCCGGAAGAGCAGGAGGGGGGATGCTCGCCATTCTCATGGCGTTTGTGGGTCTTTGTGAGCTTTCTCCATTTTCCTCCCCGTCTTCTTGTCCGTCACCATTCCCGGTTCCTCCTATGCCTGTGCCGAGGGATTCACAAGAGGCAGGTCGGGAGCAGGTGGGGGGCAAGGACCGCGGGGCTGGCATCCTGGGTACCTCGTTGTGGCGCCAGAAGGGGAGCCGCTGGGGGAGTTGCCCAGGGGCACGGAGGACCGGCAGGATTGCCAGGCGGCGGGTGGGCAGGATGAGAGCCCCTGGGACTGGGCCCCGGCCGTCAGGCATGGGGATTCCGTACATTCCACTGTTTCCCTGGACTGCGCTTGATTTGTCCTCAGCTCTCTGATTTTCCACACTTTTAAGTGGTTGGGAAATAAAAAACGGTAATCACATTTTGTGACATACAAAAAGTTACATGAGGGGCGCCTGGGTGGCTCAGCGGGTTAAAGCCTCTGCCTTCGGCTCAGGTCATGATCCCAGGACGGCTCAGGTCCTGGGATCGAGCCCCGCATCGGGCTCTCTGCTTGGCTGGGAGCCTGCTTCCTCCTCTCTCTCTCTGCCTGCCTCTCTGCCTACGTGTAATCTCTATCTGTCAAAAAAATAAATCTTGAAAAAAAAAAAAAAAGTTACATGAAGTTCAGATTCCAGGGTCTGTCCATAAAGTGTTGTGAAGCAGGCACACCCATTTCTTTCCACGTTGTCTGGGCCGCTTGGCGCTGCCACGGCGGAGTTTCGCACCGTCCACACGGGCCCGCTGGCTTCAAAGCCTGAGACGCTTCCTGCCGCATCCTTTGCAAGGTTTGCCAGGCTCTGAGACAGGTGATTCCCAGGGTCGTTGTCACCGTCTGAGGGGTTCCAGAACTTTTTTCTGGATTGACTAATAGGAGTTTCCAGCAGTTTTTACTTAGGAACGTAGATGACTTTGCTGCTGATGTAATAGCTGCCATTTCTTGACCATCTACTGGCACATGGGTACACAGGTGTATCTATTTTTTCTCATTTAATTATGGAACAATCTCTAAAGTAGGTGGAATTACTTTCCCATTTTCCAGATGTAGGACTCACAGCTGCTGTAACTTTTGGGGGCTCACACAGCTGTTTATAGCAGAACTGGGTTCACACTGGGGTCTAACTCACTGGATTCGAAGTCACTTCAAAGCCAAGGCCAACTGCCTTGTGCTGTTCTCCTTCCTTGTATTCATTGGACTGATGAGGCAAAGCTTTTCAAAACCATTATTACAAATAACCAGGAGAGGGGCACCTGTGTGGTTCTGTCGGTTGGGCATCTGACTCTTGATTTCATCTCGGGTTATGATCTCAAGGTCATGAGATGGAGCCCCGTATGGGGCTCCATGCTCAGCGAGAGTCTGCTTGGGAGTCTCTTTCCCTCTCCCCCTCCACCTCCCCACACATGCACTCGCTCACTCTCTCTCTCAAATAAATAAAAAAACAAACCAGGAGACACATTCAATTCTGTCAACAAATTGTTAAAATATTAGGCATGATAATGTCATCACAGGTTTATTTTTAAAACGATCCTTTTAAAGACACAGGCTGAAATATTTATAGATGAAATGGAATAATGTCTGGGATTTGCTTCAGAGTACTCTGAGAGGAGGCAGGAAGCATGTTGCCAGACTTGCCAGAAGTCAATAATTATTTACACTAAGTTAAGGGGACATAGAAGTCACTATAGCAACGTTTCCTCCTTATTTTTATTGTGGTAAAATATACTGAACATAAAAGTGCCCATTTAACCATTTTTCAGTGTGCTAGTTGAGTGCACTAAATACATTCCCCTTGTTTTGTAACCGTCACCACTGTCCATGTCCAGAACTTGTTCATCTTGAAAAACTGAAACTCTGGACCCATTAAACAGTGACTCCCCATCCCCCCTCCCCTGGCGGCCACCAGTCTGCTTTCTGTCCACGTAGCTGTTCTAGGTACGTCATGTGAGTAGAATCATACAGTAGTTGTCCTTTCGTGTCTGGTTTATTTCACCAAGCGTAACAGCCTCAAGGTTCTGTATGCCGTAGTATATGTGTCAGAATTTCTGTCAAGGCTGAATAATTCCACTACCGCATCTCATTTTTCTGTTTATCTGTCGGTGGGCTTAAGGGTTGTTTCCATCTTTTGGCTACTGTGAATAATGCTGCTTTGAACATTGGTGTACCCAATAGGCTTCCTTTTAACCCTTGGTTTTTTTCTACAAAAAGATTCGGGCAGGGTTGTAAACTCTAATAGCACAGGCTGTGTTGTTCGGATGTTCTAGGTATTTATCGTTATTTACCTTGAACATCCATCCAGAAACTGCCCATAGTTTCCGGGGGTGGACTGGGGAGGGCCTATGAGGTTTTTCATTCACGGTGCCCCTCCCTCCCATCCGGCACAGGCTGGACATGGGGCCGATTGTCTTGGAGCACCTGTGCTCTCAAACCAACGGCTCTGCTAACACACAAAGGGTGACCCCAGTGGCCCCCGACTGTACCAGGCTCCCTCAGAAGTTGGTTACGCCCAGCCACAATCTGCACCCCCTTGTGTTACCATTATTTTATCATACTGAGATGAAACCATCAATTTCCTTCTGACTCCCTGTGTTTCTGATATAGCAGAGAGGTTGGGGACAGCTCAGTAGAATAGCTTCCAGGACAGAGAATATTGGTGGTGACTTTTCTTCCTGGAGACTGAAACCTAACTTAACAAGAAGGCATGTCCGTCCACCTCTTCCTGGGTTGAGACCTCCCTACCTGTCATGATCGTAAAATTCCTGCGGACACAGGGCCCCAGGGATCTGGTGGGGGAGGGGGGATGGAGGAGTGCACCTGCCCTAGCCTCATAGCACATTCGGCGCCATCCTGTGGCTCTTCCATGAGACTGGATCTGAGTGGGAGTGGGAATAGGGGTAGGGGGTCCATTTTATTTATTTGAGAGAGAAAGAGAGCATCAGGGAAGGGGAGAGAGAGAATCAAGTTCTCCGTTAAGCAAGGACACCCCCCAGCCCTGCCGATGTGGAACACAATCCCAGGACCCTGGGATCATGACCTGAGCCAAAGGCAGGTGATTAACCCACTGAGCCACCCAGGTGCCGCTACTAATCACTCTTTTGCTCATTATAGACGGTGCTACTTCATGTTCTTCAATGCGCAGATCTGAATTTGCAATTACAGAGGATAATAATTTATCAGTTGTATTTTTCTGAAAGAAAATTAGATATTAAATCCGTTGGCCTTTCCCCAAGACAACTCTGAAGTTTCATGAAGAATCATTTTATTAATTTTAACACATCCCTCCCTTAAAGAATCTATTTCTTGTTCTGAATGCATGTCAAAGACATCAGAAGTGTTTTTTTAAGAGCTTATTTCTAATTTATTTATTTTTTTCAGCGTAACAGTATTCATTGTTTTTGCACAACACCCAGTGCTCCATGCAATACTTGCCCTCCCTATTACCCACCACCTGTTCCCCCAACCTCCCACCCCCGACCCTTCAGAAGTGTTTTTTGAAGAAAATCCTCAGTGTTGATAGATTTAACATGTGGGACATATAATTTAGGAGATAGAATAAAACTTCTCACTACTGGGGCGCCTGGGTGCCTCCGCGGGTTAGGCCTCTGCCTTCGGCTCAGGTCATGATCCCAGGGTCCTGGGATTGAGCCCCACATCGGGCTCTCTGCTCCGCGGGGAGCCTGCTTCCTCCTCTCTCTCTGCCTGCCTCTCTGCCTACTTGTGATCTCTCTCTCTGTCAAATAAATAAATAAAATCTTCAAAAAAAGAAATAAAAACTTAAAAAAAAAAAACTTCGCACTACTTCTAAAGATTACTGTGGTGAAATAATGAAACGTTATCCCGAGACTAAACGTTCTTCTGTCAGATGAATGGATACATTGATCGGCCTCCGTTAATGTGGACTATTCCTGCAGAATGGAGTAAAACTAAAGACGTTGTATAGTCTTTTCTTGATTCCTTTAGCATTGACCTTCTTTTTTTTTTTTTTTTTTAAGCTGTATGTTTGAGAGAGAGAGAGAGCATGAGCACAAGCGCTCACAGGGAGGGATACAGGGAGAGGAAGAAGCAGGCTCCCCACTGAGCAGAAAGCCCAATGCGGGACTCGAACCCAGAACCCCAGGATCTCGACCTGAGCTGAAGGCAGATGCTTAACCAACTGAGCATATTTTTATATATGCATCCATTTTGAATTCAGTTGCAAATTACAAAATTATTTCCAAGAGCCATCTTTACAGAAGGTACATTTTTTTAATAAAGCCTTTGGGCGGTAATACCGAAGGTAAAAGTGCTCTGATGTGTGATGGCGCTTCAACGAATACATCGATGCTTGAGAAACTGGTGCGGTGTATTCCCGTCCTAATGGAACTATGTTAAGTGTAGTAGCAAGGTGACCTTTCCTCTTCGGTCTGGTAGCATTCTTTTGACATTTATATGTTTGCTTTAAAACTGGAAGGAGATTGTTGGGCCTTCAATGTGATGTGTGTAAATGTCTTTGAGAAAGTTGACCGGGAAATATTTAATGTTTGCACACAGCTAGTGGTAGCAGATGTGACTTCCACTTTTAAGAATATGAATAGATTTTCATTAGGTTGAAGTTACTTAGAACAGAAGACAAATGGACCTATTAGAAGGTCTTCAAAGAAGTGCTGACCTCTTGTCTACAGCAACCCCCAACACACACACACCTTCCTGAGATCTGTTTCCCTGTTCACTTGAACCCCCCTTCAGGAAAAGGAAAGAATAGATGAAAATGAAGCCTGTGGCCCTGATTCCAGACTGGAATGGTGTTTTACAGTCCCTCTCAGTTTACTCAGTCATTGGAAAATGTAAAGCTAGGAGGTTGCCCTCCTCCACGAATCCAGCCTCGGGGTCTCAATCCTGAGAGTTATTATTGGTCTTTTGTGTCCTCTCTGTCCTCTGTATCATTTGTCCAAAGGTAGGCTTTGAGTTACAGAGCACGATCGTTTTTTTCCTTGGGAGTTTAAAGTAGGTGGTTGAAAACACCCACCCCTCAATCAGCACTCCCCATCATTCTGAGATGGTTTTCAATACTCTTTTCCGTTCCCATGTATTGTTTTCACACCACAGAGTATGGAGGGCAGGATTGAATTCTGCCTCCCAAGTTCCTTGCAGGTCTGGAGGCACCGAGCAACACGGATTTGAAAAAGAAGCTTTCACTGAGTTACTAGCTTGCTTGGGGGAAGCCCGCATCTGAAACAGACGGCAGTTCTGTGGTTCCCTTCTCCCCACGTGGCTCTGCGCCCTGAGCCCCACCTGCTGGACTGGGGAGCAGACATAGCAGGACAGGATAGGACACGGTGACTGGATGGCGCCCCCCATGCCCCCCCACCCCACCCCATGTTCTGCTCATATCAGACAGTCCCCTTTGCTCTGACAGTCCCCTTCCCCTCCCGTCTCCCAAATGCCCATTTGCTTCATTATCCACACGCCCCGACTCCAGGACTGGTGTCCATGGGGTGTGCTAGAGCCTTTCCTAGTCTCTGTTGACCAAGACTATGGTTTCAGCTGCTTCTGCATTTCAGATTTTCCATACTGCTCATTAAACAGAATAGAGTAGAAAGTACTTCTTCGTTTGTGGAGAACAACTCTGTGGAATAATCCTTGCACATCCTGTTAAGGTGCAACTTCATGCCTACAGTGGCTAAGAGTCTTTTTAAAGAGGAGCGTATTTTCATACGCTAATAACAACATCGCAGAGAAGAAACAGGCAGAGCCCTTGATGCAAAAGTATTTCTGGTAGGGCATCCAGGAGAACACTTTTTCTGATTCTGTTCCAAGCTAACATCAGTTTGGGTCATTCATTCTTTCACCAGTAATTAACCAAACATTGAGGGTGTCCTTTGTACCAGCTCCTGTGTCCTGAGTTGGGGGTATAAAAACTAGAACCGTCTGGGCCTCAAAGAGCTTACAATCTAGTATATGTTGATTAAAATAAAGCTGTCAGTATTCACAATGCTCAAGAAGCAGAATGTTCTGGTTTTCCGTACTTCCTTGTTAACTTTTTCCTTCCCGTTCACACCTCCAAGCGGGCACTCAGTAAGTACTCCCTCCTCGTCATAGCACGTTTATGCAGAATTGATGGCTGTGACCTTTGCACTGTTAATTTTTTTTCCGTTTCTCTTAGAATGTGCATTTTTTTCTTTTCTTTAATTGAGATATAATTGACATCTCCCATTTTATTGGTTTTATGTATACAAAATAGTGATTCGGTGTTTGCATATATTGTGAAACGATCACAATAAATGTAGTTGGCACCCATCACCATAAATAGTTAACACATTTCTTGTGATGAGAACTTTTAAGATCAACTTCTTAGCAACTTTCAAATATGCAACATTGTTGTTACCTCTGGACACCGTGCTGTGCATTTCATCCCCAGGATTTGTCACTTTTGGGAATTTTTATCTTTGAGCTGCCCACCTTCACTCTCTGGCAAACACCCGTCTATTCTATCTATGAGTTTGGTTTTTAATTCTACATCTAAGAGACATCTCGCAGTATTTGTTTTTCTCTATCTGACTTACTTAACTTAGCAGAATGCCCTCAGGGTCCAAACATGTTGCAAATGGAAGGATTTCCTTCTTTTTTATATCTGCGTAATATTCCGTTCTGTTTATACTGTGCACATATACCTATATGTACACACAGGATATATTTTATACATATATATTATATATTTCATAGTACAGTGATTTATACTCTATATCTTATAGTATAATACTATACTGGGGTTTTTTAATACTTTATATTATATAAGTATGTAATATATGATGTATATAATATATAGTATATAATATATAATATATATGATGGTAACATATATAATATATATGATAATATATATATGATGGTATAATATATATGATGGTATATATAATATATATGATGGTTATATAGTATATCATGTGTATATACATATATAGTATATAGTAATATGCCACAATATTACGTAGTATATATGCTGCATATTTTATAGCATATATATGTAACATATAGTATCTTATAGAGAGAGAATGTGTGTCTGTGTGTGTATATATATATGTATATAAAACAATTTTTCTTTATTCCATTCATACACCAATGGACAGAGTTTATTTCACGTGTTGTCTGTTTTAAATAATGTAGTGATCATGAGGGCGCCGTATCTTTTCGCGACAGGGAGTACATTTCCCTTGGATAAATACCCAGAATTGGAATTGCTGGATCATATGGTAGTTTTGTTTATGCTACTAATTTCTTTCATCTCTGTTCAATTTCCTTCAGTCCAACAGAGCAGAGAGCTTGATACTAATTCAGGTGTATATTTTTTCATTTGGACTCTGAGCTATATTAAGAAATAGTCACTCATTTTTTGTTTTCCCCTGTCTAGTCAGTGTGGATTTCACAAAAAGCTGAGTGGTAAACATGTGTCAGACACATCGTCACGGCCACGATGGTTCCTAGTGCCAGTCGCTCGTGTAATCCACGTGTGTGTAAGTGTTCCACTGAGAATCAGAGCTCCTCTGTGGTAGCAGTTCAGTCCAGTATTTATTGGACACAAATAATAATGCTATTTATTATTTAAACTTAAGGTTTGAAGTGACCTGGTCTTTGTTCTTTTTGGATCTGAACATAAATTCAAAGAAAGGTCTAGCATCAGCTACACAGGAACCTGTAGTTCAAGAAAGGTTTTCAGTATTTTTTTATAAGGGAACAAAACATTGAGTACTCTGAAATTCGTGGTTTTAACTAGTTAAAAAGCTCTTTCAAGGGATACATTTCCCTCATTAGCTTTCTTTATAGATTCAGTATCTGTTTTATAAAGCTCAGGACAATTTTAACTGCCAGAGTTTATTAAGAAAATGGAAAAAAACTACTCACATAACATTACTGTCTGCTTTTTTTTTCTTTCTTTTTTTTTTTTTTTTTTTTGATTATACGGTGCTTAGAATATCTCCATGCAAGATCTTTTGCAACAGAATCCTTTTTTAAGAAAGTGAATGTCCTTATAAGGGAAACCATGCCTTTTTTTTTTTTTTAAGATTTTACTTTTTATTTGAGAGTCAGAGTGAGTGAGAGAGAGAGCACGTGTGCAGTGGCAGAGGGAGAGGGAGAAGCATGCTCCCTTGTTGAGCAGGGAGTCCAATGTGGGATCATGCCCTGAGCAGAAGGCAGGCCCTTAACTGACTGAGCCACCCAGGCACCCCGGAAAACCATACGTTCTCCTCCAAAAAGAAGAACAGGAAGTCAGATAAAGTTGATGGTGCGCTGGTCATCATTTCTGAATGCCCCAAACAAAAAGTGTTATTCTTATGATGAGACATCTTGTCAACACTGACATTTCTTTTAAAGCCTAGTATTTTGTATTGGAAACAGATCATCTCTCTGCACAGTAAACATGGTAGACTAGCCAAAACAATTTTTTCCCCAAGATTTTATTTATTTACTTGAGAGATTGAGACAGAGAGAGCAAGGGGGAGCACGAGCAGGAAGGAGAGGGAGAAGCAGGCTCCCCGCTGAGCCGGGAGCCTGATGCAAGTCTCCATCACAGGACCGAGATCCCAGAACCCCGGGATCATGACCTGAGCCAAAAGCAGACGCTTGACCGACTGAGCCACCCAGGTGCCCCACGATTTCTCTTTTAAACAAATAACTTAAAATACTTGTTTCAGGGAAGCTAAAACTAACAAGAGAAATTTAACTAGTTCATTTATGCTGGGCAGGAGAGAACCGTTTTAAGAGAGGAATGAATCTGTTACATATCCAGAACAACCATTTTAAATTCTAAACTATTACGAAAGACAAGATCCCAAAGATTGGTTGTTGCAAGCCCTTAAACTCTGTCTGCTGTATTGCTGTCTTTACGTAGTTCAGGCAGCTGAAGGAAGATAAGGCTTAATCTTGGAGTATCATGCCCTCACATTTTCATTCTGATTTAAGACATCGGTTTTTTTTGTTTGTTTGTTTGTTTGTTTGTTTGACTTAGAATCATACAGTTCTTAAAAAAAATAGATAGCACAAGACTCTTGCTTCTAGATTGGGGGTCATTGCCAACTGAACTCTGACGGTGGTGTTCCTGTGTATTTTCTATTCTCTGCCTTCATGTTTCATTGGTTCCTATGTTGCTTGATTTCCCCCCAAATGGGCTGGTACTTTAGAATAGCCGTGTCTGACTTCTTTCATTCGGCGGGGGGAGGCACTGCCTGGTTGGCTCCGACTTTTGGAATGGGAGTGTGATGCTTATTGTTTCGCTCTGGCAGAGGGAGTCAGGGCCACCTGTCGGGGTGGCGTGGTTCCCACACACGACACGGCGTGCCAGGTTCAAGGCCGTGGAGATGCCAGGCATTGAGCGGTGAAGAGGGTAGCTCGTACAATGTGGTGCTTTTTCTGAAAGAGGATCTCCCCCCACCCCAGAAAGTAGTGCCAAATCCAAGGCACATGCTTCATTAAATCGATCACATCTGTTGGCACTTGTGGGTGTTAGCAGTGACAAGTGTGTTTCTGTTCTTCATTTTGGGGTGGGTTTTTTATGCCCCCTCAGCTCCCTCCACTCCATTAGCCTTTGCCTTCATTTATCTAAGTGGTTGCATTCTCTTAGCTATGGCAGGCATATACAGAAACAAGGAAAACATTTTCTAGGCCAGTTTATTAAGTTCTGGATCATAAACTGTTGATGTTTGCTAATGCTGCATAATTATCCTGGAGCAGGTGGTCTTCTTACGTGCTGAGAGAGGCCACGTGGTGTAGGAATGGTTCTTTTCTTCTTCCCGTGGGTCACTGGTGATTACAAGTCAGCAGACTGGATGGAGATGAGACAGAGAACTCTGGGTACACACAACATCCCGAGACGCCGGCGTCTAGTTATGTACTAGTTAGAATTCCCTACTCGGGGAAGATTTTTTTTTTGAATAAAAATATTCATAAATGCAACTGTACTGACGGTGACATCTGGCTCTCAGGATTTATTGTTACTGTGTTTAACAGCTCTAAATTTAAAATTAATACGATCAGTTTTTGCTTTGCCTTTTTATTATTCCTTACATAATTTTTTAAAAATTTAATTCCAATATAGTGGACATACAGTGTTATATTAGGGTTATGTAATTTTTTTTTAAATATTTTTTTAAAAATAGATTTTTTTCATCTCATGATGGAGATTTTTCCATTGTGAGGCGATTTAAAGACATTAAATTGATGTCGAATGAAGAGATGTGACTTCTGGCTCTGCTTCCTCACATGGAGCCCATCATTAACTTTTTGATATTAAATTACATATCACAATTGCATAAGAAATGTGGCCATATAATAAGACTTCTGGTAGACATAGAAATGAAACAGTTGACTCCCCAGATCTTTGTTGCGTGCCAGCTGTATTGGAGGTGTCATCTCTGTTTCAGCTGTCCTGTTAAAATGCTCCAACTTAGAAATAAGAGAATGGCTTGCATTAGTTACTAAACAAGAGCATACTCACATAAATGCAAAGTCCACATTCATCTAGGTATGCTGTATCTTGACAACTATTAGCATTGATCACCTTGACAAATCAAGACTCAAAAAAATTTTAGGAACGCCTGGGTGGCTCAGTTGGTTAAGCATCTGCCTTTGGCTCAGGTCATGATCCCAAGGTCATGGGATCAAGTCCTGCATTGGGCTCCCTGCTCAGTGGGAAGCCTGCCTGCTTCTCCTTCTGTGTCCCTCTCTCTCTCTCTCTCTCATGAATAAATAAATAAAACCTTTGAATTTTTTTTTAAATCTTGGGAATTACATGGGTAAAAACTTTGCTAACATGGGTCGTGTTACCAGAAGTCCACTAGGCTGGGCTCAAAACCAGTTTCCCAGTTGAGTATTTAATCTTTATAAGCCCTTTCTCAACCACCTCCACACTGGAAACACTGTCCGTGCTTTTGTACTTGGCCTTGGCATATCACGCACGTGCCAACCACACATTTGCAAAGACTTTGATTTATGGGAAATCATTGAGAAACATTAAATTAAGCTTTCCTGTTTGAATTCTGGAAAAACTGAAGTGTTGGTGCATGGTTAGCCTTATGACTCCCGACAATGTCAAATGGCCAATCCCGTAAGAGTTTCAGGAGAAAGAGATTTAAAGAGGCAGACTCACTTCATGCTCTCTGAGTTTTCAAAGGCAGACTTGGAATGCAAACAAGGCCACATACAGATCGTTTCATCTGTGAACTGGGTCTCTGAGCACGTGGGACAGACAGCAAGAAATACAGGATGAGCCATGCATGCAATTTCCAAATGGCTAGTAACCACATTATAGAAAGACCCCCGTTAGATGAATTTTAACTACACTTTTAGCCAAATATAGAAAAAATACGACAATTTCACTGTATAATAATCAATATAAAAATTATGAAATATTTTATAGTCCTTTTTTTTTCATACCAGGTCTTCCAAATCAGGTGTGTGATTTATACTTACGACACATCTTGCTAGGGACTGGTAAGTTTCAGGTGCTCATCGGCTATGATGCCTTCTCTGGACAACGGAGGTCTCGAGTTCGGTTTTCCGAATATGAATCCCTCACTGGGTTTATAACTAACTACTGAAATTTTGCCTTTGATTAGAAATTACCACTGTTGAGAAGTGGCAATATATTTAATCATCACCGTAACTGAAGAAATTTCTTTAGCAAAGGAACATTGTCTCTCACACGTCTTTTACCGGACATGTCTGCACCAAATCAAAAGTATAAGAGGGAATTACAGGGTAGGACTCTTCCAAAAGAATTACCATAGAGGACTCGAGAGGTGTGGGGTGTCCACGTCCCTTGCAGAAACTTGGGGTTTGAGAAGTGTGGTGAAATTATGGGATGAGATTCGGGAGAAGGTTATCTGTTTTCTATAGAAGTTTTTTTTTCTGTATTTGGTGAAATCTGATTTAGCCATCTAAGGAGAAAACCATTTTAAATTCCAGACAAGTGGAACAAGAGCCCATTACTTCCACATCTCTATACCAATTTAACTTATGTTAATGGAGTGCTTCAAGAGCTATCCTTTGGGTGTTTTAATGGAGAAACTGGGAATTTTTTAACTATTCAAAGCCACTGGTCCATGGTCGGGGGAGGAGAGGAATTCATCCAGGTTACAGTCATGTAAAATACAAGCTAATTCAGTTTTTCTAGGAAGGAAGGTAAAATGGTCAAGAGACCTTCTTTCGTAACTTTTTTTTTTAAGTAATCTCTACACCCAACATGGAGCTTGAACTCATAACCTCGAGAGCAAGAGTTTCACGCTCTCCGACTGAGCCAGCCACGTGCCCCCATCGGACCATCTTTAAATGTTAAAAACAGGGAGCCTTATATTGGGAAGTCCTTGTTAAGTTTCATGAAGCGTTCCAAACACAGATTGTGAGAATGAGAAAGCTTAGAAAACCCTAACCAGGCAGTGGGGGAGAGGTCCATTTGGTTCCTAAAGCTTCATGGATGTGGAAGCATCAGGCAGAGGCTGGGGGCCCACAGGGCATCTCCACGCTGGCCTGGAGCAGGTTTCTGTTGTGAGGGGCTTCCCTGAGGGGCATGGGAGCTGGACTGGGGAGTCATTTGCTCCCGTTATCTGTGGAAGAGACCCCCCTCCCAGGAATCCATGAGTTCATTTATAATTAAAGGCGCCTCTTTACCCACCAGCTGCTAATATGAGAAAATCCAGAGTGTGGTTTGATGTAGACTCAGGGAGATGTGCGATGGGAGAAACGCTCAATGGACCATGTGTCCACTGGCTTGGAGAGGACAAGCCTTAAGGTTGGCATCTGCCATCCTTGTCTGTCATGTCAGAAGGCGTGGTGCGTAGTGAGCTGAGATCACCTCCATTCTGCCAGCGGGACCCCTGGGCTGTGTTGCCGGAACTTGTGAGGCCTTTCCTAAAGTCATCATTCGAAAGGAGCTAGCCAGGGTTAGCTTTACGGTTATTTTGGCTGTGATTTTATGTGAACGCTTTGGTATCTAGGATGGCGTGTGCTTTGATGCTGTCTGCTGATAATCACTAGCAAATCCCTCCCCAAAATAGTAAGTTCCATAAAAATGTAAACACTCAAATACAGTCATTCATTTAATGGGGTTCTTCTGACTCGTAACTGTGGTCGTTCAGTTTATCCGTGGAATGTCATTAATTTCTGCAGGTGGAGTGACCCTCAGCTGGCTTGACAGGTCTCTGTATGCTGATCTAGAATGATTGTTGGTAATGAGAAGTTGGCTTCCAGGCAACTTATGAACAACTAGAAACTTCTGAACAGTTGTGCCTCCTGAACAATTGGAAAGGCAATAGAGCAGAGCAGAACCAAGACCTGATGTTGAGGGACATAGGTGTGGGCTCACCCTAAAAAAGAATATTCCAACGACCCACACTTTCCAATCAAAATAGGCGCTTGCAGAAAGTTAGTCCCCATCCTGGAAGGTCTCGAAGTCAAGACCACGTGGCCCCCTGCTGGAAGCGTCTTGGAAAGGATCCCAGCACTTCCAACACTTCGTCACTTGTGCCAGGGAGCTGATCTGCACAGCCTGTAAGAGGGACTGCTCCTGTTCCCACAGGGTGGCTCTAGCATTTGTTTCTGGTGGACCGCAGAGGCAGTTTCATTCACCAAATGCGTGTTGCCTTTCCAGAGTCAGTCAGGTGTCATGGATTCCAAGAGCAGAAGTCTGAATTGCTCCCATGAGCCACACATGGCATCAGGGATGTGGCTGGGAGCAAGCTTCCTCTCTTGGGTGATGCTCTCCAACCTTTCACGAGCATCAGGAGCCCCTGGAAACCTGGTTAAAAGACCGGATGCTGGGCCCCACCCTCGTGTTTCTGACGGCGCAGGTGTGGGTGGGGCCTGAGAACCTGCAGGACGACCAGGATCCAAGGGCAGGTGCACACACCACACCCATCAGTACCACTGGTTCAGGGCAGTGGTCCTCACTACAAGCGATTTCCCCTCCTCCCTGGAATGTTGCAAAGCCTGTGACATTTTTGGTTGTCACCACTGAGCACTGAGAGTGCTGCTGGTATCAGGGCTAGAAGCTAGAAATGCTGCCACACATGCACATAGTTGGAAAAAAAAATGTAAAGACTACATAAAGGGCTTTACAGTGCAAAGTAAGACATCTACCCCTCTGCTGCCCCAAATTTTCTTCTTAGAACTATTCAGAAGCAACTGTGATTGGTTCTTGTATGCTTTCCAGATATGATTTACATTGGCAAGAATGTTTATGTAATTTTTAACACAAATGGCCAGGTAGTTCTAGATAACTTTCCCGTCTCAGATATACCGGTAGGTAGGTAATGTTGCTCCCATTTTATAGATGAGGTCATTGAGATTGTGAATGTAAGTAATTTGCTCAAGGTCACGTAGTAAATGGTAGAGCTGGAATTTGGAATTCAGTTTTCATCAGAACTGACCCAAGATGCAGAGGCAGCGCAGGCAAGCGAACAGTTTGGCTCTCTAAGCAGGTTCACTTTGTCCTACTTCAGACCTATGTCTTTTTTAAATGTTTGAGGAGGTGAGAGCCTTACAAAGGAAGAACAGAGATGGGCACCACATGTGGTCTTCTCTCTCCTTTCAAGCAGTTCAGCTCTGGCCCCCAAGTTGCAAACATCTCCCACCAAACAGTATGGAGCCAGACCCTCCCTTTCCAGAAGGCAGTTCAGGGACTTTTAGTGATGACTCGAGCTTAGTCTCACCCCAGGCTTCATACAACAGAGGTGACATTCGTAGGGATGTTTTGGCTTGAATCCGCATGCGGGTTGGCAGCCCAGCCTGGCCTGTGCCTTCCCCTGGACTCCTCTGTGGGCGGCTGTAGGGCTTCTCGGGGCCACTCAGACACTGCCATCACCCCTGTGCTAGGAGCAGCGGTCACTGTTGGGGTCAGCCTGTGACCAGATGCAGTGCTTATCCTCGAGGGGGAATTCTTAACACAGCTTGTCCGAGCGGCGTCTTAGGTGCCGGCAGGTTAGGACAAAGGAACTTGCCGCATTGGAATCCTGCGATGAGATATCTCTGTGCCCAGGGCTTCACTGAAATGCTTCCCAAAGGCAGTGGGTTCCTGCTAGGGTCCACCTTGAGACCAGGTGTGTAGATCATTTAGGGGGTACTGTCTAACCAGAAATGCGGAACGTAGTACACTTGCTCACAGAAAAGTGCTATCAGGAAACCAAACTCTCTTTCAACTGTGGCTATTTTCAGGTGCATGCTTAGAATCGTAGCTCTGGTGCTGGGAAGGCTGAGCTTGCATGACTTACGTTTGTCGTTTCTCTGAATCAGCAGGTAACAAAGAGGGAACACATTCTACATTCTGGGTGCTGCTGAGTATCCTTCTGGGAGCGGTAGCCATGCTGTGCAAAGAGCAAGGGATCACCGTGCTAGTAAGTCCCCAGATGCGGTCACGCCTGCCCTTTCTTCCCCTGCAGCAGAGACTTCTTGGGCTGGCCTGGCCTCTTATTTCTCAACTCCACTGCTGGCCCGTCATAGACCTTTCTGCCAGTTACTCATGGTTTCGGTACATCTGATACTGCCTGGAAATGGGCTGTCTCAGTTGATGATCATTAGCAACCAGTGGGAAATGCAAAGTGGGAAATTCCTATGTGGAATATAAGAAATTGTGCAGAGGATCGTGGGGAAGGAAGGGAGAACCAAATGAGAAGAAATCAGAGAGAGAGACAAAGTATGAGAGATCCTTGACTCTGGGAAACAAACTGAGGGTTGCAGAAGGGAGGCGGATAGGAGGATGTGGCAACTGGATGATGGGCATTCAGGAGGGCACGTGATGTGACGAGCACTGGGTACTGTCCACAACTGAAAATTATTGAACAGTACATCTAAAACTAATGATGTATTATATGTTGGCTAATTGAACTGAAAAAAAAAAAAAGTGATTCACTCCTGGGGCACCTGGGTGGCACAGTCAGTTAAGTGTCGAACTCCCAGGGTTGTGAGATTGAGCCCTCTGTTGGGCTTTGAGTGCTCTCTCTCTCTCTCCTGCTCTTCCTGCTTTCTTACACGCTCTCTCTCTCTCTCTCTCTCTCTCTCTGGGATAAATAAATTAAAAAAAAAAAAAAGAGCAATTAGCTCTCATGGAAAGGTGCCGTAGAAAAAGAGGAAAGAACAGTTTAGGTTTTCTGGCATGCTCTCCTGTTTCGGCAGTTCCAGATCCACCAGTGGGCTGACCCCATCCGTGCTTCTGGTCCTGGAGAGAGAAGCACCGAGTGTGTGTTGTGCTCAGCTTGGACTGGAAATCCCGAAGAGGAAAGGAGGAGTCTCTGAAGAGTACAGATGTTCACCTCCTCTGTCTGATCAGAACTGAAGCCCCAGGGAGGGAGAAGCATTGAAATCCACTTTCCTTTTTCACTATTCTAGCCAATTTTATGCTGGACATTAGGAAAATTTAGAAATTAAGGATATGATCAGGGTGGAGAAATGGAAAAACAAAGATATGGGATTTGAATGGGCCCTATAGGAATAGCTTGGAAAAGAAAGCAGATGAAGTTATATGAGATTTGATGTAAGTCAAAGCAAAGATCCATGGTTTTATCGGGCTCAGTCTATAAGATTAAGGTTAGATAGCTAAAAATGGCATAGAAAGAATTACTCTGCAAAGATACTTGGAGTTTGTTCAAAGCCCTGTTTCTCAACCTTGACATTATTGACATTTTGGGCTGGATCATTCTTTCTCATGGGAGGGCTCTCCTGTGCATCATAGCGTGTTAGGCAACATCCCTGGCCTCTACCCCCTAAATGCCAGTAGGACTCCCTTGGTTATGACAACTTAAAATGTCTCTAGACATTGTCAGGCATCCCCCAGTGGCAAAACCACCCACTGCTCTAATCCCTTGCCTCTCAAAGACCAGCAGCATCAACACCATCTGGGAGCTGATTAGAAATTTAGGATCTCCAACTCCCCCCAGTCCTGCTGGGTCAAAATCTCCATTTAACATGGCCCAAGGTGACTCCCATTAATATTTGAAAAGCACTAAAAGAATTAGGTTGACTTTATGTAACTAAAAATATGGTAAAAATTAGCAATTTCCTAAAGTGTGATTAGAATGTGGACATTTTGATGATGCATTTAAATGGGAAGTTGGAGAGTGCCAACCAGAAGGGATGACAAGATTCCCTCACCCCTTGGTGACTGTCTTATAGCTCCTAGGGAGAAAAACAAATGGTGTAAGACAGCGGCTGCTCAACAGGGAGCTTCTGCCTTCTAGAAAGTGGTTTACAGCCAGGCAGAAGTGGTCCGCTGTGACCCACTAAAATCCTGTATCGCATGAGTGGATAAAATCAGAATTCTCTGACGTGATTAACCCAGCACTAGCCTGTGTATTGGATAATTAATGGCTTCCAGCATTTATGGGAAAGGGCTGAGTAGGGATGGCATCCTTGCTCTGGAAGCCACAAATTACCACTGGCTTCTGATGATTTATCATCTGTTTCGCCACAAAACCTCATATTAAAAAGGCCAGAGTCATACGGGGGGATCTTTAACCAGATAGGCCCCATGTACTGTGACCACCTCATCCAGACTGGGCAGGGAGTTCCGCGAGATGGCAGTGCCCACGGCGAGAGGGGACTCCAGGCTCATCTAGCATCCGGTCCATGTCTGGGGATAGCAGTTGCAAAAGCAGCTCTCACCCAGGAGAAAGAGGCTATGTTGGTGCTCCTGGAAGCTGTCAGCAGAGGCGGAGCTGCTACATCACCTCCCCAAATCCAGTGGCTTCACCCAGAGGAGGTTACTTATCATTCGCCCGGTGGCCGTGGGCAGAGGTGGCTGTCGTCCACACAGTTGACCCATGCTGGCGGAGGCGCTGCCATCTTGGGAGTGTGGTTTCCAGAGCTGACCTGATGGTGTCCACCCCAGCCAGCTGGAAGGCGACATCAAGGGACAGACAGCGCCCAGTTAGAACCTGACCTCCAAAATGGCGCGTTATCGCTCGCTCCGCCCTCCGGAGGCGGGCGCTCAGTCACGTGAGAGCGTGACTGCGGGGCCTGCTGGGAGGCGCGGTGCGGCGCTGTGCCAGCAGGGACTGACAACTAGCAGACGGCGAGGAGGGTGAACCCCAGCCACCTCCAAAGCCCTCCGAGATGGTTTCGGGTGTTGCGGCCTGCTATTACTGCACTGGCTGAGATCACCGAGCCCTTGGCCTTCTGGAGGTGCGATTAATTGCTTCCGTGGCTGGGTTGTCGAGGATGATGGCTGCCTTTATCTTCCGAGGCATAATTACTGTGCGGCTAACCGCTCAGTTGCATCAGCTAAGAGACTTGTTTTTTAGTCAAGGAAAAACAAGGGAAGAGGGATGTCGGCAGAACTTCTCCTGGGAACCCCAAATGTCCTGCTATCCTGAACCTTAAAATACTCTTATGGGCAGACTATGAAATTATGACCAAGGGGAACTTACTGGATAATAAATTTGATACATTACCAGGAGCTGATTTTATAGGAACAATAGTGGGGCGTCTGCTTTAGAGCTGAAGACGCCTTCCGTGATTGTCTTATCCACTGCGATGCATGTCGAGAGTCAGTAATAAAATCGTGAAGTGTAATTGCTGCCTAATCAGAGCCAGGCGCTCCCATCACTGATTGCCTTGCCTTGCTTCCTCAGGGTTTGAATGCCATCTTTGACATCTTGGTGATAGGCAAATTAAATGTTCTGGAAATGGTCCAGAAGGTACTACATAAAGACAAATCATTAGAGGTGAGTACGTCCTCTTTGTCTCCAGCCCAGACGTGGAAAATGTCAAGTACCAGCTGACTTAAAATGCCATTTTCAAAATATTTCTTGCCGTTTTGAATCTTAAAATAGCTGGCCCTTTCGAGGGCCGCGGTGTCAGCGTAGCGTAGGCATTGTCGCACGTTCCTTCTCTTTGAAAATCTGTGCCATCAGGGGCTTGGCGTTGTCCTTTCAGAGCATTGGCGTGCTCAGGAACGGGGGCCTCCTCTTCAGAATGACCCTTCTGGCCTCGGGGGGCGCAGGGGTGCTCTACGTGCGCTGGAAAATCATGGGCACCGGCCCGCCCGCCTTCACCGAGGTGGACAACCCCGCTTCCTTCGCCGACAGCGTGTTGGTCAGGGTGAGTGCCGAGCCTCTCCCCCGCTGGGTTGTCTTCTCTGCCCACCAGGTCCCTGCACCTTTGTCCTCCTCTTCTAGTTCCCCAACACGCCCACAGAAGCCCTCCTCGGTCGAACACCTCCACATCGGTTTGCTCTCACGAAGGATATTCTAGGATGAAACCCAAGTTTTATTAGGGGATGGGGAGGGCGTAAGCCCTTTGTATTTCCATTCGAAACAAAATTAAAAGAGCAAGGGTTCTTTCAAATATCAGGTTCCCTGCCAGCCTCAGTAAAGTGTCCCCTGACCCCATTACTTTTGTTGTAAAGAAAATTGATACAGCGGGATTAAGACAAAATATGACCACATCGGTTACGTATCTTTAAATGTCCAGCAGTATGAGGACTCTCTTTATTGTAAAGGTTTGCTTTTTCTGAAGGCAAGCGTGTCAAGCCGCAAATTCTTAGCTGTGCATTTCATAGAGATAGAAATCAAAAGAAGGAAAAACCCTGTTCTTATATTGTCAGACACAGAGGTGACCCTGAGCCTCAGATTTCCTGGGTCACAGACTTTGGGCATCCCTCAATAAAGGGGACATACTTTGACCAGAAATATAACATGTACAGCAGAGTCTGCTGGCTTTGCTGTATTTTTGTCTACTACAATCGGAACACATTTCATACACTGCAAACTATGGCCTCGTGTCCAATATAGAAATTGGCAATATTTTATTTTCTGCTGCTGCTCTCCTTGAATAGAAGCCTATGAATGCCTCAAAAGTGAAGTTTCAAGGTATATATATATGTGTGTGTGTGTGTGTGTGTGTGTATACATGTAGAAGTTCTGTGTCAAGTAAATGTTTGTTTTCCTTTTGACTGACAGGCCATAAACTATAACTACTACTACTCACTGAACGCCTGGCTGCTGCTGTGCCCGTGGTGGCTCTGTTTCGATTGGTCGATGGGCTGCATCCCCCTCATTAAGTCAGCCGGCGACTGGCGGGTAACTGCTCCAGCAGCTCTCTGGTTGTGCCTAATTGGCCTCATATGCCGAGCCCTGTGCTCCGCAGACAGGCACAGAAGAAGGTAAGAGGCCGAATTTTAACTTGCACACAGGGTTGAGTCAGAGCTTTTCGCTCTGTCCAGCCCTGTCCCTTTTAGCGGTTTTGTGGAGGTCATGTCCAAGGACAGTTATTTCCCAGACATACCTCCGTCCCTTTGGAGTCCATTGCCAGCTTCAGCCGGTGGGGCGTGGCCTTGGAGGAGGGGGAGGGATGACGGCTCTCCACTTCCCGTGGTCCCCTCGAAGTAGCGTCTTGAGATCCTTCCCACGCAGGTGGTAAAGAGTAATTTATGGTCAGAACAGACAGTGTAATTGACGCGGGCCCTGCCGTTGGTTCACAGTTCTCCTTCAGAAAGCCCTGGTGGGTTCTAGCCAGGCCTTCTGGTGTGGTTTCGAAGAAAACAAACTGCTGCCCCAAAGACACTATTCCTTTTTGCTGGGGGGGGGGGAGGGAGTGAAGGAAAGGTTATTAAGGAAATAATTGGGGGAAAAGTAAATGTGTTTCATGAGAAAGAAAACTATTTAAGGTGATTGAGTCCCTTTGTAGTATTCTCGAAATAAAGTTTTAAGTTTATCTCTTAAACTGGTTCATAATTCTAAAGGGCAACTACCTTTAGTTCCAGTTCACTTATACACATGCAATAGTATTTTTTTTTTTAATTTACTTGTTTGAGAGAGATAGAGCACATGCGAGAGAGAGAGAATGCATACTAGCAGTGAGCCTGACGCGGGGCTCGATCCCAGCACTCCGGGATCATGACCTGGGATGAAGGCAGACGCTTCGCCGACAGGGAGCCACCAAATGTGACCTGGCTTCTTAATTGTTCTTGTGTCTCATGGAGCACTGGACCTGTCGCCTCTTTTCAGACGTGCTTTGTTGCTCAGCTTTCTTTTTGCTTGACTGATAATTATGGTGATGTAACACCCCAAAATAATTTCATTTATTTCAGATTTTATGAAGTTTAAACTAGTCAAGTATTATTATTCCTGGTAAGGTTTGTTGTGGGGGGCAGACTTATTTCCCATGAAAACTATATTGGACTCATTGAGACCAATATACCCACTGATCTATTCAACACTGCATGGTTTGAAGAGGGCACTAAGGGGAGGTGAATCAGGGGCCTGGGTGGCTCAGTCATTAAGCATCTGCCTTCGGCTCAGATCGTGATCCTGGGGTCCTGGGATCGAGCCCTGCTTCAGGCTCCCTGCTCAGTGGGGAGCCTGCTTCTCCCTCTCCCAATCCCCACGCTTGTGTTCCCTCTCTTGCTATCTCTCTCTGTAAAATAATAAAATAAAATAAAAGTAGGTGAATTAATAAGGCCTTATAAAATTTAATCATTCTAACCTTACTCATATGGATTGGACAGTTTATAAGTCTTATCCCTGCGCTTGGTGCTAAGTGCATTAGTGAGATTTTATGACTTATCCTATTTCTGCCAGGCTAAACCCTAGGCCCTACTGATGACATTTCTTTGCTACTGCTGATACGTTTCCTCAATTGATGACACAAAAAAAGGGAGCCCTTATCACTATTTTAATGTTGAGTAGGAATTTTTTTATTAGCAGGTCTGAAAACAGCCATTTCAGTGACTTCTCATTTTCCAGGATCCTTACGCTGGGCCTGGGATTTCTCATTATTCCATTTCTTCCTGCAAGTAACTTGTTCTTCCGAGTGGGCTTTGTGGTTGCAGAGCGAGCCCTCTACCTCCCCAGTGCTGGGTACTGCATGCTGCTGACTTTCGGATTCGGAGCGATCAGCAAACACACTAAGAAAAAGGTATTGGCCCAGAGCGGTGGTGTTCGTAACCAAGACTGTTGGGTGGATCCTCCTCACGACATTTACTGTTATCTCTCTCTTCCTAAGAAACTGATTGCTGCTGTCATCCTGGGAATTTTATTCATCAATGTGCTGAGGTGCGTGATTCGTAGTGGCGAGTGGCGGAATGAAGAACAGCTCTTCAGAAGCGCCCTGTCCGTGTGTCCGCTCAATGCCAAGGTATGTTGGCCGCCATGTTTCTTTGGAAAGACTTCAGTGCAGCAGCTGAGTAAGAGAAATGTTTACTTTCACACAGCATCTAGGATAAGGCCAAGACCAAACACTTGGTTCTTTTCTTGGGTTTTGTTAATGATCTTGATAAAACTTATTACAATTCCACGGAGCCAAAGTAATTCCAAAGAAACCATTCAACCAGATAATGGCAGTGAAACCACAGATGACTTGGGTGAAGTTTTGCTCGTCTTCTAGTTGGTCTGCACAATCGCCCACTGAAATGATGGCAGGGAGGTAACCGCACACATCCAGATGGCACCTGGGGGAGGGGCAGAGTCAGTCCCTTCAGAGCACACCCCAGAGCCTGTGCTTAGCCCACAGCATTGAGTCCTCCGCTGATGTGGAACATGAACATGAAACCCCAGTGTGGACAGCGCTTTGGTTCAGGAAGTTTAAATTACGCTGTCTGGTGTATCATAGTACACATTTCTGTCGCCTGGGGTTTCTCTGCTTGCGATTCCTTTCATCAGATTAGGTAAAAATAAATGTGTAGACTTTAGAATTGGCAGTGTTTTCGTTGAAGCCGTCTGGTAGGAATTCGTTTCACTTGTGTTCTTGATGAATCCAGTCTTTTCATTTAACCAGCTGTGCCTTTTTGGGCAAAACTAAACTGTTTAGAACTTTCCTTATCTGTAAGAGGGGAAGTAATGTCTGTCTGTTGGGTTTCTTGTGAGGCCTTAAAGAAAGATGGCGTGCAAAGAGCCCTAACATGGTAGTTAGAACATAGTAGGAGCTCAAGAAATGTTCGCTTTCTGGGGCTCATTTTCATTTTGGTTGTCTTGTTCAATGGCGAGAGGAGACTGATACTTGCTCAAGAAAGGAGTCCAGGGTGTTTGGTTAGAAGAATTATCTATTGGTATAGATTGTTACTGAATTATGGTATGTTCTCTCTCAGGTCTTCAGAATAGGAGTTCCTAGGATGCTTCAGTGTAATCCTCTAGGGGGAGAGAAAGAGCTCTTTGGAGTTCTCTCTCATTTCCATAGTCTATATTTAAGAGAAAGCAGTGATTTCAGGCAAAATTATATGAATAAATCTAATAACAGTTGGCATCTTATTGTGATCCTGAAGTAAAGAATCTTGTAAAAGGTACCAACTCCTTGTTTGTCTTTTTCTTGGATTCAAGGGAAAAAAAGATCTTGTTCATGTTTTATAGTTAAGAGACTGAGATAGAAGAGTGAATTTCTTCAAGCTTTGATCCTTAGTTTGATTTGCTGCCTCTCCATTTATTTTTGTGCTACTAAAAATAAATTGCCTGTGATTTAATTTCATAAATGCTAATAGATCTGCTTTATTTTTGCTTTACTGTTTGAATAGCAGTAATTATCCCTTCTATTTATATAGTTCTTTTCCACAAGGAACTCCGATTTCTTTGTAGAGGTTCTATAATTAATCTCCATTACCCTCCCTCTAAGGTTTTGAGAGAGAGAGAGAGGGTTTTCTTTTCTTTATTTTTCCAAACGGGAGAAACTGAGGCATAGAAGGATGAAACTGATGTTATCTAGATGAGTAATTTAGGTGGTAGTTAGAGACCTGGTCTCATGTGCTGCCCAGGTTATGCTGGTAAGTGGGAGGGAGGGGTGACGTATGTGATGTTTGAGCTTATAGGTCTGTCCTAGGAAGTGATTTCTTATGTTATAGAAAACACAAGGGGTGGACGCATGGACACACACACAGTCATATGTCTGCATGTGTAGTTTTCTTTTTTAAATTTAAGGCATACGTGGGACTCCTGGGTGGCTCAGTTGGTTAAGCATCCAACTCTTGGTTTTGATTCAGGTCATGGTCTCGTGGTCCTGGAATGGAGCCCCGCGTTGGGCTCTGTGCTCAGTGGGGAGTCTGCTTCAGATTATCTCTCCCTCTCCCTCCCACTCACTCTCTCTCTCAAATAAATGAATAAAATAGAGCATACATACAAGACCTCATCTTCAGAACGGACCCAGCAGAGACACTCCTTTCTAAGAACGTTTTTCAGTGTTACCATTCAGTATGAGCAAGATAATAGTCTTGGGGTTTTGGGTTTTTTTTTGGTTTTTGTTTGTTTTCCTTTCCCATATAAATTGTGGTATCATTAAATTATCTTTACCTCCTTTTTCTTTTTTTTTTTTTCTTTTTCTTTTTTGGAAAAAAGTGAGACTCATTTCAGGGAAGAAACCTCAGTTAGGAAACACTGGTTTCATTCAGCTCTGTGCAGGAAATACATTCTCTGTATTGGTTTCCACTTTATATTCATTGAATACTAAGTAAGTACTTGGCACCTGGCTGTAGATTAGGCTCAGATTTACCACTGAGACTCATCTTTTCCAGAAGATTATAGTGCCAGTGCCTGGTCAGCAGTCAGATTACCGACACTGCCTTGCAGATGGTGGGCACTCAGTATTAGTGACGGAATTGAGCGGCGTGGGAATAAAAGTTCCTTAGCCTACAGTGGATGAGACCCCCATTTATAAATATATAAATATTTAATTACATTTACAGTCACTTTTTGTTTTTAAGGCTTAAAAGTACGTGCCACTTTGTATCAACTCGGAGGTACAATTCTAAATTCTTTTAACATGGAAAAGGATCATATACCCTGATGTGGTATTTCCTTAAGGATGAGCGGGCATGGTTTATAAGATTTTTTCTTTTTTTTTTCCTTAAAACATTTTAACATCAAATGGGAACAGAAAATTTGAAATAAACTGGCTTTAGCTCTGGTGTCAACACACCTTCCATTGTTGATTTTCATGTCATGGGCCTACAATGGTGTTTTTTTAATCTGCAGTTTCTGTGCTGGTTTGATGCCTAGCATATGAATCACAAAGGCTAGAGGGAAAGTTCAAGAATAAACAGGGTTTTTCAGTCTTTTCCAGACTATGGAAGCAAAAATCATTCATTCTTTAAACGCTGTTATAAGGAAACTGTTTATGAGGGTTTGGGGATTGGTTGGTTTGTTTACAGTGGGTTCCCCACTGTTTGCCATTCACATACTTCCCTCCCTGTGGCCCACAGGATGAGGCTGGCCTCTGGGTGAGCCTGTTTATGTCAGTTCTTCATTATGGACAGCTTGCCTTCTGGGGCTGTGTCAGGTTTGTAGCAAACGAGAGCCATGGAAATAAGTACGGTCTGAATTTCCGGAGTTTACTGTCCTTCTCCCCTGATCTGGTGGCTGGCATTCAGGGTGTCTCACAGAACACCATGTCTACTGCAGAGGGCAGTTGAACTCTTTGAGCATTTTATTGAGAAAACAGAGTTTGCCCGAAACAAAGGAAAACAGCAGGAGCTCAGGGGCAAAGAGGCGGGAGTCATGTATGGAAGTCTGAGTAGAAGATGAATTTGTATGCTGGGGACCACAAGGGCCTTGCTCACCAGTTGGAGTCTCCAGATTTGGTTCTTTTGTGCGTGGGACGGGAGGTGAGGCAGCACACCCAGGCTAGGACTAGGGAGGCACGAAATGAAACCATTTAGAGCACACTTTGCAAAGCACGCCCTACAGCCATAGCTATAGCTCTCATTTGAAGAGGCGACTACCTCCGAATGGACAATAATATGGTTCGGGGAGTTTAAGTTATACTGTGGGCTGCACAGTCCTTACATTTCTATCACCTGTGATTTCCCTGTTTGTGATTCCTTTTGTCCGATTAGATAAAAATAAACATATAGACTTTAAAATGGGCAGTTAAAAAACAAACATCTGGTACCTACGTGCTTAAAAGAATGTGGCCCTGTTCCATACCCTTCCAGAAATACTAGCGTTTTTGAAGACAAGCTGTAACTGTCAGTTAAGATTGCTAAGGCAGGAGGTGGTTAGATTTTCAGAAGGGTTTTTGAAGTACTCGACGGAGCGCTACTTGAAACGTACTCAGACCATTACCATAGTTCATGATGTATTAACTGGGGGCTTAAAGGAGAGACGTTTGTTTTCTCACAGTTCTGGAAGCCAGAAGTCCAAGATCAAGATGGCGGCAGGGTTGGCTTCTCCTGAAGCCTGCTGGCGGTAGCCTCCTCACGTGGTCTGTCCTCAGTGCGCATGCAACCTTGGTGTCTCTCTTGGTATCCAAACCTCCTCTTCTTAGGAGGACACCAGCCAGATGGGATTAGGACCCACCCCGGTGGCCTCAGGTCAACTTGATCTCCTCTTCAAAGGTCCTGTCTCCACATACAGTCATGTTCTGAGGTGCTGAGGGTCAGGACATCAGCAAATGAATTTCGGGGGTGGTGGGTACACTCCAGCCATTGACATGCAACAAGGAGCGTTATTTTCTTGAAGAAAAATAGCAGATGACATGAGTGAGTGCGTCTAGAAATCACCTCAAGCAGCGGGCCCCATTCTCACCCAGCAGCCTCAGTGAGGAGAACACAGGTTTTGGAGCCGGGCTTCAAATGCTGCAGCAGTCCCTACACTCGGGAGGGTGCGAAAGTGGCCACGTGACGGGGCTGCCATGCAGAGAAGCCACATAGGTATATATATGGTGCCGGCCCCACACTGGGCTCCTGGCGACCCTCAGCATGTGCAGGCTGCCAGGATCACTCCTGTCAGGACCTAGGCTGAACACACCTGATTTGAATACATTTCTGGGGAAGCATCTCCTCTGAGATTGCGATTAGCCTATGTGTAAACCCTCTAAAAGGCATGTCCGTAAATACTTCTGATAATAGTCCTTGTGAGTCTACAGTTCTGCTGTCCTGGGGTCATTCTGGGTCTCTGCCCCTTTCCTTGTAACTTCTTCTTGAGCCCATGTACAGTTGCCCGTAGATTGACCTCCCCAGTGCCCTCATGAGAAGCTGACCCGAGAACTTTTGGTGGCTTTGCAACTGTGAATCCAGTTTCTTCCGGCCAACTTTACCACCCTCTTCAATCACTAAAAATTCTCTCCTCGTTCTCTCTTCTTCTCTTCTTGACATGGAGGCAAGACTCTCATAACAGAAAGTTAACCATGTTAGGTCTTCAAAAAATGAAACATGTACGTACCGTATGATGTAGCAACTCCTACTCCTGGAGACATATCCCCGGGAACTGAAAGCAGGACTTCCAAGAGATGTGTGAACACTCATGGTCACAGTAGCCAAACTGTGGAAGCAGCCCAAGCATCTGTCTATCGACAGATGAACGGATGAAGGCAAGATAGTGTATGCCTGCCGTGGAATATTACTCAGCCTTGAAAAGGAAGGGGATTCTGACACCTGCTGCCATGGGGATGAACTTGAGGACATTGCACTAGGTAAAACAAGCCAGTCGCCAAAAGGCAAATACTGCATGCTCACACTCCTGTAAGGTATCTAGCGTCATCAAATTCATCGAAACAGAAAGTAGAACGACGGCTGCCAGGTGCGGGGGAGAAGGGCAAAGGAAGAGTTACTGTGTCCGGGTGCAGACTTTTGTCCCGGGTGCAGACTTGCAGGTATGCAAGAAGAGGGGAGTTCTGGAGGTGGGTTGCACAACAGTGTGAGCGCACTCAACCCTGCTGAACTAGACGCTTAAAAATGGTTAATCACGGGGCGCCTGGGTGGCTCAGTGGGTTAAGCCTCTGCCTTCAGCTCAGGTCATGGTCTCAGGGTCCTGGGATCGAGCCCCATGTCAGGCTCTCTGCTCAGCGGGGAGTCTGCTTCCCCCTCTCTCTCTGCCTGCCTCTCTGCCTGCTTGTGATCTCTCTCTCTGTTAAATAAATCCTTAAAAAAAAAAAAAATGGTTAATCACCCAAAACTAATGAGACATGTGCCAACTGTACTCAAATAAAACAGTGTTTTTAATGGTTAAGGTGGTAACTTCTAAGTTTATTTTACCACAACTAAAGAATGATTTTCAGAATCAAAGATCATTATTAAATACCTTTTTAAATTAACTATTTTGAGGACAGTGGTCAGTGACATGTAGAGCATTCACAATGTGGCCAGACCCTCACTTCTCTCCAGCTCTGGAACATTTCATCACCTGCTTCTCTTTCGGTGGCTACATTATCCCCAGACGGTTTCTCCAGCTGGTAGTTGGATTAGAGAGATTGAAACAGGAAGGTCTTATGGGATCTTTTCCTCCCCGCACTGGCTTGCTCTGCGTGGTCCCGGACCCGTGGCTGCACTGCCTCGGCCTCCTGACACGCTGGCATCCCCAGCCTGCTCCTCTCCTGAACTCGGGTCCACCTTGGTCTCTCTACTTGGGTTCTCCAAGGATTTCAAAATCAGCCTGATGGCCTAGCCCCCCAAGCAAGCCCAGCCAACCTGTCTGTCTCCCCGCAAAGCCATCACATCCATTCCGTTCTGAAAGTTGGAAACCCGAGTCATTCTTGACGTGCTTCCCCCCTCTTCTCAGGCCACCAGCCGTTTCTGTGCTTATCGCTTCCACAGTGTCCTTCCGGGTCCTCTGCTCGTTCCCCACCACCCTCGTTCAATCTGGCATCCTCCCTTCCCCTGTGCCTCAGGCTGTCCCCGGACCCTGGCATCCGCTTCTTCCCCGCTCACACTTCCCACGGTTATAACTTCCCACAGAGTTATAACTTCCCCACTCACACTTCCCACAGAGTTATAACTCTGATAGGACCTTCTGCCACGTTCCTACACATGGCTTTTGTTGTAGGTTGGTTTGTGCCCCGCTAAAAGGATACGTTCATATCCTCACCCTGGTACCTATGAATAGAGGCCTTGCGAATGTCATCAAGATACAAGTTAAGATGAGTTCACAGTGGTACAGGGTGGGCCCTTAATCTAATACGACTGGTATCCTTGTAAAGAGAGACACAGACACACAGGGAGAAGGCCGTGTAGAGACAGGGAGACTGGAGCCACACAGCTACAAGCCAAGGCTTGCTGGCCAGCGACCATCAGAGGACAGGAAAGGTGCTGTCTCCCTCAGAACCTCTGGGAGAAACCAGCCTTGCTGCCCCTTAATCTTTGCCTCCAGAACTATGAGGGAATATATTTCTGTTGTCTCAACCCCCCCACATGCCCCAACCCAACCCTTACCCCCCCCCCCCCCAATAGCCTGTGGTATTTGGTTATGGCGGCCGTGGGAAACACACACACTCGCAGACCTTGTGCTGGTCCTTACTGCTTCTGGACAAAGACTAAATCAGACCTGTCACGGCTTGGGGTTCCCTGTGCAGCCTGCTCCCCACGCCCTCTGGCCTGGCCCCCCTGTCCTCTGCACTCCAGCAACACTTGGCATCCTGGGGCCTGCTTGTTGTCTGCTCTGACCGGCAGGCTTACTCCAGCCCCTTCACCTCGTGACCCCCTGCAGCTCTCCAGAGGAGGGAGGGCCCTTGCCCTCCCTTCCCCTTAAAAACCAACTTCCCCTGGCCCAGACCGGGTGCCGCCCTGGGGACCCACCGCCCTCCACAGCCCCAATTGCCTTCTAGCGACACACTTTACAACAGGATGGCCTCACAGCTGGGCCTCCAGGAGCCAGGGGTCCGACGGGTTTGCTGGCCCAGTGTCTAACCACCAGCACTGCCTGGGCTGAGAGAATGAGGGAGGGAGAATGCCATCAGCATAAACTAGAAGGTTTGCAGTGCCACAGCAGGAAGGTGTCCTACAAGAAAGGGCTGTCGTCGTTAAAATACGGAATCCTCGCTTCTCCCTCTCACAACCACGTGTGGGTGGATTTTCTGCCTCAGCCCCAAAGGGGGATGATGGGTGTATGGGGGAGGGGGTTAAGGTTTTAGCAATAACCCTGCTTTGTGGGGCACCTGGGTGGCTCAGTGGGTTAAGTCTCTGCCTTCAGCTCAGGTCATGATCTCGGGGTCCTGGGATCGAGCCCGGTATCGGACTCTCTGCTCGGCGGGGAGCCTGCTTCTTCCTCTCTCTCTCTCTGCTTGCTTGTGATCTCTGTTTGCCAAATAAATAAAATCTTAAAAAAAATAATAAAAATAACCCTGCTTTGTAATTTTTGAGGTTTCTTTCCTTAAATATCTCTCTGTCATCCCTGCGTGACATCATCTGCTTGTGGCACCCTGTCCTTCCCACCTTTTCTTACAGGATGGGGATTAAAGTGTGACCATGGCCTGCCCTCCGTGGGGTTTTAGCCAAAGTTCTGGTGGTGTGGGGTTTTTGTTTTGTCTGTCTGTCTTCCCTTTCACTTTGGTTTTTGGTGAGAAGCTGCGATAGGTATCCCAGCTCTGAACCAAGAAGCCTGTCCACCGACGGCCACGTTTATATCTGTATTTCCAGGTTCACTACAACGTTGGCAAGAACCTGGCCGACAGAGGCAATCAGACCGCCGCCATCAGATACTACCGGGAAGCCGTGAGGTACAGCAAGCTTCTTGTCTCTTTCACATCCGTGTTTGGTTTTAACTGTCAGGGATTCAGAAAAGACCCCGACTTTTTTTTTTTTTTAAGATTTTATTTATTTATTTGACAGATCACAAGCAGGCAGAGAGGCAGGCAGAGAGAGAGAAGGAAGCAGGCTCCCTGCTGAGCAGAGAGTCTGATGTGGGGCTCGATCCCAGGACCCCGGGATCATGACCTGAGTCGAAGGCAGAGGCTTTAACCCACTGAGCCACCCAGGAGCCCCAAGACCCCGACTTTAATATACCCTTGCCCGTTCCTGACAGTTCAGTGAAGACCACTGAGCGTTAACAGCTCGGTTTCTCTCTCCGCTTCTAGACTAAATCCCAAGTACGTTCATGCCATGAATAATCTTGGAAACATCTTAAAAGAGAGGAATGAGCTACAGGAAGCAGAAGAGCTGCTCTCCTTGGCCGTGCAGATACAGTAAGCGCGGGTTTGTGGGATCCCAGCGGCAGAGAGAGGCGCACCTGCGTTCCGGGGTCGGGGCCTTTCTTTTCCTTTTTTCTTTTTGAAAAAATGCTCTTCCAGGCCCGACTTCGCAGCCGCGTGGATGAATTTAGGCATCGTTCAGAATAGCCTGAAACGCTTCGAGGCTGCCGAGCAGAGTTACCGGACAGCGATCAAGCACAGAAGGAAGTACCCAGATTGTTACTACAACCTCGGGCGGCTGGTAAGTGTAAGGTGTCCCAGGGCTGCAGAAGAAAAGCTTGGGTTTTCCCTTTATATAATAAAATGGTAGAAACGCCCATCATGCCAGTGCAGTACGCCCTATAAAGTTCTTTCGCATGCTCGTCCCGTGAAGGTAGCCATTTGAGGTCTTTGTCTGTGACTCTTTAAGCTGGAGTAGAGAGCAGTTCAACTTGAACTAGGCAAGTGTTAAATTATCTCCAAGGCCACAGGTTAAACCAAGGAATAAATTAGAATTTTTTTAAGTCCCTCGTGCCCTGTAAAACAGTACTTCAAGGGTCACTTCCTGATAAACATCAGTTTCTCTGTTTCAAAAACATGAATAAAAGCTGAGATTAACAAAGCAAACCTGTAACACGGCTGCTGAGTTTCCATCTTCTTCCTCCAGGGACAGCCCCTGCGGTCCTGGGCGCCCGCACTTGCTGTTCTTCCTGTAACAGAAAGCCCGGGGGGATTTATTTGAAACCGCTTCGAGATTGTCCAATGGAAATAGGAAAGAGTGTGTTCCAGGGTGACTTTCTCGTCTTAGTTACTGACTCAAGATCTGATTGCTCATGGTTTTCCTTCCCCGTACTTTATTTCTTTATTCAAATAAATATTGCAACAGTAGTTAATACAATAAGTTTAGTAATGTTAAAATCTGAAAGCGTGTATCGGAAAATGATGGTGACATGGATTCTGTCATTGCTTCTGAGAAACCTCCATTAGGATGCACAGCTCAGTCCTTAAAGCTCTGGATTTTCTTAATGAAGAAGAGAGCCGGACACACAATGATGAGAAATGATGGAGGTGGTGTAACTAACCTTTTTGGGGTCATATATACACGGGCGTCACATCGTCATGTTGTACACTTTAAACTTCTATAGGTTCTGTGCCAGTTATACCTGTGGAAGACTGGAGGGAATAAGACATACCCACAGGCAGCATAAGTCTTTAAATAAGAATGATTATATTCTCCCTTCAGTTTGGCTTCAAGAAACTCACGTATATGTTCCTAATATATTCAGTTTGGTTAAATGAGATTGTTAAGAGAAAGGGGTTTTATTCATTTTAGCCAAACTGCAATACATGAATAGTGATATGATTTTTTTTAAAAAGTTTAGATATAATTTCCCAGATTCCATCCAGCCTAGCCTCACAGGGAGGAGGACATCAAAGTTAGTTTTTAAAGCGATGCCTGTTTGTCCTCACTTGAAGGGTCGGTCCAGAAACTTCTTGGTTTTATGGGATCCTTACATTATCAAACCAGTGGTTCCCAAAACTGGTTGAATATCCAGGTCCTCCCACCCCATCTCAGATTTATGGGATCAGAGGCTCCACAGATGATACAAACATAGGTTTGTATTTATAAAACAAACCAATGAAATTCTCCAGTCATCCCAATACTCTGTTGATGGCCCTGCATTTGGGAAGCAGATCTATCCGAGGACTGAGAAGACAGACTGACTAGCTCAGAGCAGAAGAGACTGTTTGGGGAGTGCAGCCTAGGAAACATGAGTCGCTTTGAGGATATCACAAATCCAGGCTTCCGTTCTTAGCCCGATGGGAATGTGTTTTGGTCTAAACTGCTTTGTTTCTGGATTGGTTAGCAATGATTTTGCATGTTGTGGAGATAGAATTTTATGAATGGAGGAAACTAAGTGACAAGAACGTGTGGCTAATGATGGTAAAGCTTCACTTCTTCCACTACGCATACACCCATTTAAATGAGCAGGTACTGCCTGTGTTATAAGTTTTCAAGTGAAGTAGCTTGTGTGTGTTTATTATTCAAAGAATAGAAAACGTGTTTCAGTTACGATGTATCTGGGGAAGATACCATCTTTTTTTACATACTCTAGTGTGGAAAAGAGGAATTGTTTCTTCCTGGGCTTGGAGGAAGGTGGCGGTAATATTACTGAATCTGTGTCACAGCAAGATGTTTAAACAAGGAAAATTGACAGCAGGCAACTCCTGTTGTCCCACGTAACTTTCTCCAGAGCCACTTGGCCTTTCCCACATTTTTGTTTCCTTTTACATTTTAAAATTCTGTGCTAGTTACAAACTAGATCTAGTTACAAACACGGATGTAGAAATAGCTTTCTCGGTGAAACCTGAAGACCCAAGGAGAGCTGAAATTATTCTAGTGAGAAGCTGTTGAAGGCAGATTTAAAAAAAACTTTCCTCTGCCCTCTTAGGTTCTGTCTTTGGGGCCCTGCAATTAGACTGACTACAGACAAATTAACAAGAGAGAAAAACAGTTTATCCACATATGCATTGTGGATACACCTGGGGGAAAACTCAGTGATGAGTGACTCAAAGAGGTGGTTAGAACTTGGGCTCATATAGCACCTGAACAAAGAACAGTAAATTTATAGAGAAGTGACAAGGGAAAGGAAGGGGTTTTAGGCTTCTGAGGGTGGCAAACGGTCAGAAGGTAAATACAGGTGGAAACTAATGAAGGTTTGTGTGGGTCCTTCTTCAAGGCCATACAACATCCCCAGGAGAGGGGATTTACGGCAGTCCTTATGTCTCTTGTTTCTGCTTTTGGTCACATAAGGGAAGCTCTAGGAATGCTTCTTTCTGCATCTGTTGAATCTCAAGTGTCTTTAGTACAGTGATCCTTACATCCAGGTGATATATTTGGGATAGCATATTTTGATCCTCTATATTGTTCTCTCTGGGGACAGAGAAACCTCACCTGGAAAGACAGGAAAACCTCACCATAATGATACAAGTAGAGACCAAAATCTTCAATCACATAAGGCAGGGTGGATCCTTGCAAAGTCAGTGAAGTGAGAACGGAGGATGGGAGCAAATTGGGTGTTATCTGAACACATGCAGGGACGACTGATTCTGTGTACTGTGTCTACTGCACTAGGACTTGCACGACGTTATATATGACGTCCATATGAATTCTCCCACTTTTCTGTTCCGGAGGTAGCCTTTTAGGTTCCCATTTGCAGAGTGTATCTGCCTACAGCCTTCCAGGTTACACTTAAGGCTATACTACTTGGCAGGCTTTTTCCTTCCCCTAGTAACTGCCTGTCACTGCAGTTCCTTGGGGTTTGAGAAATAGAGAATTTACGCTAATAAGCCCTCTGTAAGAGGTCCAAAGAAAAGAAAACAGATTATGAAAGTCAGGATTTTATACATATGCTCCAGTCCTTGGAATTCATTCCCACTTCCGCGTAGAGGATCATCTGTAGTATTAAGTATATTAGACTTCGTAGTACTCTCTGTGTATATTGTTTACTAATTATGCTTCCGTGAAATGATCTTCCTGTGTTCCCTTCTGCCAACTGTTCTTGCTTATTTAAAGATTTTGCTCTCCATTGTTGTTTAATTATCCAGCTTTTGTCTGCTTGACAGCTTAAAAGCATTAAGAGCTTAATCATTAACAGCTCAACCAACACATTTATATATTGGTGAATAAGACGAAGCTAATAACTTAAATTTTTCTTTTTAAAAATCCTCCTCAGTCAATCTTCAGTAATGAGAGACAGAAATGTGCTTTGATTTCTGCACCCACATAAGAAGGGAATATAATGCAGTTTCCTTGTGAAATAGAAAATTGGGAAAACTGGGTTATTTGCGACATGTTACTATTAGAGGATTTCAGTAACAGTGACCAGAGATACTAACTAGAGATGATTCATTATGCAAGCCTGATCGTATCAGTGAGGAGCCAGTCAGGAAGACAGAAACAATGCTAATTATTATATTGTATCATATTTAGTTTATTTATTTTTTTTGTAATCTCTATACCCAACATGGGGTTCAGACTTACAACCCGAAGATCAGGGGTCACGTGCTCTTTGGACTGAGCCATCCAGGTGCCCCTGTGCTAAGTCTTTTAAATAGAGAAGATTCAGTGTTGGGACTTGGGTAGATAACTGTTGGAAGACTGGATGACAGGATGGAAAGATGATGTTAACTTTGAGAGTATAAGGAAACCTGTAGGGTGGGGGGGACCAGCAGGAGGAAATGGCACGACCAGAACATAAGGGCTCAGAGAAGGGGCTACCATCTCAGAAGCCACCATAATCTCAATAGCTGAAATCATGAAGGGGGACTACTGCTTCCAACCTGGCACTGTGGAGGGAGAGACAAAACCCCTTCAGATGCACGATCAGGGAAAAGGAGGGACAGTGTGAGAGTGGGGGAAGGGCCCCTCTCCCCACCATCTGATGGCACCTGTGACTCCTGGCAGAAACCTAGCAAGGAACCAAGTGGCAAAGGACCCTGAGAAATGTGTTCTATGGAGTACAGAAGGATGGGCATAGGGCTCGTAGGTAAATAATGTGTGCATTGCCTGTCCCCTTTTTGGATTGGTGGTTCTGGCCAAATCCCCATTTTTCTCTGCTTCCCTACTAGTGTTTGTTCACTTCATGCAAGATCCTAAAAGAAGGGGAAAGTTGAGACAAAATGAAAGGATAGTTAACTTTACCTAATTCCATCTGTTGTTATTCTTGAGGAAATAGTAATAATAAGAAGAAATAATAAAATACGTGAAGAATTTTGTTTTTGTGTAATTGAAGTTTTGTTGGTTTGCCTGTGTATTAAGAATGTCACCACAGAAGTTGTCCGGCTGACTCAAATGCATATCACTTGTTAGAGAGAATGGACCAAGAAACCAATGGAAACTCCAATACAAGCAATTAAATGCTGGCATAATTAACACCCTTAATTATTTTACTTTTTGAACTTTTCACATCATTTCCTTACTTACAGGGTGAGATACTGTGACTTGAGTTGCTGAGTCTCATGGGAAATCTGACAACATCATCAGCAAATAGATATTCATAGGGTCTCCCTAATTAAACCTTTCTTTTCCTTACCTAATATGCCACCTGTGTGCTGTGTGGGTCATAGAGAAAGTGAGAATGTTTCTGTTGTCTAATAAAAAGACAGACTTGCCAGTGAGGAAGCAAATTGCCTTAAACTTGGATAAATTGTTATCATTCGTAGTTTTTGCAGGGGTAAAGGAACGAAGTTCATTTAGATGAGATGGGCATTGGAACTGAGTGGAAGAGGGCAAGAGGCTCACTGGCCAGAATAAATCTATCACTTTCTCCCTGGGAATACTCTTCCTAACCATGCACATTGAAAGCTACCCATTGTGTGTTGTTATCAGTGTTAAACAACATGCCCTCTCAAAAGAAAGCCACAGAAAATTCAGTCCTTCCTATAGGAGGCAAACAGGCTTCATATTGCCAAAGCAGGGTGCCTGGCTAGCTTGATCCGTAGAGCAGGTGACCCTTGATCTCGGGGTTGTGAGTTCGAGCCCCATGTTAAGTGTAGAGATTACTTAAAAATATAATCTTTTTAAAAAAATCACCAAGGGTTTTTACATTGCCACTTGAGACTTTTCCAAGGAGTTTACTAAGTATGTCTGATGCACTCATCATTTTGTACATAGACAAGAAGACCCTGCTAGAAGTCCTCCACAAGGTGAATTTAATATATGTAGCTGTTAATCGCATTAAATATTTTATTTACAGCTTTAAATAATACCTTAGCAAAGATAGACTATGTGAAGCGTTTCTAGAAGACTAATGATTAGGTTTTTCATTTATGTCTTTCCGGGAGTCTCAAATATTATTTGGCACCTGGAATTGCTAAATTACAAATTATAGTCAAGAGGTTGTAGGCTCAGAAACTAGACTATGGGTGCTCGTTCCTCTTTTACCACTTCCAGACCCGTAACTGTGAGCAGCGTGTAACTTGGAGAAATTAACTTCAGTTTCTCTGTGCCTCCGTTGTTGCATCTGTACAAGGGGGATGGTTATCTACTTCAATGAGCTCTTTTGAGGGTCAGCTGAGTCACTGTGAAAACTTAGGAGCCCAGTAAGCACAAGCTAGGCTTTGTTTAGTTTAGGGTTTGGTTTTGGGTGTATCTCAGAGAGAGGAAGCAGCGATGTTGGAATATTGATTTTTCGGGGCCGGGCTTTATTTTCAGTATGCGGATCTCAACCGCCACGTGGATGCCCTGAACGCGTGGAGGAACGCAACTGTGCTGAAGCCGGAGCACAGTTTGGCTTGGAACAACATGATCATACTGCTCGACAACACAGGTACAGAACGGCGCCTCGCGTAGATCAGGGGACACTACGCCCCAGTGCGGCGCCATTGGCTTTGTCGATGTGCTTCCCGGAGAAGTCGCCCGAACAGATTCTATGTGCTTTTTTTCTCTAGTGTGGATGACTTGGAAAAAAAGTAACAGAGGCTAATAGTTTACATGCCAAAAATTATCTTCTAGAAAACAGTTTTCTTTGACATATTGAAATATGTATGTGTGGGGGAAATGACACTTGACTTAGAATTAGTGCTGAGCCATGGGGGAAGATGGGCACGGAGCTCTCGTTTCTGGAGACCGATCTAGCATCGCCCGTCATCTCGGATGCTGGAGGTACCCAAAAGTGCACAGTAATGGCTTTGGGGTTAATAAATGTGAGGTCTGTGCTCTCAAGTTCATGGACTCTTCTTAAAAGAGATGCCCTCAAACCTATACTCAGAGCCATGGATTCTTAGTCTAGAGATAATGCTACCAGACTTGTGATTTCTGAGCCGGATCTTAGCTCCAGCAGCTGGAGTTACTCTCCTCCCCTTCTTTTGAAAAAATCCACGCATCCTGTAAGAAATGATAGTTTTAATTTGGCAGAATTTCAAGCCAGTGAGCTGTCCAAGCAGTGCGGAGAAGAGATACACACTTGCCTCTAATGAAGGTATAAAACGTGTACTTCGATCTGATAAATATTCACTTATTAAAGTGTTACTATGGATACTGTTATTCTCCAGACTGCCTTTCTCCAGTTTAGGTGTAACTGGTATCTGGGGAAAAATGAAAATCAGGTTTTATGTGCTTTTACAGAATTTAATCAAAGGCGGTTTATATATTATGTCAGAATTGTGCTGGACTGCATTGGTTTTGCAATGGTTGTATCGTGTGTGTGTGTGTGTGTGTGTGTGTGTGTGTGTGTGTGTTGTGCATATGCTTATGTAAGTGTATTGTGCGTCTGTGTGTTGCGTGTCATCTGTGTTTTGTGTGTGTCGTATGTGCACATGTCTGTTGGGTTTCTATTGTGTGTGTACATGTGTGTTATGCATTCTTCATTTTCTTCATTCATTCTTCATTCCTCACCATTGGGTACAATGCACGTAAGCACTGTTAGACAGAATAAAACACCAGTACAATGTTAACATGTTTTTCTAAATGTTTCTGTGTTTTCCTCCTAGGTAATCTAGCTCAAGCCGAAGCAGTTGGAAGAGAGGCCCTGGAATTAATACCTAATGATCATTCTCTGATGTTCTCGTTGGCAAACGTGCTGGGCAAGTCCCAGAAATATAAGGTGTGTAAACCGCAGGCTGTGATTTCTGGCGGTTAATGCCAGCATCTGACAGAAGCCATAAGTGTTACTTCTGCCCAGTTAAACTCAGAATTAGGCCAAAAGAGTGAGAGCAGGGCACCGGTGTGGCTCAGTCAGTTTGCTTCCTGGAGAAGTCGCCCCAAAGATGGGTTTGCGGGGTCAGACTTCATGTCCTTTCTCATCGAGTTCATTACCTTGTTCAAAGGTCGGGGGGGGGTGGGGAGAAGCCCAAGGAGGAGCCAGTGACAGCTCGTCCTCGCGAACACCCCCCACTGTGGCACGAAGCTGTCTGGTGCTGTCCCTGCCATCGGACGGGAGCTCTGGGCTGTTTGTTGGGGCTGGCTTCTGCCCTAAAGGAGTAACAGCCCGTGGGGAATACAGGAGTGGCACTTGCTGCCTCCGGCCACATGTAGGGTTGTCGTAGGCTGTCCTCGGGCCCTGGCAGCAGCTGACCAGCGGAACCACAAGATGAGATCCACGCTCTCTCCGACCCAGCCCCCAGGACTGGCCAGGAGTGGACCACGAATCAAAAGGGGCACGGCATGACACCCGTTGTCCCTAAGGGGACTCAGTGTGCCCAACACCCGTGACGTCAAACTTTAAACTGATGCACCAGAACCAAGGGGGCAGTGTGTGAGCTGCGGTTAGCCCAGATCCCTCTGCACAAGAGGTCTGTCTCCGTCGTCGTAAAGTCAGGCACGGGCACTTGTAACACGGGGCACTGGGTTTCTAACACAGATGTTACAGAAAACACACTTCCAGAAACAGCGCCTTAATCCTTCATGACAGAAGGATTTTCTTTTGGGATCCGGAGCTATGTTGATTTTGATCACATGAGGCCAAAGGAGGTGATCAATTTCTGTTCGTTCCACGTTATTTACTTCTCTTCTGCTCACCAGGATATCATCACCTGCATAGTTTTCCACGATAACCGTAGGCTAGTTCATGCACGTCTCATTTTTAAATACCAGGGAGTTTAATAGCTTCAGCACACATTCCAACATTTCTAGAGTGGGCTCCAGAGATGCTTTGTAGGGGGGTGAATTTTTATGTTTTGCGGGTTCACCTGTGGAGAGCTGGGGGAGGAAGGTAAGGTTTTGGTTTTCCCTGGTTGTCCCGACGCCGGGACGTCCAGCGACGACCAGCAACAACCGCTCATTGTCAAAAGACAGCCTCTGTAACCACTATATTGATTTTTCCATCATCCCATAGTCTATAAACTAGAATTCTTTTTTTTTTAAGATTTTATTTATTTATTTGACAGAGAAAGAGATCACAAGTAGGCAGAGAGGCAGGCAGAGAGAGGGGGAAGCAGGCTCCCTGATGAGCAGAGAGCCCAATACAGGGCTCAATCCCAGGACCCTGAGATCATGACCCGAGCCGAAGGCAGAGGCTTAACCCACTGAGCCACCCAGGCGCCCCAATAAACTGGAATTCTATTAAGGGGACAGAACCCACGGTCCAACTTCCAGCTGACATCGTTCCAGATAGAGTAGAAAATACTCCATAGAGCAGAAGGGAGAAATGGGTTTCCTATTTTTCTAGATATTTTGCATCCTAATTGTCTAGGCCAGGGTGCTGAGCCTAAGATAAGGAAAGAGAAGAAAATTTCAAGTCGATTTAGAGTCTCTGGCCTTCCTATTTCTCAGATTTTAGGCTAAATGATAATGTTTGAAAGTTGTCAGAAACCATAACTACTTAGAGCGTAGCTACAAATCTCTGCAATCCATTTGATTTTTTTTTCCCAATGTAGCTAACATGGCAGGAGAACCTTACACTACCTTGAAAGAGTTTCAGCTACTCTACCTCGGAATGTAGACGCCGAGTTCTGGAAGTGGTGTTTGCTGACATCTTGTATCTTATCCCGATGTCTTCATTCAGTCCTTTTTGGATGACATTTCCAAAATACAAATTTTTCTCTGCCCGCTCTCTCTCAAAGCTTGTGGTTCCAGAGATGTTTGCCCAAATGCCCCGCCTGCTTCTCAGGAGTACCACAGGCCATCTCAGGACAGAGAAATCTGTCTTCCTCTGCTTTATAAAATCCGTGATCCTAGATGTGGGAAGCCTCCTTGGAAAACTCTGAGAACGTGCATCTCGAAGGAGCAAACCCGTCCCTGAACCAACAACTCGAGTTGTTTCAGCTTAGTGTTTGATACTCACTAACGCTTGTGTGTCCCTTTCGGGAACACAGATGTAGACGGTGTGAAGAGCTACCCCAGCAGGTGTCCGCAGAGAACAGTCAGGGATCTTTATTTCCTGCTATTATGGTCGAACGGGACCATCCAGGCAACCATGGTCCCAGAATGATAGGATAAGAAGACACTTGGCCGTGCCTCGCAGCAAAGCGATTGAAAGCGAGCCCTATCTGGAGGAAGTGCAAGTCTATACAGGCATCCGTGTACGCGCCTCAGGGGCCTTTGGTCATGGTCATATACAGTACTGTGACCGCTTAGATGACAGATGGCCATCCCTCCCTCATTTTCTCCGCTTATTTTTCCAGCTCAATGGGCTGCTTATGGATTGCTGAGAGGGTCGTGAGTTCTTGCGGGAGGTTAAATTGGCCCCAGCTCCTACCTTGAGAATATTAGAAGTGAGTTCATGGAGGCTGACTGAAAATGACGCTTTTGTGGGCATCCCCAACCACCCGGCCCCTTCCTGGCCACTTGACTTTGGTTCATTCTCCACTGAAACCTGAATGGAGCTACTTCCTTCAAGTTGCAAAATTCCATCCCCTTGCGGGAGGCAGGCAGAGCTCATTAGCGTATCTGGGCTCTCTCTCTCTGCAGCCAACCCCCATCTTCCCCTCACTGCCGCCCTGTCACCTCGCCCCGTGGCACACTTCCCTGACTGCCCTTCAGAACCTCTTAACAGGGTGTGGTCCCGCTGGCCTTCCCAGATTTTGCTGTGGGAAGGACCCAGTGGTACTAAACGAGGACATTAAAAGTGTGAAAACTGTAAGCAGCAAAATTGTGTGTGGCTTTTGCATCGTGCAATACCTTATTTTTTATACCATTCTCTAGGAATCTGAAGCTTTATTTCTCAAAGCAATTAAAGCTCATCCAAATGCTGCAAGTTACCATGGCAATTTGGGTAAGGAAATATTTTAGTTTGGATCCTATCAAAATTCTGTGTAAGTTGAAAGAAATGGGTGCCTTTCTGTAAAATCAAAGTTGGGAGAATGTGTTTTTTTCAAATCTAGCACGTATTGACCTTTATAATCTGGTTCTAAGATGTGTTAAGTTTTTGTTTTTTTTTTTTAAGGAATTATCACATTAAAAAGGTAGCTATGTAATAATCATATTTACAAATCATAATGATATGACCAGACCAACCCCAATAATCCCCCACTCAGTTTATCCCTTTCTTATGATGTGCTTTGATTTTCTTCTTTTGTATGAAAGATGCTAGAACGTTAAACTGAGAAGTACTTTGGAAGTGTCTGGTCTCACTTATGTCCTTCCCTTCTTCCCTGGAGGACCTGCCGTTATAGCCCAGTCTCCTCTGTTCTTACGTTCTCTCATGTCTCAGCTAATCGTGCGTCTATAATGATTTATCCCTTAGAATTCCTTTCTCCCATTTTCACATCTCAATAATTAAGATTTTTAGAGCATAATAGTGTGGATGTTGGGAACGCTCCATGTGTGAATGTGTTTTTACCAAACCTGTTCCCTACAGACTCTAGCTTCTTCTCGGGAAAGTCACGAAGCAGCCACCGTTCCTCCCCTACCTGTGTAAAAAGTTACTTTTACTTAGAAAATCACAATAATAATCAGACGCTTTACCATTCTAATAATTAGATTTTAGATGCCATTTTTTTCTGGTCAGATCTTAATGTTAGGGCCCTTATTTCCAGCAAGGAACAAACAAGCTGTTATTTTGCCAAAAAGACGTAGGGGCATCATTATTCAGATGCTGGACTGCTGCAGGGCTCTGAGCGGCGATGGAGCCCAGCTCGATGCAGCCTGACTTCCTGGAAATTTCCTGCCAACCTTAGCGTACTCTTCCTTTTACTTCTTTTTTTTGTTTGTTTTTAAGACTTTATTTATTTATTTGACAGACAGAGATCACAAGTAGGCAGAGAGAGATGGGGAAGCAGGCTCCCCAGTAAGCAGAGAGCCTGATGCGGGGCTCAGTCCCAGGACCCTGGGATCATGACCTGAGCCAAAGGCAGAGGCTTTTAACCCACTGAGCCACCCAGGCACCCCTTCCTTTTACTTCTTTATGTAATAATGTTGCTGTAGGGAGAAGGCTTATTTCTAGTGATACACAGAACCTCAGGAGTGACCGGAGGTGGTTAAACAGACAATCACCAGGGAGTGTGGTTATAACAAATAAAGCCTGTGGTACAAACAATATTATTTTAAACAAGGATTTTTGAGAACTGTTTGCAGAGGTGCTGTAATTTTTTTTTTTTTTTTTTTTTTTTTTTTTTTTCCTGCAAGCGGTTGGGAACACTGCGAGGTATTCAGGAGCATTTCCAATGAAACCCATCTCTTGCTGTTTCAGCTGTGCTCTATCATCGTTGGGGACATCTCGACCTGGCCAAAAAGCACTACGAAATCTCTCTGCAGCTTGACCCCACTGCATCAGGAACCAAGGAGAATTACGGTCTGCTAAGAAGAAAGCTGGAACAAATGCGAAAGAAAGACGTCTGAGCCTCTCGTCTGCATTCTTTGTTGGTTTGCGTGCATGAAGCCTATTATTACTATTACGTGGTTACGTTTAACCATTTAAAAGTCTTACATGTTGTTTATTTTTCTGGTTTTTTTCTATGAAAACAAAGACATGCAAAAAGATTACAGCACCAGCAATATACTCTCGAAAGCTCGATGTGGTTTTTGCATTGAAATTGTATTTTTTCAGACGACTCAAATGTAAATTCTCAAATTCCAAGAGTGAAATCTTTTTTAATTAAGAAGAAAAAAGGAAAAAAAATTACCCGGAGTGACTTGCAATAGAATGTAACCTGCACTGGGGGTGTGAGCCATGTTGTATAGAGACTAGCACTATGACAGGTCTGTCGTGAGCAAGGAATGACAAACTGACGCCTACAATTTATATAAATATCGAATGTGTCTGTATATTAGAATTTTTATTTAATGGCAAGAAAGAGTAAATTAAGATTTTTGGTTTTTTAATTTTTTTTTTTTAGCAGTGTACTTCACTTGGAAGGAAATATATTTATTTGTATTTTTATGTTTTGAACAGGGCAAAAAATTGAATGAAGAATGAAAATTTTAACATCTAGTGTATTTATATACTTTTTGCCCCATCGGAAGACACTCACTCCTGCAATAATTTTTGGATTCTCCCAATTTCAGCTTCGTAACATAGGAAATTATGTAGTATTCGTATTCTATATAAGCTGTTACTATTAATAGAAATCCAAGCCATGCTTTAGGCAAAAGCAGGCAGCCTGATGTCTTTGTTTTTGTTGTATCCAGTACTAAGAGGGCTACATATCTATGTAAGTTGCTTTTTTATGTTTTTAGCTGTAAAGCAGTTTTCCATTTGGCTTAATGGAACTGCAGTCATTACTATATCCAGAACATGCAAGAGGTAAATTTTCTTTTAAAATAAGGAGCCGCATTTGGGGTATTTGTGGTACTTTTCAAAATTGAAATTTCTCCTGTCTTTTTTGACCAGAATAACCATGTCTGCTTTATTTTATTCTTCTGTATATGCTGTTGAGCTAATGATTTATGCAATCTCTCTAATTTCTTATGCAGTAAAATTATTACACAAACTGGTATTGTGTGATGTCGCATTGCCCTCTTAATAGATGATTTTCAAGTTAGTGAACTTTGTGTTCCTTTCCCTTTAAAATGAAATCAAAGTGACCAATTCGTCCTTCTGGTATGTGGCTTCTCTTTGGTGTCAGGGACCGCATAATAGGACTGCACTCGGGAATTATCCAGGTTTAGAGAATGGGATGCACAGATCCACAGTGAGACGTACTGAATTTTCTACACTCACATTTGGTGGCGGGGGGGCGGGGCGCAAATCTGCGTAGAATTCCCATTTAGAAATCGTAACTTACCATGGCTCAAGGTACATCAGGAAAGAAAGTGATCCTGTCTGACATACATCAGAAAAGAAAGTGCTGTGTTTCAAACATTTCTTAAAAGGTCCCAAACTAACAGTAACAATTTATAGATCTCTCGGGGGCAGCAGCTGTCTTAGTCTTATTTATGTTCCTACCATCCTCAGCCCAGTGGATAATAGATGCACCCTAGGCTTGTTGATCTTTTTTGTTTTTAAAGCGAATTTCTTGCTTTAAAACGGTGCTTTCCTTCTGAGAGTAAAGAAAAATATTTCTTGTGAAAGCTCCTTCAGGACTCTTTTTCCCCTACAGATACTAAAACTTCCGCGTCAAATCAAGACACGCACATCCGGGACCCCTGCCTGCAGAAGCGGTCCCCTTAGCTGTCACCACTCCATCTCTGGGGATTTCTGTCGCGGCTCTCTTCCTCCCAGAGACAACAGTCATTAATCTGATCGATGCTTCAGGCAGTCTTCTGTCTCTGCGGAGCCGAGCACTCTTCTTTCTCCACCTGTGGGCGGCCACCCTCTACTCCCGGGGTCGCCGTCCCCACACTCCACCGGCCACCAGAAGGGGGACGCTGTCTCCCGGATCCCCCCTTATTTTATCTTAATGTTTTTTTTTTTTTTTTTTTTTTTTAAAGATTTTATTTATTTATTTGACGAGAGAGATCACAGGTAGATAGAGAGACAGGCAGAGAGAGAGAGAGAGGGAAGCAGGCTCCCTGCCGAGCAGAGAGCCCGATGCGGGACTCGATCCCAGGACCTGAGATCATGACCTGAGCCGAAGGCAGCGGCTTAACCCACTGAGCCACCCAGGCGCCCCTATCTTAATGTTTTTATTGCTGATCGCAGTAGGGTTTAGGATGGGGGGTTGTCCAGACAGAGCTGGGGAAGTTTCCAGTTTGAGAACTCTCAGAGTCCTGAGCCTCATCCTGCCACCCCGTGAGGGTAAAATCGCAAAATCCTGAAAAGCTTGTGAGGTCTTCGTCTGTTTGCTACACTTCTTCCCTGTTTCCATGCATCTTACAAGTAGCTCTCTTAAAACTTCCCCCCTTAGACTTCACCTGACCGGCCAGGGCCGCCTCCAAAGAGAGCGACACCCCCTTGGTCTTACAGCCTAGTTTTATAGGGCACAACACAGATATCTACATATGTGGCTTTGGCTGATTGGATGTTTCCACCTGTCTGGCCTTGTTTTAGGTGTGTGTTTTAGTACCAGTTACCTGAACCGATATCCATGACTGCTGAGGCCTTTATTAAACAACAAAATGGCTACCTAGGCAACATGGAGTCACTCTGGCTAAGTAGGCCCAGGCAGGCCCTAGGGGTTTAACAGGTTTTAACGTGGAATTGGCCCCAACAAACTGCGCAACACACAAGAGAGGTTCTGGGGAGACAGGGGTTCCAGAACAATGCTGAGCGGTGGTATTTTCAAGATCACGGGCTGAACACGTGTGTGCGATGTAGACTCTTCTCTGAACTGTGCCTTCACGTCTTCACTAGAATCTAGACGCTTGTGACTGTCTTCGTGGTTGTCTGGAAATAGCTGGCTTTTGTGCGCATGCAGCTTGCGTGTGAGAAGAAAATATGTCCCCAGCTGGCTGTGAATCCCATTCTTCCATTTATCTATTGTATGACCTTAGACAAGTGTAATGGGTTGGATAGCATCACCCCAAAATTCAAGTCCACTAGGAACCTCAGAATGGGAACTCATTTGCAGTCAAATGCTCTACTACTGAGCTATACCCCCTGGGACCTCATCTGGAAAGAGGGTTGTTAGAGTTAACCGGATTGTTACAGATAGAGTTAACCAGCTTGAAATGAAATCATCATGGATTCATGACAGGCCCTAAGTCCAAAGACTGGTGGCTTCATGAGAGGAGAGGTCACAGAGAGACACAGAGGAAAGGCCATGGGAGGACACAGGCAAAGGTGGAGTGAGGCAGCCCCAAGTCAAGGAAGGCCTGGAACCACCAGAAGCTGAAGAGACAAGGAAGGATCCCTTCTAGAACCTTTAGAGGAAGTGAGTCCAGCCTACTGGCTTCCAGAGCAACATGCCTGCTGTTTAAAGCCACCCAGTTCCTGGTAATTTGTGGCAGCCTGGGAAACTAGTTCAGCAAGTAACCCCGTGTTTCAGCAATTTGGCTTTCTTGTCTATAAAATGGGGGGTAGTACTACTTGTTTTCACAGAATTATTGGGAGGTTTGAATGAGAAAAGGTATGCAAAGCCCTAGAAAAGTGTTTGGCACATAATAATATTCAATAAATAATCGAAGGGGGATAACCCTCACTTTCCCTGAAGTGTTTTTTTTTTTAAAGATTTTATTTATTTACGTGACAGAGAGAGATCACAAGTAGGCAGAGAGGCAGGCAGAGAGAGAGAGGGAAGCAGGCTCCCTGCCGAGCAGAGAGCCCGATGAGGGACTCGATCCCAGGACCCCGGGATCACGACCTGAGCCGAAGGCAGCAGCCTAACCCACTGAGCCACCCAGGCGCCCCTCCCTGAAGTTTTTTATCCTGTAATTAAATGTCCCAGAAACAATCTCTGATTTATACTTTTAGCACTACCTTCTGAGTCTGATTCATTTAGCAAGTACTTTATTTATTTATTTGTTTTTCTAGAGAGAGAGAGCATGTGTGTGCACAGGATCCGGGGGAGCAGAGAAGAGGGGAGCGAGGGCCAGAGGGAGAGAGAGAGAGAGAGAGAATCCCAAGCAGGCTCCACACCCAGCACAGAGCCCAACGTGGGGCTCAGTCTCACGATAGTGAGACCACAACCTGAGCCTAAACCAAGAGTCAGACACTTAACCAACTAAGCCACAGAGGCGCCCCACAAATGCTTTAAATGTGACACTGCTTATCAAACTGTCTCACACAACCCACATTTCTGAAACTTTTAGTTTTAAATACAGGGCATTTCTCAAGGACCAATAAAGCTTTCTGCATCCAGTTTGTGATAAGTGTTTGAGAAAATGTTTTCCCTATAGATTTAAATTGCACTTTTATCCATCTTTTTTTTTTTAATATTTTATTTATTTGACAGAGAGAAATCACAAGCAGGCAGAGAGGCAGGCAGAGAGAGAGGAGGAAGCAGACTCCCTGCGGAGCAGAAAGCCTGATGCGGGGCTCGATCCCAGGACCCTGAGATCATGACCTGAACCGAAGGCAGAAACTGAGCCACCCAGGCACCCCTATCCATCTTTTAAAACAGATTCATCTCAGATGCCTGGGTGGCTCAGTCAGTTAAGCATTTGCCTTCAGCTCAGGTCATGATCTCAGGGTCCTATGATCAAGTCCCATATCACGATCCCTGCTCAGAGGAGAGGTGGCTTCTCCCTCTGCCCCTCCCCACCCCGGCTCCTGCTCTCTCTTCCCCTGCCCCACCCCGTCTCACAAAAATAAATAAGTAAGTAAACAAATAAAATCTTTAAAAAAAAGATTCATCTCAGCAGCTACATTTCTATAGCATTAATTTTTATGGCTGGACTTGAGATTTGTCTCAAAGAAAAATCAAAGCTACTCGTTTCTAGAACTTTCTTATAAAGTAAATGGATGATAATTTTTACAGTACTGGTCTAGGAATCTGCAAATATCAGCAAACAAGGTGATACACCAGGAGTGTGAGATTATCCTAGGGTCAAGTTCAAGGCAGTAAGTCATTTTCCTGTTAGTTACAAACACTTCCAACCTGCCATTAGTTACCAGGAAGCTGGAATGAGCCACTTAACTACTTACTGCATGTCTAAGGTGCTTCTAATAAAATTAATGGTTGTAGTGGCGGTTGTTGTTTTATTGTTAATATCTCTGCTATGAAATAAGAAGTTTGGGCTATGCCAGTGGTCTTCGAACATCCCCAGATGTTTAATCCTTTTTTCTAAAAAACGTAAATCGTACCAAGAAGTCTACCATAAAAAGTTAAAAAAAGTAAGCCGCCTTGGATGCTGATATAAATGGTCGTTAGAAAATTTCTTGTGAAATGTAAGAATGTTTGAAATGCCAACACCTTTGTGGAAACAAAATATCTGCAAGGTTTCTAGTCCTTCAAAATATTCTGAAAGTAAAACATACTTCAGACTGAAAAAGGAGAATTCGCCTCTGCCATTCGTCAGGCTGAGAAGGCACAGATTATATTCACTGCAAAATAGACAAGAAACCACATTCCTCCCATGGATACACCGAAGTGAGATGTCAGATATCCCCCTTCAGTGGGTGACTGCTGCTTTCTTACTAAGAAAACTTGCTCTGGAAAAGCACTGACTGTAAGAGACATTGCTATTTGGAATTGTCAGTAAGATAGGCTAGCGACGTAAGCGCTCTATCTCATCTGTAAAGTGGAGGAAATTCTCTGCCTGGTCTTTATCATACAACACAGGACTAAGCCTCAGATGTAACCATGCTATGAAAGCTCTTCACGGACAGAACTACACATAGAGGGTTGTTCATTGGAATTAGTACTTTAAACAACAAGGCTCAAATATAAAAGAAACCATTAGCCCAGATGACGTACATCGCTGTGTATTCCACCCAGCTTCCCTATTTTAGCCCTCGTGTTACGAGCTTGGGTTGGGGCTCACTTGGATATGGGTTCAAATCCTAGCACTCTTGTTTGCTGGCAGTTTGCCTCCTAAGAGAGTTGTTTAGCCTCTTGGAGACATTTCATATGTAAAATGGGAATGGTAACATCTGCTTCATGCTCTTGTTCATGGGATAAAATGAGAGAAGAGTCAAATTGTGCAGAACACATACATAACAGCACCCACAACGTGTCCATTTCCTACATCAAGGGAATTGAGCTGCATTTTCTCTTGTAATGTCTACATTTCTAGGCACCAGGTGAGCATTATTTCCTTTAAGGAGTTACTGTTTGGGGGAGCCTGGGTGGCTCAGTCCATTAAGTGTCTGCCTTCAGCTTGGGTCATAATTTCAGGGTCCTGGGATCAAGCCCCGCATCGGGTTCCTTGCTTGGCACTGAGTCGCTTCTCCCTCTCCCTCTCTCTCTGCGATCTCTCTTGCTCTCGCCCTCTCTCAAATAAATAAATAAAATCTTAAAAAAAAAGTTACTGTTTGGCAAGCAGGACCAAATTACTTGATTCTGGTTTTAGGAAGAATAGGGGCAACAATATTATGGGCTCAGATTGCTTTGTAGACTAACCATGATTCCCTGCAATGTAATTAGGTTCCATCATGATGGATGGTCAAATCCCTTTTTCTGGGAGTTCTTACAGTTATTCTCTAATTCATGATTAAGGATATATTCACCAAAACTAATGATATAATCTCACACATATAATCTCTCTAGTCTTTGCTTATTATTCCTAAAAGTACAGAAGATAGGCATGAATAGCATACACCGTTTCAAATGGAATTGTCTGGAAAAGTCCACAGACTTTTTAGAAAAGACACTGCATTTCTTTTATGGAGAAAAAGTCAATGCTTTATTTTAAATATTGACAGCAAGGGGCGCCTGGGTGGCTGGGTCAGTTGATGGTCTGAATCTTGATTGCAGCTCAGGTCATGATCTCAGGGTCATGAGACTGAGCCCCTCATGGGGCTCTACGATGGGGCTTTGCAATGGGGCTCTGCTTGGGATTCTCTCTGCACCTCCCCAACCTGCTCGTGTACATTCTCTCGCACTAAATAAATAAATAAATAAATCTGACAGCAGCGCACATCATCTTTAAAACATTAATTCCAGAAATACCAGGATTGAATTTAATATGAAAGAACATAGCTTCATGAGGTTTTTTTTCCCTCTGTTCCTTAATTTCTTTGCCATGGGAATTGTTTAGCATTGAGATCTGTTGTACTAAGTAAAATAACTTGACAGAATGAAAAGAAGGAAAAAATAACCCTGTTGCTTTCAAATTTAACAACAGTGTTTTACAGCCCGGTTTAGAAATGGAAGGAAGGAATTCAATTATTTGGACAATGTATTTGTTTCTACTTTTTGCCCACAAATTTTCTAAAATTTTCTAAATTAGCCTAGTGAATGGATCCTGGGTTGAACTGCAAAGCCTTTTTGTTAAGTTCATACAGATTTACACAGGGAAGATGATCAAATTAAACTTCACTTAAATAAATATTATTGAATACCTAATTCCATTCCATTCCACCACAGTGGCAAGTGCTGGAAACTCATACAAAGGCTACAAGTCTGCCCTCGGGAAACCTAGTCCAGTAGGGAATCAGTTGCATAAACCCGCTATTAGAGCAGAGAGGGGTGGGTATCGTAACAGAAGCCGGAGCAAAAAACTATAGGGCAAGGTAGACAGACTTTTCTGTAAAAGGGAGATGCCCTTTTGTTTTCAATGCTTTAGGCTAATGCCCTAAATACTTTAGGCTTTGTGGGCCACACACTCCTCGACTGGACGAGCATGACTATGTTTTCAGTAAAAGTTTATTTATGAATACTGAACTGTTCATATCATGTAAATTTCATGGGTCGCAGGCATTCTTTTTTCCTTTCAAGCACTTAAAAATGCAAAACTCATTAGCTCATGGGCCATACAAAAACAAGTGCTGGATATATGTCGTAGGTCATTTGGGGCCAACGATGACTTTTTTAAATGATTTATTAGAACAATTTGGTAATAGTTCAGTAGACTTTGCAGGGTTATTTAGATTTCAAGCTTCTTATATAGTCTCCTTGTTCTGTTATTTATTTCACATTATACCTACAGTTTCTTTTTTAAAACGATTTTATTTATTTATTTGACAGAAAGAGAGATCACAAGCAGAGATGCAGGCAGAGAGAGGGGGAAGCAGGCTCCCCGCTGAGAAGAGCCCCTGATACGGAGCTTGATCCCAAGACCCTGAGATCATGACCTGAGCAGAAGGCAGAGGCTCAACCCCCTGAGCCACCCAGGCCCCCCATAACTACAGTTTCAAAAGATGAAGCTGTGTTGTATCTGTAGTGTGTTACTTGCAATGTTGGAGGCATGTGGGAGGGGAGCAGGACATGGGGCCAGCCTCTTTCACATCAAGTAGCAGTCTATTCAGTCAAATATAAATACAAATCAGGCATCTACCTTGGCTACCTTATTGCACGGAAGTCCGGAAAACAGAGCTTGGCAATTACCCGCTTGGATATAGACAACAAAGATGGGCAAACTGGGTAATTCCAACTAAAGATAATTAATTGGTTTGAATCATTTAAGTTGATAAAGGACATGTCTGGTGAGCTTTAAACCCACGTAAGTCATTTGCAGGCTTGACCCTGAGCCTGGAGGATATTGGAGATTATAGATGGCAAAGTAAGGACCCGAATGAACACAAAAACAGCTGATGGTGGGTGACCCCTTTTCCGCCAGTGACTCATCCATACAATTTGGATGCAACCTGATAGCCTCCGTGTGTTAACTGTGTTCCTAAATCCACCAGAGCAGTAGTGCTGTGTAACTCTTAGGTAACCCACCAATCCTAAACTAACAAGCCATGTACTTGTAACTGACCACTCAGTTTCCTTGAAACACGGCCTGATTCTCACCTTTCTAAAGGAAGTCTACATCCTTGCCTTGCCTGGCGGTTGTATTCACACCTTGTCCCTGTGTGTGCCCATACATAAGAAAATCCTGGGACTCTAGATCTGATTGCAGTCTACCTGAACCGGAGTCTGCATTTTAAACCAAAATCTTCAGTTGATTCACATGTACATTTCAGTTTGAGAAGCACTAGAGCAAATCTTCACTAAATCATGTTTCCCAAACTTGAATGTGCATCATAAACCCTGGTTAACATGCTAGGCCACACTCCTGGAACTGGTGGTTCAGGAGATCTGGGGTGTGCCCTGAAATTTTGCATTTCTAAATTCCTAGATGCTTTGATACTGCTGGGCTGGGATCCAGAATTTTTGCACATTTTGCATTTTACACATCTTTGCATTTTGCAAACTACTACTTTAAACTATTTGTCTATGAGTTATTTTTTGAGAGTTACCTGAAGACTTCATCCCATAGAGCCCAATCTATGTTGAATCAGATTCTTTAGCCTTACCTGGTAATAAATACAACTGAACACTCACCTTGTCACCGACTTTAATTTTCTATCACCAGCGGAATTATTTATTCATGTACGTGGGTTATTTTCTTTTGCCAACACAACTCAACTTCCCTCAAAAAAGAAAAGACTGGAATCATTTTTTATTAAAAAAAATAAGATGTTTACTGCTACTCTTTAAATAAATTGTTAAAAATATATGCTAGACAGTTTTTTAAATATTTCTATTTAATTAGGAACTTCTCAAGACAAGAAAGAATTCTCTGAAATAAGTTATGGCTTATGGATCTCATCTTTTAGATTTCTTTTGGAATTGTACATCCATTCAAAACACAACCATGTCTACATTATCTGAAATGTTTGGATAAAAATCAAATTGTAATGAGATTTCAACTAGTCCACATACATGAAACAGTGGGAGGTGCAGAAAAAGATTAAGAGGGATTATTGCTATTCCAGTAACTACTTAGATATTTGTGTCTTTGGGGAGAGATGACAGGAGTGGACCTCTAACCCTGTGCCGTCCTTGTCACCTAGGTCCCCAAAGGAGCGTTGCTTAAACGCAGGATGAAAAAGTCTCTACAGAAAAAATTCTCCTTCAGCTTTAGGTCTTCACTCTTCTAATTTCTGGGGTTCAAGATTAGTCCTAGGAGCCGGGGACCGACAGGAAGTCATTTCTTTCATTGTCCCCAACAACCACTGTTTTGTTTTAAAAGGGAGAATTGGAAGACAGGTGTTGGTATGGACTATGTGATTACCTGTGTCCAGTAGGATATGGGCGCTGAGTGTGTGATGTGTGTACCTGTCAGGTGGGGGCTCTGTGTGTGTGTGGCTGTGATGTGCCCCCAGGTGCGTCTCTGTCGCGGTGAGAGCCAAGTCCGCTGCGAGGCCCCAGGCGGGGCGCCTTAGCGCGGGAGCGTCCGTGGTGGGTGTGTGCTCGCGCCCGCCTCCAGGGGGCGCCGGCGGGGGCGGCCTCCCGGGGCGGCTGCGCCCGTCTCGCCCCAGATTTCCGCTCGCTGCCCGGCCTGCTGTCCCCGACGGCGCCGCGCTGTGCGGCAGGTGAGGCGCGGCGCGCGGACCGGGCGGGAGGACCTGTCCCCGCTCTCGCCGCGCGGGGGCTCTGGGGACGCCGGGAGCTCGGGGCGTCCGTCCCTGCGCGGTTGGCCGCAGGAGCCGGGGAGGGGGGAGAAGAGGCCGGGGACCGAACTTGGCCGTGGAGGCGCCGCGGGCGGCCTGCGGGACCGGCCGGAAGGGAGGGGGCACCCGGCCACGAAACGCGTCCCCAGAGTCGCCGCACGCGGCGGGACGCGGACGCCACCGCCAGCGAGGGCGTGGGCGAAGAAAGCTGGTTCCCGTCCGCAGGTGTGGACGCTGCCCGTTCCTACCCAGGAGAGAGAGAGGGTGATTCAGAAGCTGGTTTTGAAAGGATCTCACGGGTGAACGAGGGTAGTAGCGCTTTTCAGAAATTGTTAATTTCGGAGATTCCTGTCTGTGAGGAAACCAAAAGCTGCCAAAGAAATCTACAAACTTCTGGCATTTCCTTGGAGCTGTTGGTGACCCCTCTGAGGCGTGGGGAGAAATTTCTCTTGCTGCCGTGGTTACCCAGTGCGGTTACTGCCCTTTCGCTCTGTCGCCCAGAGATGACTCGGTGATCGTACTTGAAACCCTGTCAGAGCAGGTTTTAATATACGTGCTGCCGAAGCGAGCACGGTCAGTGCAGTTTTAAAACATCCCTTCCTGACTTGCTTTAATAAACTTAATAAAGCTTGCTTTATTAACCTAGAACTGGTAAAAACAAAAAAATGCATGAGACTTGTAGCCACTTTTTAGAAAGCAGATCATTCATTTTGCCAGATGTTCTAGGGAGAAATCATGCGTTAGAAACGGAAGGACAGGGATGTCTGGGTGGCTCAGTGGGTTAAGCATCAGACTCATGACTTCCCTGGAGGTCATGATCTCAGGGTTGTGAGATCGAGCCCCGAACGTGGAGCCTGCTTCAGATTCTCCCTCTGCCCCTCCCCGCTCTCTAATAAAAAAGCAAAACAGAAAAATAAAGGAAATGAGACACTTCTAAATCTGTTGGATTGACCTACATAAAGTGTAGGTCTCACACTGTCCTTATGTACTTTTTCCTAGAACCGAGGACTATTCTCCCTGGTCTCATTCAATTTATTGAAATGCTAATATGGAGAACTCCTGCAGTTTGCCCTCATTTTCCCAAAATGCCTTGTTTTCCTGGAACGACTCCCAGGAGAAGCCAGAAGTTCCTGAATAAGCAGAGGGTCCTGGTAGAGAGCATTTGTATTTCAAAAGCTGAGTTGGTAAAGGTAAATTAATTTCTAATTGGTGGATTTTTGTCAAATATTTTGGACTAGTTGACCTTGCCAACGAGGGTCTTAACTGTTAGCATCAGACTAGAGAGGGTGGTTATTCATGCTGGTCTTAGATACTGGGCAGCAGGAAGTAGAAGAGAACAGCGACAGAAGCTGTTACTGTTTTTAAAATTATCTGTTCTTTCTTTCTTTCTTTTTTTAATCTAGTGAGATCTCGTGGAAGTTCCGGCCTGTGTCAGCTCTTCCAAGTGGAGTGACTGGAAGGCTTTGTACCGAGTTAGCCAGGCACTTTACCGGGGGGTAGGGGCCCCCGAGGACTGGTATGGAGGTGAATGCCACAGTGTTTGTTTGCAGAGGGACAGGTCCCAAGGAGAGGCGATAAGGGACACATTCAAGCGATCTTAGCATTCTTCTCTAGAACGTTCTCTATTCAGGGGCAAACCTTAGCAATTAGAGATTTTATTAAGAGAGCACCAGGTAAACATGACCAGCCTCTCATTTAACAGAAACTCATTCTTTTTAACCGAAGGTCTCTCTCTTGTCAGTGAAACTGCTCAGGGCAGGACAGCTTTGTTTAGCTTGGACCTGCCCTTGGACCTGAGAACTGTGTAGGCAGAGCTTACTGTGGGTAAGGTGTTACCCTCCTGCAATGGAATTACAGGAAAGACCCTGTTCCTTGGAATCTCAGGGTTTGTATGGACTCATGGGGTAATAGACACAGTAAAGAGCTAACACATTAAGGACGAAAGAAATTTTAAAGAAACGATGGTCTTTTGGGCCGCAGAGAGGTGAATGGTCACTGGAGGACCTGGCTACCGTCACATTTGTTCTGGACTTTGAGCAGAGAGTAGAATTTTAATGGGCTGAGGAGTGGAATGGGGCATTCCTGGTTGGCAGACACCATGAACCAAGATAAGGAGCTTAAAATATAACTATGTTCAGAGATAGCAGAGCAAGGGGTGTGCTGAGGCGGGACTCTGTATAAGAAGGGGTGAGGTGGGAGGCCTGTCTGAGGAGAAAGGCTGTCTGGCTGCAAACCCCACTTTTCTTTTTAAGAAGGGGAGGGGCAGAGGAAGAGGGAGAGAGAGAATCTTAAACCGGCTCCATGCCCACGGTGGAGCAGGACTCAGGACTCGATCTCACAACCCTGAGATCATGACCTGAGCCAAAAATCAAGAGTCAGACACTTAACCAATTGAGCCACCTAGGTGTCCTTATAAACTCTACTTTTGGATCAAGGTTTGGGTTTTCTTTTTCTTTTTTATTAAAACAAACACAAAAGCAGAGAGACTAGTACAATGAACTTCCCCATTGTATTTCCACAAGTAGATCGATCAGTTTGCTAAAACAATTTCTTTGGCTATATCTGCTTCACCTTTTTCTTGTTGAAGCAGTTTGAATTCCAGAGATGTCCTGTTGCCCTCAGAGAGTGTAGTCCGTGCTTCCAACAAAAGGTCTTTTTCTCATATAGCCTTAATACCATCATCCTCTCCTGACATCAAGACCCAGTCCACAAAGTTCCTTGATGGCCTCAAAAATGCACTTACTTTTACTGTTGGAATCCATACAAGGTCCACATGTAGTATTTTGTTGAGTAGCTGTTGCCTCTTTTCATCTAGGACATGGGTTCAGCAGACTTTGTGACAAGCGCCAGACACTAACTTGAGCAGGCTTTGGAGGCTGTGTGGTCTCAGCTGCAACCACTCAACTGTGCTTTCCTGCAAAAGTAGCTAGAGATGATATGGATGTGAACGAGGGTGGCCATGTCCCAATAAAATTTTGTTTTCAAGGCTTTTGGGTTTGAACTCCACTGGCAGCTGGACTTACCTAAGGGCCCGAGTTTGCTGACCCTGGTCTGTCGCGGTCCTGGCGAGTTTCTTTAGTGCTGGCGATTTACTGGTGGCCGCTGGCTGCCTATAGGTGGCTCACATTCCAGATTTATTTGGCTTTTTGTATAATATGGTTTAGCTTGTTCCTCTATCCCCTGTAGTTCCTGTAAGCTGGAAGTTAGATCTAAATGTTTAGGTTAATTAGGTTCCGTTTCTCCATTTTGGGCAGGTGTACTAAAGAAGTGATTTGAATTGTTTTTTAATATAAATTTATGACTTTAAAAAACTCAGAAGCCCTCATTAAGAGGCTCAATATTCCTGAAATAGGTTTTGCCTGATGGCTGAAAATACACTTTTTTTCTTTCTCATCTTATTTTCCTTACTTGAAAGAGAGGCTGTGATTGCTATTTCTCAAGGATGTAGAGAACTTTGAACCCCTCAGCTAAGTCAGTGGTAACTCTCCTCTGTTCACACTACCCCATGGCCCCTTGGCTGGGACCACTTTTTCCCACTGATTGGAAATATCTTCCTTCCTGGACCCAGGACCAGGGTTTCAGATGCCATCCAGCAGGGGCTGAGTGATTTTTTTTTGAAGCCCCCTGTCTCTGAAACACTTAACTTTCTTCACTTGCCCTCCTCTTCATCCCCTGCAGCAGGACTGAATGCTGGATACCTGGTCCATGGTCTATGGGTCACGCTGTGAGGATGGAGTTCTTCTTATCCTGCTGTCCCATTAGAAGGATTCTGAAGTCAGAAGCTTTGTAAGCTCTCACACTTACTATGGTGCTGGATTTCAGGGTGACACAGTTTTGAAGAGACAAGTGTACAGGTAAGAATTGTTTTTTCCTCTGTTCTAGAGTATGTCTTACTCCTAAATCCCAGAGCACCAGAGTAAGTATCTTGACAAAGAGTGTCACTTGGAAGTTCTTGTCTTTCTGTTGCTTAAGTTTAGTAGGTGAAACTGTGTGTCTGTTCATCCCTGTACCCATTTTTCTGGATAACATGTTATTGGTCTTTTTCATATTGATTTGTAAGAATTCTTTTTTTTTTTTTACTTTTTTTTAATTTATTTGACAGAGAGAGACACAGAAAGAGAGGGAACCCAAGCAGGAGGAGTGGGAGAGGGAGAAGCAGGCTTCCCACTGAGCAGGGAGCTTGATGTGGGGCTTGATCCCAGGATCATGGGATCATGACCCGAGCTAAAGGCAGACGCTTAATGACTGAGCCCCCCAGGTACCCCTGTAAGAATTCTTTATACATTGGAGATGCTAGTCTTTTGTCATAGGTGTTAGACCTGTTTCCCCCATTTTTTAAACTTTGTTTACAATATTTATACCTGCAGAAAATTTAATTTTATATATGGAAAAAATACCGGTTTCCCCTTTGTAGTTTCCTCAATTTATGTTTTGCTTAGAAAGACTTGTCCGGGGGTGCCTGGGTGACTCAGTTGGTTAAGCAACTGCCTTCGGCTCAAGTCATGATCCCGGAGTCCCGGGATCGAATCCGCACAGGGCTCCCAGCTCCACAGGGAGTCTGCTTCTCCCTCTGACCTTCTCACCTCTCATGCTTTCTCGCACTGTCTCTCTCTCTCAAATAAACAAATAAAATCTTTAAAAACAAAACAAAATGAAACTTGTTCATTTCAAGACTTTCTTTTTTTTTTTTTAAGTCTTAGCAACACAGGTAAATGAGCATGTGATGAGAACTAGGAACATGTGATTCTGTAAAAGAAGAATATTGAGAGGCTCCTGGGTGGCTCAGTCGGTTACGCATCTAGTTCAGGTCATGACCTCAGGTTTGTGAGATTGAGCCCCATGTTGATCTCCACCTTTTTTTTTTTTTAAGATTTTATTTATTTATTTGACAGACAGAGACCACAAGTAGGCAGAGAGGCAGGCAGAGAGAGAGGGGGAAGCATGCTCCCCACCAAGTAGAGAGTCCAATGTGGGGCTCAATCCCAGGACCCTGAGATCATGACCTGAGCCGAAGGCAGAGGCTTTAACCCACTGAGCCACTTCGGTGCCCCTGGGCTCCACCTTCTGTGTGGGGTCTGCTTGGGCTTTTCTCTCCCTCTCCCTCTGCCCCTCCCCACGCTTGCACACTCTCTCTCTCAATTCAAAATAAATTAATTCAAAAAAAAAATTGAAGGGACTCTTTCTACTAGATAATATAATATTAAATCGATTAAATGTTGGTGTTGTTTGGTCGATAAGTGTTGAAGTTGGGATTTGGGTATTTGGGGGGTCATTATATCATCGCTTCTGTATGGATTTGACTTTCCATAATCAAAAAGTTTTCTTTAAAAAAAAAAAAAAAGGAATAGCAGAGGGAGAAACCGCCTTTGTTCCATTTGTTGATACTGAGCAACTATTAAGTTTCTCTGTGTTGGACACTGGGGGTGAGGGGTTAATAAATCCACAGGATCTTGGAACTTAGGTTTCTCGTGCAGGAGACAGGTATCAGTGCTCTGGTTAGGGCAGCAACTCCCGTGTCAGACCACCTGGCTTCCAGTCCTGGCCTTGCCGGATACTAGCTTCTCATTTAAAAAATGAGGGATGATAATTATGTCTTCCTGGTAGGGTTTTGGGGAGGAGTGAATGAGAAAGCCCTGAAAAATCCTTCTCGTGGTACTTAGTGTTTAGTCCGTGCTCAGTAAGCAGTAAGCTCTGAAGGAGAGGGTGTCCGCAGTGAAGCAGGCAGCGAGCCAGAGAGGCTTAGGGGCCGAGCGTGTGTGTGCAGTGGAGGTCACTCGTCTTTCCGTTCTCTGGGTCAGGAGTCAACATGGGTCCCTGTGGGCTGAAGTCAGGGCATCAGTGAGGCTGTGTCCCCTCCTGAAGGCTCTGGGGGAGACTCTATTTTCTCCCCTTTTCCCACTCCCAGAGGCCGCCCGCATTCCTTGGTTCACGGCCCCCTCCTTCCTCCTGGAGAGATGGCATGTGACAGGTGGCATGTCGTCCCTTCGCCCATCCACGTGGTCCCAGCTCTGTCTCTGACCCCAGACAGGAAGGGCTGCTCCACTTTTGAGGACTGGCGTGGTGCAAATGGGCCCATTTGGGTGATCCAGGATAATTTCTGCATTTAAGGCCCTTACTGTTACTCCCATCTCTTACCGCGTGCGGGGGACCATGTTCACCGGCTCGGGGGTCTCTGGGAGGCCTGCGTTCGGTCAGCTCGTCTCGTGGCGCAGGGGCTGCTGCAGGGGCAGGGCAGCGCCGCAGACGTCGGGACCAGCAGGTGGTCATTACCAGGCGCTACCAATCCCCGGGGCGTGGTGCCTTTGCTCTCCCCTGCTGACCCGGTGACTCCAGACGCTTGGGGCCTCTTCTTTGTCACTGGGGAGAGATGCTTCTGGGTGACCGGAGACAGATGAGCTCCCCCGAAGGCCATCAGAACCTCCCTCCTGTGCCCCGTCTTCCCCACGGGTCCCTCCTGCCTCTGCGCCCAGATGGGGCTTTTCCTGCTCACGGCTCTTCAACCATTTACTTTTCTCTGCTATGTTTGCCCATGTAATTGCCTTTGCACACTAGCCTAAAACCCTGTTGGACTATTTTAAACAAAAGTCCTGCTGAACTATTTAGCATTTTCTCATATGCGAACTCTGCTGAGATGAGAACCGTACCTTCCTCTTTTGATTCCCCGTGGTACCGTCCGCTTAATAGGCCACCAGTAAGAAAAATATTTCCAGTTGGTTGAGTGTGTTACTGGAACTCTGATATTTTGAATTATGTCAGAATAAAAGAGGAAGCGTAAATTAGAACGTCTCCTGTTAATGCTGTCCTCTTCTCCGTGTGTTCGTACCACTGCACCTGTCTTCGGTGAGAGTTAATTACCTCTTCCTGCTGTTGTCCCGTGCACTTAGAAAGATGCAGCTGGTGAGTTAATGAAGATTATTAATACTTCTACATCTCGGGGTAGTTTTATTAATTTATGAGCATTAAGTGAGATTTGAAAAGCATTCCTTGAGCCATTATTTGTGCCATTACAAAGCCCTTATTTGTGAGAAGCAGCGCAACTGCCGGAACTCTTTCTCGCGCAACTTGGCTTTCTGTAAAGTTAAATACAGATTATAAAAGCCTAAAGGGGAAATCACAGTTGACCCTTGAGCAGCACAGGTTCGAACTTCGTGAGTCCACTCATGTGCAGCTTTTTTTTTTTATAAATACAGTATTGTAAATGTATTTTTTCTTCCTCATGAGTTTTTAAATGACATTTTCTTTTCTCTAGCTTACTTATTATAAGAATACAGTGTTGTAATACATATAACATACAAAATACGCATTAGTTGACACACGTGTTACCACTAAGGCAGTAAGCTCTTGGTAGTTGAGTTTTGGGGGACTCAGAAGTTATACTCAGATTTTTCAAATGCAGGATATTGGTGCCCAGCTCCAGCGTTGTTCAAGGGTGACTGTGGTGTGTATTATAAATGAATAAAGAACAGTTAGATGGCAGTTTGGGGGAGTTTTGTGAAGACTAAGTCATTGTTTTTTTTTTTTTTTTCTCTCTCAGCATTTTCTTATGAACATTTCCAGCCATACTCAAAAGGAGAGGACAGTAAACCTTAACCCTTCGTGAACCGACACAATGTCGGAAATCCATGCACCATCCTGGTTTTGCCGCTCTTGTTCCGTTAGCTCTTCTCCCTGTGTTTTTTTTTGTTGTTGTTGAGTTTTTGTTTTTTGCTTACTTCTGGAGAATTTTGAAGCAAATACCAGAAATCACATCATTTTATCACTAAATATTTTGGTATGAATTTTTTAAAGTTTAGTTTTTTATATAACTATAGTCCTCCCTAACAATGAATGAAAAATCCTTAATATTATCTAATACTGTATTCAAATATTTCCATTTGCCTTAAAAGGTCTGTGCAGTTGGTTTATTCAAACCAGAGTCAAAACAAAGTCCATTCATTGTATCTGGTTTTCACATCTCCTAAGTCTATTTTAGTAATAAATATTGGTGTATGTCAGACATTAGCTTAATTCAGAGTTCTCTTATTCTTACTTTTACCTCTTATTTTTAACTCTGTTTTAGAGTAGGTACATACTCTCATACTTTTATTATTACTAGAATTTATATAAAGTAAAATTGGCCTTTTCATTGTATAATTCTGTAGGTTTTAAAATTGATTGATGTAGCCTTCATCACAGTTCTGTCACAGAACAGTTCCACCACCAAAAAAAGCCAGAAAACAAAACCAAAAAATACCAAGCCCTCCCTCATTCTGTCCCACTGTAAGTCAAACCCTTCCCCTTCCCCTGACTGCTGACAATCCTTGATCTGGTCTCCATCTTTTTTATATATATATTTGTTTATTTATTTGGGAGAGAGGGCAAGAGGGGGAGCCCACGATGTTGGGGGGGGGTGTCTGGAGTCAGAGGGAGAGAGAGAATCCCAAGCAGATTCCACACTGAGTATGGATTCCAGTGCAAGGCAGGATTCCAGTGCATGACATGACCTGAGCTGTAGCCAGTAGTCGGATGCCTAACGGACTGAGCCCCCGAGGTGCCCAGATCTGTCTCCATCTTGAAAAGTTTTTCCTTTTCACATGTCACATCATGAATGTTACCTAAATGAGATTAAACAGTATGCAACTCTTGAGACTGGCTTTCTTCACTCAGACAGCCTCTGTGAGATTCTTCCATGCATATATTCCTTTTCATTGCTGAGGAGCGTGTTGCATCTTATGGGCATTTCCCAGTTTATGGATCCATGCACTGTTAAAGAACATCGGATTCTTTACAGTTTGGGGGAATAGGAATGGAGCTGCTGCAAACATTGATATGTAGGTCCTTATGTGATGGAAATTTTTCATCTTTTTAGAGCAGATTCCCAGGAGCAAAATGGCTGAGTCATATGTTATGTGTAGGCTTAACTTTTTGAGAAACTGGCGAACTTTTCCAGAGTGGCCATACCCCACCATCTTGCATCTCAGCCACCAGTGTATGAGAGTTCCAGTTGCTCCATATTTTTGTTAGCACTTGATATTGTCAGGTGTTTTCATTTCAGCCTTCTAATAGATGTGTTTTTTTTAATTATCTGATTTCAGTCTTTTGAGTACTATAAAAAGTTATTTTTAATAACTCTTGAATAAATTACTGAATTAAATTTACTTTATATGCCTATTATAAAAATAATTAATTCTGGTTTTCTGGTGATATGCCATAATTAAATATGGTAAATATTCTATATGGAAAATATTAAATTAAAACCAGAATGTTATTTAGGGAGAAGACTTTAAGTCCCACCAGTTGACACCGTCCTTGGCAAAGGGTTACAGAATGCTATCAGAATACATTTTTCAGTGGTCCATTCATTGTATGTTGGGCATGCCTCATTTCTGTTGTATCATTAGTAACCCATAGTGCCATAACTGCTTTTGCCATCAGTTGTCTGTTAGGGTAGATTGATCAGGGAGGGGGCCACCTGGGTGGCTCAGCCAGTGAAGCGTCCACTCTTGATTTCCTCTGGGGTCCTGAGATAGAGCCCGGCCCTGCCCTTTATGCTGGGTCTGGAGCAGCTTGAGATTCTTTCTCTCCCTCTGCCTCTCCACTCCCCCCACCTCTAAAAACAACAACGACGACGACAACTATATTAAAAAAAGAAAAAGATCTGTGAATAGTAAATTACATGAAAGAAACTGGATGTAAGCAGAGAGTAATTTCTCTGAATGCCTTTTAACCACAGTGAACACGGCACTGTTGTAGTTTAAGAACGGACTGTTCCCATGTGTCTGAGGCAGTAGCGAAAGCTTGCATTTGAATACCTTGTTCTTTATTAAAGCACTTTGAACTCAAGGAAGAAAACCATTTGAAATTTGTTTGTGAAATAAAGATTGTGGGCCTCTCTTTGGATGATTCAGGGACCACAGTCACTGGTCACTGTTGCCTCAAAGTGTGGAGTTGCCTCCTGGATTAATTTCCAAAATGTCGCTGCTAATGTTGTTGTCCCTCCCTTCTCAAATGAGATCAAACTGTGGAAGTCTCAGGGTGCACAGGGTCGTGGCTGAGGGAACAGCCCTGTCGCGTCTGCCCCATTAGCTGCTATGGTTTGAGCTTCCAGTTGGCAGTATTTAAAAAGAGTGGAAATTACTGTCATCTAGAATCTCCGTGTTTGACTTCTGAGAAGTTGCTGAAGGGTTAGTCCTGTTGACAGACCTGCCTTTGTGACACAGCGGCGTCAGAAAGAAAAACTGAGCCTGACAAGGAAGATGGAGGGCAAGTTGCTGATGGGCTTGAGGCTGTTGTGGTACGAAGCCTAAGAGGCCAAGTGTTAGGAAAATTTGGTTCAAAATGTAAAGAAATGGGATGGATTTCCATGGCTACGTCATTTTTGGTTTAAAACTAGCAGTAATTGACACTTACGTCAATTAGGATTGGAATAAATTAAAAATAGAGGAGGGGTAGGAAGGTTGTTACCTCCGTGGGACCTAAGTCTTCGTTTTGTTTTAAAAACTTATTATAGATGTTCTTTAAACTCTATTCCTGTTGATACTAATAAAGTCCTATAAGTGCGCATGTATACTGGGGGTGGAGGAAAGGGCCACAGGCATGTCCTGGGGCCTTAGGTTGAGGTCTTAGAACACCAGCCTAAGACACCTGCTGCCCCCTGGTGGCGGCGCATTAAACAGTGCGGTTCCGAGGCGCGGCATTGTGAAGACGGGAGTCCTCTTGTCCCAGAAGATTGCAGGGGCGATCAGGAGAGGTTTTCTCTTTCCGGCTCTTTTCATAATTACTATCTGTGTGATCTCAGGCGAATCATCTAGTTTGATTACAGCGTAGACTTCACTTCTTCCCTTTAAAATGCAATTTTGAAATTTTTTTCCAGCTTTCACGTCTTAAAATTCTGAGGCTTAATACGTATTATATCCCGAAAGATGTCAATTTCCCCTTTTTCCCTTAGCACCTAAATCCTAACAAATCCCAGATTTTCACTTAAAGCAGACTCTAGAGTAACTCCTGAGGCTTGCTCTGGGTTCATCTCCGGACAATAGCGCAGTCCGGAATTAACCAGTGCCATGATCCCGTGTTAGGATGAAAGCTTACAAGTCATCTCATTTAAAAAATTATTTTTTATTGTGGTACAAAAATAACAAAACTTACCATTTTTATGTTTACAGTTCAGTAAAGTATATTCAGTGTTGTACAACACGCCTCCCAAACTTTCATCCTGCAAAACTGAAGCTGTGACTATCAGACAACAGGTCCCCTCCCCTCCCCCAGCTCCTAGCAACCACGTTCTCCTTCCCATATCAGTGAATTTGACGATTCTAGGGACCTCACGTAAATGGAATCACACAGTATTTTTCCCTGTGTGACTGGCTCATTTCATTTCGTGTAATGTCCCTGAGGCTTACCCACTTTGTAGCATGTGACAGCATTTCTTTCCTTTTTAAAGGCTGAATGCTGTATACAGAGACCACATTTTATTTACCCATTCATCTAAGGATGGGCACTTGGGTGTCTCCCACTTCCTTGCTGTTGTGAATAATGCTGCAGGGAACAAGTATGTTAGTCTATAACGTTGATGAACGCGGAGAAGGTTTGTACGATTATTTTCCGTGCATAAAGGGCTAAAGTTCGTTATAAAGAACATCATGCAACCATGCTAGAAAATATGGCTTTGAATGAGGATGTGTAAGTTAAAAAGGGACATTTATTGGACATACAGGCCCTATGCCAGTCACTTTATATCTGTGGTACATTCTGTTGTTTAGTCCTTAGAGGAATTCTGTGATTTGACCTTCTCTTGGAAGCGTACTAATACTTATGAAAATCACAGTGTGGCAGAATTTTTATGTTATTTCATATAATCCTCATATGCTAACCCTTGAGGTGGGCATTATTTTCCCCATTTTTTAGGTGACGTACCTGAGGTTCACAGAGATGAAACACTTGAACGTGTCACATAGCTGAAGGGTAGCAGGGTTTACCTGACCATGAAGCGAACCACATCTATCGCAGAAGTGTGTGTGTTCCTCATATACCGTGCTTCCTCCTGCTTCCAGAAATAACACTACATCAGTGATCTGAAGGATGTCGGGACAATATCAAGAAATTACACTGCTACAATAATTTATAAGTAGAAGAACTTCTGTAGTGCCTCCCCATTACAGAGCGGCCCTTGGGTCTTCCGTGCAGGGAAACAGCATTGATTTTAGATGAATTCGTCTGCCGTGTATCAAGGCTTACCTCCTGGGTGATTTTATAAGATGAGTCTCCCTAGGACTTCCGGAAGAGTGGTTCTCATGTGCCAGCCCCCCCATTTCTGAGGTTATCTTGCACCGTATAATTTTTCCCTTTTCCTTTCTCCCTTTCCTCTGGCTTGGCAGAGAACTAGGACGATTTTCACAGCTCTCTGCCCCCATCTCTCTTGAACTCTGTGCTGGTTGGGGTTGGAGTTTTGATCTGCTCCTTGCATAGTGTTCTTACACAGGTAAAGGGCTATAAGGTGTTCTCAGAGGTGGAAGTTTTCTTGGAGCAGCAGCAAGCTCTCGGAAAGACCCACTGGAACATTTTCTCACATGTGGGATTTTTAGATTACTAGAGATGATGTGACACAGCGTCCAAGCAACCATTTAAGCTTCTCTAAGAGTTCCCATGCCCTTAGAATGATTTACAGTGAGAATTTAAAATCCTAGAGATAGGTGAGTGTCGAGAATGCTTCCAAGAATTCATTCTGGGTCTTCAGTAGTTCCTGAATACAGGGTATTGGCCAGTAAGCAAAGAACGTGAAAGTGGCAGAAATTGTGGTCACTGCCAGATATCCAGTCTCTCCTTCCTGAGTTACCGATCCGCAGTTTTGTTTTGTTTTTTTCTTAAAGATTTTATTTATTTATTTGTCAGAGAGAGAGAGAGACAGAGAGAGAAAGATCACAAGTAGGCAGAGGCAGAGGGAGAAGCAGGCTCCCTGCCGAGCAAGGAGCCCGATATGGGACTCGATCCCAGGACACTAGGATCATGACCTGAGCCGAAGGCAGCCGCTTAACCAACTGAGCCACCCAGGCATCCCCCGATCCGCAGTTTTATTCAGAGTGGCGGTGTGCCTCGAGTCATGGTAAAGGACGGGAAGCAGAAATCTGTGGGACTTCCGGGCAGTTTTGCAAAGGAAGGAACCTGAGTCCCCTGGAAATCGGTCCTTTTCCTCACCCTGCCCTTCCTGCTTCCTCCTCCTTTGCATGAAGACATTATGGCCAACGGACTGCCCACCGTCTTTTCTCATAGGAGGCTCTTGAGAACGGAAGCCACATGCTACCAGCGACACAGAGGAGCCTGGTGGCCTGGCGTGCTCATGCGGCCTCCGATTCCTTCTTGGCTCTTGTGAGTGCGCCTGCCCGATGCGGCTTTGCAGCCCCTCCCTGAAAGAGGCGAATCCCTCTCTCCACCCTGTGAACCTGGCGTGAGGCATCCCGGGCTGAGCGGGTTGAGAAGACCATCCTTTCAGTGGGCCTTGTTGACGTGGGGTGTCAGAGCTGGAGTGGCAGGAGAGGAGGGTTTACCTGCGGGGGAGATGCTTGTCACTGACCTTGGAAGTTAGTTACATGTGGAAAGGTTGATCACATAATGAACTGTGCTAAAGGTAATGGGAGTCAGGCTTACTGCTGTTGAAGGGAGTTGCCGGTACAGAAATTTCGAGAGCGAGCGTGAACGCCGTGCTGTGAACCGGGTCAAGTGTGTGGGTGTGAACTCATGGTTTTCAGTGCACACTCATCTAAATATGTGTGTGTTTCTGTGTCTGTGTATATAAACGTGTCTGTTCATACATATGGGTATACACCGAGGGAGCCTGCTTGGGCAGCTGATACCACACCAGCAAGAAGCACACCTCCCGCCCAGATCGTGGCTTCTAAAGCCCATTTTCCAGCACAGCTAGGAGCAGAGCTTCTTGGAGAAATGGCCGGTGCCAGGCCTGGGACAGAGAAAGTGCGCCAGCAAGCAGGGAGGTGCCTTCTGACCTTCTGAGGGTTCGGTGGCAGAAGTGGTCCTGCTCGTGGGGAAGGATTTCACACAGCGGAGATGAAGTTGGGGGCACCTGGGAACCGTGAAGGACGAGGAGGAGTTTGCCAGGCAGCACGCTGAGGAAGGAAGCAGTTGCTGAGGGGCAGTGGCAGCCTTACGAGTGAGGAAGGGGACAGATGACACCTGCCACGGAGCAGTGGGACGTGTTTGGCCTGCATGTGGCTGAAGAGAAAAACAGGGCTGGATGGTGATTGGCCCATGTGAGCCACACACAGGGACTTAGACTTGACTTAGACTTGACCGTGTTGTCTGTACCCACCTACCAGAGCCCCCCCCCCCCAATCTCAGCGACTGCGGACAACATGCGTCGTTCCCCGGTTTCTGCTCGTGGGAGTCTGGGAGCCACTGGGCTGCGGGGCTGCGGCTCAGGGTCTCCAGGAAGCTGCAGTAAGGGCCTTGGCCAGGGCTGTGGGCATCTCCAGGCTGACGGGGAGGCTTTCCCTCACAAGCTAGCCGGCAGGCCTGGGTCCTTTCCAGCCGTTGACAGAGACCTCAGTCGCTCTCCGCATGGGTGTCTCCTTGGAGAGTCGCACAGCATGGCCGCTGGCCTCCCTGCTGGCAAGGGGTTGGGAGGAGAGAATGCACCAGAGAGTCCCCCAGGCGGAAGCCACAGTTCGCATAACTCACCGCAGAAGGAACAGCCCACGGCTTCCTCTGCGTTGTGTTCACTGGAAGCAAGTCACCCAACTGAGCCTTTGCCCGGGGGGACAGGAATCCCACAAGGACGTGATCCCCGGGGGACACAGGATCGATGGGGCCGTCTGAGAGGGTGCCCCCCGGAGCCCAGGCCGGGAATGGGGAGGGCACAGTTCTGCACACAGCTGCGGGGACGGTGGGTGAGGGCAAGCCTGGCGGAGTGAGGTCCTTTAGGAGGCGGCCATCCAACATAATTCTGTGGGGAAGAAGGAAGGGACCTTGCTACCAATACCTGGGAGTGGTGGGGGTGGGAGGAAGGAGAACCGGGGCCCCCAGGGGTGTGGGTGCCTCCCAGATCCGGGCGAGCGCCGGCCACAGCGGCACGACTTTCCCAGGACTTACTGCCCACCTTGGCTCACGGACAGCAGTGGCTCGAAACCAGCATCTGCGGAGTCTTGCAGGAAAACAAGGGTTGCTGGGCTGTTACCTTGTTTGAAAAATACATGCTCAGGCTGTGCCAGTCCCTTTCCTTGGATGTCACGCCAGGTACCCGGCCCTGACTTCTAGTAGTGACGCAGCCGTGGAAGGTTGCTGGGTTCGCGGGCTGCTCCGCTCCAGCCAGTGCCTCGTGGGCCCGGCGCTGGGATCTTCAGCCAGGGCCTCCGAAGGACCCTCCTCCTTCCATCTCCCCTTTGTTCGACAGCTGACCTGACCTGAGCACCAGTGACTTTACAGAATCCTGTTTTCACGGAGATGCTGGGTTTTTAATTTCAGGTCATCAGCAAGCCAGTCTAAACAAGGTTCCCTGTGACTCTGGGGTGTGGACATCCTGGCCCACAGGACTGGGGAGGGGAGGCGCGCAGGCCATCCCTTGTGGAACACTGTAGAGAGAAAAAGCATTTCAGGTTTGCTTCACTCCCGTCTTTCCCTTGCATCATTATGGTCAAAGTTAAAAACAAGCGTGAAGACTGCCCTTTAACCCTGGGTGATTTCTGGGAGTTTAGCCGTCGGGGGGGAGTGGTTAAAACATGCTGCTGGGGGGCGCCTGGGTGGCTCAGTGGGTTAAGCCTCTGCCTTCGGCTCAGGTCATGATCTCAGGGTCCTGGGATCGAGTCCCGCATCGGGCTGTCTGCTCGGCAGGGATCCTGCTTCCCTCTCTCTCTCTGCCTGCCTCTCTGCCTACTTGTGATCTCTCTCTGTTAAATGAATAAATAAAATCTTTAAAAAAAAAAAAAAAAAAAACAAAACCATGCTGCTGGAAGGTGTGAACCGGGCCTCGGGCTTCCCTCCCGGAAGGAGGCCTGGCGGCCACCAGCCCAAACACACCCACCCGGCTCAGAGCCTGTAGAGCCCTGGGCTGTGGCATGCTGGCAACACCAGGTGTTGAAAGTAAAAAATGGGGGCGCCTGGGTGGCTCAGTGGATTAAGCCGCGGCCTTCGGCTCAGGTCATGATCTCAGGGTCCTGAGATCGAGCCCCGCGTCGGGCTCTCTGCTCCACAGGGAGCCTGCTTCCTCCTCTCTCTCTGCCTGCCTCTCTGCCTACTTGTGATCTCTCTCTGTCAAATAAATAAAATAAAATCTTTAAAAAAAAAAAAAAGTAAAAAATGTAATTTATTCCACATTTTTAACATGGTTCTACTTGTTGCCTAATATTTGGACTTAAGGCTGACCTTGAGTCATAAGCGATTGTAAACATGATGCTCCGAGAACATTTGTGCCCGGTGATCTTGTTTGGGGAGCACTCGTACTGAAAACGAGGGGGCGCTTGGAAGGCCTGCTACATCCTAAGCACAGAAGGGACCACCTTCCGGTTTCCTAGGAGCTTGTTACATTATCTTTCTTTTTCCGTATTTTATTTTCCTTTTTGTGTCAGCTGGACAACTGAAGTGTTTTTGAAGATACAGGTTTTCACGCATGTTAAATGTTTAATATCTGGAAAATTTGCTTTTCTGGTTAATTGAACTTTCCATATAGATGAAGGTTAAGCAAAAATCTTTTCTAGAAAACCTCATGAAGTGAATTAGTTTGCCTTCCCTGCTTTTAAAGTATACAGAGCATAATGAAGCCTCTTTCACGGCAAAATTAGTAATTCCAGAGTAGCGTCAGCGTGAAACTAAAGGGCCCTGCTCACAATAGCAAAGATACGGAAACAACCTGTGTCTGTCAACAGATGAATGAAGCGTGTGTATGTGCGATATTCCATGATAGATGGAGTTACACGTGTATAACAATGGAACTTTATGTGATATTATCATGTTAGGTTACTATATCATATATGTATATATGATATGTAATATTACATGTATATATAAAAATATATTTTAGTCAACCATAAAAAAGAAGGAAATCCTGCCATTTGCAGCGACATGGATGGATCTGGGGGACGTTATGCTAAGTACGGTTGGCCAAACACAGGAAAATAAACACTGTATAATACCACTTCTGTGTGGAATCCAAAAAGGTTGAGCTCACAGAAGCAGAGAATAGAAGGGTGATTGCCGGGGCGCGGGGGAGAGGGAAACGGGAGCTGCTGAGCACAGGTGCAGACGCAGCTGAGGGGAACGCGCTCCGGGCAGCGCGGCGTCCGTGAGGTGAGGCCTGTGCTAATTAGCTGGGGGGCTTCTTGATGGTGGTGACCCTTCCGCAACACGAACGTGTGTCCGATCATCACGGGCACACCTGAAATATGCACAGCTGTGACTGTCAAGTATATACTTCAGTAAAGCTGGGGGGGGGAAAACCCTGAAAGACCCTTCCCCCAAAGGGAGAGACTCACTGAGAAATAAGTGGCTTCCCAGAAGATTAGTCACTAGAGAAGCTTTCTAAAATGCTGTATTTTTTATAAATGCGGGTTTCTGTTCCCAGCATCAGACTTACTAATTAAACTCTCTGGAGAAGGCGCGCAGAAACAGGTGTGCTGCGACTTCGCCCGTGTTCCAGGAGCTCCGCCGAGTCCGCTCCCCCTACCCCCCTCCTCGGGCAGGCCTCACCCTGGGCTCCAGCCACCCCACCTTCCTCCCTGGGGGCCCAGGTCTCCCCATTTCCGGTGGAGTGCCACCCCCGCCACCCTCCTGTTGCTCTCCGGGATGACCTTTGCCCTCGCTCCAGGGTCCGCTCCCGTCCAGATCACACGCGAGCAGAATTCATCTCTCTCCTTCCCAAAGAACACTTTCACCTGGTCGCTCAACACGTTATATTCTTTTTTTTTTTTAAGTTTATTTATTTATTTGACAGAGATCACAAGTAGGCAGAGAGGCAGGCAGAGAGAGAGGGAGAAGCAGGCTCCCCGCTGAGCAGAGAGCCCGATGTGGGGCTTGATCCCAGGACCCTGAGATCATGACCTGAGCCGAAGGCAGAGGCTTTAACCCACTGAGCCACCCAGGCGCCCCAACACATTATATCCTAATAGTATATTGTATGGGTATCTTTTTTTTTTTTAAAGATTTTATTTATTTATTTGACAGAGAGAGATCATAAGTAGGCAGAGAGGCAGACAGAGAGTGAGAGGGAAGCAGGCTCCCCGCTGAGCAGAGAGCCCGATGTGGGACTCGATCCCAGAACCCTGAGATCATGACCTGAGCTGAAGGCAGCAGCTTAAACCACTGAGCCACCCAGGTGCCCTGTATGGGTATCTTTTTAAAGATCTTTTTAATGTATGGTTTTTATTGGAATGAAATTCACATGCCATAAAATTCACTATTTTGAAGTGAAGAATTCAGTGACACTCAGCACTTTCATCATGATATATGACCCACTCCATCTAGTTCCAGAACATTTCCGTCATCCTGAAAGAAAACTCCACGTATGCCCGGCAGTCGCTTCCCAGCCCTCGCTCCCCTCAGCCCTGGCAGCCACACATCTGTGGACTCACCGTCCCGTATCTCCGATCACGGGACCAAACGCTGTGTGACCTGAGGTCTCCTTCCTTCCCGTGGTGCGCTCTGGGCTCAGCCACGCTGAATGGCAGACCATGCTATGCTGGAACTGGGTCCCAGCACTTGGGTAACCGAGTTCCGCAGGCTGGGGCTCGAGCAGCGAGTGTGTGGAGGGGGGAACCTGGGGCAGGGTGGGTTTCCCCTGGGGGCTCCCTCCTGGCTGGCGCACGGCCACCCTCCTAGTGCCCTCACGTGGCCACTCCTCTGCTCCCGCGTCTCTGGAGTCTGCGGGTCCACTTTTCCTCTTCCTATCAGGACACTGGTCAAACGGGGCGTAAGGCTAACCCTGAAGACCTCATGGTAACCTAGTGACCCCTTTAAAGACCCCATCTCCAAATACAGCCATGTTCCGAGGTGCTGGGGGTCCCGGGTTTTAACCTATGAAACCGGCAAGGGCCGCACAACTCAGCCCATAACAATCAGTGTCTCTGTTTTGCAACTTTGTTTTCACGCCATCGTCCACTGTGGAGCTCTCCAAGCACCTGCCCCACTTTCCTTCTAGACTTGGAGCTTGAGGGCATGGCTCCCATCTGTCCTTGCAGCTTCCGCAAGCTCCGGGTGGATGCTGAGCCCGGCGTCCAGACCCAGGATGGGCAGCCAAGTGACCGCTTTGTGTCCTCCTCCTGCCGTAAGTACACAACATGTGTGTCTGCAGTGAACTAAGGGTCCTTGTAACTCGATGTCAGAGAAGGCAGTTCGAAACTAAGTATCTGCTTGGAAACTGTTTCATTGTCATTTCTTTCTTTCCGATCAGAACAGAGAAAACAATTGGCTAACTGAGAATTCCCAGGACCAGGCAAACATCTGTGTTATGGGGAACAAGTTAAAATGTGTCACCTGTCCTTTGGGAATTTAGTAAGAGAGAAGAGAACCAGAATGTAGGGGCAGAATACGGCCCCTGTGCTAAGATGCAAACAGAAGGCTTGGGGACAGAGGTAGGATCTGAGCTGAGGTTTTGGGGACGGGTTGGGTTTGGGCAGGAAGGTGTACGTACGGTGGTCCAGGTAGTAATAGAAGATCAGGGGGCGCCTGGGTGGCTCAGTGGGTTAAGCCACTGCCTTCGGCTCGGGTCATGATCTCAGGGTCCTGAGATCGAGTCCCACATTGGGCTCTGCTCAGCGGGGAGCCTGCTTCTCTCTCTTTCTGCCTGTCTCTCTGCCTACTTGTGATTTCTCTCTGTCAAATAAATACATAAAATCTTATATTAAAAAAAAAAAGATCAGGATTCGGGGAAGCCGGGGAGGGTTCAGGGAGCAGCAGCAGGACAAGCTGGCGGGGTTCGGGCTACAGTGACAGGGCAGGAGTGCAAACAGCTGGACAGGACACCGGGGTGTCCCGCATGCCACCTGGAGCCCCAGAGGCCACCTCAGGAAGCTCAGTGTGGCTTAAGGGTGAAGGTGAGGGCTGGGGCCCCTGGAAGGGGGAGCTCTGTTGGGGCCCGTAGCTGTTTGGAGCGGGGTAAGGGCTTGAGCTCCAGAGTCAGCCGGACTCAGCGCTTCCAGGGCGTGACTTGGGGCAGGTGAGCACTGCCTCGCTGCTCCCTCTGTCCCCACTCCCTCGGGGGCAGAGTGGAATGAAGGAGACACCCCACAGGTTTCCATAGGAATTAAATCAACTAAGCTGTGTCAGTGCTTGGAAGTACACCTGGTTCTGCGTGTGGCAGACGTGCCGGCCGTGATTAGTCGCGCCGGGTCTGGAGAGGCGGGTGAGCTTGCAAGGAAATACTGCTTTTCTTGCAAAACTAAAGTGTACGTCTGAGATGGAAATCAGGATGTCAGCCTCCCCCGAACTTAACAGAGTAGACTGCTAGAGTATTTGTCAAGTGTATGTGACCGGAGGACCACGCGGGGTGGGCAGGGCTGGTCATTTTATGGGAAAATAAAATGTCACGGTGTTTCCATGCGCATCCGGTAATTTGAGCATTATGGCAGAGCCGGTGAGGCAGGCAAGATGGGCATTTCCTCCTTGTGAGACTAAGTGAGGTCCCCCAAGGGCCCCGAGTCAAGTCCTTTTGAGTCTGAGTATGTCACACAGCTTGGGACAAGACCCTAGGCTATTATTGCCTCTGTTCCCAGTACCTTCTCGGAGCAGGAAGCCTCTGGAGAGTGATCTTTTGAGCAGAAGTAGTATTTTTCGTTTGTCTATTTCCTAGAAAATAACTCTGCTATGGTTTGAATGTTTGCCTGCCCCCAAAATTCATATGCGGAGATCCTAACCTCCTTTGGGAGGTGATTGGGTCATGAGCGTGGAGCCCCCAGGATGAGATTGGCGCCCTTCCAAAGAGACCCCAGAGAACTCCCTCGGCCCCCTTGCCTGTGAGGCCACAATGAGAAGATGCCATCCTTGAGCCAGCAGGTGGGCCTCCCCCAGACACTGAATCAGCCAGTGCCTCGATCTTGGACTTCTTAGGCTCCAGAACCTCAAGAAATAGGTGTGTGTTGTTTGTAAGTTACCCTGTTGTAACAGCCCAGACCGACTCTCGTTTGCTGGGTACCTCCATGCATGAGGCTCCATGCTGGGTATTTTACCTGTGTTATCTTGGCGGGGGGGTGCCCACCCTACCTCCGTGAAGCGCTACTGTGTGATTGGACAGAAGGAAGCTGAGGCTCAGAGGTCCGATCATTTCCAGTATCACTGCCCAGGCTTGTCGGATCCTGAAGCCATTCCCACAGTGGGCGGTGCTGCCCATCTCGGGGGGGGCCCCGGGCAAATGTGAAAACCACCCCCCGCTAAGCAGCATGGCTGAGTTCCAAGAAAGGAAGTGTTTACTGCAGATTCGTTTTTATTCAAAACGAATCAGCAAAAGGGAACCACTTGGAGAATGTTTGGCCTTTGAGAATAACATTTCAAAATAGCCGTTTTGTCTCGGAGAACCCTCACCGGCAGGACAGGCTCTAAAATGGGTGAGAAGTGCGAGTAATGGAGCACAAAGAGGTCTTTCCTCTCAGTAACAGTCAGGAATGAGCGAGTCTCTGGGACGGTGTGTGACTAATACAAAGTTTTGCTGATATGAGAAAATGAGAACCAAAAGGAAATATACAACAGAGCTCAGGGAAGTTGAAATAGTTAATGGTGAGCTCAAAGAGGTTTAGGTCACTCCCGGGGAGTTAATAGGAAATGTAACTTGAAATACTGAATCAGAGTTTAAAATGTTCCAGGAATATTAGTGTTTAATGAGACAGGTGAGTACAGCCAAGAGCTTATCCACCCCAGTGGATACAGAGTCTGGGAGAAGGGAGGCGTTCCTTAGGACTGGGCAGATAGGAGTGTGTGACTGTTGGGGGGTTGGGGGGCACGTGTTTCATCAAATGATCCCCATAGGCATAAGCCCTGGAGGAGATGGGCTGAGGGGGGCTGCAGTCTGGATAGCAAAGAGTTTCCCCACGTCTACGCCGGTCTTGTTAGCTCACATGTCCTAGTGCTTTAGGAAGCAAATGCACCCTATTGTAGGACACCGTGTCCCAGGAACACACACACACACACACACACACACACACACACACCCCTTGGACAAGCGTCTAGGAAAACAAAGATTATGTGAAGAAATGGAAATGTCTATAATAAAAAAAACCCCAGGCAAGTCAAAGGCATTGAACAGGTCAAGTGATTATGGCAGAGATATGGGTCCTTAACTGGGGCGGGAGGGGCATTGTCATTAGGTGAAACAGTAGAAACTGGCATTTGTCAAACAGGTGTTGTGTGTCTGCGGCCAAACCCGGTGCTCCATCTCAAGGACCTGGCTGAGGAAGGGGTTTTTCTTTTTCTTTCTTTTTTTCTTTTTTTTAAAGATTATGTTTATTTATTTGACAGAGAGATCACAAGCAGGCAGAGAGGCAGGCAGAGAGAGAGGGGGAAGCAGGCTCCCCGCGGAGCAGAGAGCCCGATGTGGGGCTTGATCCCAGGACCCTGAGATCATGACCTGAGCCAAAGGCAGAGGCTTTAACCCACTGAGCCACCCAGGTGCCCCAGGAAGGGGCTTTTCACCCAGCCAGGTACTCCTGCGGGGGGCCTTGGAACTTGCCCCGGGGGCAATCCTGCCTTGTTTCTGGATGTACACTTGAGTTAAGGTGCCCTGGGTAAAAGCTAAGAAAAAAGAATATGAAGAGACTTCCCAACCATCTTTATTGAAATTGAAACAGAGAGGAATGGACAAATCAGTTCGGTAAAGATAAGGCCGAACATTTATGGAGTCTTGACCTGTTACAGAAAAGCAAGTACAGGGACACCTGGGTGGCTTAGGGACACAGGTTCAGCATCGAACTCTTGGTTTTGGCTCAGGTTGTGATCTCAGGGTCACGGAATGGAGCCCTGCATCAGGCTCTGTACTCAGTGCAGAGTCTGCTTAAGACTCTCCCTCCCCCTTCTTCTGCCCTTACCCTGTGTGCCCTCTCTCTCTCTCTCTCTCAAATAAATAAATAAATCTTTAAAAAAGAAAAAGAAGAAGAAGATAGGCAAGTACAGGGGCACCTGGCTGACTCAATCAGTAGAGCATGCGAATTTGATCTCAGGGCTGTGAGTTTGAGCCCCACATTGGGTGTAGAGATTACATAAACATAAAAAAAAATCTTAAAGAAAAAAAGCATAAGCATGGTGGATAAAATGATTTTGTACAAATATTGATGCTTGGCAAGTGTTTAAAAAAATGAACTGGCTTTATTGATTTGTAGGAGATGAAATTCACGTATTTAATATTTCACGTTCAATAATTTTTTTAAAGTTCATTGAATTTTTCAGATGAATATACTCATGAACTCACCCATAACCAGACACAGAACGTTTTCATCAATCCATAAGGCTTCCTCATGCCCCTTTGCAGTCCATTTTCTCTAACCTACTCCCAGCCCGAGCAGCCACTCCTGTTTTTTGTCCCTATGATTTGTTTTTTCCAAAATTTCAGTAGACATTCATCAGATAGTGTTTTTTGCGTCTGGTCTCTTTCACTCAGCCTGTGCAATTGACATATATCCATATTATTATACTTATGTTCCTCAATTTTTTTATGCGTTCTCAAGCTCATGGACATTCGGGGTGTTTCCAGCTATTGCCTGCTATGAACAGAACTGCCCTAGACGTTCATGGACAGGTCTTCATGTACGTGTGTGAGATTATTTATTTGGGGCATATTCCCAAGGTGAGATTGCTGGGTTGTATGGTAAATATATGTTTAATTTTTAAAGATTGTTTTCCACAGTTGCCGCACTCTTTTCTCAAAGCAACGTATAAAGGTTTCAGTTGCCTACATCTTCGTTAGTACTTCGTATTAGGAGTCTTTTCAATTTTACTCGCTCTGGGATGACATCTCGTTGTAGTTTTTATTTCCTTTCCCTAATAACTAGTGACAGTAGACATCTTTTCATAGGCTTCTGAGATTCATGTATCATTAGTAAAGTGTTTTTAATTAATCCATTTTTAATTGGATTGTTTTCTTCTTGAGTTTTAAGAGTTCTTTGCAGGGGCGCCTGGGTGGCTTCGTTGGTTAAGCGTCTGACTTCAGCTCAGGTCATGATCCTGAAGTCCTCATGTTGGGCTCCCTGCTCAGTAGGGAGCCTGCTTCTCCCTCTGCCCTCCTCCCTGTGCTCATGCTGTATATTCTGGATGTAAGTAATTTATCAGATATATACAGACATACACTTTTACTGCCCGTCACTTTATTGCACTTTGCAGATACTGCATTTTTTCCCTACAAATCAGAGGTCTGTGGCACCCTGTGCCAAGCAAGTCCGTCGGCACCATTTTTCTAGTAACACGTGTTCCCTTTAGGTCTCTGTCTCACATTCTGGTAATTTTTGCAATATTTCAAGTTTCCCATTAATATTAAACAGCTGAACCTTGAACAATGCAGGGGTTAGGTCTGCCAAACCCCCTGCACAGCCCCATACAGCCCCAAATCTGCATTTGACTTAGATTGCTCCCAAATTTAACTACTGATAGCTTACTGTTGACCAGAAGGCTTACTGATAGCATTAACAGGTGATTAACATGTGTTTTGTGTGCTATAAGTATGACATGCTGTATTCTTGCAACAAAGTAAGCTATTGAGGAGAAAATGTTATTAAGAAAATCATAAGGAAGAGAAAAAGCATTTACAGGACTGTATTTATTAAAAGAATTTACATATAAATGGACCCGTGCAGTTCATACGTATATCATTCAAGGGTGAACTGTATTTGTTATCTGTGATGAGTGATTATATCTCACTGAAAGCTCAGGTGGTTAGCATTTTTTAGTAATGAAGTATTTTTAAATTAACATGTGTTTTTTTATTCATAATGCTATTGCACACTTAATAGACTACAGTATAAACCTAACTTTTATATGCACCAGGAAACCAAAAATTTCATTTGACTGGCTTTGTCGAGGTGTTTGCTTAATCGCAGTGCTCTGGAATCGAACCCACCGTATCTCCAAGGTCTACCTGTGTGTGTTTTGGAGATATTTTCCCCAGTCGGAGTTTGCTTTTCCATTTAATCTTCAGAGCATTTTGAGAGCAGAAGTTTTTGATTTTGATGAAGTCCAACTTACCCATGTTCTTTATTATCTGTATATTTTGTGGCCTAGTTAAAGCTTTTCTTCTAGAATTTTAGTCCTTACAGTTGTATATACCCTTTGAGTTAATTTAAGTATATGGAGTGAGATAAAAGTTTTACTTTTTTTTTTTTTTTTTTTGCATACATGTATCCTATTACCCAACACTGTTTGTTTTAAGACTGTTTATTCTTGAATGACCTTAGTACCTTTATCAAGCTGTGGGTCTACGTCTAGGCTCTCTATTCTGTTCCACTAATTTTTTTTTAACCAGTTATTTTTATTGAGATGTCATTCACATACCGTAAAAATCACCATATCGAAGTGCATGGTTCAGTCATTCTTAGCAGAGTCACAGGGTTGTGGAACCATCAGTACTGTCGATTCTGCAACATTTCCATTACTCCAAAAAGAATATCCCATTGATTTTTTTCCCAGCTTTGTTGAGATCTAATTGTTGTAGAAGTTTAAAATACAGTGCGTTGATCTGATACATTTCTCTATTGCAATATGATTTCCACCATAGGGTCAGCTAATACTTCTCTCATGTCATATATATATATTATATATTATTATATAATATATAATATATAATATATATAATATAATATTATATATTTTATATATATATTTATATATATAATATATATAATATATGTAAATATATATTTATATATATATTTATATATATATATAAAAAAATATATATATATTTAAGTTTTTATTTTAAGTAATCACTACACTGATCATGGGGCTTGAACTCAGAACCCTGAGATTGAGAATTGCATGCTCTACCAACTGAGCCAGCCAGGCGCCCCATCATTTCTTTTTTGTGGTGACATTTAAGATCTGTTCTCTTAACTGTCTAGTATATAATACAGTATTACATACAGTATTCACAGTGCTCTGCATCAGAGTCCCAGAACGTGTTCCTCTTCTAACTGGAAGTTCGTAACCTTTGAGCAACATCTCCCCATTTCCGCCAGCCCCAGCACCTGGTAATTCCCATGCTACTCTCTGTTTCTGCAAGTCTGAATTTCTTACAGTCTTACCTGTTATCCTAACAGGTGGGAGGTGATATCACATTGCAGTTTTGATTTGCATTTCCCCAACGTTGAGCCCCTTTTCATGTACCTGTTGGCCATTTGTATGTCTTTGGAAAAATGTCTATTCAGTTCCTCTGCTCATGTTTTAATTAGATTGTTTTGTTTTTTTCATTATTGAGTTGTAGGAGTTTTTCAAATATATTTTGGATATTAACCCTCTATCAGATATATGGTTTGCAAATATTTTGTTCCATTCAATAGGTTGCCTTTTCATTGTTAGTTGTTTCTTTTGCTGTATAGAAGCTCTTTAGTTTAATGTAGTCTCATCAATTTTTGTTTTTGTTCCTTGTGCTCTTAGTGTCACATCTAAAAACTTGCTGTCAAGACCAATGTCAAGGAACTTTCCCCCTGTGTTTTCTTGCAGGAATTTAAGTTTCAGGTCTTATTTTAAATCTCTAATCCATTTCAAGTTCATTTTTATGTGTGGTATAAGATGAGTATTCAATTTTATTTTTCTGCATGTGGCTGTTCAGTTTTCCTCACACCATTCATTGAAGAGACTCTCCTTTTCCCATTGTGTATTCTTGGCTCCACATCCAATGTTTGTTGACTGTATATGCCGGGGTTTATTTCTGAGCTCTCAATTCTGTTCCATTGTCCATGTGTCTGTTTTTATGCCACAGTCATACTGTTTTAATTACTATAGCTTTCTAGTATAGTTTTAAATCAGGAAGCATGATGCCTCCAGCTTCTTTCTCAGTGCTTCCTCAGGACGGCTTTGTCTATTTTGGGACTTTTGTGGTTCCATACAAGTTTTAGGATTGTCTTTTATATTTCTGTGAAAAATGCCATGGGATTTTGATAAGGGTTGCACTGAATCTATACATAGCTTTGGGTAATATGGACATTTCAACAATATTAATGCTTCTGATCCATGAACATGGGATATCTTCCCATTTATTCATGTCTTCCATTTTTGTCATCAAGGTATTACGGTTTTCAGTGTACTGATCTTTTACCTACTTGATTAAATTTATTCCTAGGTATTTTATTATTTTTGGTGCTTTTGTGACTGGGATTGTTTTATTTCTTTTTCAGGTATTTTGTCATTATTATATAGAATACAGTCAATTTCTGTTTGTTGATTTTGTACCCTGCAGCTTAGCTAAACTTCTTGATTAGTGTTAACAGTTTTAGAAGATTCTGTAGGAGTCTATATAATTTTCAAAGATTATCAGATAATATAATCTGCAAACAAAAACAGATTTACTTCTTCTTCTCCAATATGGTTGCCTTTTATGTCTTCAGTTTCCTGATAGCTCTGGCCAGGACTTCTAGTAGTATTTTGAATAAGACTAGTGAGAGTGGGGGCGCCTGGGTGGCTCAGTGGATTAAGCCGCTGCCTTCAGCTCAGGTCATGATCTCAGGGTCCTGGGATTGAGCCCCGCATCGGGCTCTCTGCTCCGTAGGGAGCCTGCTTCCTCCTCTCTCTCTGCCTGCCTCTCTGCCTACTTGTGGTCTCTCTCTCTGTCAAATAAATAAATAAATAAAATCTTAAAAAAAAAAAAAAAGACTAGTGAGAGTGGACATCCTTGTCTTGTTCCTGATCTCAGAGGAAAAGCTTTTGGTTTTTCACTGTTGAGTATGATGTCAGCTGTGGGTTTGTCATATATGACCTTTATTATGTTGAGGTATGTTCCTCTGTACCAGTTTTTTTGAGAGTTTTTATCATGAAAGGATATTTTGTCAAATGCTTTTATGCCTCTATTGAGATGATCTTATGGTTTTATCTTCCATTTTATTAATATGGTATATCATTTGTTGATTTCTTTTTTTTATTTGAAGCACTGTTTTCATTTTTTCTCTCATAAATCCTGAACATTCTTATTTAATAATAAGTTTTTTATTTCCTTATCTTTTTAAAAATTTAATGTTATTTTTATTGTTCCAAGATTCATTGATTATGCACCATACCCAGTGCTCCATGCAATATGTGCCCTTAATACCCATCACCAGGCTTACCCAGCCCCCCCAATCCTCTCCCCTCCAAAACCCTCAGTTTGTTTCTTAGAGTCCACAGTCTCTCATGGTTCATCTCCCTCTCTGATTTCCCCCAATTCACTTTTCCTCTCCTTCTCCTAATGTCCTCCATGTTATTCCTTATGCTCCACAAGTAGGTGAAACCATATGATAATTGACTTTCTCTTTCACTCAGCATAATCTCCTCCACTCCTGTCCATGTTGATATAAAAGTTGGGTATTCATCCTTTCTGATGGAGGCATAATATCCCATTGTATATATGAACCATATCCTCTTTATCCATTCATCTATTGAAGGGCATCTTGGCTCTTTCCACAGTTTGCTGTTTGTGGCCATTGCTGCTATGAACATTGGGGTACAGATGGCCCTTCTTTTCACTGCACCTGTATCTTTGGGTAAATACCCAGTAGTGCAATTGCAGGGTCCAGATTAGGGAAATTTTTACCCACAATTTGTTCAAATATATCTTCTAGTCTTCTCTCTTTCTCCACCCCATCAAGGATCCCAATAATTCTGATGTTGGAATATTTCATGGCATCATTTATTTTCCTAATTGGGTTTTCATGGCTTCTAAGCTGTTTGTTCCAGGCCTCCTCCTGACCTTCTTCTCTATCAGCTCGTCTTCTAGATCACTAATTCGATCTTCTGCCCTGGTTACCCTAGCTTTTTAGAGTAATTAGGTTAGAATGGATCTCATTGATAGCATTTTTTAGTACTGCCAGATCAGCCCTTACTTCTACCCTTAGAGTTTCTATATTGCCACTAATGGTCTTCTCCAGCCTAGCCATTACCTGGATAATTGTTACCCTGAATTCCCTTTCCGACATACTGTTTATGTCCATATCCAATAGTTTTGTGGCAGAGGGCACAGTCTCCAAATTTTTCCTCTGTTGGATGTTCCTCCTCCTAATCATTTTGGTGAGGGGGTTGCGGGGATGTATAGCTGAATATATCAACCATGATCTGGGCAAGGTGTACCCTGGAAAGTTTTGGAGCAATTGGAAGTCACCACCAAGAAGAAAGAAAAAAGAAAAAAGAGGGAGAGAAAGAGACAAAAAGAGAAAACCCAGCCAAAATTAGCCCAAAAGTAAGATTTATAAGATACATAAACAAAAACGAACAATCAAAAAGACTGATGAAAGTGAAAGACAAGAAAAAAAAAAAAAAAGAAAGAAAACCCAGCCAAAATGAACCCGAAGAATAAGATTTATATAGTACAAAAACAAAAACAAATACACAGAAACACCAACAGAAAAATAAGATGGGAAGGTGGTTATAAACCCTTGATGTAAGTGAGGAAGGCTATTTCGATTCTTCCTGGGTGAATCTTGTCTTTGTTAAAGAACTCAACTTTCCAGAGATACAGGGAGATTAAAACCAGTTTATATATAGGGGTAGTATTGAATAGGGAAAAAGGATTACCTTGAAGCTTATATTTATATGTATAAAAAAGAAAGAAAGAAAAGAAAAACACAGGTATATATATGAAAAAAAGCTCAAGTTTAAAAGTTATTATGGAATATGTTGTATTAAACCTCTAGTTGTAATGGTAAGTAGGTTAAAAAAATTAAAAGAACAAGAACGGTGAGAAGGAATTAAAAAAAAAAAGTTGTATCTATGAAGTATACAGGTTTTGGGGCAATTCCAGGAGCTTAATATATTGTTTTCCCCCTGATGTTGGGGTTTTACAGTTTTATGGGGCCCCTGTGGTGGTTGTCCTCTTGTTCTTTTGGCTTGTCTTCAGGGGGAGGGGCCTGTCACATTGTTTTTCAGTCAGTCCTGCTTGGGCTGAGTCATCCTGGCCCCTATCAAGGGGCTGGGCCCCGTGGAAACCGGTTTTTCAGGCTTTTGTCCCCCAGAGGTTTTTGTTCTTTGGTGGCTTTTTTTTTTTAATTTTTATTTATTTATTTTTCCAGTGTAACAGCATTTATTGTTTTTGCACAACACCCAGTGCTCCATGCAATACGTGCCCTCCCTACTACCAACCGCCTGGTTCCCCCAACCTCCCATCCCCCGCCCCTTCAACACCCTCAGGTTCTTTTTCAGAGTCCATAGTCTCTCATGGTTTACCTCCCCTTCGAATTTCCCTCAACTTCCTTCTCCTCTCCATCTCCCAATGTCCTCCATGTCATTTGTTATGCTCCACAAATAAGTGAAACCGTATGATACTTGACTCTCTCTGCTTGACTTATTTCGCTCAGCATAATCTCTTCCAGTCCCGTCCATGTTGCTACAGAAGTTGAGTATTCATCCTTTCTGATGGAGGCATAATACTCCATCGTGTATATGTACCACATCTTCCTTATCCATTAGTCCGTTGACGGGCATCTTGGTTCTTTCCACAGTTTGGCGACCATGGCCATTGCTGCTATAAACGTTGGGGTACAGATGGCTCTTCTTTTCACTACATCTGTATCTTTGGGGTAAATACCCAGTAGTGCAATTGCCAAACTACTATAACTCATACAACAATTCAGTAACGTGGCAGGATACAAAGTCAATGTACAGAAAGCAGTGGCCTTCTTATACACTAACAATGAAAATACAGAAAGGGAAATTAGAGAATCAATCCCATTTACTATAGCACCAAGAACCATAAGGTACCTGGGAATAAACCTAATCAAAGAGGTAAAGGACCTGTACTCGAGGAACTACAGAACACTCATGAAAGAAATTGAAGAAGACACAAAAAGATGGAAGATCATTCCATGCTCTTGGATCGGAAGAATAAACATTGTTAAAATGTCTATACTGCCTAGAGCAATATATACTTTTAACGCCATTCCAATCAAAATTCCACTGGTATTTTTCAAAGAGCTGGAGCAAATAATCCTAAAATTTGTATGGAATCAGAAGAGACCCCGAATTGCTAAAGAAATGTTGAAAAACAAAAACAAAACTGGGGGCATCACGTTACCCGATTTCAAGCTTTACTACAAAGCTGTGATCACCAAGACAGCGTGGTACTGGCATAAGAACAGACACATAGACCAGTGGAATAGAGTGGAGAGCCCAGATATGGACCCTCAACTCTATGGTGAAATAATCTTCGACAAAGCAGGAAAAACCTTCAGTGGAAAAAAGACAGTCTCTTCAATAAACGGTGCTGGGAAAATTGGACAGCTATATGTAAAAGAATGAAACTCGACCATTCTCTTGCACCGTACACAAAGATAAACTCGAAATGGATAAAAGACCTCGACGTGAGACAGGAATCCATCAGAATCCTAGAGGAGAACATAGGCAGTAACCTCTTCGATATCAGCCACAGCAACTTCTTTCAAGATATGTCTCCAAAGGCAAAGGAAACAAAAGCGAAAATGAACTTTTGGGACTTCATCAAGATCAAAAGCTTCTGCACAGCAAAGGAAACAGTCAACAAAACAAAAAGGCAACCCACGGAATGGGAGAAGATATTTGCAAATGATGGTACAGACAAAAGGTTGATATCCAGGATCTATAAAGAACTCCTCAAACTCAACACACACAAAACAGATAATCATATCAAAAAATGGGCAGAAGATATGAACAGACACTTCTCCAAGGAAGACATACAAATGGCTATCAGACACATGAAAAAATGTTCATCATCACTAGCCATCAGGGAGATTCAAATTAAAACCACATTGAGATACCGCCTCACACCAGTTAGAATGGCCAAAATTAGCAAGACAGGAAACAACGTGTGTTGGAGAGGATGTGGAGAAAGGGAAACCCTCTTACACTGTAGATGGAAATGCAAGTTGGTGCAGCCACTTTGGAGAACAGTGTGGAGATTCCTCAAGAAATTAAGAATAGAGCTTCCCTATGACCCTGCAATTGCACTGCTGGGTATTTACCCCAAAGATACAGATGTAGTGAAAAGAAGGGCCATCTTTGGTGGCTTTTTGCAGCTTTTCGGAGTTGTAGTGGAAGCAAACTGTCCGCACCCAGACCTCCGCCTCAGAGAGAAGCCTCAGACCGTTCCCCTCTGGGTGGTCCAGAACCCAGACTCCCCCTCTGCAAACTCCACTGAACAGCACGACCTCCCACAGGCGGTGTGCACCCCCAGCCACTGTCTCAGTGGTCGCCCAAGGCCCCCGCTTGTCTCTGCACCCCCATGCCACTAAAACCGTGAGCGATATTGGTCCGGGCAAGCCCAGACCCAGGTGGCTGCTATTGCCAGGACTGCTGTCTGGAGTCCAGGCCCACACCAGGTACGCTGATATCCGGCAGAGGCACGGGCCATGGAGGGCTGTGGGCCGAGTGACCCCGATCTGAGACCAAGCTGGGTTCTCTCAGGTGCAGGCTGGGAGCGCCCAGACCCCACGGCCACACAGGTCGCAGAAGGCTGCGGGTCCAGAAACCACAGACTGACGCCCACACTGGGTTCTCTCAGGTGCAGGCAGGAGTGCGCCCAGCCCGAGCAGTGGGGCAAGCAGTGAAAAGCTGCGGGCTCAGGGACCACGGACTGGAGTCCTCACCTGGCTCTCTCTGGCATGCGTGGTCACCAGCAGTGAGCATCCTGGGACCGTGGGCTTAGACCTGCACCCGTGACCACCTGATTCCACCAGGCGGATCTTAAGATCTTTTGCTCTTTTTGAGTGCTTTTAACCAGTCTCCAAGTTAATGCTCCAAGTTTGAGTGCTCTGTCAAGTAAATAAATTAAAAAAAAAAAAACAGAAATCTCACCGTGTCTCCCCCAGGCTTCATACCTTTAGTCCCCCCGTCACGGCTGGGAGTTAGGGCTCGTGTAACCTCCAGCCTCTTCCCCTGTGGTCCTGGCCTCACACCCCTGCTCTGGCCCCCCGGCATGCCCAGGCCATCCCCACTGTGCAGACCGCCTGTTCGTCCCGTAGCCGTCCCCTGACTTGTGCCCGCCTCTTTCCTGTTTCTCCTCCAAGATGGGCTGTTCAGAGAGTCACTCTCCTTCCGGACGCGTGCCGCCCAGCTTCCCCAGGCCTGTCTCACTGGCCTCCCCAGTGCGTCTCATCATCGTCTTTTTCTGTACCTTGGTGCCTTAGCACCCGGGCGGAGGTGTGGTCCGCCTGGGCTGCGTCAGTCTTGCTCCCTCTGGGACATAAGGACCAGCTCTCCCAAGAACTGTCTTTATCCCAAGATGGGAACAGTGGGAGGGAGAGAAATTCCTTAACTCCAAAATACTTGAAGCCACCGTGATCGTAATACAGTGCCAAGCTGGCATGAATTTTGAAGGATCAGCTCCTTCGGGCCACTGTGGCCCAGTGGGGCCCTCCCCCGGCCCCGCTGCCTCCGCGCCATGGTCACGCTGGAGAGCAGGGCCCAGGGGTCCTGGCTGTGGGGGCGCGTTCGAGAGACTGGCAGAGAGCTGCACAGCCGCCGCAGCGAGGCCTCTCGTTAACCCTTTGTGGCTTGTGACGCCTGGCCTTAGGAAGTGGGGGGATCGCTTGTTTCCTTTTTGGGGAGACTCCTGAGAGACCAGATGACATCTGCTACTTCAGCCCCCGGGGAAGGTAGTTCCTGCTGCTGCTGACCACAGGCGGTCCCAGGACAGGGGAGGGCGGAGAGGAGGCAGACCTCATTTTCTTGTCTTTGTTATTCATATATACATGTTTCTTGGGTGTCTCTATATATATGAAAGATATGAAAGTCATTTTGGACAAGGAAAATGGCCAAGTTCCTACAGACAGAAAACTACAATTCTTGGGCTGTTTGATTAGGAAAATGTCTGCGTAAGCACAGTGGTAGCTTCCCTGAGTCCTTCTGCTTCTCATGATTGCAGGAACATTTATAAACCTAAAAAAAAGTCCAGTAAGGGGAAAACAAAGCTGTTGTTCTGTTGCTTCTGAAATGTTTGAGGAACCGTTTAAACCAAACAGAGCAGTTATCTGTTCTCTGCTAACCACGAAGCAGCAACCAGGGAGATTTTAGATTCTCACCGGATTTTGCTCTTCCCTGAATAGACTCTGTGTTAGCTTTTAAGTGCTTTTGAAAAGCCAAGTATAGACCAGATTGTGCTTTTTAGTAATATTTGGGGTCCCGGGATCCACCCCTGAGCACTGGAGAGGCCAAGGTGTCACGAATCCAGAGGAAGAACGGCGTGTTCGGCCTCAAAGCCGCTGGCTTCTGTCCACTGAGCCTAGCGGTAATGTGGCTTTTAAAGGAGGATTAAAAAAAAGAAAGAAAGAAAGAAAAACCATTTCTGGTGGAGGTTTTGTATATGAAAGGGTTGGATTCAATTAGTTCAGTGCATCCAGTTCCCTTGAAGCCCCAGTCGTCCCAACACAACATGTTTTTCTAGTAGTTTTGGACCCAAAGAACGCTGGCTGCTGTCAGCCACAGTGAGCAGCCGCGGGTTTAGGACTCGCAGGAACGTGAGGAAATGGATCCACTTTACATCAAGTGTTTAGCAGCACGTTTAGTAACAGCATGTTTAGTAACGTTTAGTAACTTCATTTGTTGCCCACTCTTTCCCGGAGTCCAGAGTTTTAGCGGCTCCCCCCACGGTTCTGAGTTGAACCGAGGGTAATAAGGGCACTGGAAGGATTTAAAGGCTCGGGGGACAGGTAATTAATCAAAAACCCCATTAGGCTTCATTTTCGTAGCTTTTATTTTTTTAAAGCTCATTTCTTCTTTAAAACTTTAAAAATGGAGATTCACACATTACGTGTGGACATGGGGTCCTTCTTCCGCTAACAGGCAGGTTGCTCCCCTCTGGTTTGCTTTCCTCCCCCTTGCCTATCGGACCGCCTCCAGGTAACCAACAACTCTGGAGAGGATTTAAACTGGTTTTAACAATATTCTTTACAAAAGGTTACTTGGGAAGGTGAATCTGTTACCAAAGGAATTGAGTCCGGAATTCCAGAGCGCACTGGAAACGGAGCTTGGATCATTGCAGACTCCCGCGGGCTGGCAGTGCCGACCAGCAGGGGGCGTCCTGGGGTGGGCGCGCAGTCCTGGCTGGCACCAGACACAGCAGTGAGGTGGGAGGTGGGCGGTGGGGGGGCACGTGTGCTGGTGGTTCCTGAGGAGGAGCACTAGGGGGTTCCTTTGGTAGCGTGGGTGGTGTTCTGGAGCTTCGTAGCTGTATCTGGAGGTCATCTGAGAGTCTTTCGGCTCATTCTGTCCCGCGTCACTGAAGAGGCCTGTGACTGGCTGTCCCGTGGATCCTGGGTCCCAGGGCAGTAGGTGCAGGATGCCGGCGTCCCCCACTACCAACCCTGTGGCCTTGCCCCATCTGGCTGGATGAGGCAGGTCCCTCTGACAGTTGGCAGGGCTTGGCTTTGACCGCAGCTCCCTGTCCAGTGCTCCTTCTGGGAGGCTTGCTCCTCCAGAGCTATGAAATGCTGCCTTAAATCAGGGAGTGTGGGCTCAGGCCTAGCCAGGAACCCTCACCTGCATCCGAAACAATTTTATTCACTTTTGGGTAGGCCTGACTTCTAAAGTGGTTATCTAAGAGTTGTTTAAATAGGTGTGTGTTTGGGCACCTGGGTGGCTCAGTGGGTTAAGCCGCTGCCTTCGGCTCAGGTCATCATCCCAGGGTCCTGGGATCGAGCTCTCTGCTCAGCAGGGAGCCTGCTTCCCTCTCTCTCTCTCTCTCTCTGCCTGCCTCTCTGCCAACTTGTGATCTCTCTCTGCCAAATAAATAAATAAAATCTTTTAAATAGGTGTGTGTTCTCTTCTTTCTAGAATAGTCAGCAAACCACCTAAAGAGGAATGACCTCCTATGACATTTTGTAATAGTGCTTTTGTGTTGCTTCAGACTTAAATTTAAGTTGTATTTCCAAGCTCCCCATTTCTCACCTAAGAAAGCAAAACAGTTAAATAAAAACCACTTTGTGAGGGGTTTTTTTTAGATTTTATTTTTATTTATTTGACAGAGATCACAAGTAGGCAGAGAGGCAGGCAGAGAGAGAGAGGAGGAAGCAGGCTCCCTGCTGAGCAGAGAGCCGGATGCGGGCCTTGATCCCAGGACCCTGAGACCATGACTTGAGCCAAAGGCAGAGACTTAACCCACTGAGCCATCAGGCGCCCCACCACCTTGTTAATCCAGCCTTAAAATGTTTCTGAAAAACAAATGCTTCAGATGGAACACCGAAGTCATTCCCCTTCCCTCCACTGCTTTTGGCCCATCACTGAGAAAAACAAAGACCCTTGGGGCAAACAAGGTAGGTGGCAGTTAACCTACCTTGAGGCAGAACCAGACCTCTTAGCCCTTTCACCATGCCCTGCGCGTGGACGTCGGGTTGGGACACGGCACAGATTCTTGGCTCTTTCTCCTTGACCTTGTGCCGGGCAGAATGAACATATTTTGAGCCACTGCCGGCCGTCCGTGTGAGCTGCACTCTTCCCTAGCGGGCTTGCAAGTGTATCCCACGAGCCACTGCGAATCAGTTGCTCTACTTCTTCGGAGCCAAGTGTGGGAAACCTCTGCCTGGTCCGCGGCAGTGTAGACAGGCCCCGGTGGGTCATGATAGCTGGAGAGGCCCGAATCTGAATCCTAGGAGCCTGCCTCAGAGCTCATGGTACCCTCGGCCGCACCTCCTCGGCTGCTTCAAAGAACAATCGAGAAGTCTGTTGGCCTCGTTTTACTGCATGTTGGGTTCAGAAGGTGTCTAAGTTTAAGGGAGGCCACCACAAGTCCTCAATAAAAGATGGGAAGGTGGTGCTGTCGATTGGGGATCGTGAAGCATGTTGAATTCAGGTGAGAATATAAACTGGTAATAGTAACTATAGACTGAGAAGCTGGCAAATTGTTCCTTCCATGATCTCCATCGTTTTCTTTAGCTCAGTTTTGAGAAAAAATTGTACACACAAGAAAAATCACACATTAAGTATGTAGGTGGATCATTCCAGAAAATGTGTGTGCCGCCCTCCTGCATTCCAAGCCTGTTCTGCCTCCAGCGGCATTGGGCTTCTCCCCGCCGAGCTGGTCCTCGACGTCACTTGTTACCTTGTCCTCGCTCCGAGTCTTGCTGAATCGCCCATGGTGGGACCCAGGGGTTGCGTGCTCCTGGGACACGGGGAAGGCTGTGTGCTGGCGGGGCTGCACAGAGCCACTCTGTTCGCTAGCGTCCCAACAGACTTCACTTAACACACAAGGTCAAAGATGAAACTGCTAGAATTGTCAGCTTCTGAGCACTGATTCCACGGTGCACGCTGGCAGGTTGCAGGGATGTGTGCTCGTGCTGCGTAGACACCTGGGGGTGCCTTCCGGTGAGGACAGAAACGGAGCCCGGAGCGGAGCCGGGGCCCCGGCTGCCGGCTCCGGGGTCCTTTAGAGCAGGGAGGTGATCCTGTGGGGCAGTCGAGGGCAGAAGGCAGGGAGGGGACTGCCTCCTCCCGGAGCTGGGGGGAGCCTTCATAGGGCGGGAAGGTGTGAAGGCAAGCACACCTGCTCTGTTGGCTGTAACCAGGCACCCGTGTAGGTCGCTGTGTCTCAGTTTCCCCATCTGTGAAATGGGGAGAACCTAGGGAGTGCGGAGATGTCCCACTGAGTGTTAACTTGAGAGTGTAAGTGGGGCCTGAGCGCTCAGCTCCCCGAGGCGACATCATTCCTGTTCCACCCCCGAGCCACGGGGGCCCCTTTGCGGTGAGGACTCGCGGCACCTTCTTCCCAGGCTCGGCCCTGCCGGCGGCACGTCTGCTCCCCCCAACCTGCGGTGACAGGCCGGCGCCCCCTCTGGCTGTGGGGCCAGGCCTCCCCGTTCCCATCCAGCCCGGTGCCGGAGCCCCTGCCCTGACCTGGTTCGGGGATTTTACAGCTGCTCTCTCCAGACTGTCAGAGCGGGCCTGGGGGTGGGAGGGGACGGTCCTGTCACCCTCACTGGTCACTTTGTTTTAAACGCGGCAAAATAACTGCCTGACAGTGGTCTGGCATTGAAAAATCTCTTTGTAAGCTGCCTGGCATGGCCGGCTACCGAGGCAGCGCTCGGAGGACCCCATGTGGCATTAGGGACCATAAAGCGCCAGTTTATCTCCCGGACCCCTGGGGGCGGAGTGGGAGGGGACAGCGGAGCGGAGACCCTCACTTCTTGATTTCAAAGGCGCCGCCGCCCGCTAATGCAAGAAAGGTGCTCGGGGGCATCGTTTCCGGGGCAGTCAGTGGGGCCGGCGAGGGTCGCCAGGCAGGAAGCCCCCGTCGTGGCTGTGAAGCAGCCCCCGAGCCGGAGAGTGACAGCATCAAAGCGGCCACAGGATGCGGCCCGAGCTGGCCCCGGCAGGCCGCCCACCAGCCGCTCGGGCAGGCGGGACGCGAAGCTCCGGGCAGGCTCCGCTCAGAGTTCAAGGCCCTTTGTTTTTTCACCTGTTTCCTCCAGTTCCGAGACACTTCTGAGGAGCTGACGTGTCACTGTAGCAGCCACCGGCCCATTTCTGCAGGGAAGCAACGCCGGGCCAGAGTGGGCAGAAGCAGCCGCTGGCCGGAGAGGCGGGACGGGTCTATGCCATAAGGAAGGCCCGCTCCGTGCGCTGTCCTCGCACGCGGCCGCGCTAGGTCACCCCGGCCGCTGGCGGCGGCACACGGGGGTCCCCAGGGGTGACGGGCAGCGCGGGTCACACGGGTCCCTTGTGCCCCCGAAGCCCAGCCCCTCCCAGCCTCAGTGGGACCGCGCGGGAGATCATGGCCGCAGCGACCACAGCCTGAGGTGACAGCTTCACCGACACTGCCCCGCATCGTGACACTCTGCTCCACCCCGGACCCAGCGTCTGCGGAGGCTCCTTTACTGAGAGGCTGTTCTCGTGTTCGAGCTGGTGTGCTCTGGGGCCTCTGCGGCTCCGTCTCCCGGTCAGCACGAGCCGTTTCTCGTTTCTCGTCCGATTCCCGGTGGCCTGGGCTTCTGCACCGGCCTCGGCGCGCGGGTGGGTTGCAGACTGAACTAGCACGGTACAGCTTCGGCTGAGCCCTGCCTTTTACACTCTTGCCACCAGGTGGCTAAGAAAAAAATGAAGCAGGAAAAATTCAACAATTAGGAAATGACTTGTAATCCCTTCGAATTCCTGCTTCGGCAGTGAAACACGAAACTACAGGCCGGCTGTGTCTGAAGCGGGACAGGCGGCTCCTGCGGCGGCCGGAGGGGCACGTCGGGCAGCGGTTCTGTTGTCCTAAATACTGACCGTGCTGGAGGAGCCGCATTTTGCTAAGGTCAAACTTCGTGAAACTCTCTGAGCCTGTCCCACCTCCCTGCTGACCCCTGGCTGTCCGCAGCCCTCCCGACCGGTTGGGTTTGAGACTGGGGTTCGGTTTTGCGGCTCTTCGGTTCCCAGGGAAAGAGCTGGCAGCCCCGCACAGCAGCGGCCTCCTGCTCGGTCCTGGACACGCCACCGCCGCCGTTTGCAGAGGCCGTGCTCGGGCATTCGGAGTCGGCTGGAGAACCCCCGAGTGAAACAGGCCACGCTGAATGTTAGCATCCCTCGTGTCTCTCTCATTAATTCTGTAGGGACATCCATGCATTGTAGGGATGGTGACGTAACAGGGTAGAAAACACTTTAGACTTCTCCTTCGACTGCGTTTGTTAGAGGCGAGACAGCATCAGAAGACAGGAAGGCATTCTGTGGCATTTAAAGAGAACGGCAGATCTCATCCCGCGAGCACAGAACCCCACCGGTTCGCTCGCCGGTGCGTCTCGGGCTGCTCAGCTTCTCCTGTGCCTTCCAGGTTGCCCTCCAGTCCTCTCATTTATTAACTTTGACAAGTCACCTCTTGGTTGTACACGATTTTCTTCACAATTTGTTTTTCTGATTCAAAGTGAACATGAGTGCCTTAATCCGCTAATGGGAATTAATTGCTTGTTTCAGTGCTTAACTCTGATCCTTTCTCAATCCCCACGGGGATGAGTTTCTTCCTGAAGGATCTGTATTTGTTCAAAACACAATCAGAAAGGCAATGATGTTTTTCTTGTGAAAGGAGCCAGAAATGCAAAACGTTAATTCTTTTTCCTTCTCTTACATAAGTGGTAAAGGATACAGTCGGACAGGCGAACTGTAGACTGGTCCAGTTTGGTCATTCTAGCGGGCTGCACTGGTTCCTGGGAAAGACGTTCATTGTCAGATTTTCTTTCATGAGAAAAAATTATCTTCTGCAGAAGAAAGCTACTGGACTGATTTTCCACGAGTTGAAGTTCACAGCCGGCGGTCTAACCAGGTTCATTTCTATGTAGCACCGCCTTCCTGGGCATTCTTGGCTCTGAAAAATTATTAAGGTCCAACCGGTAATTGAGATGGCCTGATTCCCTCTCCTGTTTATTATGCAGAATATTCATTGTTTTTTTTTAACATTTTATTGATTTATTTGACAGAGATCACAAGTAGGCAGACAGGCAGGCAGAGAGAGAGGGAAGCAGGCTCCCCACTGAGCAGAGAGCCCGATGCGGGACTCGATCCCAGGACCCTGAGATCATGACCTGAGCCGAAGGCAGAGGCTTCACCCACGGAGCCAACCAGGCGCCCCATTGTTGTTTTATTTCTTTAAGAGGCTTCACTGAGAGGCATATAAGTTAGTAGATATTTTTATAAGAGCTTGATGAAGGGAGGGGGCGGGGTGGAGAACCGAGGAAAGAACATTCACTGGGTGCTGAGGCCACGGAGACATCGGCAATCAGTAGAGACAGGGATTCGGCTCAGGCCTGTCACCGTGCATTTCTTTTCTCTTACCGGGCACTGCGATCTCTCATGCCCATCTATGAACACGGAAGCTGCCCTGCCTGACCTTGTTCCCGGCAAGGGCTGGCCCCACAGGGCTGGCCTGGTCGGCCATCAGTGTCCTAGAGGAGGCCGACCTGGGGGTATGTCCTGTACATTAAAGCAGAGACAGAACCACTTCTAAAGGTCACTCTTTGGTTTCCCCTGGAAAAGCCCAAGCGGCTCACCTTGGTATTTTATCTGAGACTCTGACCCGGCTGAAACGCAGTAATGGATGAGCTTCGGGAGCGGCAATGCCAGCCCCTCCCAACCCGAGGGAACCACAGGCAGTTGTCGGTTAGCCCTGGCTGGGGTTTACCTGGGCCAGGTAATAGACTTTTATACATGTCCTGTTGGCCGTGACCCTCCCAGCAGCCCCTGGACATGGGGTGAACATGTCAGACAAAGAACGGAAGAAAAACGACACTGAAAGCTAGCAAAAGGAAGGAAAAAAATAGAGATTGGAGCAGAGATAAAACACAGAAGAACAGAGAAAAATCAACAAAATTGGCAAACTTTTCAATTTATTAAGAAGAAAGATACAAGTAAGTCAGAAATGAAAGAGGGGGCATTACAGCCCATTTAATAGAAATAAAAAGAATTACAAGAAATAGTTGTGCGCCAAGAAACTGGAAACCCAGATGAAATGGATCATTCTTAGAAGCACACCCACCGAGATGAGCTGTGATGAAACAGAAAATCGAAGCAACTCATAATCAGAAAAGAGAATGAATTAGTAATCAAAACCTCTTAACATGGGGCACCTGGGTGGCTCAGTGGGTTAAAGTGTCTGACTCCTGGTTTTAGCGCAGGTCGTGATCTCACAGGTCATGCCTGCGATTCCCTCTCCCACCACTTAAACACTTTAAAAACCAAGGCCAGAACCAGAGGGCTTCACTGGTGAATTCCACCAAATCTCCCCAAAAATTGAAGAGGAAGGAACACTTCCAAACTCATTTCAATGAGACAGCATTCTCTGTTACCAATACCACAGATTACTATCCCTGAGGACGGATGTAAAAATTCAAAACATATTAGCAAACAAAATTCAGTGATAGATTAAGAGGATAATATATCACAACCAAATGGAGTTACCCAGGAATGCAGGGGTGGTTCAACGTTAGGAAAATCAATGTAATACACATTAACAGAATGAAGGGGAAAAAGTTTGACAAAATTCAACACCAGTTTGTGGTAAAAACACTTGAACTAGGAATAGAAGGAAACTACCGCAATATAATAAGGGCCATATACAAAAAGCCCCAAACTCAGAGATGAAAATCAAAGTTTCTCCTTGAAGACCAGAAACAAGACAAGGATGCTTGTAATTTTACCACTTTTTTTTTAAAGATTTTATTTATTTATTTGACAGAGAGAGATCATGAGTAGGCAGAGAGGCAGGCAGAGAGAGGGGAGCAAGCAGGCTCCTTGCTGAGCAGAGAGCCCGATGCGGGGCAAAATCCCAGGACACTAAGATCATGACCTGAGCTGAAGGCAGAGGCTTAACCCACTGAGCTACCCAGGTGCCCTGTAATTTTACCACTTCTATTCAACACATATTAGAAGTCCTGCCTGAAATAATCAAACAAGTATAAGAGATCTCCAAATTAGAAGGGAAGAAGTAAAATTATCTCTATTCACATTATCTTATATGTAGAAAGCCCCAAGATTTCCACAAGAAAACTGTTAGAATAAACAAATTCAACAAAGTTGAAAGATACAGAATCAGCGCACAAAAATTCGTTGCATTTCTGTGTATTAACAAAGAAAAATCTGGGGCACCTGGGTGGCTCAGTCGTTAAGCTTCTGGCTTCGGCTCAGGTCACAATCCCAGAGTCCTGGGAATGAGCCCTTCGTCGGGCTCCTTGCTCAGCAGGAAGCCTCCTTCTCCCTCTCCCACTCCCCCTGCTTGTGTTCCCTCTCTCACTGTGTCTCTGTCTGTCAAATAAATAAATAAAATCTTTTCAGACAAACAAAACAAAAATCTGAAAAGAAAATATAAAAAATAATTCCTTCTACAGTAATATCAAATAAAATACTTAGGAATAAAGTTCACCGAGGGGGTGAAAGACTTATACACCAGCAACTACAACACACTGCTTAAAGAAATTAAAGACAATAAATGGAAAGATAGTTCATGTTCATGGATTCGAAGACCATTGTTAGGATGGATACTAATACTGCCCAAAGTGGTCTCCAGGTTTAATGCAACTCTTATGAAAATTCTCAAAGGTGCATTTTTGCAGAAATAGAAAAATCCATCCTAAAATTCATAAGGAATATCCAGGGACCCGAAATAAGCAAAGTAATCTTGAAACGTAACAAAGTTGGAGGTTTCCTACTTCCTGATTTCGAAAAACTTACTGCACAGCAACAGCAATCAAAACCAGTGTGGTGCTGACATCAAGACACACAGAGACATAGACCAATGAAGACAACAGAGTCCAGAAATCAGTCGTTGCATATATAAATGATTTTGACAAGGGTGCCAAGACCGATGGGGAAAGGACAGTCTTTACAACAATTGGAAAACTGGCTATTCCCTATACAAAAGAACGAAGCTGGGCCCTGACGTTAATTTTTTTTTTTTTAATTTGACACAGAGAGAGAGATCACAGTAGGCAGAGAGGCAGGCAGGGGGGCGGGGGGAAGCAGGCTCCCTGCTGAGCAGAGAGCCCGATGTGGGGCTCGATCCCAGGACCCTGAGATCATGACCTGAGCCGAAGGCAGAGGCTTTAACCCACTGAGCCACCCAGGCGCCCCTGGGCCCTTACTTTAAACCACATACAAAAATTAACTCAAAATGGAGCAATGACCTAAATGTAAGAGCTAACCCTGTAAAACTCGAGAAAACACAGGGCATAAGTTTCATGACATTGGATTTGGCAGTGATTTCTTGAATATGATACTCAAAACACAGGAAACGGAAGTAAAAATACATTGGACAGCACCAAAATTCAAAACTGCATTAAAAGAGAAAACCAGGGGCGCCTGGGTGGCTCAGTGGGTTAAAGTTTCTGCCTTCGGCTCAGGTCATGGTCTCGGGGTCCTGGGATCGAGCCCCGAATCGGGCTCTCTGCTCAGCGGGGGGCCTGCTTCCTCTTCTCTCTCTCTCTCTCTCTTTGCCTGCCTCTCTACCTACTTGTGATCTCTGTCTGTCAGATAAAGGAATAAAATCTTAAAAAAAAAAAAAAAAAGAAAGAAAGAAACAACCAACAGAATGAAAAGTTAACCTGTGGAGTGAGAGAACACATTTGTAAACCATGCATCCGGTAAGAAGTTAATATCCAGAAAATACAGAGAGCTAAAACACAATAGTGAAAAACTTGAATTGACATTCCTCCAAGGAAGATACACGAACGGCCAATAAGCAGATGCAAAGACACTGAGCATCCCCAGTCACGGAAATGCACATCGAAACCGCAGTGAGGTACTGCCGCACACCAGTCAGGATGGCCACTAGCAAAACAAAGCAAAACAAAACAGAAAACAACAAGTGCGGACAAAGATGTGGAGAAATTGGAATGCTTGCGCACTGTTGGTGGGAACATAAAAATGGTACAGCTGCTAACAGAAAACAGATGGAGGTTCTTCAGAAAATTAAACATAGAATAACCATATGATCTAGCAATCCCATGTTCATGGCAGCACTGTTCACCAAAGCCGAGAAGTGGAAGCAACCCAGACGTCTGCTGGTGGATGGATACATAATGCACGTGATAGAGCGCCACTCAGCCTCACGCAGGAAGGACATTCTGGCATGTGCTCCAGCACGGACGAACCTTGAGGACATTATGCTCCATGAGATTAGCCACAAGAAGACAGACATTATATAATTTCACTTATATGAGGTTCCTAGAGGAGTCAGACTCAGAGAGAGAGCAAGTAGCATGGGATTGCCAGGGGCGGGGAGACAGAAAATGGGGAGTTCTATTTAATGGGTGTAGAGTTTCAGTCTTGTAAGCTGGACAGCGTCTGGGAGATGGACGAGGGTGATGGGTTAGCAGTGTGAGCGTATTTAACACGACTGAACTGTACAGTTCAAAATGGTTCGGATGGCCAATTTTATATTTTGTGTATTTTATCACAATCTTGAAGTATTTGAAAATAAATTCAGAGAAGGAACTGGTTTAGCAAATAAAATTCAGTGAAAACAAGTTGGGGAGACAAAGAGCATAGTGAGGTGTGTCCTTTGTAAACCGTCACTGTCACTGCAGAGCCTGAGTCCTGGCCTGTCCTTGACAGGGTCACCTCCCCGTGGCCTCAGGGTCAGCCGGAAGTGCACAGCACTGGGGGCACCGCGAGCACAGCACACCCAGGCCCAGCCCCTGGCGCTGCCCCCGCCAAGGGCTCTGTGCCTGGAACCTCGTCTCCGCCGCGTTAGCTTCCCCATCGGCTCCGTGGGGTCCCACCACCTGTCCTTAAGGCGTGGCATCCTCTGCAGCGCCCGGACCGCGATTGCTGTCCCCGCGCCCCTCTCTCTAGGCTGGCTTGCCCACTCCTGGGTGAGGGATTTCTTCTCTTCCCTCGCAGATGAATCCCGGAGTTAGGGAAGCTCGGCACTGTCTTTGCTAAGCGCCCACTCTGGCATCTTGTTGCTCTTATTCCAAAGCCCAGGCCCTCCCAGGAGGACCGCTCTGAACCTCTTTCCGTTCCGCAGGTCCTCGGCCCTGGTGGTGCCCGCCCCAGCCTAGGCAGACGACTTCACCTATTTAAGGAAAGGCCAGGCAGCTCAGCATGAACGTCCCTGTGGCCACCCATCTGTCCCTTCTGAGGCAGGGACCCTCACCATGCCGCCAGCTCACCTTCCCCCGTCCCCGCTCCGCAGCTCTGCGCTATTTTGGTTTTGATGCTGCCTGTTCACGCCTCTAATTCCTTTGACCTCCACGGTGACCGGGAAAGGGGAGAATATATCTCACTCCTTGCGTGGGGAGAGAACCTCATCTTCCCTCTACCCTCATTACTCCCTGGAGTAGAAGATTAACAGGAGAGAAACACAAAAATTCTGTAACGTGTGTATCTGCTGTGAACATGGAGAGACCCAGAGAACCGAGTCACTCCCTGAAAGGCCCGCGCCCTCCCCGTGGATACTCTCTCCAGCGGAAGACCGGCCCGGGAGCCAGGCGCGGGAGGTCTGCAGGCAGCGTGCGCAGACAAGGGTAGACTGATACCCGCCAGAGCTTCTAGAGACGGACGGCCATCCCCCTCTTGCTGGCACGGGTAGGGGGACAACCTCACAAGTGGAGACACTCCGTAGACACCCCTTAGAAACCTAAGTGACTCTTCTCAAATGGGTCACTTCTAACTGAGCTTCTCCTCTGTTTCTTTTTTTTTTTCCAAGATTTTATTTATTTGACAGATGGATCCCAAGTAGGCAGAGAGGCAGGCGGGGGGGGGGGGGGGGAATGGGCAAGCAGGCCCCCTGCTGAGCAGAGAGCCCCATGTGGGGCTCGATCCCAGGACCCTCAGATCATGACCTGAGCCAAAGGCAGAGGCTTTAACCCACTGAGCCACCCAGGCGGCCCCTCCTGTGTCTCTTAAAAATAATCAGCCTGAAGTAATCCTCCAGCCAAAGAGGCATATTCTGGGGTGACGAACTCGGCCCCCTGCGGCTCCCTGGCCTTTCCCTCCCCTTTGGTTGCTTCCCATTCTCCCCGCATGCTCTTGCTTCAGGGGACACGCTGCCCCTCCGCACGCGCACTCCCTCTGTCCCCCAGCCATCTCCAGTCCACTCTGGGCCCACGACTGCCACCTCACTGGCTTCCTCTTGGCAACTGAAAACACACGCAAGCCGGTGGTGCCGTAAACTTTCCTCAGCGCCCCTCTAGGCAAGTGGTTTCCAGACCTCCCCTGCCATCCCGCTGCACACTGAGCGTCTGGAAAGCTGAAGGGGCTGAGGGCCCCGTGAAGTGGGGGGCATGGGGTGCAGTGCGGGCTCCCCGAGGAGGAGACGCGAGAGAACAGGCTCTTCTGGTCCCACTTTCTCCCTAAATGCCACTTTAGTGACCCATAATGACAGAAGACGAGGGAAGGCAATGAATTTCTGGAAGGCAGAAAATCACTTAGCAGCCTGGAGAAACCCGACATGTCAGTCCCTGCGCAGTGCGAAGCCAGCAAGCGGCCAGACTGCCCGGCAGACTCCAGACCACGGGCCTGTGAAGCCGAGGGTCAGGGAAGAGCAAGCAGGAAGGAGTGGAGTCTGTGTAGGGAGCGGAGACGCCCAGCCTCCTCTTCCCGGCAGGGAGCAGGTGGAATACCGTCCAGAGAGGCTTGGTACTGGGGACACCAGGCCCAGCGGAGGGTAGGGTGAGGCGGTACCCTGAAAATGGAGATTGAGGGAGAATCTGCATGCCTAGAGATTCTGGTATCTGGAGCCCCGCTCCCCACAAACCCACAGATCCCCCACATGCGGCTTGCCCACCATTAGGCCCTCTCCCTTGCACACAGGACTTTCATTGCCCACATGGTGTCTGGATTCTCAACATCAAAGGCCAGTAGCCAAGGATTACCAGCATTGAAGAAAACCTCTAAAGAAATACACACTGGAACAGAGAGGCCATGCGGGGAAAGATGAAAATGTAAACCAACCCCCCAAACACGTGATAATACCTTCCCAAAGATGAGCAGTGACTTCGAGCTGGGAAAGAACAATGATGGCAAAAATGATACAAGTTCCTAGAAGAACTGGGAGTCAAGTAGACTAGAAGAAAAAATACTTGGGAAAGGGGCGGAGAGAGAAAAAACAGGAAAATTAATCCAGGATACATAACACCTGAGTATTAGGAGACCAGAGAGAGAACAAGAAGGTAAGAATGAGAAGGAAACGCCCCATGGTCCAAGATGGTGAGTTTTCAGACAGAAATTCCCAGCATAGCAAATGAAAGCAGCCACAAGAAGCGGGGCACCCGGGCAGCTCTGTTGGGTAAGCGTCTGACTCCTTGGTTTCAGCTCAGGTCATGATCTCAGGGTCATGGGATTGAGCCCCACATCAGGCTCTGCGCTCAGCACGGAGTCTGCTTGAGATTCTCTCTCTCCCTCTGTCCATCCCCCAACTCGTGCTCTCTCTTGCTCTCAGATAAATCTTAAAAAAAAAAAAAAAAAAAAAACCACAAGAAAATACACTATACCCTCAGAATCTGAGCGGGAAAGGAAGCCCTCACAAGGCTCCAGAGAGGAAAGCTCACGTCCTGAACAGAGGATGGTAGCGCCTCACGGCGTTGGACTTCTCAACAAGAGCGTGGGAACGCAGAAAACAAGAATGCCTTTAAAGCTCTGCAGGAAACTGTTTCTAGAATTCTCTACCAAGCCACGCCATTAATTAAGAGTGGGAAAGAACGAGCTTCAGCAAAATGAGGGAGTCAACAAAGAAGGGGCCATGGGACACAGGGGCCGGGCTCCAGTTCAGGCTCAGGGAAGCCCTGGGTGGCATGGCGGGACACCCCGTGCATGGAACCCACAGGTGCCTGGCTGGCTCAGGCAGAACAGCTTGTGACTCGATCTTGGGGTCGTGGGGTCATGGGTTTGAGTCCCATGTTGGGTATAGAGGTTACTTAAACAAACAAACTTAACAAACAAAAAAAGCTGAGGCCCCAAATGGCTGCATTTGAGGCCAAGTCACTAAACTAGGACTTTTGTCTCCGGTCATTGTACTCTGACACTTCCTTAGAAACTAGACTTCCCTGGTCAGTCAGAATTTTCTGCTCAGCACTGACGAGGTCACCTGTCACGTGGGCCCTTCCCCACCCCCAGAGGAACCGGGGCGGAGTAAGACAGTCCTGCTTCCACCGAGGGAAGGTCCCCTTGCCTGGAACGGTCTTTTGCTAGCGACTTGCTTGCCCCACCTGCCTTCCTGTACAAGCGTCCGTCTGCACAGCAACTCCGAGCAGCCCCCTCGGCGCCAGACGGAGGCTGCCTGCCTCCAGAGTGCGGTCAGAACGGCGAATACACCTTCACATCTACCGAGCTCAAGGCTGAATGGATCGTACAGCGCTTTCTGAAAATGAGAGGCCGGGTTACTGTCACAGAAACTTGAGTGGGGGGCGGGGGACAAGGGGGGAACCTGCAAGCGACTTTTTCATTCCAAGCAAAACAGAAAAGTTGTCCAAGAAAGGAAATGAATGCTGGTACACTCTGTGCCTGATCTCAGAGCAGTGTTTACATAGTTCTAGTGCTGAGATGAATACGGATTTGACTGGAGCCCTGACAGGAGTCAAGCCGAGGGCCGCCGGGCGGTGCAGGGGTGCGCCGGCAGGGGTTGGGGGCGCAGAGCAGCTCCCGCAGGACGGAGCTTCCCTCCCTCTGCCCCAGCCTGCTGCTAGGACTTCCTTTTACAGCAGGGCACAGAGGTGACATGGTTTTGCCTAAAGCCACAAGCCAGGCAACTGGGTTCTAAGGTCTGCCCTTTAAACTGCTGGGCCCCGGCTGGGGCGGTGGGAAGGGAGACGGACTGTACAACCTCTAGGAGCGGCAGCCAAGTCCCCCGCGGTATGAAGACCAATACCAAATGCCACAGCTTAAAGGCCTGCAAGCGCTGCCTCCAGGGAGTGGAAGGGGGTAGGCAATTTCACTGTTCTGGCAAAGCTGTCTGACTTTTTACATTATGGACACACATTAGTTTAAAAATTAAAGAGGAGACAAGCGAGGGCCCCAGTGACTGACAGAGCGGGTCTCCAGCGTCCACTGGCTTCGCCGGGCCGTGCACTCTTAGATCCTCACCAAACCTGAGAGCTGGCACGGCCCGACGAGATGCTTCCAAGTTTCCTTCCAGCTCTTAAGGCTCTGGCAGGGGGCAGGGCCAGCAGGCACCACGGAGAGCCTGTCAGGGCGATGCAGGGCGGGGTGGGTGCCGCTCCCGGCCAGCCCCCCAGCAGGAGACCACGGGGGAGCAGTGGGGCGTTTCGGCTGAGGGCCCTCTGGGCGCTGCCCTGGGGGGAGGCTGCAGGGACCAGAGAAGCAGGCCCATGGGGGAGGGGCAGTCTTTGGCAAGGGCGGTGACAGCGACCGGAGACGGGTGGAGCCTGGGTTCCCCGGGGAGGAGCTGCAAGCAGGTCGTGCCAGTGGCCGGGATGCAAGCGTCAGGGACTCAGGAGGATCCTCCCAAATGTCTGGCCCCACCAGCCCACCCTTCCGTCCCTGTCGCTCCTCTGGACGCCCTCTTTGTGCCCAGGTTGGCCCATCCTCCCTGCCAGCAGTAGCGGCAGTGGCGGCAGCCAGGCCACCCTCGGCTCCTTGGCGCCGACACGGTCCTCATCCCTCTGTACCTGCGCTCGGCTTCTCCTTGATTCACCTCCAGACTTCCGTGCCCAGCATGGCTCCCTGCGCACCCCACAGCTCTAATCTGTCCTCCTCTGTCACCAGAGTCACCAGGGCTAGAGCTCCCACCACGTCCCTGTCCTGCTCAGGGTGTCTCCGTCCTGCCCAAGGCTCTGCGCGCGCCTGCACGGCCAGGCCTTTCCGACCACAGCTGACCTGAAACACATGACCTCCTGACGCTCCGCGGGCTGGTGACCGAGGCAGTGGACAGGTGAGGAGGGGACAGGCGTCAGCAGCTGTGTGGGTCTGTGGGGGCCGTGCACCCTCCGCAGACGCCTTGTAGAGGCCGGGTGAGGCCGAGACCCCCGACACCAAAAAGTGTTAGTCCTGTGGGTCAAGTGTGACCTCTCCAAGGGCCACTTGCCACGTGACTGGCATCCAGGGGGTGTCGCCCTCCAGCTGTTACTGGCTGGTGGCGGGCTGCTGCCAGCAGATGGACTCATCTTTTGTTTCCACGTGCAAGGTGTCTCCCTTCCAGAGCCTGCCATCATTGCGCAGCGCTGGGCAAGGAGGGCAGCGAGGTGCCAGGCCTTGAGGAGCCAGAGGCCCACTGTAACTTCTAGTTTGTTGGAGTCACGTTCACACAGGTGACTTTATCAGCTATGTAACAATCTGTGGCCCAGACCCAGGTGAGCAGTAAATACCCACCTTCACATGAGAGCCAAGGCTGCAGCGCTGAGTCACGAGGAGTCGGGGAGCCTCACTGCCTGCCGGGACCTTGAGCAGGAACGCTGGAAGGTGTGATCGCTCCGGCTGGCTGGGTCAGACTGGCAGGACCCGAATGTAAGTTTAGGACTGAAGCCTGAGCGATCTCTTGTAGCTGACTGTGCGTGACTGTCTTGTACACGTGTGTGTACATGCATTGTATATGTATATAAATACTTGCTTATTGGTATTTCTAACTTAGCTACAAAAAAATTTACAGTGTAATTTCTAAAGTCCTAACTGGTCTAAGAAAACAGCAGGCCTACAGAGTGATCCCCAGACGGGCTGGCTCCCTCTGACAGGTCTGTTCTTACCTAAGTGCCTTTTCCCAGAAGACAGGGAAGGGTGGCAGGTGTTTCTCGGATGCGGTGGTCCAGAGCGGTGGGCTCTGGGCTGTGCGGGGGCTGGGAGCTGCCGCTGGCCTTCCCCAGACCAGGGGTCCAACCGCCACGAAGCCCACACGCTCCTCCCCCGGCCTCTGCCGCGGACAGTGTGTACCGTCTGCTCGCTCTCTCCCCCGCAGCTTCCGTGGCCCGCATGGCCCGCGTGTTCGTGTATGGGACCCTGAAGAGAGGCCAGCCCAACCACGGGGTGCTGCGGGACCGCGCCAACGGCTGCGCCGCCTTCCGCGGCCGGGGCCGCACGCTGGAGCCCTACCCCTTGGTCATCGCCGGCGAACATAACATCCCGTGGCTGCTCAACCTCCCGGGGCAGGGGCGGCGTGTGCTCGGCGAGATCTATGCGGTGGACGAGCGGATGCTGAGCTTCCTCGATGAGTTCGAGGGCTGCCCCAACATGTACCAGCGCACCCCGCTGCGGGTCGCCGTCCTCGAGTGGGAAGGCGCGCGTGGGGCCCCCGAGGAGACGCCGGCCGCCGACGGGACCCTGCAGTGCTTCGTGTACAGCACGGTCACCTACGCCCCCGAGTGGGTCCACCTCCCGCACCACGACGATTACGACTCCCAGGGGGAGCATGGCCTGCGCTATAATCCACGGGAGAACAGATGACAACTGCAAGGACGGCTCCTCCGCCGGGGTGGGGGGTGGGGTTCAGAGCCCCGGTGACGAGAGGACACCCTTGGCCTGGTCTGCATGCACTGGGTGCACTCAATGTCCGTGGAAACAGAGTTGTAAAACTCAGTCCGGGAAAAGGAACAATCTCTCTTTCAGTTGCCGCTGATTCTCCCAGTATTTGACACACTGATCCCAAGATTATGCCTGAAGCCTGTCTATCCCATCGCGCTTTGTTGCTTGCTGCTTCTAGAAAGCCACGGGCTTGAATCGATGGGATAAGGAAAATTCAGGGTCTTAATTCCCCTAAATGACATTTCAAGAATTCATAGGTCAAATTTTTCTTTCGCTTTGCTTTGATCTGCAGATAACATTTAAATTGTAGACTTTGTGTAGCGGGTAGATTTCAGCAGCCCTGCTGTATTGATTCTAACTTGTAGCAGCAAGAAGAATTTTTAACTGATTGGGGTTATCTCACTGTAATACAAGAACCTCAAGAAAAACGTATTGTGTTTGGGGAGTTTTAAACCATATAAACATTAGTTTTCACAATTTTCAGATCAAGCTTACTTAAAAAGGGATTACTAAAGACGAGCATATAATATTGAACTGGATATTTTGGGAAACCAAATTTAAGTGTTGGTACTATTACTGACTTTGGTGGGGAGGGCTCTACTTATTTGGTAGAAGGCTTTTTTCATTCTCATCTAGCAAAATCACAAGCCATCTACTTGCTGGCAGATGCGGAACAGCCCCATTTCCAGACGGACACGCACCCAGGCCTCAGGCCCAGTGGCAAGGTGCCGTCCCTGCCTCCGAAGGGAGCTGCGTTTAGGGGGTGGGAGGGCCTTTCAGAGAAAAACCAACACATTAGTAATTTGTTCTTCAGGCCTGACAGAAAGCTTAGCTTCCAAATACAAACAGCACTTAAAATAATTCTAGCAAGGCACGAGTACCAATTACTCCCCCTCCATCTGATGATCTGTCCGCGTAGACCCCGAGCGGCACACGACCCTGCCTCTGCTTACTTACCAGCCAAGTCTGAGACGGATCCCGAGAACCTCAGAAGCAACTGAAAAATGCAGCTGCTGGGCCTCGGTAACCTCGTTCTCCGCTGGGAGGACTCCCGCGTTCTTCAACTTGATGATAGACCGTGCTCACTAACTCCATCTAGCACAAAGACAGATCAGTATTTTTAGCCCTATTTTCTTAAGTGGAAACTTGCTTCACAAAAACACAAAAAGGCAAGGATGGGCACCAACGGATGGCCTTGTGGCAGCCGCACCCACCCCTCCCGGGGTGAGGGAGCCCAGCACGGCCTACCCGTGGGCCCGTGGGCTCTGCACTCACCCGTGAGAGCCGAGCAGGATGGATTTCCAAACTCCCCGGCAGCCCCACGGACGTTCAGAATGGGCACAGATGGGCGCGAGGGCCTCGGCCAGGCAGAAGCAGGTAATCCGATTATAAGGTGGTAAATGCTAATTTAATGAGACTAAGGCAAAGAATGGGGTTCACAGAAACGTTTTCTAAAGGATCACCACGAAGCACTAGTATTTCAAGTCTACTGGCACAGCCCATAGCCTCTTATGTACATTGTCTTCATTCAAAAAAAGGGCAAACTAATATTTAGACAAATGCTCAGCTTTATTGATTTAATTTTGACACTAGGAAATCTCACAGCAGAAGTACAAATCATATGTACAAGTATTTATATCAATAAAAATTTCCATTGGTGATTTTTTGGCAGAATGTTGGTTTTGACTATATGTGGAATAAATATGACCATGTAAAATCTGCTGCACAGGGGTGTTCCTGCAAAACGCTCGACTAAATTGAGTGTGAAAGAAGAATAATACAAATGGCTAATTAAGTTGGGTGATGACTGAAAGGCTATAAATACTTCATTCCAGTTCCACCAGCAGATCTCCTTCTCCAACTGTGTCCCCAGCTTTACAATGCACTGATTTCACCTTGAATTAGAAAAGAAAAGAAAGAAGAGGGGAGAGTCAGTATTATTAACTGGACCACGAGGGAGCCATCTCGTCACCCGTTTCTGGAAATGAAGAGACAGCCCGGCAGGCTTTGGGGCGCAACAGTCGGCTCCTGCTTGGCAGAGGGGACGGAGAGCACAGGGGTCCTCGGGAGGGTGGTGACTCGCCATCTTCCCCTTCCCCGCGCCTGTCCAGGTCTGTCCTAGAAGCTGCAGGTGCAAGACAGTCTGTGCCACCGGCTGCCCCTCCCCCCTCCGCCCCGCACTAAGCGCACGGGGTGGGGGGGCCTGCAGCGCCCCTAAAAGCCAGCGCCCTGATGCTGCGTGAGCTCTCAGCAGCCCGCCCTCCCAGACTTGGCTGCGGCTTCAGGCGGTGAGTTCCTGGTATCCTTCGTGCTCAGAAACCAAAACCAAACCAAAACTTCACGCAATGATACAAGCGCCAGAACGAGGACCACTAATAGGAGAAAGTCCTCCGCCCGCGACTACGGGCTTCCCTCTAAAGCGAAAGGAAACGCGCGAAGGCGTGCGGCTGCGCGGCGGGGCTTCAGGTTTCGGCCTCCCGGGTGGCTCCAACGAGCGGGGAGCGGGAGGCGGAGGCGGCACACCCGCGGTGGCCACACCCGCCCGGCACTCCGGGCACCCGGGAACCGGCGGGACATCCAGGACCGCGGGGTGGGGGCCTGGCCTGCGTCCCCGAGCCGCCGATGGGAAGTGGAAGGCCAGAAGGGCCCGTGGGCCTTGCATCCCAGCCTGGGGGCCCTCAGAAGCGCGGGAAGCCATGCCGCCACGACTTCAAAGGCCTGGAGGGTGCTCCGGGCTCCGAGGGGCTGCTCTTGCGGATCTGAGGCCGCTGCTGTTTGCACAGGACGACAGGGAGGACAGGTTTCCATTGTGAGCGTTTGCTCCGGGAGGAAAAATGGCTCTCCAGATAAGAGCAGCCCAACGGAGGCTCACCCGGCCCACTCCTCTGCACTGGGGCTCTGGCCACGCCTGGGGCGCCCTGCTGGGGCGCAGCAGGAAACGGGATGGGCAGGAAGGGCTCCAGCTGATAGGGGTCGGGCCAAAGTACATGCTGACCCAGAGCCCCTCAACACCCTGGAAGCGGCTCCCGGGCCACCGACAGCAAGGGATGGGCTAAGCCTCCGCAGGGGACCCAGAAGCCACCGTGAGACCAGGCAGACCCCGAACACACTGACAGGAGGGCTCCACGCTCCTTCTGGAAGCTAAGGCCACCTAAGTTTTTGTCTTAGTACCCCAGTCCAGCAACAGGTGCCCTTGGCATGCATCAGACGTGTATCTATACATGTTCTGGGTCCCCCCAAATGAGATCAAGTTCTCATCATGCCTGGACATTACATGAAACTAATGCAGCAGAAATGTTAATCGCAAGGAGCAAAACCACCAATTTCTATAAGAACAAGGGCCTTTTTGGGGTTCACTTTTAGAAAAGGAATCAGATATAGAGTCCAGGATTCCCAAATCTTGCCATTCTCCTCTCCCAAAGGCCATGGAGACTGGGCCCTGCCAACGGCAGCCAGCTCCGGGCCCGCCACCCACAAACTGGGCATCTGCTCCCAGCCAGGCCTTCCGTCTGGGCAGCAGCCTCATTTCCTGTTGGGGTGACAGAGGACGTGTCTCTCTGATGCAAGTGACAGTGGGAGCAGGCAGTACCTCTCTGCCAGGACACCCATGGCCCCAGAGCTGGATCCTGGCTTCCCACGGAATGGGCCACGGCAGTCTCTGCTCCTCTCCTTGCCCCACCTCACCCTCCCTCACCGCAGGATGTGGACACCTCCAAACCACACTGTCCTTCAGGAAAGCCTCCCTCAGCTGTGGGTGGCATCTTTTTAGAAGCAAGAAGAATAATGAAGTTATCACTAAAAGGACTTTTCTATTTTCCTCAAGGAGAAAATACACGTGAGTTTTACTCTTAACAAGTTTCAGAACAAATACGATTCCACTTTTCCCTCCCTAAATCATTATGTCCCACATGTACACGGGGCTTTCAGCTCCTCTTGATCTAAAATTGTCTAGAATTGTTCTCTTTGTGGAGAAATTATCTTGAAGGGTTACCTTAATTTCTGCGATCTCTCTAACCCGTTCCTGCAGGGCTACCTAAGTCTCAGGCAACTAACCGCCTCTGAGACAGATGTAAACATTAAAAATTAAAGACCCTTTAATTGGAAAGACATTAAGGTGAAAGAACAATTGTTCTTTGACTACCTGCGCGTCAGACAGACTCTCCAGGAGGCAGGGCCACATGGGTGCCAAGCAGAAAGAGCGCCCATGTCTGGTCTGCAGGAGCGAGGAGCTGGCAGGGGTCAGTCACCTCCACGGTGCCTTCCAGCCCTAACCATCCAAGATCCAAAGATGCAAGTTCTGCTTCCTGTCACAGAGCTGGCAAGGGCTGATGGGAACTTGGGGACATACCTTGCCAGTTTTCCCAGCTGTCATGCTGTTCTGCATTTTCATGGCTTCAATCACACAAATTTCCTGACCTTCTGCTACCTGGAAAAACAAACAGAAAAGAGACAAGTTTTAAAATCGTTCTGATTTTGCAACAACACTCCAGGGTGAAGCCATCAAGAGATTATCAGATGCTCTGCAGTTTGACCCAAACAGCAGCAAAGACCTCTAAGACTTCATGTTCCAAGTGACTCTTCGGGGGGGGGGGGGGGCAGCAGAGAAGGGCCGTTCCCTCTGTCCTCATCAAGTGCCACAGAGATGTGGCCAAAATGGAATGTTTCCTCCTAAGTGAAAACGTCCAGATTTGGCACAGCTCTCCAGATGGGAAGGTCTGTGGTTTCCGGGGGCTAGGAAGAAGGGGAGATGGTTACTGATGGACACAAGATCTCTTCTGAGTGGGGAAGAAGATGTTCTAGATCGACAGTAGTGATGGTTGCATAAGAAATGCCGGGACTAGGGGCACCTGGGTGGCTCAGTGGGTTAAAGCCTCTGCCTTCCGCTCAGGTCATGATCCCAGGGTTCTGGGATCAAGCCCCGCATGGGGCTCTCTGCTCAGCAGGGAGCCTGCTTCTCCCTCTCTCTGCCTCTCTGCCTACTTGTGATCTCTGTCTCTCAAATAAATAAATAAAAATCTTTAAAAAAAAAAAAATGCTGGGACTAGACGAGAACTACTGAGCATGCACCGTAAGGGGCCAAACTGCCCTGGGCGGGGTTTTATCTCCACAAAGCCATTACCCAAAACCAGAGCATTTCTGTTCATAGCCTTGGGGAGCTGGGAACAGCAGCCGGCCAGGGTACCCCTGTCTCAACCTCTGCAAGACTGGCCGAGTAACAAGGAAGTGGCTCCTGGAAGGTGCCCTCTGATGGGGAAATGACCGCTAACAGCCGTGCCTGGTCCTGGAGTGTAGACCGGTGGTGCTGGGTATGGGCTCCCTGGTTGAAGCCTGGGGCTTCCAGCCAGGAGGCAGCTGTTCCCGAAAGCCGCTCTCTACAGTCTCTGTTTGCTGCCCTTGATGGGTGAGCTCCAAGGAGCTGGGCCGGGCTTCTCTCCTCTCTCTGCGAAAAGGGCCTCCCAGTCTCCGACACGGTGAAGCCGAGTTCCTTGGGCAACCGGCTGGCTCTTCCGGGGTGCTGGTGGGCATCCTGGGGTGGAGCTCCCAGACACTCACACCGGTGGGCCTGTACTGGCCCAGAGTTGCATAAGTGCCTGGAGAATGTTCTCTCCCGCGCTCCCCAGATCATCCCCGAGCTCCCTCCCGGCCCCCTGCGCGGCACAAGCTGTCTCCCTGGCAGTCTGGGCTGCCGGCGCCCCGCGCCTTCCTTTCCTCCGCTGATCAGGTGGTGGGCTGCCGTTTCCTGGCACAGAAATCTAGGGAGAGAGGGGATGCCAAAGTCTGGTGCTGGCACGGAGGAGAGACGCTGTGCTGGGAGCTGGGCTGGAAGCTCCGCGCTCACTGCCCGTTGTGATTCACGCCCCCCGGGCATCTGCATTCCGCGGACGGAGAGGAGAGCGAATGACCCACACGCCGAGGGCTGCTCTTCGCAGGCAGAGGGACCACAGGCAGGGCGTCGGCTCAACTACCCCTCAAGTCATCCCTCGGGGCCTTTTTTCTTTTCAGAGGCAGGTGGGGAGCCCGCGAGATGGAGACGGGAACAGCCCCCCCCCCCCCCCCCCCCGGGCAGCACCTGCCATGCAGCCCCCCTCCCCAAAGCCCCGCGGGCTGGCCCCACAGCCCGGTGTCTCAGAGGCCAAGGGGCCAGAGCCGGCCCCCCGACATAGCTCGCAACTGGGCCCCGGTGGATTTCTGGAAGTGGGTCTGGAACTCAATGTGACAGAATGGAAATCCTCTCCACAAAGTTGTTATCAGCTCTCTACTCTGGGCTGTGGTAGCTCTCTGCTGCCCGGGGAGACGAGTGCCCCCCGCGGGGACCTGGGTGAGCTTAGCCCACGCCCCCCACCCAGCTGGGCTTCCTCTGCTGTCATCTGAGAGCCCATCCCTGGCCTGGTGGGCTTCTTGGAAGGGGGCACGACCTAACCCCCTCCGCAGCAGGTCTGACCCCTCTCAGCTGCTCAGCCCATGGCTCAGAATCCGCAGGCCAGAGTGCCCTGCTCTGTCATGGGGTCTGCGCCGGATCTTCAAATAAGCAATTCACAGTTAATGCAAACAGGAGAAAGACATGGACCCGGCAGATGTCCAGTGGTCACACTGAGGGGCACAGACCAACCCGACGAGGATGACACAGGGCCTGTGCAGGAGGGGGGCGGGGCGTGGGCCATGACTCCACGCCGGGCTCGAGCCGGCCACACCAGTGTGGAGATCAGGGCCCGCGGGAGCATGGGGCAGCAGCAGCGGCAGACCGGCCACAAGTTCACGGGGCTCTGCCCTCGCCAGCCGTCCTTCCTGGCCGGCTCTGGGTGCTCGTACCCTGCATGTGGGTGATTCAAGCGGCAGGTCCCCAATCACATTATTCAGAAAAACAAAACCTCTGATTTAGACAGGTAATCAGGAGACGTGGGGACGTCCCCAAGTTAAAATACTCTCTTTTTTATTGTGTCACTGGCAATTTGATTAAAAGGACTTAAAAGTGCCTCTGGATTCCAAGCGACCCAGCCGGCAACACTGCCTTGAATCTACATTCCATCCTCCTCTCCTGGTCCTCTCCTGGTCCTCTCCCCGGTCCCCTCCCCAGGTCTGCTGGTCTCCATGTCTACTCAGGTCTGGATGGAACTTTAAGTAATTCACTGCTCCCTCCCTGCTCACTTAAGCAATGGGTTTTGTAGTCAGAGTTTTCCTAGAAGAAAAAGAACCCTTGGAAGTTGTTCTCTGAGACCCCGCACGATAGCAAAGGCCGTCTTGGTCAGCAGAGTCGTGTTACACGCACACATGGACTTGATTTAAATTCAGTCTTTCATCCCTCAGCCATCCCGGCTGGAGGAGCCCTGAGACCGCCGGCCACGCTGTCATGGGTGCTCGCCCCGGGGTCGTGTTGTGTCCCCTCCGCCCCCGCCGTGTCCCCCGCAATCCCGGAGCCTCGGGTGCGGAGGCGGTGGCCCATCTCCGTGCAGGGCTCGGAGGGTCGTCGGGACACCTTCCGGGTTTCCCCAGGTGCTCGTGCTCGGAGGGTTGTCGGGACACCTTCCGGGTTTCCCCAGGTGCTCGTGCTCAGAGGGTCGTGGGGACACCTTCCGCGTTTCCCCAGGTGCTCGTGGGCAGGGAGCGCCGGGACGGCTCACATCGGAGGGCACGGCCACCTAGGGCTTTGCACGCACACTCCTCTAACACTTTTGTGCGTCATCTGATAAAGGCTCACTGATTGTGACAGGAGGTCTCCAACATTGGGCTTACAAAATGGTCACAAGCCTCGCAAGTCTTTTCGATAAACCTAGTCAGCCTGATGTACTTCCCCGTTCCCTGTCTAATTGGTGTAAAGTTTGGAGGCCCCAGTCCTGGATCTTTCATCCGGCTTATTGCGTCCTCTCCTTTGACATGGGGTCAAGGTTCACATTCGCATCCGATTATCAGAGCGCACTCATTAAGCGGGGGCCTGCCTCGCTCCAGAATGAGTAAGCTGGAGGGAAAACCCGGCCCATTTACTCAGCAGATTTTCGCATGGTTAGGAGGCCTCCGTGTCCCCGGCAGAGCTCGGCGCTGAAGAGCTTCAGACATCTCCTGCTGATGATTAATTGTGAGTGATGGGAAATAAAATCCAGTAAAGCCAGCTGCTTGCCATGGTCGGCAAAATGACTCTAATGGAGATAGGCTGCCAATTTTCCAGTTTTACTGGCAAGTCTTCCAAGTGTAATTAAGGGAAGTTATAAATGATATGGAAATCTATCAAGTCCCATTTATTTTCAGAGGACTCTTTCCCCAGAGACTTTCATCTTCAAGCTTATAGTACGCTTTGTTGTGCTAATGATTTAAACCCCTTCTCATTTCTGATTAAAGCCCCCAATATCCTTCTACCAAGTTCGCCTCACTCCTTCCCCAAAGATGAAAAGGCCCAGAACCTTCCCCCACATTCGTCCCTCTTGCAAAAGCACGCTAAGACTGGGAGACGTTTGGCTACTTGTATCGTTCAGACTGCGAACGCGTGAAGAAAGCTCAAAGAAAGTGCAGGAAGAGAACGAGCAGAGAGAGGGGGAAGAAAGACCTCCACCAAACATAAAAGGAAGCCCCCAAAAGTCCAGACTTGAAAAGCTGAGCTCGAGAGCAGACATTCATCAGAAGGTGGTGTAGCGCACTAATGTTATTTGATTTGGAATAAAAGCATGAAAATGATGGCAAAGGCCTAAAATTGGAGATGTAAAGGCTGACTGCACAGTATTCCATTTCTCAATTTCATCCTTCAGAGCCACAAAATGGGGGTGATACAGTGACGGGATGAGGTTTACAGTAACAGCTGTGCTCTTCCCACACAGGGGAGGCCCTTCTAATGGGCGAAGGTCTGTTTTGAACAGACGGGGAGTAACAAAACAAGGTTCCCTATTAAGAGTGTGCAGTCCTATTTCTGATCAAGAAAATGAGTACGGGAGTCGGATTTCCTCGAAGGCGGCCCCCACGCTCTCCTGTCGGCCCAAACCAGGGCGGTTTCAAAGGGGTTATCCTTTCAGCGGAGGGAAGAGGACAGAATGTCGCAGAGGGCTTTGCCCCCGTCAGCCCACTTCTCCGGCAACTGTAAAGAACGCACAAGAAATCGTGCCAGTGGCATATGGCTTTCTCCTGTGCTGAACATTCACACACAAGACAGGTTCATCAGTCATTGCAATATCTGGATCAAAAATTAGCTCCTGATGGATGGTATCTGGAGCTTACCTGCTGCTAGTACATTACCGGAGAAACACAGGTTTTGAAACCCACATGACATTAGAAAGTGCAGACCATGAAACGCGACACGTGCGGGCGCACATAATGTACGCCAGATTATACAGAATAATAAACAAGCTATTTAAGCCCTCTGCCTAAAACTGGGCCCGCTGCAAGGAACCCTGGGTCACTTCTACGCAGGCCAATTAATGCACAGCATCTGCCGTACAGAAGCGGGGCACGAAGCACTTCCGAATGATTTGGGCAATTAAAAGGAAACTGTTTCCTGCCTGTTCAGACAGCAACTGTTTCAATGCAAGAGCGAGCACCAAATCACTGTGTGCAGCTGAAAAATTAAGTCCCCTTTTCGGGGAAGAGGGGCGGGCGGGAGGAAGAATTTTTATGGAACAGGGAGCCGCCTTTTGTTGTCCTGTGTTCTGTGTTTTTCTGCCAAATGAGACAGAAGGCTCGGAGGGCTTCCCGGCCCGCAGCGGTCTCCCCTTCTGCCGCCCGGGGCCACCCGAAAGCGAGGATCAATATCAACCCCGCTGACGACGCCACGAAAGTGAAAATCCTTCAATTACATTTTTAAAGGCTGTTCTACTTAGAACACAGGTGCCTGAACGCAATGCATTTTACAGCCCTCAGATCTGAAGAAAGACGCAGTGAACAGCCACAAGGAAAAGGCCTCTCAGATTTGGTTAAAAGGCACTGCTAGAATCTGATTATAATAACTTCCTCTTTCTGAGCCCGTAAGATAGGCTGGTAAATATCCCCTGATATTTCCCCAAGAAGAAATGTGCGTTCACATCCCAGCATCTTCATGTAAAGGGGGAGGGAGAAAGACCCCGGAGACAGTCTAGTATTTAAGCAGTGATGAGGGAAGGAACCATCATCAAATTACAAAGAAAGAGGAGGCAGGCGACAGAAATGCCACCAAACCCCCTGTCGCCGGAGCCCTCCCGCGATGGGCTCGTGTGCACACCGCCTGACTCACTGAGAAGGGCACGCGCAAGAAGGGGTGACACATCAACCAGGCTGCTGGCTGGGGGAACTCGGGGTCCCTGCCTGTCCCCCCGCCCCCGCTGGCCCCGCTCCCCCACTGCCCAGAGCCACCTCCCTGGCTTTGTGCGGTGGGTGACCAAGTGGGGGAGCGAATACAGAGTCGTGGCCAATACAAGTCCAGTTTTCCTTAAAATGAAAAACATCTCTCCCTCCTGCCCTGGAAGTTAGCCGGGAACTGCAGCCAAAGCCCCTAGAGTGAGAGGAGAACTCACGGCATCTTTAAGAGATCAGTCTGGATCCATCTCTAGGAAGTCGCTGTCTTCAAGTACTCGGCGACTGCACGTCTTGGGGTTTTGGTTTGTTTTTTGTTTTTGTTTTTTAAGCAAAACGGTGAGGAAAGATCTTTTGAATCTTGGTAAGGTTGTAAACTGCCATTTTAAAAATGGTTAAAAGCAGGATAACACAGCCTCTAATTCCATGCAGATCATTTCTTGGAAAATAAAATGCCAAACTTGTAGGAGACTCTCCCGCGACACTCAACTTACCGATGGACCTTAAAAACAGACAATCATCAGCTTAAATTGTAAGATTTCTCAACTTGTTAACGTCCAACGAAAGTTAACCCTAACACTGAAAAAGGAATGTTATCTGGAAAAGACAAAAAGGCCAAACGTGGGGTAGCCATCACCGCTGAAGGCAGGACAGGAATCTGATTAGGGAGGGGCCCAGGGCAAGTTCAAGGTGGAAGCGACCTTTTATTGTTCAGTACGAGGGGAAGCAAATACAGTAAAGATGAGCAGAGAGCATCTGAGTATTTCTATTATTCTCTGGACCTTTATGTATGTGATGTTTTATAATCTGAGTTTAAAAACATTAAACAATGAATGCACAGATTTATTTATACATGCTTTGGAATGCAATCTGAGGTCTGGGTGGAAAACTGGCATCTTGTCAAATAAACTGCCATCAAATATGAAAATTTCATTACTGTAATGATTTTAGGATTATGAATCGAGGTATCCAGAAACAGGAAAACGGATCTGTCAAGGCCAGGTCCTTGGCCAGGGAAAGATGCTGTTGTGGATACTGGGCCATACGAGGTAAGCGGGTCCCTGCCAGACAGACACAGGGCAGGAGGGACCAGTCCAAGGCCTCTTATCTAGAATACCTGAGGGCTGGGCGCCTGTGGGGGCTCAGTCGGTTAAGCATCTGCCTTCGGCTCATGTCATGATCCCAGGAGCCTGGGATGGAGTCCCGCATCAGGCTCCCTGCTCAGTGGGGAGCCTGCTTCTCCCTCTGCCTCCCTCTCTCTGTCTCTGTCTCTCATGAATAAATAAAAGCTTTAATTAATTAATTAGTTAATTAATTAAATATCTGAGAGCAAAGGAGGCTTCAAATCTGTGACCTGAAAACCAGAGGTCTCTTGCCAAGTTTATCTGCAACTTCCCCAGGACCAGCCATGGGCTCAATTACAGAGGAGAGGGTTTGGGGGCAAAGGGGCAGTGTGAATACCATAACTCCAAAACGCAAACCTGGGTCTCTCCGGGTCGCTGGCCATCCAACCGCTTGGAAGCCCTCCCCTAGCAGCCCCGAAGGAGCACACACAAGGAGGACAGACATCGGGGCAAAATCTGGGTGGTACTCCTATTAATGATCACAAATTTTCTGTTCTTATGGGGGTACTTTACAGGATCCCATTTTTTGCCCAAGACATTACAGGATTCCATTTTTTGCCCAAGACACTGCACGAGAACAGTCCCAAACACCTACTCCCCCTTCTGCTAAAGGCCGGTTCCATTCTGCAGTAGATCTTCCCCATCTTGGCCCCCCCAAAATACTCCCAAGGCCTGTCTTACTGCTACTGAGCAGGCTATGGGCAAGAAAAGCAGCAACAGGCACTCACTGCCCATCTGTGATCTGACCTGGTCTCACAAACTGGTTAAGTCACAACGCGCCACTGCCAAAGACAGACATGTAAATGGGGACACCCCCACTTCCGATTCATGTCTCAATTGTTACTGTTTGAGTAAGATGGATATTTCTGATCCAAATCCGAGCGGTCTGCTGCATTGGAAGCTAACTCAGAAATCCTGATACACCACAACAGTAAACCCTCCCCTTGGGCTGCCTTATTTTTTATTTTTGTTTTTTGCTTTGTTTCTGGTATCCAAGGGCTAACAAAACAACTGTGCCCCTAATGACTTTATTTTACGCTTCGGAGTCAAGATGGAAATTGTGTGACATTTCGGCAGCTCTCAGCCTAAAGCGGGCAAGTACCCTCTGCCATTATTCTGAGAGAAGGTGTTTTTAATATTTTTGTTCAAGGATATCATAAAGATAGACATTTTTAAAATTACAGTAAGTTACAAAAAATACTGCCTTGATTAGAAGGCCCTCATTTTATGACGGTGCTAAATATACAGAAAAATAGATATTCTTCCAACTGACATTAAAATCAGTCGTGAAAATATTTTCAGAGGGTGGATGACCACAAAACCAAAAAACAAAAAAACCCCAACAGACTAAAGGCATATCAAAGTCATTCTATCGACTGTTTTCTGAAGTAAATGGGTGACTCTCCATAAGCCACTCCTACTTCGTTTACTGTTGGGTCTGTTTGCGTCTATGCATTTCTATGCATTTGATAGCCTGTTACCAACAATCCCCTCCCCACATGTTAAAAAAAAAAAAAAAGCTACTGTACAATCATTTAAAAAATGACTTTACTGCCACATTTAATGTCAAATACTGTGTAACAGACCCTGAAAGATATGAGAAACTTTTGCTGTGTGAATCCAAACAAAAACAAAAAAAAACACAGCCTCTGTGCTCAGGGCGGGGAAAGACTTTCCCACAGGAAGCTGAGTGCATTTATGACTTCTAAACAGCACCCCCCCCCACATCATTTTGCCCTGAGGTTTTGTTGTTGTTTTTTTTTTTTAAACTCTGTTAAGATGGTTTACCTCACAAAACACATTTATTAATTATTATTTATGTGATGCTTTTGTAGAACACATTATTGCCAGGCCCAGCTTTCTAAGATTTGTCAGATTTTACTTAACCTAAATATAAAAATTACAGATTACTGAAATCTAACTATTAAAAAAAAATTCAAAGAATTTGCAATTTGTCTCTTTGGTCCTGTTTTCCTTGAAAACACACAGAGAGGACTGATTCCATTATCTTTCTACCGATAAAAGTAGAACTTGGGCTCAGCGATTGTTGGTACTAAGCACAACACAACATGCCCCGCGGAGCTAAAATAATTTAAAACCGCAAAACTTAAAAGTGACCAGTATTCTTTTCTCATAATGGCCTCATGTAAGTGCTCTGCCTTTGGTCAAAGGAGAGTTTCCTGGCTTTTAATGACACAAGGCCGATCTAATTATAGAAGTTGCCCTTAAGAGTCCACGATGAAACTTCTCCTCCTGCATTTGGGGAAGGTATTAGCGGTCTGGGACACTTCGCAAATAATAACTCAAGAGAAAACACTATTTTATCAAAACACAATGGCACAGAATAAGAAAGGAAGTCGAGCAGGGACCACAAGTGGCATGGGAAGCTGGAGAGAAGAATTAAAGAAAGCAGGCACTCTCCTTGACCAGCCTAGGCATGAGCGTGCGAAGAGCATTCCTTTCTGGGTAAGGCGAACAGCACAGACCTCAGGAGCCAGTTTGCTAGGGGTACACCCCCCACGACTGACTTTAAAGGACTACATAAAATAGAGGTCCCATTACACCACAGTAACATATTTTTAACAGTTAGTTCTCAAATTAAACCCTTCTCGAATACCCACATTTAATTATTGGTGGTGGTTTTCAATATCTGAGCTATCCCAATGAACCAACGACTAATACCACATTGTTCCAATTTACTAAATGCCTTGCTTTCCCACATTAAATTATTAGCCAGGAAATGGAAAGTATGAAGGCTAAACCCCCTGGTGTCTGGAGAAGCTAGCCCGGGAGAAAGCAGTTGCTGGAAACAAGGAGGCTGCAGGCTCCCAGTTCTCTGCCCCAGGAGGGCTCCAGGGAGCCTGGTGCCAAGGGGAGGCACGAGATCGCAATCTGAGCCCCCTCCTGATCCCCCTTCAGGTTTTGACTCAGGTGTTGGAAAAATAAGGATTTCAGTTACACACTTCTATTTTTTTAAAGTGCAACTGTGATTTTGTAATTAAAGCTGCACAATTAGGACTGACAAGCTCAGGATGGCAGCCTATGTAGCTTCTAGAAAAGGCTTAAGAAGAAAAGTGGGGGAAAAAAGCAAAACCCCAAAATAACACACCACGTTATTTACCAACCTACGCGTCTAGTTGCCAGAAGATTCCACTGACTGCTCTGATGATGCAGCGTGAGAGGGCAGGCAATTTTTTAAGGATTTTTAAATTTATTTTAGGGGCTCCTGGGTGGCTCAGTCATTAAGCATCCGCCTTCGGCGCAGGTCATGATCCCAGGGTCCTGGGATCGAACCCCACATTGGGCTCCCTGCTCAGTGGGAAGCCTGTTCCTCCCTCTCCCATTCCCCCTGCTTGTGTTCCCTCTCTTGCTGTCTCTGTCAAATAAATAAATGAAATCTTTAAAAAAAAAAAAAAAAAAAGGACTTATTTATTTATTTATTTCAGAGAGAGAAAGCTCGCATGTGTGTGCAGGAGGAGGAGAGGAAGAGGGAGAGAATCCTCAGGCACACTCCCCGCTGAGCAGGGGACTGTCTGGGGGCTGCATCCCCCAACCCTGAGACCATGACCTGAGCTGTAGGCAGACGCTTAACCGACTGAGGCCCCAGATACCCTCTTAAGACAGTCTTACTGTGCACTTTCTCCCACGAATGTCAGTGCCCTCAAAGTGAAGATAACAGTTCACAGCTACTGAGCCTCTTCTGTGCTTTTCTAGAAAAGCAGGTGGAGTCTATTTCGGTATCCTCAGGTGAAAGCAATTGTTGGAGTCAGCTTTCTGACGTCGCTTACCAGTTTCAGGGCCATTTATTTAAGCAGCTGATTGTTTTTTCTTGATTTTCATTTATTTTAAGTATCTTTCTAGAAGGCAGTGCCAACTATATGAGTTTTTCTCGACCTTATTTTACTTATGTTAATATAGAAACACAGAGGCAGTTTTAATGCCTCTTTACAGGAGAACATGTAAACTCCTCACCAGAGATAAAAAATGGAATCACCATACCATCCTTCGAAGATGATCATGTTTGGCTATTATTTTCCAGCACATAAAGAAAAATGCTAGTGTCTAAGTGTTCCCTAGAAATCTGGTTGCATCTTTGTTTTCTTCTTATTTTTGCTGCAAATCCACAGAGACTTCTATCCATGTTCTGTGAAATGCATGTATCCCACTATAACAGCATGTTATCGTGAGACTAAATATGTATGAAAATATTAATACAGCCTTGATTTGTGCCTTAATGTCACAAGGTCGAGATGAAAAGCTTCAAACTGTGATCCTACATTACATGTATCAAGTAACAGGAGGGCTCTGATACTACACAGTCTATGGCATTAACTTTCCTTAGTTCCCTTCCCGTTTATTCCAGAAGTCACACAGAAAGTTCCCATCAAAGGGTTATTTCTTGGTATCAGTTCTTCAAGGATGCTCAAAGCCCAGTTTAAATAAAAGTTTAAATAAAATATTGCCAAAATACTAAATTCGCCAATTAACAGAATGAATCGGGCCTTATTTCTATGCTAGTCCCAGGTCTTTGGGAGGGGAGGCACTCAAGAGATAGTGTTACCAACCCAACTCAAATGCGCAACAGCCGGACAGGGAATGCACACAAGCTCTTCCGCTTTTCCGTGGGGGAACAGCAGTCAAGAACGAGCTGCACGGAGCAAGGTCACGCCTCAGTCCACCCGGTCCCACAGACAGGCATGGTCCTTACCATGTCTCCAGGCTTGACAGAGACGGCCACCACCACGCCAGGCATCGGGGAGCGCAGAATACTGCTTGTGTCCTCAGCCACTTTTTCCAGCATAAATTTGTTCAGTTCTGCAGCCAGTTTGGTTAAGATACGCACCTGATACTTAAGGGAGAAAAAACAAACAAACATAAATGAGTTTCAAGGAAGAACTTTTCCTCAAATGTAGCATCCATGCAGAATCATTTGCAGCCTTGAAATTTAAGTGATAACATCTTTGAAGTCAAATGGTTTTGAATTATTGTACTTAAAACCAAGAATACATTTGTTTCTGGCACATGTTGTGGGTAGGAGGATTTAGGAAGTTTCTTTAAATAGAAGTAACTCCAGTAATTAGTGACAAACAGTAGTCACCTTTTCTCATTATGAGAAATATCTCAAAAGTCTGTAAAGAAAACAGTGAGAATTTTCCTTGTATTCCTTTCACCGCTTGTAAGCATCTCTGGCCCCCCTACCGCCGCCCCCACCCCCCCAATCCTAGGAGCTGTCTGGGTCAGCCAGGAGAGGGGTGACTCTGCGAGCAGCTGCCAGCAGATGGCAGCAGACCGCTGTCTCGCGCTTTCCACTCCCCTCCAGAACGGCTGCGCCACCAAGTAGTTAAGACAAAGGGTTTCAGTGTTCGTTTGGGGCAAAATAATATTTAAAATTCAATTTTCTTCTAGGGACACAATATGTTAGATGCACTACAGGAAAAGCTAGCTTTCTTTTTAGGCACAACGTGAGGCAGCCTTTCCAAGGTACCAGGACGGTTAGGGTAGATCAGGATGACAGAATGAGTATCCTGAACACTGAGAGACAATAACACCAAGATTGCAAAACCGCTGAAAGACACGTTGCGCACAAGCATTTCCATGAAACCTTTTGTAGGGGGCTCTCAAACAATTACGGGCATTAAAGGGAAGTTCAGTCCAACAGAACATTCTAATAAAGGAGAATGTCTGCCCCTGCGAGAAAAACCCCTCCCCATCTCTGTGGCCAAGTATCAGAGCCACGGTTCGGTCTGCCCAAAAAGAAACAAACCAAAGCGGTTTGAGGAGGTGTTCCTCGGGGAAGTTGAAACCACCACCTGAAGAGGTTTGGATTCCCAGCGGATCGCATCCCCCAGGGGTAAGACAGACACAACTTCCAGGCGGCTCCATTTTGTTGGGGGAAAAAACGCTGCCCTAACTCAAAGCTTCCTGTGGGCATCCTGACCGCAGGGATGCAAAAGCAAAACAGAACTCACCCCCCTCATTCTGGACAGGGATGGGGGCCCTCTCTGAGCCTGCTCTTTGCAGGGTCTATTCCAAAGGGGTGGGGGAAGGCCCCAGGAGAGGCAGATTTGCCACTGTGACAGGTTGACTAATAACATCTTTTGCATGTTTCTTTACTCCTGAGTGTGTGTTTTACAATCAGGACATGCAAGTGTCTGCCAGTTTCTGAAGGATATGATCCTTAAGTGAAATTACTGTGCAAATAAAAGCTTTTTGCTCCTATTAAAATTCATCTGAGTCATAAGTGGCAAGGGAAAAGCAAGGAAAGTGCATTCTGCTGTCAGTCTAATACACAATTCTGGGCAAGAGGGACTATTTATCAGCAATGAATTGCACCTCAAAGTCTTTCATTAAACTATGGGGGAGGTGGTGGACAGCGAAAGAAGGGAGAATATAATTGTACCAAATTGCATAGTTTTCATATCCGGGCTCCGTCTACCTTGGAAAATAAAATCCAACATCACTAGGAGGAGGCGAGTGAACACAAAAGTCAATTCTCTGGCTGTCGGCGCCCTCCGCCGCTCCCTCCATGCGACTGGCCAGCACTGGGCCCAGATGTCCAGGTTCCATGCAGTACCCAGACTGATTCCCACCTCCCCTGGTCCCTTGTTCCATTTGACTTCAAAATAAGAAGTCAAAATTCAAGGAAAGTATCTTTCTCCACTGAGGATAATATGATTTCTCACATTTCACCACAGTGGATAGACTTAAAAACTAATTTTAGCTATATCACAAACAAGCCTTAATATAAATAAAGAGCTAAGATTGTACCCAGCTCCATTTCTCCCCAGAAATGACAAGATCCTGCCTAAAACTGGATCCTTTTACTATTTTTATAATTTTCATATCTTTTGAATTCCTTTCTCCGTGGGACTCCTGCTTTGCTTGGAAAGAGATGTAAAACAGCCACAAAACTCAACGCCTTCAGATGCAGTCTTTGTTACTGATGAGATGTTGCTTTTCCTTTTGTATTTGTTTATTGTTCTTAAATCTGTCTGGGGGATAAGCGACTTATTGTAATCACAAGCGAAAAATAACAACGGGGTAAATGCCTCAGGAGAGGCCTCGGTGCGAAGAGTTGGCGAAGAAACGACCTTTCTGAATATAAAAAGAGGAGGCAGCAAGAAGGTTCTCTTTTTAAGATTACCTTTGATGTTGTCCTGACCCCTTCGGCGTGCCCACACAAACAGGCCTATTAAAACAACGGCTTGGCTCTGGCCAGGCCCGCGCAGCGGCACACGGGGCGCCAGCCGGGGTGGGGGCCTGGGTGGGAACCGGGGTAGGAGCAGGGCGGACACGGCATCTGGGCCCCGCAGGCCCCGCAGAACCACCGGCCTGGTGCGAACCAGAAGAGCTTTCAGATGCCGCCAGAAAAGAAGTAATTTAACAGTGTTCACTAGGGTCTTCAGAGCTAATGATCAAAACTGCTACTTATTGGTTTCTCTGAATTCTTAGGGGGCACAGGCACAGCAGCCAACTTGCTGAAAGAATTCAGGAAAATGCCCTGGGATGCACCAAGGAAACCCTGGGGTTTTACTCTAGGCATTTAACAGCCCTAATGGGTTCGGCGAAACTTTCCTGGAGAGACTGGATTCTAACTTGTTACTGTTTGCAAGTACGGAAACCACAAACTGGATGCTTCCGGGGTGGGAGTCCAAGATCAGAAAGATTAGTCGAGGGGACATGCAAGTATAATCCTTTGAGGCCAGAAGGGGCTCATGCTGCCAGGTCATGGGGGATTAGAAGCTGCTCCGTGCAGGGCCTGAGGCGGACTCGCTCTGGGTTCATGAGCAGACGGAGTCTCACTGTGGTTGTAGGGAGGTGTTCCCCAACCACAGTCAAATGATCAAGTTCTCGAAAAACAGCTCACAGGGTGCCTGGGGGCCTCAGTTATTAAGCGTCTGCCTCTGGCTCAGGTCATGATCTCAGGGTCCTGGGATGGAGCCCCACATTGGGCTCTCTGCTCAGCAGGGAGCCTGCTTCTCCCTCTCCACTCCCCCTGGTTGTGTTCCGTCTCTCACTGTGTCTCTCTCTGTCAAATAATAATAAATAAAATCTAAAAAAAAAAAAAAAAAAAAAGCAGCTCACCATGTAAGCAAGTGCTGAGAACAGGTGCTCTCCAGACTCCACGCAGGACAATAACGGGAAGGACCCAGGTGCCATCTAATGACCCAAGCCCGGGTCTCTAAGCAAATCAACTGTTTGGTGTCTGCAAAGTAAAACCATGCCCAACAAGAAAGTGTCTCCCAACAAGTTCCAAAGGAAGAAAGAGAAGGGAATCATACCAGACATAAAAGGATCAGGACGAAAACTAAAGAGATGGATGATTAAAAGGGACACAACGCAACTGTTCTAAAAATGAACATGCAGGTCTTACCATGGAACCTGAAAAAAGGGCGGAAAGTTGGGGAGCAGGGAGCTGTCAGAGCTGGGGACACGGGCTGGGGGAGCAGTCATGGGTTGGGAGGCATATATACTTTTTGATCACTCAGTTAAGGAAACCACCCTGCAAACGGGCCCGGCCACCGGTGCCAGGCCCACGCGCGCGCGCGCACACACACACGCACGCACACGGCTGTGTGTGCCACGGCCAGTAGAACAGCCGGCGCTGTGGACATGCCCCACTCAGGAGGTCACACAGAACACCCTGCCGCAGGCCGCTGCACCTCCCCAGGGAGCTTAAACCCTCCAGCCTCTTGACATGTCCCACGTGCTCACACTTGCACGATTCCGAGGTCTGTGGGCTCCTGGCAGGATGAAGACTAAGTGTGCTTTGAGTATTTTTCCAGTTGTGACTTCCTCGTCACACAGCGCACCTCTGCTTTCCATTTCTGCGTCGTTCTTCCAAAACAAGGAGTTGGTGTACACTGGCTGAACTGGTCATGGTTTTGCCGGGCAGCTGTGGGCCATCTGGGTCACGGGTGAATGATGAACTTGCCTAGTAATTATTTTCCATCGAGTCCCCTAACACCCTCTCTGTGGACCCTCGCCAAGTCAGGTGGCGGCGCATCTTTTCCGACACAAGGCTCTCTTCTTCTTCAAAGTTTTCCACCTCCTGACCCCAAGGGTCTCCCACCTTCAACTGTGTCTTCATTTCCAGGGTGGCCACGAGCGCTGACCCTCACATGTGCCCCTGGAAGTCTGCTCTCCTAACTCTGAGCTGGGGAGCAACTGTCAGCTCCTTAAAGTGACAGAAACGACTTGCTACAAAACGTGACACTGAGGTGGAATCAGAATCTTAATTCAACTTTGTTTTTCCTTTCCTAAATTCTCTGTGCGCTACACCATTAACACTTGGGCGGGGCAACACAGCAGGGGTTCACCGCCCTGCAAAATGCGTTCCCCTCGACCTCAGCATCGGGCCCAGCAAAGCCAACCCAACCGAACTCTCCAGGAAACATGGAGAATCAGAGCCCGCAGCTCGCAGCTCGCAGCCCTTCTCTGGGAGGGACGCCCGGGGCGGAGAAGGTGAGTGAACAGAACAGCGTCTACGCAGCTGCAGCCTGTTAGCAGAGCTCGGTGACAACTCCATCCGCGCAGTCTCAAGGTAGCTGTCAATCAGGACGCATCATTTAATCCAACAGCACTCGGAGGACTCTCCGGCAGCCCACAAGACAGCAGATCTACAGCTCTATTTAGATCAGCGCCCGGTTGTGTTTACAATGCAGCGGCAATTAGAAAAGATGCAACAGGCAGCAATATTATGGAGATTTCCATTTTGCAGTATTGCCCCGTAAAGTGTGATCCCGCTTCACAGAGTCAGGCGAAATGACAAAAGGCTATTTTCTTCGGTCTCCCAGCTCCGACAGCACTTCATTTGCAGCTATCTATAATTAGATTAATGGTGTAGTGCAGTACAAAGCAGGCCTACTTCACATCAGATAGCATATGAATTAGGACAAACACTTATTTCAATTCCAGGCAGAGAAAGCAATGACTGGGGTATTTAGCATACCCTTTCTGGTGGAATGAGATGTTAATTGTGTACCATTACCTCTAAACTGCTTGCTTGTTGTATAAATCACTGTGCTAATTGATGCAGAGATAGAAATGTAGCCACAGGCAAGAAAGCAAAGGAATGAGGGCTGAAGATGTTGGATAAAGGATTATCGAGTAAAACCATATGGAGATGAGGTTCCTTTGAAACCTTTCCTTTCTGCCCACGAGCACGATTTCTGAAAAGTACAGAAAAACTCTTGTGCTAGGAGAGAAAATGTAATTTTTCACATTCCTTTTTAAAAACACCCGTTTCTTTTAAAAGTTCCTGGCTGTCAGAAATCCAAATGAGAGGTATGTGGAATTAATCTGAATATATATATACTTACACAAACACAGGCTGTGTCATTTTCACCCAAAAGTCAGATCTCCCTACCTGGGTTTTTGGCTCACGGGTTAATAAGGAACACTTGTAAACCACCTGAGGCAGATGTTTCTGTCCCTTCCACAGGGCAAAAATAAATTCTTTCCCAAGACTTCGAGTTGTTCTTATGCACCCAAACAAAACCAAACACAAAACTCTGCTGCTGGCTTACGCCTGTTGCGGGCTCCAGTTATATAGGAGGATTTATTCAGGATGCGAGCCCAGCAGAACCATTCGATCCGCCAGTGAAACAAGGACTTTACACCGTCACCACTGAACACTGACCCCGGACTACTCCAGTTCATGATTTTACATCGACAGTAAGGAATTGGAAAGGAAATCTTTTTTCTTGTTCTTCCCCCTAAAACTAGCAAAATATAAACAAAAGCACATAGCAACCTAAGAGCATGAGTCTTATTATAGAACGCTACCCTTCTCTTTTCAAAATGTCCTATTTGGCACTCAACAGCTCTTATTTGGGTAAAAAATGAGCACAAATATAGAAACCAAATGCTATAGTCAAAAGTCAAACTGTTACAGATCCCCAGCTATACGGGCTCTCTGGAAGTTCATCAATCAAGCGCGTGCACCCTGTGTTATGTGCTCGGGATTTTCTTCATGGCAAAGCAACAGTAAGGTGCAAATTACTGCTGTGCACTTTTTCACAAATCCAGCTGCTTGGTAATTAGCACTGTTATAACAAACTTTTACACAGACGGCAAACACAGTGGGTCAGTTAATGGTTCAAATTCTCAACTTCAGAGTAACAGTTAATCTATCCATCCATCGCAAAGGCACTTTTGAAAGTACCGTGTGTAGCTTAGCCTTGTGAAATCCAAATACCGTAATAACTTGCAAGACAATAAAACAACGTCCCAAGAAACTAGAATGTCTGGTTCCAGTTATCACCACTGAAAGCTGGAGAAAAAAGTCGAGAGCTTCTTTGGGGGGTGGGGGTAGGGGGCGAGTCGTGCCTTCCCGGACCGAGTAGTCTTGACCTATCAACACCACCTGTCCTGCAACTACCAAGTTCACAGCTTAAGAGTCAGTTCACGATGCTAAATAACCACGTGACTATATATATTACTTAGAGGACACTTTATATGATACTTAAATAAATACACACACAGCGAACCTGTCCATGTATATAAAGAAACATCAAGGGTCCCCGAAATGGAAACAAATGCCAGCAAGATAAAGAGCGCGATCTGCCCTAAAGGGACCCCTCCCACGCGTGGGAGGGGACATCAATGGAAGTGCATGGAAGGAAAGCTCTGGGGGCAGTGTGAGGGCCTGCTCCCAATCATTAATCATTGGTTTGGGCCATTTAAACTAGAGCAGTACAGCCCGCAGCAAAACACCGGCGCAGCCGGCCCTCACAAGCTTGTGATGCTGGTGTTAACAGGAGAAAATATATGGTTTCTGATATTGCGACCCAGTTCCCTGGCACTTGCTCCCTTTAATTGAAAAAGGCCGTTAAACGCGAAGTAAATCATTCAGTTAGGTTAGCTGTTTAATGACACATAATTGATAATGGCAACAGGCGGTGGTGACAGGATGCTCCACTTTCAACACCGGCCGCTTACAGTTAGGAATCAATCTCCGCTCCGCGTTTTCGTGGTTCGCGGCCAGGCTGGTCCTTGAACTTGAGTCTTTTGCTGGATGGATCAATGCGCCACAAGGAGACCGGTGGTGCAAAGATCTCATTAAAGACAGTTTTTGAGGCAAGAATCATAAAAACAGAGGTGGGAGGAAAAACAATAAAAATACACAAAGACCAGTTCCGCGACTCATCTTTCGAAGTTCTTGCTAAAAGAGAGGTTTCCTTAGAGAAAAGGACTATCTTAAGACTAATATCAAAACATTTGTGGGAATGAGTAAGTTTGTGTGTAGCTCCAGCTTCTTCCCAAAAGACAATTTCCTCTGAAGAGAAAAATACAGGGACAGCTGTCAATAACACAAAACCTAACCTATTTTTTTTCAATTTTGTTTTTTCATCAGAAACACAAGTCCTTCCAATTCTAATGCCCTGATAAGCAACTTTTTTCTCACAATGCTGAAAATGACTTTGAAAATTAAACATTGAACCCAGAAAAAAATAAAAATAAAATAAACATTGAATCCAGGACTTAATAAATCCTATTTCCTCAGTTGTGTTCCTCTGAGGTCAACGTCCCTGTGATTGGAACCCCTGGGGTCCCAAGATGGATTCAGAAGTGACGGAAAAGAACAAGAGCTAAGTTCCAGGAGGAAGCCTGCCCACGCCCAGTGTGCGGGGCAGGCGACAGGTCCCCAGTGGGTTTCTCAAGGAGTAAGTCTGTGAAAGGTGTGTGTGGGGGGGACTTCCCTGGCGTCCACCGCGGTGAGGACGCTGTGCACAAGTGGGCCATGAAACAGGAGCCCCGCCCCTGCTTCACGCAGGTGCCCGCAAGCCATCTAACAAGCAGGTCCATCCACCACAAAGGTAATTTGCTGGAATAAGTGGCACTTTCCCATCCACAAAGGCAAGTCCATTAACAATGGACTAGAGAGAACTCACGAAATGGAACACGTGCATTCTACTTAGGCAGGAGTCTCTGTGACACATTATGACCACAATGAGTCATTCCTTTCTTTCTTACACAAGAAAAATATTATACATCTTTGAAAGCCTTGTACTCCATTATGTAACAATACCGACACCTGTGAACAGTACGGGCTGTTTCTATTCTGTACCCTGAATTGTTTTACGTAATTACACACTTATAAGGTATTTGGTAAACCAGTAAGAAGGTACCTTTTTAAAGCACTATATAATTTGGGGTACAATGAAGTGTTCTCTTGAAAATCTATAATTAGGGCAGCATCAGCTTAGAGAAAAGTACAGGAAATGTTATAAAAACACAATTATGTAAATAACCACATAGGTGGGGAAGCGTACTGTTTTGCTATGGTCCCCACCCCTCTATTTCCTCTTCTATTTGAATTGTTCTTTGCTCATCTCAAGTTAAAGTAACGTTGCCTATAGAACTCTGGGGAAAAAGACGGGGAGCCTGGCCTTCCCCTGTAAGTTCCTTTTTTTTTTTTTAAGATTTTATTTATTTATTTGACAGAGAGAGATCACAAGTAGGCAGAAAGGCAGGCAGAGAGAGAGAGAGGGAAGCAGGCTCCCCGCTGAGCAGAGAGCCCGATGCGGGACTCGATCCCAGGACCCGAGATCATGACCTGAGCCGAAGGCAGCGGCTTAACCCGCTGAGCCACCCAGGCGCCCCCCCTGTAAGTTCTTAGTCCTGAGCTGGAACACCAGAGGCCTGGGGAATGTGCCAATGCCAGGAGCCATTCAACAATACTCGTGGTTCTACATGTATTTTTTAAAACGATAAAACACTCTCATAATTATGAATTCACTAAAGAAACTCAGAATCTAATAAGCCAAAATATCGGCTTGTATTGGTCAGAAACTTGAAACTAAAATCTATCAAGGCGTGGCAAACAAAACTACAGATGATACTACTGTGTAGTAAACTGCTGGCCAAGATGAAAGCTGAAAACTACAAAAGATCATAGTCTGCCTCCCCGAAATACACCCCTTTGGTGCAAGGATTGTTTTGAGCTGAAAGCAGTTCTCCGTCCTCCCCCTCCTGTCTAAAAGCAGGTGTCTTTGTCCCATACAAGGAAGAGAACTACTCCAGAAGGTACTCTGATCCCCTGAGAAGGCTCTTATCTGCACAATAAACCTTTCTAAAAACCATAGTTATCATACATTTCCTAGTTACCTTCCCACAACTTACCCCTCACCCCAGAAGTTCCCAACCCCCTTTCCTTTGCCTCCACACTATGCTGTCTTTTGTTAAAAACAGTATATATACCAGGGCGCCTGGGTGGCTCAGTGGGTTAAGCCTCTGCCTTCCACTCAGGTCATGATCTCAGGGTCCTGGGCTTGAGCCCCGCATCGGGCTCTCTCCTCGGCGGGGAGCCTGCTTCCCTTCCTGCCTCTCTGCCAACTTGTGATCTCTGTCAAATAAATAAATAAAAATCTTAAAAAAACAAAAAAACAAAAAACAGTATATAGCCCCCAATTCTAAATGTCTCCTTAGGTCCCATTTCTTTGGAATTCCCATGTAGAAGTGGGTAATATAAGCTATTTTTTCTCTTGTTTTTCTGCCTTTTGTCAGTTTGATTTGCAAGGCTCTAAGCCCTGGAATCTAAGAGGACAGAGGGGAAAGTCTTCCTCTCCTGCGCAACCCAACAACCGCTGGTCCAAAGTACTGGGAATCATCTTGTCAGGGAGCAAGAAATTTCTTTTGCCCTTCAAGGTCCTTCGAGCTGTACTAAAGATCAGATGGACATAAGACAGATTAACAGGAGAAAATCAAATTTAAAATTATATGTATGGGCAATCCACACAGACATGAAATTGCAAAGACAGGCAAAATGAGGCAAAATGAGGTATGTCTGTCATGCTGACCACGGAGAAGCGAGTAACAGATCTGGGACCTCAAAGGGAAGGAATGCAACCTTCAGGAAGAATAAAAAAGAGTAAATGTTTGGTAGAGAAATGTTTGCTGGGCCACTCAGAAACAATGGGACATAGAGGGCTTTGATCAAACAGACCTTTCTGGTTCCTCCCTGTCTACCAGACCGAGTTCACAGTATGATGCAGTTATCTATGGGGACAGCTCTCTTCCTGGAGCAGGTCCTCCAACTAAATTTCTTTTCAAGCAGTTGTGGGGGAGGTAAAGAGCATTTCCTGAATCTGCTGGGTTTTGAATAGTTTTACCTCAAAAGTGGCCCATCTTGGGGTAGTCTGCCCTTGACCTCTGCAATCTCTCAGGGGGGCTGCTTAGCAATTTTGTTGTTTAAAATTCTGACATATTTTAGAAGTTTAACCTGTGCTACTAAACGGACTTCTGGCATGTCACACATCATGCGTTACACGGAACATACAATACTGAAGACAGAAGAAATCTGTAAAGCCATGTGGTCAGCTGAGGGAAGAGACGTGGTCACCGTATTAGAGGCAGCAGAAGAGAACGGGAGAAAAAAGAAAGTGCAAGTCTTTGAAGCCAAATGACTTGAATTTTGATATCCCAACTGATGTCATCTTTTGACCAAGTGACCTAACCTCTCAAAACAAATCTCTTCAGGACACCTGGGTGGCTCAGTGGGTTAAGCGACTGCCTTCGGCTCAGGTCATGATCCCAGCGTCCTGGGACTGAGTCCCTCATTGAGCTCCTTGCTCAGTGGGGAGCTTGCTTCTCCCTCTGCCTGCCACTCCCCCTACTTGTGCTCTCTCTAAATAAATAAGTTTAAAAAAAAAAAAAAAAAAAGGAACAAATCTCTTCATTTCTAAATTCCAGATAAAACATGCATAAAATGAATGAGGGATTAAGCTGACAAAGATTTGCAAACTAACCAGCAAGATGCCAAGCCCAGTAACTACTCACCAAATATTATTTTCTGTTTCCATCTCAAACATCTCTGACTGTCCAGTAAGAGACAGTAGTAGATAGGATTAATTTTTTCATTGCATATTGTAAAACATCTTGATGGCAACTTCTATCTGTTACAGTTCCAGTTCTGTGGTTCCACACACAGGAGCAAATAGATTAAATTTTTCAAATACCACACCTGGCTCTAAAATCAAAGAAAGGAGGTCGGTTGTGATACTAAGGAGGCTTCCAGATCAGGCAGTGAAGGATTCCACGGTAACCCTCTCCTCAGAGACTGTCATACTGAATTAGAGAAACAGTTTGGTTCATTCATTCAGAAACCATTTATCAAGCATATGTGAGCAATATGAGAATATAATATAAATAGGAAAAAATGGCTCCTGACCTCAAACACCACCAAGTGGCCAGAGAGAAAAGACATTCCCGAATGATATAGATATAAATATACAGGAGTCCTACAAAGGATGCAATCAATATGGGGTAGGTTTTTTTAATTTAGCCCCTCTCTTGAAATTAAGTGAAAAGAAACAAAACTTCGTTTTCATACTCAGACTACTCTGGCCACTAACTCTGTGGGCATGTTCCCCACACCAAGCAATTCTCCCCCCGGGTATCTACCACCCGGGTGTCTACAGCAGAATTTGGTTCTGACACTGTCTACCTGCCTCACGGGTTAAAGGCTCAGTCCCACAAGACACCTCCGCATCAGATGCCAAGTTCAAGTCCGGGCCATCACCAGAGCTTCTGACAGACGTGTTATAAACCCGAAGTCCCCACAACCCCCTCCTCGGATTTGACACTCTGTTAGAGGCACTCACAGAACTGAGGAAGATCATTTAGCTACTGGATTACTCATTTACTACAAAAGGAAACACCCCAGGAACAGCCACAAAGAAGGGACGGATAGAATACAGTATGGCAGCAGGCGGCGGAGCTTCTGCGCCCATCCCAGGTGTGCCGCCCTCCAGGCACCTCCACGTACGTGGTCAGCAGTCGGGAACCTCTCCAAACCTCTTCAGGTAGAGTCTCTTTCGGAGGCTCCATTACCGAGGCATGACTGAATAAATCATGGCTGCGGGGCGTTAGTTCAACCTCCAGCCTCTATTGTCTCCCCAGGGCTTGCGGTAGGTGGGGTGGAGCTGAAAGTTCCAGTCCCTTCATCGCCTTCTTGGTATCCCTGACAAGTAGGCCCCGTCTTTTTTTTTTTTTTTTTTTTAAGATTTTATTTATTTATTTGACAGAGAGAGATCATAGGTAGGCAGAGAGGCAGCCAGAGAGAGAGGAAGGGAAGCAGGCTCCCCGCTGAGCAGAGAGCCCGATGCGGGGCTCGATCCCAGGACCGGGGGATCATGACCTGAGCCGAAGGCAGAGGCTTTAACCCACTGAGCCACCCAGGCGCCCCAACTAGGCCCCATCTTTAGAGGCTTTCCCAAAGCCGCCTCATGCACATAAGCTCGGGTCTGGTGGAAAGGGGCTTTGTGGAAATGATGGAAGATGCTCCCTTTACCTTCATCATTCATTTCACTTAGGGAAGTCCAAGGGACTGAGGAATGGGACAAAGACCAAACATATAGTTCTCATTATAAATCACGGCATTCCTTGAGTCAAAATTCTGCCACGAGAGTTCTTGGGCGTATTATCTGAGAAGATGTTGGCGGCTGCACGGGCTGGGTCCAGAAGTGATCAAAACATAAAGATCTAAATCTCTCTCTGAAGCACATGTCACGCCTCCTTCTTCTCATTTGGAATTTCCACTGATAACATCCTTACCCTAATAAATTGGCCTTCCATTCAATTCTCTTGAGTGTCCTCTTGCCTGGAAATCTTGCCAGATCCATGCTCTCTATCATAATCTTTCCCCAGACTTGGGGTCTATGTTTCTAATTTCTCATGGCAGAATTCATATTTGAGGAAATTGAGAGATTTATGAGAGAGAGAGAAATGGGAACTGAGTTTGTGAGTAAGCCTTCAAAGTTCTTATAAAATTTAAGATGTATTTTATGGAGTCAGCAATAGTTAAAGGCTTGTACCAGCCCTACAATAAAGAGGTATATAAAACAAGCTAACAATCCCCCCTCCAATCTGACTCCCCTGAAGTCATGAAATAATTTGTATTCTAAATCTTCTACTCACAAAGATCTATAAAAACATAAACACACATATCTACTTTTACAAATACAACAAGGAAGCCCCTTTTTTTTCAAAGGGGGAAAGCCATGATATTTTGCCATTCAACATCCTGGACTCACTATAATCTTTCTTAATTAATTAATTAATTAATTAATTTGACAGAGATCACAAGTAGGCAGAGAGGCAGGCAGAGAGAGAGAGAGGAGGAAGCAGGCTCCCTGCTAAGTAGCGAGCCCGATGTGGGGCTCCATCCCAGGACCCTGGGACCATGACCTGAGCCGAAGGCAGAGGCTTTAACCTACTGAGCCACCCAGGCGCCCCATCACTATAAGCTTTTAAACACAGGGATGAACTTCTAAACACAGGAAGAAATTTAGGTAACTTATTTTTCTTTTTACATGCTTAGCTCACCTGAAGTGGAGGGAAAACCCCCATGTACCCATGTTGTTCCCACCCCCCAATACACAGACTCCGCCATGACAACTCCAGAAGGTAGAAAAGGAGCTTCACGTGGCCCAGTAGGCCCCTCTTCACCAGAGTTCAACTCCCTTCTCCCTGAGGATTATAAAGCCCAGTTGTAAATGTAAGAAGGCCTTGGGTATGCTTCCCCTCGGCTTCTCTAACCCTCCTTCCCAAGGCTGCACCCACAACTCATGCACTCTGCCGTCTGCTCGATCTCCCTGTCCTTTTCTCAACTTTGTTCTCATTTTCTCTAATTATCCCCAATAGCATGACTTGGCATCTGGATGGAACTGATAACTCGGCCTGGTTGCAATGACTCCACAAGAATTTCCTAGAAGTCATCCTTCACGCAAATACTAATCAACATAAATCAACTCGCACCAATCAACATAAAGCTGCTCTAGAAGGCTGGGAATGCCAAAAGAAATTGCCAAAAGCTTTGGTCCTAGAAGTTTGGATCATTTCCCTACGGACTGATTCCTGATAGCTGTCAAATCAAATTGGAAAACACCCACCACTTTTACAAACCACTAAATAACACTCCGCAGTCCATGCAATAAGGCTATAGGTAGGCAACAGTTCGCTTGTGCCCATGATGCAAAGATGAGAGGCGCTGACTAGCAACTCTTCTTTGCTGACCTGTAAGTCCTTCCTCTGGATTGCAGGGACAGGAAAGAGAGAGCCCAGGGAGGGGTGGGGCAGGAGGGCTGCTGCTGGGCCACCCCGCTCTGAGGCATCTACCTTAGTGAACCCCCCAACCTCCCCACCCCTGAGCAGAGTCGGGCCTCACTTTCAGTCTCAGGAACTGGATTTCGTCTATAGCACAGAATGGGTCATTCTCAGTTGGATGGATCTGCTCAGCCAGCCCACAAGAAATTCCTGTGTAAAACCCAGCTTACGAATTTCCGATCAGAAAGATCCTTGTAAAGGGAAGCAGCACATCCCCTACGTGTAGGTGGGTCCTTAAACTGCAGTCCGTGGTTGTCGCGTAAATACGGACTCAGCAGAAGGGGGCATTTGGACGCTGTTCAGCAGTGCTCTCTGCTGAGACAGCAGGAGCGGTGGTTCTCCAACCAAAAGCATCAAAGCTCGCCCAGAGGGCTGGTTCAAACAGCCTGCTGAGCCCACCTCCAGAGTCTCTGATTCAGGACCGGGTTGGGGCTTATATTTCTAACAAGTTCCCAGGAATTGCTGAAGCGGCTGATCTGGGGCCACACTTGAGAAGAGTGGACGGCAGGCACCCTTCGCCACTACTGGAACAGCCTTTCCAGGTGGACCTTCTTAGACCCTCTGGGCTGCTGTAACAGAAAACCATGGCTGGGTGGCTCATGAAGGACAAATTTTTATCTCCCACAGCTATGAAGGGTGGGAAGTCTAAGATTAAAGTCCCGGCAGAATCCGTGTCTGGTAAGAGCCTGCTCCCCGGTTCACAGACCATCTTTCTGCTGTGTCCCCACATGGGAGAAGGGACAAAGGATCTCTCTAGGGTCCCTTTTATAAAGGTACTAATCCCAAAGGCTCCCCTTCAAATACCACCATCTGGGAGCTAGGTTTCAACTTACGAATCTGGGGGGAGGGAGACATAAACATTCTGTCTATAGTGGGGATTTTAGCTCACGTCCAGTGAGATGTCTTTCTTTCCCTGGACTCAGCCAAGCATCACGCTGTTAAAGAATGCTTCTTTCACTCTTGCTCTGGGTGGAAAAATCTTCTGCGTGACATGGTCTTTCTTCATATACGATAATCACTGATAAACCTAAGAAACTGTGAGTACAGGGTTAGTACTCTCTAACATGGGTTCAATGGCAGGGCTGTCCACTATCACCACTGCTATTCAACATAGTACTAGAAGTCCTAGCCTCAGTAATCAGACAACAAAAAGAAATAAAAGGCATCCAAACCCGCAAAGAAGTCAAACTCTTACTCTTTGCAGGTGATATGATACTTTATGTGGAAAACCCAAAAGACTCCACCCCAAAACTGCTAGAACTCCTGCAGGAATTCAGTAAAGTGTCAGGATAGAAAATCAATGCACAGAAATCAGTTGCATTTCTATACACCAAAAGCAGACAGAAGAAAGAGAAACTAAGGAGTCGATCCCATTTACAATTGCACCCAAAACCATAAGATACCTAGGAATAAACCTAACCAAAGAGGCAAAGAACTTGTACTCAGAAAACTATAAAGTACTCATGAAAGAAATTGAGGAAGACACAAAGAAATGGAAAAACATTCTATGTTCATGGTTTGGAAGAACAAATATCATGAAAATGTCTATGCTACCTATAGCAATCTATGCGTTTAATGCAATCCCTATCAAAATACCATCAACTTTTTTCAAAGAAATGGAACAAATAATCCTAAAACTTATATGGAACCAGGGAAGACCATGAATAGCCAGAGGAATGTTGAGAAAGAAAACCAAAGATGGCGGCATCGCAATTCCGGACTTGAAGCTCTATTACAAAGCTGTCATCATCAAGACAGCAAGGTACTGGCACAAAAACAGGCACAAAGATCAATGGAACAGAATAGAGAGCCCAGAAATAGACCCTCAACTTTATGGTCAACTAATCTTCAACAAAGCAGGAGAAAGAATGTCCAGTGGAAAAAAGATAGTCTCTTCAACAAATGGTGCTGGGAAAATTGGACAGTCACATGCAAAGAACCAAACTGGACCGTTTCCTTATACCACACACAAAAAAAACCAGACTCAAAATGGATGAAAGACCTCAATGTGAGACAGGAATCCATCAAAATCCTTGAGGAGAACACAGGCAGCAACCTCTTCGACCTCAGCCGCAGCAACTTCTTCCTACAAACATCTCCAAAGGCAAGGGAAGCAAGAGCAAAAATGAACTACTAGGACTTCATCAAGATCAAAAGCTTTTGCACAGCAAAGGAAACAGTCAACAAAACCAAAAGACAACCGACAAAATGGGAGAAGATACTTGCAAATGACATACCAGATAAAGGGCTAGTATCCAAAATCTATAAATCAATACCCAAAAAACAAAAAACCTAATCAAGAAATGGGCAGAAGACATGAGCAGACATTTCTACAAAGAAGATATCCAAATGGCCAACAGACACATGAAAAAGCACTCCACATCACTCGGCATCAGGGAAATACAAATCAAAACCACAATGAGATACCTACTCACACCAGTCAGAATGGCTAAAATTAACAAGTCAGGAAATGACAGGTGTTGGTGAGGATGCAGAGAAAGGGGAGCCCTCCTACACTGTTGGTGGGAATGCAAGCTGGTGCAGCCACTCTGTCAAACAGTAAAGAGGTTCCTCAAAAAGTTGAAAACAGAGCTACCCTATGACCCAGCAGTCACACTACTGGGTACATACCCTAAAGATACAAACGTAGTGATCCGAAGGGGCACGTGCACCCGAATGTTTATAGCAGCAATGTGCACAACAGCCAAACTATGGAAAGAACCTAGATGTCTATCAACAGATGAATGGATAAAGAAGATGTGGTGTGTGTTTGTGTGTATATATATACAACGGACTACATACATACACACAGTGGAATAATACTATGCAGCCATTAAAAAAAACAAAAACAATGGGGCGCCTGGGTGGCTCAGTGGATTAAGCCGCTGCCTTCGGCTCAGGTCATGATCTCAGGGTCCTGGGATCGAGCCCCGCATCGGGCTCTCTGCTCCACAGGGAGCCTGCTTCCTCCTCTCTCTCTGCCTGCCTCTCTGCCTACTTGTGATCTCTCTCTGTCAAATAAATAAATAAAATCTTTAAAAGAAAAAAAAAAAAAAAACGAAATCTTGCCATTTGCAACAACGTGGAAGGAACTAGAGGGTATTATGCTGACCGAAAATAAGTCAATCAGAGAAAGACAATTATCATATGATCTCTCCGATATGAGGAATTTGAAAGGGAGAGTGGGGGGGTCATGGGGGGAAGGGAGGGAAAAATGAAACAAGATGGGATCGGGAGGGAGACAAACCATAAGAGACTCTTAATCTCAGGAAACAAACAGAGTTGCTGTGGGCAGGGAGGGAGAGGGTGGCGGAATGATGGACATTGGGGAGGGTATGTGCTATGGTGAGTGCTGTGAAGTGTGTAAGACTTATGATGCACAGACCTGTACCCCCAAAACAAATAATACATCATATGTTAATAAAAAATAAAAAATCAATAAAATGGGTTCAGATCCTGACACTCGTGTCATCTGTAGTATGTTGCCTCACTTTCTAGCCTGATTTCCTTTTTTTTTTTTTTTTAAGATTTTATTTATTTTTTGACAGAGAGAGAGATCACAAGTAGGCAGAGAGGCAGGCAGAGAGGAGGGGGAAGCAGGCTCCCTGCTGAGCAGAGAGTCTGATGCGGGACTTGATCCCAGGACCCTGAGATCATGACCTGAGCCGAAGGCAGCGGCTTAACCCACTGAGCCACCCAGGCGCCCTCTAGCCTGATTTCCTTATCTGTTAAATGGGGGAGAATACTGCTGTCTTGCAGAATTTTTTTAGTTGTGGTAAAAAAATTTTTTTCAAATTTTTATTTAAATTCTAGTTAGCTAACTAGAATTTCCTATATACTATAACTGTAGGCTTATTTTAGAATTTTCATGAGATAACAGATGTAAACTGTCTGGCACAACCCCCAGCCCACAAAGTGCCCAGTGAATGGTACTATCATGACTCTTGTGATGTTGTTATGAACTGAGTTCTATCTCCCCAAAATTCATGTGTTGGAGCTCTGACCCCCTGTGTGGCTATATGTGGACACAGGGTCTTTAAGGAGGAAACTAAAGTTGAATGAGGTCATAGGGTAGGGGTTCTAATGCAGCAGTACTGAGTACTAAGTAGTACTTAGTACTGAGCCTAAGTACTAAGTACTTAGAAGAAGAGGAAGACATCCCAGAAGTGTCTACACACAGAGGAAGGCCGTGTAAGGGAACAGGGGAAAGGACAGTAGAATCTGCCACTCCAAACTGTGTCTCTTTGGCATGCGGACGATTTGAAGCTGGTTATTTTCAAGAGACGTCAGCCACAAGTGAAACTCTAAAAACTGAGTGGAAGTTAATACTCTTTGGTAAGCAATGTTCACATCTCTAAGGGAAATATCCATTTGAAAGTGTATCTCCTTCCCTGTACCAGAAAGAGGGGGATGACTCGAAGTCTCTAGAAACCTTTTTAAGTATAGTTGACACACATTGCATTGGTTTCAGGTTACAACACAGTGGTTAAATCTCTAGCAACTTTTCAGCAGACAAGGCATTGACTTAGATATGCATAGCATTACCCCTGCTCACCAGGCTGTTCCTGTGACCCCCCCACAACTCACGCCCCTGCCCCAACATTTTCCTTTGTCATTAGCTGAGAGGGGAGTAAGATGTGGGCTCTGGCCACCTCGGGGAGTTACTCAGCTTTCCTGCGTTTCCCCCATGTATACAGCAGGTGTACGTGTTATCAAACTTCTGTTTTCCTCCTGTTACTCTGTCTTTTGTCCACTGATCTATTAGATCCACCAAAGAACCTAGAAAGGCAGAAGGAAAAATTTGCCCGCCCTACAGTCCTGGCGACCAGAGGTGCCTTCTCTGGCAGGACCCCGCCGGCTTCAGGGCCGCGGTGGCGGAGAGATCTGGCACGGAGACAGCGGGAGGTAAGGGTTCTACCATGTCAGTCACCCCACGGAACACAGTGTTGAGAGTCCTTTCTCGGTTTTCTGAATTTAGATTAGCCCGAGAAAACATTGACGGAACTAGTTCCTTGAGTACAGCAAGTCCGGTAAAGATCTGTTGTGAGTACTCTTGGTTTCTATTGATCCTTTTCCTCCCAGAGATGGTCAACTATTTTACACCGTCGGTTGGGTCCTCTGTCGTAAGAAGGAAGATCACAGGGTGGAATGCAGGTATGTGCCCTAATAACCCGCAGTTCTAGCCAGCCGCACAGACCGTCCTCACCAGACCAGCATCTGTTTAGACCAGCTCTGCTATGGGTTAATGTACACACAAGGTGAAGGTCAGTCCCAGGGGACATCTTGGAAGCCAAAAGCTGCAAAACTGGTGGGGATGGGTGGAACCCTACAAAGCTCTTAAGAGCACGTGCCACCTCGCCTGGGTGGCTCAGTGGGTTAAGCCGCTGCCTTCAGCTCAGGTCATGATCTCGGGGTCCTGGGATCGAGTCCCACATCGGGCTCTCTGCTCAGCGGAGAGCCTGCTTCCCTTCCTCTCTCTCTGCCTGCCTCTCGTGATTTCTCTCTGTCAAATAAATAAATCTTTAAAAAAAAAAAAAAAAAAAAAGAGCACGTGCCACCTAACTCAGACTCTCGTGTTAGAAGCAGACACATCATGGGTTAGACTAACACTGGGTCACCCACTAACCTCGAGAAAACTTCTGTGCAGGGAGGCACCCGGTGAGACACTACACGTCCCCCAACCCAATGGCACATCCCTCTTCGGGATTCATCTGGCTCTGAGACCCAAGGCTTGACCTCCGCTGTTAATGTGCATGTAAGAAAAACCAGAAGAGGTTTTCTTTTTGTCTTCTGTGTCTTGGGAATTTGGCTTTGGACCAGCAAGAATAATCTCCCTGGCCCCACGAGTCAGAGGATGCATGTTGCGGACAGCTGACGAGACTGTGGTCCAACAGCAAGAGGGGATCATGGGAGCCAGTGATAGCCAGAGGGTCAGAGGACAGGTTACAGTCCCGACTTGGGACTGGCATCAGCATTCCCTTTATCCAACTGTGCCAGCTCACAGAGGAGTCAACCTCTGCTGGAGAAGTTCCATTCTAAAAGCATCTGCCCTGCGTCACAGGTGAGAAGGTCTGTGACTAAAGGCATCTCACATTCTTGAGGGAAACCAGAGACACTGTTTACACTACACCAACCTACGGCCTGTGACAATGAAGTCTGCTTTCTGAAGCTAAGCCTGGGAGTGAGCTTCTGGGCTTGTAAGGGCTGCAGCTCTTGGACTCTCCTGAGGGGACAGCGCTGAAGGAAGTCCAGGTTAAGCTGTCAAAAGGCTTATGGGTTTGAGTTGTTATTGAGATTTAAAATAAGATTCTACTTGCCCGTGGCAGGCAGATGATGGATCCTTTGAACTGGATACCCTTCTGTATGTTTTTAGATAAGTATCATCCTAAACAATGGTCATGCTGGTACCTACGAAAAGATCACATTAAAAAAAAGGACACGAAGGAGTGTAACAACTAGCCTTCAGGACTCCCTTTAAAAAAAAAAGTGGAATAAGAACAGAAATTAGGGGCGCCTGGGTGGCTCAGTGGGTTAAAGCCTCTGCCTTCGGCTCAGGTCATGACCCTAGGGTCCTGGGATCAAGCCCCAAATCGGGCTCTCTGCTCAGCATGGAGCCTGCTTTCCCCTCTCTCTCTCTCTCTCTGCCTGCCTCTCTGCCTACTTGTGATCTGTCTGTCAAATAATAAATAAAATCTTAAAAAAAAAAAAAGAACAGAAATTGGATTTAGAACAATAATATGAGTCCACATCTAACATAAATTCCCTTTCTCCATCTTCTTATCTACCCCTATACCCGCAACTCCCTGTCCCAACCCTCTGGAAGTTCTTTTGGATCTCTGGCGCCCTGGTCTAAACCCCTCCTCTTTCTCAAAATCCAGCTCTAACACCCCAACAAATTCCCTTAGACTCCAAAACTCCTCCAACTTCCTTAGAAAAGTCACCTAAACATCCAGCTGCCTGTCTGACTTCCCTCTCTTTACAGGATTCATAGAGAGCACTATGGCCGGATCTCCAAGCCCGGGGTTTGCAGGTCACTCATGGAAATACCAAGAGCAGGTAGGCTACTTAGCAGAAGCACCTGTGACGGCCTGCAGACTAGCTCTGCTGTGTCTGACAACTCCTCTTTCCGGGGCTCAGCAATCAGGCTCTGCTGGCTCCAGGCCTTTGCATACGATGTTCTCTGCAGATGCCCCTTGGACCCCCCCAATGCAAAGAATTCACGTCCCTTGGATAGCGACAGATATTTTCAGTTATAAAGCTCCTGACCTCCACTTTCAGAAGATCCTACCAAATTTACAAAGGGATTAGAAAGATTAGTGGCCATTCACAACCCTCCCTTCACAGAGGAAATAGCCAAATTTCTCCTAGGCCCTCCTACAAATGATCAGCTGGAAACTAATGGTTAGGTCCTGATAAAAGTCAATCTTGAATTATGCTTTCAGGAAGGAGAGCATCCAAAGTCCTTTTCTTTTTTCTTTTCAAGATTTTATTTATTTGAGAGAGAGAGAAAGAAAGAGAGAGAGAGGGAGAGAGCACAAGCAGGAGGAGCAGCAGAGGCAGAGGGAGAAACGGACTCCCCGCCCAGCAGAGATTCCGATGTGGGACTTGATTCCAGGACCCCGGGATCATGACAAGAGCCAAATGCAGCCGCCCAACCAAATGAGCCATCCAGGCACCCCCAGAGTCCTTTTAAAAACATTTTATATGGGGCACCTGGGTGGCTCAGTCGTTAAGCATCTGCCTTTGGCTCAGGTCATGATCCTGGGGTCCTGGGATCGAGCCCCACATGGGGCTCCCTGCTCCCTCACCTACTCCCCCTGCTTGTGTTCCCTGTCTCGCTATATCTCTCTGTCAAATAAATAAAATCTTTTAAAAAATAAATAAAACATTTTATATAGACTTTTAAAAGACTTAATGTGTTAAACCCTGAAGTTCTAGAACACAGAAATCTTTTCATTCCCACCTTAGCTGGAATGGAAATCTTCTCCACGAAACAAAGAAACAAACTGAAGATAATTTAACTGGATGAGCAGGTCAGTCCCTTGACATTCAAGCTGCAATCCAGTTCTTTGGAGCATAAGAAACAACTGTACTGTCTTAGGAATCTCTAGAAAACCAGAAACATGGCTCTAGAAGCAACTCAAACCTCCCCTATTCATTCTAGGTGCCACAGAAGATCAGGACATTGGAAAGGGAATTGTCTTACACTTAAAGAAAGGAAAAATTTAAGTAGTAATCATTCTAGACCTCTGATTATTGGCAGGAACACCCCAAAACTCTTTGAAGAAAAGCTGGATACTTTCTATGTACCTTTGTAATGCAGATTTTCTACCTCCATCTTCTCTAGGATGTAAGAGCCATCGGAGATGCTTCTCATCGGAAGGGTTGGGAAAGGAGGGAGGCAGTGGAAAGGGGAAGCTATCTGGAAAACAGGCTATACTGAAAAATCTTAAATGTCTTCTCCAGAAATATTAAAATCTTCAGCCATCTGAGCAGAAGACCTTAATATATTCCACGTGCCAGAAACACAACTTGGATCCAACTGCACTTTTATAAATGAGTAAGTTCTGCATTATTAGACCTGCTGCATGGCTAAAATTTGAAAATGAAAACTCTAAGATTTGTATGCCTCTGCAGGTTTATGTTTGTCTGTATATTATGCTACAGATATGTCAGATTTCTCTACCTCTGGATGCTATTGCCAACATTAATTTGTGAAGCGCTCTAAAATTAATTGGCTTAAAATGAAGCACTTATAACTTAAGTATTCCTAAAGTTCTCAGAGGTATAACACACCCAAATGCTTTCTAAGTTTACTCGGTCTGGAAAACTACTCAATATTAAAACTAGATTAATTAAGTTTGCTGGTTTAATTAACATAGGTCTTCACGGAGTTATCAGCATTCAATTTAATACTTTAATTCTACCTTGGCTTACTAAATAGTTTATTATCTTGGCAAATTTTGACAGCAAGAAAAATAGCTTGGACTGGTGGCTACATCTAATGTCTCATGAAATTTTTGTGAGTAGTTTGAACATATTGCTGGGATTTACATAGATGTAAGTGGGATGAGAGTCTTCTCTGGGATAAGGTGAGCTCCCTCACAATAATTATATTTTATGGTATGTGTCATTAAAAATAGCTTCCACAATCTTCTAGCTAACTCGGAACTTTCCAGTTTTGCTAAATTTGGGGAGTGTTCACTGTCGGTAGTTACTCTCTTTAGTCCTTATCTGATCCCTGAATGAGATCACACACACTATGTAAAGGGTAAGATTAAGGAAAGAAACATGCTAAAATAGATTGAAGGCTTCTCTGGTTCTACAAGTAACCTTCCGAAGCTGGAGAATACGACTGGGCTCAAAGTATCTTCTAGAGAGGGGTTCTCTTTCAATGTTTACAGATTGTGGATGGGCCGAAACCAGCCATAACCACCCAATATGTGGGCAACTGGGGGAGTATTCATTTGATCTCTTGGTTTATTAAAAACTATGGGGAAGCTAAAAAGTCTTAGAAAAGCTGGCAAGGTAATTTCAAAAGGAATGCATATGTTATTACACAAACTTATTGAATATAAATCCCTTGAAAAGAAACTTTAATATTAAAGAAATTATAATATATCCCAAGGAGAATTCTAGTCTCAATAAATGACAGCAAATTTAAGTACGAGATCACTACTGCCTTTGGTCTGGCATCTGCAAGAGGAAATTATACACTCAACCAGTCTGACTCCGATGTAACTTTTTTTTTTTTAAATATTTTATTTATTTGACAGAGAGAAATCACAACTAGGCAGAGAGGCAGGCAGAGAGAGAGGAGGAAGCAGGCTCCCTGTGGAGCAGAGAGCCTGATGTGGGGCTTGATCCCAGGACCCAGGGATCATGACCCGAGCCGAAGGCAGAGGCTTTAACCCACTGAGCCACCCAGGTGCCCCCCGATGTAACTTTCAACCTTTCTACACTCCTCTTAGAACATGGAGAGTCTGAAAATTCCATTCATTTTAAAACGCCTCAATCTGAAGATGGTCCCAGGAGAAAAGGAGCTGAACCAGAATTGTTTAGCTCCTTTCCTGGACAGTGGGATTCCATTCTTGTAAGATTTCTTACTTCAAAAAGTTCAGAGCTGGAGTGATTTGACGATGGCATTCAAATACTGTTCGTCTTGTCTTAAGAAGAAAAAGAAAAGTCTGTTATTCATTTTACCTGAATGCCAGAAGCATAATTTAACTGGATATTCCTCAAAACTCTAGAGACTCTTATGTTGGAGACAATTAAATAATAACACCTCCAGAAAAGTCTCATTACCCTATGAAGCAGAAACACGAAATACTGTTTTTCTTGGCCTCTTCTGTGTTGTTTTGAAAACTGTCATCTATGAAAGAAAAAGCTTTATTTTTAAGGTCAAATATACTTTAGATTTGTTTATATTAGAAAGTATGTCAAAGTTCATATGAGCTTTGCTCTTTGTGGCAACCCACACTCTTTATCATGAGAAGCCACAGCATGAAAGGCTGAAACGAACTTTACTGAAATATGACTCATCCCAACATAAATGTCTGTCTTGAGGGCTGCCTATTACTGCGCCAAATAAAAGAGGTCAAACTGTACCAGGAAGGCAGGGATGAAGCCGTGTGGCCTAGAAACAGTGATTCCTGACCCAGAAGAAAAAAGTGGGAAGAGTTTCTTTGTCAAACATTAAAAGTCATCGACATCGGAATTACGAATATCTCACTAACATCTTGTATCCTGCAGAAGGGACTGATAAACCGTCCTCTCTGCCCAGTACCCCGTGGACTGAAACTCTCCCAGGGCAATACGCTCTGGTTTTACCGGTATGTGGACACTGATGCTGACATCTAGTCCTCTTCTGGGAAGAGCGAAGGCTGCTGGTATTTAAAAAAGGTGAAGCAGTTCCATGCTGAGCAATGGACGGAAACACTGGTCTGTGCAAAGACTGCACACCTGTGATTTCCACCTGTAACAGGTGGAAAAGCCTCCTCCTGTCACCCCAACTCACACTTTTCCACGACGGCATGAACTGACAGCAGGGATTTTGTGGGCTGATTCAAGTCTTGTCAGCTGTCACGGCCAAGTTCTCAGAACCAGAGAACTGAGTCAATGCGTTGTTAAAAGGTTTGGACAAGGTTGGAGGGCAGAATACAAAATTTTTCTTTACTATAGAAACATTTGTTAACAAAACAGAGCTGGCTCTCGAAACTGCTCCAATCCTAGAAATCTCTCTCCGAAACAGTTCAACGGGGAGGAGTTCGTTTTGAAACATTCTTTAAGAACACTCTTGGTAGTGGAGTACTATTCAGCCGTAAGAAGGAACGACGTACAGAGCCCTGCGACAACAGGTGAGCCACACAAACTATTATGCTAAGTGAAGGAAGTCAAACACAAAAGTCACATGTTCCATGATTCCATTGATATGAAACATCTAGAGGGAAAATCCAGACACAGAACGTAGACTAGTGGCTGCCACAGGCTGCGGAGAGAGGGGAAGGAGTGATGGCTAAGAGTTAGAGTTTCCCTATGCGACAGCCTTGTGAATGTACTAAATGCCGTTAGTACATTTTTTTTTTAAAGATTTTATTGATTTATTTGACAGAGAGAGCTCACAAGCAGAGAGAGAGAGAGGAGGGAAGCAGGCTCCCCGCCGAGCAGAGAGCTGGATGTGGGGCTCGATCCCAGGACCCTGGGATCACGACCCGAGCCGAAGGCAGAGGCTTTAACCCACTGAGCCACCCAGGCGACCCCGTTAGTACATTTTTAATTAACTAACTAACTGATTAGAGAGAGAGCGAGAGAGGCAGACACTTAACCGACTGAGCCCCCCAGGCGCCCCGCCATTAGTACCTTTTAAATGTCTTACGACATTTAATCGTCGATTTTAGGTTATGTAAATTTTAGCTCAATTCAAAGAATATGGTTTGCCACATGGATGTTGGAAAGCATTCCCGTTCACAGGGCTCTTTAGCTAGGAGTACGGATGATGCTAACTGCCTCCGGGCTGTCATCTGCACCGTCTTCTCCAATACACAGTAACAACCTCCGTGACAAAGGGATCCCAGGGCCCAGGACCTACAAGACTGTCAATACTGTGGATAAAAAAAAGGAAAAGAATTTATAGTGAGTTTGTCCAAGCACTACATATCCCTGCCCAAGCAAGGAGATGCAAAAAGCAGAGAACTCTGAAAAGTTCCAATGATGGGGCGCCTGGGTGGCTCAGTGGGTTAAAGCCTCTACCTTTCGCTCAGGTCATGATCTCAGAGTCCTGGGATGGAGCCCCACATCGGGCTCTCTGCTCAGCAGGAAGCCTGCCTCTCGCTCTCTCTCTCTGCTTGCGTTCCCTCTCTCACTGTGTCTCTGTCAAATAAATAAATAAAATCTTTAAAAAAAAAAAAAAAAGTTCCAATGCTGAACAAGATTCTGTGAGCCTCGCACCTGGCAGTTACTCTTAGGGAGAAATTTACAAGGTCTTGGAAACCTCAAGGAATTCTTTTGAAAATGTATTTTTGCCTGGACATCATTAAAATTTAGACAGAGGTTCATAACCCTTTTCTTACTCATGGTATCACTAATGTTCACCTTGCAAAGATGGTCTCACTGACAGAGAAAGGAAATGTCTTGACATGGATTTAATTTGAAGACTCTTAGAGAATGACTGCAGTTTCCTGACAGGAGCCTGGGAAAGTCCTGGCCAGTCCGAATGGATCTGCTACCCCACACCTGGGTAAGTTCAACAACACGCTGCCACTAAAAGTCAAAATTTTAAATTGGCTAAGTGCCAAAGAGCACAGACAGGCTATGCTCACTCACCATTCCACAGTTTTAACTTCTTACTCAAGCCAAAGAAAAGCAGGCTTCTTGGGTATATATTGCAAAGCCAGGTTTGGGTTGACTTTTTATTTGCACATTTTTGCTTTTTATTTTCAATAATTTTTACACTCCAAAAATGAGAGAAAAAAGTGACATAATTTTCTGCAAAGATAATTATCTTCTATGAGAAGGAAATCAATTTCCAGTGCAATAAAATAAATTGTACCCCCTGATGATGTAACTTGTATGACTATCAAATACTGTGATTTTTCCCTCTAATGTCCCACTTTTCTGCTACGTTTGGCTCTGTTAATTAGGGGAAGGAAGACTATAGAATTCCGAGACAAAAGAGACCCCCCCCCCCCAACCCTGAGAGGGAGCATGACCTCTGCTTCTGGCTTTCCATGAGCCCTCACACACTCAGATTTCTATCTTAGGATTCCATAGTCAGAGAACTCAATCTTAGAACTCAAGTTGCTAACCACCGTGGTATCCTAAACATAACGTGCCTTTTCATGGCGCCATGGCTACGTTCACGGTACTGGATCCTTCTAGAATATCCTCCCCAGTTTTCTTTGGTGGGCCAGTTCACAATCATTCCCTAACTACTGAGGTGTCATCAAGTCAGAGAACTCCCGTGGCTCCCACGGCACCCTGGCTATCTGTCTCAGCTACCATACTGTGTTGAAATTACCAGTTTAAGTGTCTACTTCCTTTACCAGACAAGCACAAAAAGGAAACACAGTCATTCTTTTCAAAGATTTTATTTATCTGAGAGAGAGAGAGAATGGGGGAGAGGCAGAAGAAAAGGGAGAAGCAGGCTTCCCGCCGAGCAGGGAGCCCGGATGCTGGGATTGATCCCAGGAGCCTGGGATCATGACCTGAGCTGAAGGCAGACGCTTAACCAACCGAACCACCCAGGCGCCCCTGAAACATAGAAACTTTAATAGCAGAGAAACCCGACTAACCAAGTAATCGAAGTCATATCCCCAGTAGTGGGACAAAGATAAACATGTGCCTCCCCATAGAACATACTGAGGACACAACACAATTCAATCATACTCCTGCCAAAAAATGTGTAACTTGGGGCACCGGGGTGGCTCAGTCAGTTAAGCATCTGCCTTTGGCACAGGTCATGATTTGTGGGTCCTGGGATCAAGCCCCGCATCAGGTTCCCTGCTCAGTGTGGAGCCTGCTTCTCCCTCTCCCTCTGCTCTGCTCATGCCCTGGCTCTCTCTCAAATGAATACATAAAATCTTTAAAAAATAATTTGTAACTTAATCTAATTATGAGAAAACACCAGACAAACCTAAATTAGGATCCATTGGACAAAATAAAAAAACAAAACATAAAGGTCATGAAAGACAAAGACCAAGGAACTATTCTAGACTGAAGCATAATAAAAGAACATGAAAAGTAAACGCAATGTGTGACTCTGAACAGAGTCTGGACAAGAAAAAAAATTTCTTTTGCTATAAATGATGTTAGTAGGAAAACTGGTAAGATCTGAAAGGCTTTGAGGCTGGACAGTAGTACTATACCAATGTTCCTTTTCTGCACTGCGGTTAATAAGGAAATGCTGCCTTGTCTTGAAGGCAAGTTGTCAGTGGGGCCGCTGGGTGACTCAGTCAGTTGAGCATCCAACTCTTGGTTCTGGCTCAGGTCATGATCTCTGTGTCTTGAGATCGAGCCCCAAGTCAGGCTTCAAGTAGGGAGTTTGCTAGAGTTTCTTTTTCCCTCTCCCTCTACCCCTCCCAGAACTTGTTCACTCTCTCTCTAAAATAAATAAATATATTTGAAAAAAAAAAGGTAAATTATTAGCAACTTACTAAAATGGTTTAGAGAAAATAATCATGGGAGTGGGGGACAACACAAAACAAAGCCCACCACAATAAAATGGTAATTTGGGGAATCAGTGAAATTATATGGACATTCATAACTGGACTATTTCTACAATTTTTCTAGAACTCACAAATTATATAAAGATAAGTTTAACATTTTTTTAATCACAAAAGCCCAAAGAAAATTTTCCTTTTAGATGAAAGCAATAATGTATGGGATTAGAAACACATATGCTATGTTCAGGGTAGATGAGAAAATCTGCAGTAATTACTTTTTTTGCCTTGCGGTAATTACTTTTAAAATGACACCAGGGCTACACAGCGTGCTAATTGGAAGTTGGCACGATTCCAGGTCACTGACACGATCTCCCAGATTAACCCAACAGACTGGACAGCAGAGCAGTACAAGGAGTTTTCTTTAGTTGTGTCGTCATACGTGAGAAGCAAGTACACTGCAAAGAATACTGAGATCTCTACCTGCCTTACAAATAAATATTTTTCTCACAGCCTTTACAAACTAAAAACCAAAACCAAAACCAAAAAAACCCCACACTCCACCTTAAAGGTAATCATCCCACAAACAGCCTACACAAAAGACAAGGGAGCCTACATCATGCCAGGATTATAGTGTGTTGTCGACAGACACCCCAGCCGGTGGCAGTATCCTCTCTACGGGGCTGGTCATTTCAGAGACGGCACCTTCTACGACAAGATTCAATTAGCTATACTAGCTACAGGGCTAGGGAACAAAAAGTTAACATTGCTTGGATGAGCATCCATGACCTAACCGTGTCATAGGAAAGTTAAAGGTGAATGCAGTCCTGGGAGAGACAATGTTCTGGGAGAATAATGGGGTCCTGGACAGTTAGGTGACACGCCGTATTATCCACTCCTCCACGTTCAAAAATATGAAGTGTTTGCTTTCTTTTTTTTTTTTTTTAAAGATTTTTTTTTTTTTTTTTATTTCTTTGACAGAGAGAGAGATCACAAGCAGGCAGAGAGGCAGGCAGAGAGAGAGGAGGAAGCAGGCTCCCCGCTGAGCAGCGAGCCCGACGCGGGGCTCGATCCCAGGACCCTGAGATCACGACCCGAGCCGAAGGCAGCGGCTTAATCCACTGAGCCACCCAGGCGCCCCAAGTGTTTGCTTTCTTGTCTGCCACTGCTCTCCGCATGTGAAACAGGCATGGTTCTCGTTTTCCTTTTAAGAGAAAAAGGGCCGAGGGATAGAATCTCATGACTCTCATTTTATTTTATATTTTTTAAGACTTTATTTATTTATTTGACAGAGAAAGAGAGAGATCACAAGTCGGCAGAGAGATAGAGGGGGAACCAGGCTCCCTGCTGAGCAAAGAGCCCGATGCGGGGCTCAATCCCAGGACCCTGGGACCATGACCTGAGCCAAAGGCAGAGGCTTTAACCCACTGAGCCACCCAGACGCCCCATGACTCTCATTTTAAAGTCCATGCTGAAGGGGCACCTGGGTGGCTCAGTCGGTTAAGCTTCTGACTCTTGATTTCAGCTCAGGTCATGATCTCAGGTGGTGAGATCAAACCCCACGACCGGGTCCACGCTGGGCATGGAGCCTGCTTGAGATTCTCTCTCTCTCCCTCCCACTGTGTCCCTACCCAATCCCTTCCCCCAACCTTACATGCACACAAGCACACTCTCTCTCTTTTCTCTCTTTCAAAAAAATAAAAAATAAAGTCCAGGTTGAAGAGAAGCTGAAGCAAGCAAGCAGGGGATAGGGAAGGGAAGAGAACATGAGTCACTGGACACGACTAAAACACATCACGTTTCCTGAAAGACGGTAGAACGTGAGCATTCTGCAATATTCAAGCAATGCCCACATGCCAAGAAGTGTGGCATTTCCAAGTGTATGGATGACCTGTACTTCGCTCTTTGTTTGGTTCTGTGGATGTGAAAGTGACCATAGTGGGTTTTCTCAAGTCATGCTGTGGGTTTGAGAGACCCGGGCACGTGGCATCGCTGGGGGTAGAGCTTGGTCAAGGCCGGCGCCAGCCTTCAGAACCGAGCTCCCTGCGAGTGGGCTCCTTCTCCTCTTGACCTGGGGCTCAGACGGCCTCAGAAAGGCTCGGGAAGGGCTCACAGACGACTGCACATCGCTCTCGAGAGTTCTCACGGGCTACACCTGATCTGTCAGGGCACATGAGAAGCTACTTGATTCACCTTCACTTAGGCTCAAATTCGCTAAAATATCTTTATTTTAAAAGATAGAAAGAGATCAAAATATTTATGTTTAGACAAGACTTGAAATGCAAGCGTGACAAACGCAAATGAGCTTGTACAGAGGGAGAGCTTTCAATCCCGGCCTCCTGCGGGCCGCCACTAACAGGCGGCACCTTCTGCCAAGCATCTCGCATCAAACGGAGGTGCTTTCTCCCAGGCTAAGAGAAAGTTTGGGAGGGTGGGAGCTTTGGCCATTATTTCGCAACTGAGTTAACCTCTATCCCAAGGGCAACATTCTACAGCTGTGAGTCAGTACTTTATTTTCATTCTTTCTTTTTCCTCTTCATCTTATCTTCTATTTGGGCAAATTACCCTTGACAGTCATGCCTGTGACTAGGGGCGTAAGAACCAAGTCTGGGTCTGCGTCTTGCTGCTGTGAATAGCTGTCTACTTTTTAAAAGGCAGAAATGGAAACAGAGTCACATTAATTCATTTGAATTCAAATCACCAAATGATGGACAAAGCACACACGCACACACACACACACACAGAGACTATAAGCAGCCATAAGCAAGGTGTTGAAAAACAGCACCATTCAGATGAGAATCACTGGTCTGTTCACCATTTAGTCTCACAAGGGACATCCCTTTCCTCCAGAATTAGCCATATTTGCTTGTCAGAAGTACTTGGCACAATGGGCATCAAGCGTACACAACAGACCCATCACAAAACGGTTCTTACAATGCTTGAGACTGTGGAGACTGATGGTTCTCAAAGCAGGGTCCCCTGAGCAGCAGCATCAACGGGAACTTGTTAGAAGAGCTCACTTCGGGTCCCGCCCAAGATTTAAGACACGGGGACCTGGGTGGGGGGGCTGCCCTGCTCTCACAAGCCCTTCAGGGGATGGGGACGTGAGCTCTGGTGTGACGCGCTAAGAGGACTTGTGTTTAAATCCACTCCCTGCGTGCTCCCACTGTCTCACGGTCTTCACCAGGAAAACGGAGCGAGTGATGCTCCCCTTTCTTCAACGGTGCTGTGAGGAGCAAAGCAGCATCACACATCAGCGGTTCGCGGAGGCTGCCTGGTGGGGGCAGGGATCGACCGCAAGCAGCAGGCGGAAAGGAACTTTTGGGGTGATGGGAATCTCTACAGCCGAACTGTAGGGCCAGGTGCACACGGCTATAAACTTCTTACAAATCGCCAGATTACCACTAACCCGGGCACGTGCTGTCTGGGAAGCACACCTCAGTCAGACTTACAAATGTGTAGAAGAGTGCCTGGTTCCTCGTGTCGGGCGCCGCCTCTCATCTTCGAAGCCATTCAAACAGATTCATCAAACTGTACGTGTTCCAGAAAGAACTCATCTCCCCTCCGTGGGCAAGGGTCCCACTCTGCCTTGATGTCTTGAGTGGGATCTGTGCTGTGACCCGTCACTGATTCAGAAAAGTCAGTGAGGCCTCGGGCCATCACTCCTATTATGAAGATTTTACAGATGGGAAAACGACATCCCCCAGAGTATGGCACACTGACAAGCAACCAACCCAGCTACGTTGCCCGGCCATCGCTCCCTTTCCTCTCTCCACACGGTGAGCGTGGATATTCGCTCTCACAGCAGCAGTCTTCAGGACTGCTATCTCTTTCGGTGAGCGATGATGCATCACAGACCATCGACTACGACGCAGGCAAGAGAGCGATGCAAGATCAAACACAGGAAGACCTAGACGTGACCTTGGGTAGAACCTTAGCAAACAACCACGTTTCCGTGCCAGAACTACATACAAGTAGGTATTTTCAATACTGATTTTGTCGGCAAATGTCAATGCTGAACCTTCCCTGAGCGCTGTGCTCCCAGAAAACAGACGTGGTTTCAGACCTCTTCCCCTCCTTCCTGCCCGGTAAATGGCTAAGGGTAAAGAGCCACTCTCCCCATGTGACCTGGACAAGTCACAGATTCCATTAGACTCACGATGACTCCCTTGCGGACCTGCTTCTGCGCAACCTGAACCAGCCCTTCCTTTTCTTTAAGACGTTCCTTGTTAATAAACATTCTTCCTTTCATAAGAGCCTGAATAAGAGTATCTTCTCAATTATCCAGTGCCTTTTGTTTTTGATACACTATATAATGAACAAGTTTGGCTGGTGTTTCCATCCACTCTCAGTTAACAATGTTATTTGAAACACTCGACATTTTACGATATCCTAGAATATACGCGTATATGCACACACATACACATACATGTGTGTACGTGCTAGAGAACAAAAAGGAGAAGGTAAAATTAGTCTGCACATCCAACTATCTACAAGTGGTCATCCAGGGCCAGAGGTGGACATTTTTCTATAAAGGGCAGACAGCAGTATATCTTTTGGGTTTCGCACATCATACATTAACTCAGAGAGTTTATATTAAGTCGCACGTCAGTGTTTTTGCTTCTTACAAGTAGCCTTTAAATTTATAAAATTATTAAGTAAACCAATTAAAAAAAACAACTATTTCAAAAATACCTATTATTTGAAACACTCGCATGGGGTCACCTTTCTAAAATGTACTATGTGACTACTCCTTACAGAAGTACGATATAGAGAGCATAATTTAGCTTATGCTAGTTAAGACAGATCCCTGTAAGTCACGTGCTACTATCCTTCCTGTAAGAGTATAGTTTCATTGGGGACTTTTTTGGAGGGGGCCTTCTTCCAAGTTATTGACCTTTCAGCTATCATTTCTGTTTCTCAGTCCTCTGCACTGTCCTGCTCCCTTCTAACTCCTAGTTTAAGAGATCCAAAAGCATAAGCGTCTGGCTGGCTCATTCAGCAGAGCGTGCAACTCTTGATCTCGGGCTTGTGAGTTCGAGCCCCATGTCGGAGGGTAGAGATTACTTAAAAATAAATAAATAATAAAAATAAACAAAAAATAAAAAATAAAATTTCCCAAGGCAGCATCTCCTATATTACTCTATGAAATGTGAATTCTGGGAAAAGCTAATACATACTCAGTGGAAAAAAAGGAAATCAGCAGTCAATGTCAGTTCGAGAACTACTACTGCATTCCATATTCCGTCCTAAAGACGCAAAGGGAATATAACTCTAGTGAAGACTAAGAAGTCCGGAGGTAAGAAAACATTGTTTAAAACAACAACAACATTGTTCAGGGGCACCTGGCTGGCTCAGTCTGCACGGCATGTGACTCTTGATCTGGAGTCAATGAGTTTGAGCCCCACATTGAGAGCAGAGTTTACCTTCAAAGAACTATTTCACTTAACTGACCTTTTCCCAGATTATCTGAAAAAGAATTTCTTTTTTGAAGCAATACCATTCACACTGCTTAGCAAAATTGTCCTAAATTTTGAGATCAACTAATTCCTAGAATTCCCCGCAAATTATTAGGATTAGCTAATTCTTAGAATTCTATGTAAACGAAGAGTCAATAAACTTCAAGTCATGAACTTAATAACACCCACTCAGTGATTTTCAAGTTTTTCCTAGTTATTCCAGGTTAAATTAAAAACAAATTCTATGGGGAGATACCCCCAGAAACCTAGAGTGTTACCCTATTAAAGAAATGTAGTTTTCTTGTTTCAGCTCTTTAGTGATAAAGGTATTCTATTTTCTTTTTTCTTTTTTTTACAATGTTCAGTTAGTCAACATACAGTACATCGGTAGTTTTTTATGTAGTGTTTGACGATTTATAAGTTGCATATAACACGAAAATAATGCTGCTCTATTAATAAGTCCCCCCACCTTATACCCTTAATTTGTTGCATGATACAGGTAAAAGTAATTCATTGTATTTGTAGCCCCTATGTTTTTCTCCTCGATAATCAGTACTTTTCATTTCAGCTACTTTTAAGTAGTACAACTTCTGTACCTTGACATGTTTTTCAAATATGCTGCTGCTGAATATGTACGCATGTTCATTATTTTAAAAAATCAGATGTTGGGGTGCCTGGGTGGCTCAGTTGGCTGAGCATCTGACTCTTGGTTTTGGCTTGGGTCATGATCTCACAGTCACGGGACTAAGCCCTGTGTCAGGCTCCATGCTCAGTGGGGAGTCTGCCTTAAGATTCTCTCCCTCTGCAACTCTCCACATGTAATCTCTCTCCCTCTCTCTGTCTCAAATACATAAATCTTAAAAAAAAGAAAAAAGATGTTAATAGAAGAGCATGAAGAAGAAGAAGAGAAGAAGAGCTATTCAAATTAAGCAACTATTATATTCCTGGATCCCACCTTCTAAGTTTGTGTTTTTGAAATAAAATAGTATCATATATATATATATATATAACTTTAACCTTATTTTTTCATGTCAGTGTAGTTCACACCAAATCTTCCCATGTTCATAAACACTGACCTAATCATAATTTTAATGGCTGCATTTTAATGTTCTACCATATGGAACACCTTGATTTCTTTAATCAAGCCCCTGTTGATGGACAGGATGGTAGTTTCCAATTATTTGTTAATATAAACAACACTGTGATGAATATCACAGGCATATATTTTTGGGAACACATCCAATCAGTTCCCATCATGGACTTCAGTCTGAGGACCCTTCCCGTCCAAGTCATCCTAAGTGGCAATGTGAGTCCCACCTTCTCTCCCTGGTGTTGCCTGATGGGACTTCAGCGAACTTCGATAATCCAGCGATCCAATATACATCTAGGGGAGAGAAGATGAGATGGGATAGTTTGATTCTCTCTCTTGGAGTGAGGCAGCTTCCAGGGAGAGCATGATCTGGAAAATGGCTGATGAGGCCACGATCCGCTCAGTTATGAGGCAGGAACTGTACTCAGCGGAAGAACTGAAAGCCAGAGATGGACGCAGGCAGACCTCTGCAGAGGCACTCAGTCACATTAACGGGGGTGCACTCCAGTGAGAAGGGTCCAGAAGCTGCTCTTGATGGGCTTCCGATCATAGCTTTGCCATCAGAAGGCCTTGAGGTTAAGCTGTGCTTCTGATTCTGGGGACATGACCCTGGGAAGATTCATGTCTGTACATCTCAGGTCCTTCATCTCAAAAACACAAATGATATCTACCTCAGTATTTACCTCATCAAAGATTCAATGAGAAGACAAATTAAATGCTTCATACATACTGAGTGCTTGATGTATGTTAGCTCTCATAATTACAATCTTAGCATTATGATCTGAGCTACCCCGCGCCCAGAAAACCATCAGTTAATGCATTCCCTTCGGCCTAGACAATTGACCTTTCCGAAAGGCTTCTGTATATACATCCTGGTAATAAGTTTGGGAAACTTGAGTGAATCTCCCACAAGCAAAGAACCTAACTAAAACAATTCCTCATGATAAATTCCTAGAGTTCGGGTGGCCATGTTGAAGAGGAGTACATATAACTCTCTTGGAGAATCTCCTATTACAAGTTACTCATACTGGATATTGGTGTGAACGGATTTCTCTAAAAGAATTGACCCGAATACCTAAACCCTAGAAAAGCTTGGTACACATGAACTGATGATGTGTAAATGGCTGTTATAGTAAGGTTGAGTCATCTGTGTTCAAGTTCAGTATGGGTCTCAGAAACAACACCCGGGACTGACAATGCACCTCCCTTCCCCACCAGAGCTGCCAGAACGATCTGGGTAAACACTCAAGAAGGAGTTGGAGAAAATGAGATGGCTCTACTAGCCAGTGCTTTAAAGAAAAATGTGGCTAAAGTGGAAACACAGGCTCAATCCATAAACCTTTTCCACTATCATGAAAGCAGTGGGATGGGACCGTTTCTCCCATCTATACACCCACTCGCTCCCTTTCCCCTCCTCCAGCCCCTCAGGCTCTCTGTTTCAACTGCTGGATCTTAGAGCGATGCTTTCTCTTTGGTTCTGAACAGAGAGAGAATGAAAGGAACAGGAATGCAAAGAGGTGTAAGCCAGTGTAAAAATATTTCAAGCCTGTGTTTCTAAGAATGGCCCTAGGTCCTCATCTGCATCCCACAGTTAGCAACAAAGAATAGGCAAAACAAAACCATACCAACAAGAGTTTACAACCACGGTTTTATAGAAGTAGTCACCAGAATCACAGGAAAACATTTCACAGTGGATATGGTCAGGCTCCACCCAAACCCAATACACTGCTGGGTTAGGATTCACAGTGAAAAACTGTAAATAATGGTTGCTTTAGGAGTTCCGTCAGTTTCTTCTGAGTTCCATCTGTCTACCTATTATCTGGTACTATCGGGAAAAAACTGATATTAATAGTGGGCTCCCAAAGTCTACATAGGCCAAATATATCCACAGGAAGAAAGAAAAATTCAAACATCTTCAGTGACCTTTGTAACCTCAGGCTTTCATCTCAAGGATACTGAACATACATACTGTTTAGAAGTTTAGAATGGGAGCACAGGCGTCCCCACAATACATCAAAAACTTTAGGTGCCTGTTGATGGGTTTTTCTATTCCTTAGTTGTCTTCTATTTTTGGAGGACATAATCCAACACTCACCACTTACAGCATCTGAACACTTTCCTTAAGATGGGTCAAGGGTCAAGGGTTTCAGGAGGGCCTCGCTCAGTTCCTGCAGAACACTGTGGCTTTGCTACTGACTTTAAATAGGGCCACAATTCTTCGCATTTCAGTGTTAGGATCATAAACACAAACGACCACCTGAGACCACAGAGGACCGGATATGAGCTACTTATAGTAAAACTGAACCAGGGAACAAGAATAGCAGGAAAGCTGCCTATTTTCTTGTAGTGAGGTCCTTTGAAGTAAACTATTTATTAAACATTATATTACAGCGCTCGAAACAAAAATCTTTGAAGGCAGGTTATCCTTCTCTGCACAGTGGCCCACTGCTAACGAATTGTTTCCTGCTCCTCTGAGGTTTTGTTTTTCCTTTTGTGAAACTGAAACCCAGATTGTTTTCCCCCATCTACGAAACTAGGTGGCACGAAGCACTCTTTTGGCAAAAATGTCCATGAATAGAAAGAGCATTACAAAGAGACACGAACCCATCACTTTCCACCACACAACATAAGAAAGTGTGCTTCTAAGAAATTGCTTTATAAAGTTCAGAACTTCTCCCAAGTTGAAAACTAGGTTACAAGAAATGAAATCAAAGGAGTAAAAGCGGCAAGAATTCAAACAATGGGGTTTCACTTTTTATTTTTAAAAGCAAACATCTACCACAACCCCTACTTCATAGCTATAGACTGATAGGCCTTTCTTCAGCCAGGATTCTCCCACTGCTCTCTCAGTACAGTCCCCCGAATGCACCGGTGACAGTCACATTTGAAAGAAATGTTCCAAAGAAAAGGGTGATATGGTTTATGCTTCCAAACCAATGATGAACTTAGCAGTCTTCCCCTGGAAGTCTAATGAGCCATGAAACTCCCAACCGGCCCTGGTAACACGCCGCTGATGGCAGAAGCCTGGCCCGCTCCCGAAAGGCCCACTCTCTAGCGTGGTGTGTGCTGAGAAGAGAGAGGACAGTGTCATTGCTGGACATACGGCTGGGTCTGTCTCAGTGTGGCTGGGAACGGCGGGAAGCTTTTCAAAATCTAGAAATACATCAAAAGGCTAATGCAGATTAAGCTCTCCTCCCTTTTTCCTGAAAGGCTCACTTTTGTTCCTAATATAAAGACTTAGATATTTCTTTAGATCATAAAGCAAGTTGTACTTTTAATGATGGATTAAAAATTATAAAAGTAAAAGATGGCTTGTTCTCACCGTTCGTTCTTTCTTTCTCTCTTCCTTTTTCTTTCTTTCTTTCTTTTTTTTTTTTTTTTTTTAAGTGATGAATGCAGGAAAAGACCAGTCTAGGGCAGATTCAACTCTTGCTGACCTTCAGGGGATGTTGAGTGTTGAGTAAGCCAAGTATGATGATAGTAAAAAGTCAAATTTGGATGATTTAGTCACTTCTTTGTTAATTCCTTTATTAAGAAACATTAGATAATAAACATAATAAGAGCACCTAAGGTACACAGCTTTAAAAATGGTATGTATTTTCACTCTAAAGAGTGTCAGATAAAATAAACTTGTGCTCACATTGGTCTTTTAAAATAGAAAAGCTTGTTATGTCAACAGAGTAACTCTTACTGAATGGATGGACATTTTCACAAAGAAAAAAAGCCCCCCTGGGCTCCTCAGACAGCCTACCATCCCTCCAGTTCTCCTCGATTTGCACCCATCCTTAGCTCTGTCCCCCTAGCTGAGGGAGGCAGTGCTCCCCCTGTTCGCCATTAGACATTACACTTGAACCTCTGGCCTGTTCTCTACTCTTTCCTTTATCAACTATGACCCTGCCTCATCAACTACACCGTTCTTTCCACTGGCTGCTTGCCTTCAGCCAAAAACAAGCTTGAGCCATTCCCAGTGAGGAAACAAACTCTCCTTTGACTCTGCATCCCCTCTGGTTTCTCCCTTTTCCTTCACCAACAGCCCCCCACCCATCTCCACCATGGCTACCTCCATTCTCCACCAGGCCCGCTGCAGGAAGGCTCTACCCCAATGACAGCTTATCGGAGGCATCCCCAAGTTAGGTATTTCAGGGGAAAAGACAGAGTGGTACAGTAATGTTCATAATAGAACGGAGAAACAGAGCAAGTCACGCTGAGTTACAGTCTCTAGATCTACATTAGTTGTCCTCAGGCAACAACCACAGCAACTAGGAAGTTCCTGGGTTCATGTCTCATAAAGGTGAAAAAAAGTTTAGTGCTTGGTGTGAAATAGATTTCCAAGGGCTGGTTAAATTTATTGAGTGATTGCTTTGTGCCAAGAATTACATAAGTGGCATAGACGCATTCTCTCACTTAATTCTCCCAACAGACGGACTTAGTGCTCTCATTGTACAAACCAGGAAGCTGGCCTTAGAGAGAGTAAGTAAGGCTAAGATCAAACAGTCAATAAATAAGTGTCTGCCTGACCGCAAAGCAGGTGCCTTTAGACATTACTCTGTAAATTACATTTTTAAATAACAGAGTTCATGTTTTAGAAGTTTTTTAGGTCTAAGCAAAATGAAGTGGAAAATAGAGAGGTTTCCTATATCCCCCCTGCCCCCCACAGGCAGGGAGAATATAGCAAGCAAATTGCTTTCTGCAGACAAACAGGAGGGAAATACAAAAACTCTGTTTTTTAAAAATGTAATTTACAGAGTAATATCTAAAGGCACCTGCTTTGCGGTCAGGCAGTCAAACCCCCAAAGAAATGCAAGAAAAGACCGCAAAACCAAAAAATGGCTTTGACTTTAAAAAGGGAGAATAAAGGGACAAACTTCAGAATCCAGTCTTCAGCTCTCCCTTCACTCAGCTTCCCTGCCCCCGCCCTCACCTGGGAACTCTGAGAACAGACCTCAGTGTCCTTCTGTTCTGCTGCGAGAAGCTGCGAAAGGTGATTTTGCACGCATATGAATTTATACAGACGGTCCCTGACCTAGGAGGGTCCCATATGATTTTTTGAATTTATGATGGCTTGAAACGATATGCATTCAGTAGAAACCACACTTTGAACTGGAATTTGGATCTTTCCCAGGCTAGCAAGAGGGGGCATGATCCTCTCTGGTGACGCTGGGCAGCGGCAGCACAGCTCCCAGGCGGATCCCACAGGATCACAAGGGTAAACCGCCATATGCTGACAACCCCTCTGCCCCCGATGGCCACGTTTTCACTTTCAGTACGGCACTCACTACATTAGTGGGATGCTCAACACCTTACTGTAAAACGAGCCTTGTGTTAGACGATTTTGCCCAAGTGTAGGCTAACGTAAGCGTCCTGAGCTCACTTAACGTAGGCCAGGCTGCGCCATGGTGTTCAGAAGGTTAGGTGTTTTAAATGTGTTTTCCACGGACGATATTGTCAACTGATGACGCATTTCTCAGCACGTAGCCCCTGTTCTAAACAGAGAAGATCCGTACTTACTGCATCAGCTTGTATACTTGTATGTATCAGCTGGTTGCCTCTGGATGCTTATTTGTGATTTATACTCGGTCCTGTGTCAATTAGCCCATCTTCCCAGGACCTGGAACATTGTTTGGCACCTACCATGCACCAACAAAGACTTGCTGAATGAACGAGTGAGTGAATGAATGAATGAACGAACCACAAACTTCCAAGGCCAGGCAAAATTAACAACGGTGTGTAGACAGGGCTTTTGCTTCCCAGCTTCCGCTAATTTTGAACTAGTGACTCGTAAAGATACTTAATATGTTTTTCCTTCTACACAATATTAGTGCTAATTAAATACAGTGTCAGTTATTATATCCCTTACAAACACATGTAGGTGGTCTACAGAACAGAATTACTATCTAAATGACTAAGGGATTAAATGACCAAGGAATCAAAGTATTTGAAGCTTGATATTTTCACTATCTTAGTTCCCAAAGCAAAGTATCAATTCATGGGCAAAAAAGGAAACTGCCCACTAATGTGCAAAAAATATTAGCTGGGTTTAAATTTCAAAATGTTACAACATACCTATTAAAGAATTATGCAAACAGCATTAACTTTCTCTTCAATGCTGATTAATCTTTTTTTCTCTCTGTGTAATGACCTTCCCGCACAGTGTGTGCTACCATTAAAAAAAAAAAAAAAAAAAAAAAAAGCCCAGGGAATTGAAAGGAACTGCATGCTTAATATCAAAAACATTTTATTTGCAGAAGGAAGAGACAACAATGCAATAGAAAATACACAATAACTAAAATGTATGTTCTTTGTTGCTTCATTAAGGTTAAGTTTGTTTTAAAAACGCAACTAACGCAATGTTTGGGCTATTTTTGAATTCGGAGTTCTAGAGAAAAGAAGGATTCCTACACAGAGATTATTTAAAAATGAGTCTTATCTTTACACCTGCTAGGTGGCTAGAAATCAAAAAAAGAAACACCGGATGTTAACTAGACTTACTGTGGTGACCACTTCACAATATATACAAATACTGACTACCTGAAATTAACACAGTGCCCTATGTCAATCACACCTCAATAACAATAACCATAAGGACGTGCTGGCAAGGATGTTGCAGAAAATAAATGACTCACGTTTTGCTAGTGGGAATATTAAGATGGGGCAGGTGTGTCTGAAAACCACCTGGCAGCTCCTCAAAAAGTTAAACATAGAGTTGCCATATGACTCAGAATTCCCTCTTGGAGGTATCCATTCCAGAAAAATGAAGACATATGTCCACACAAAAATATGTTCAGGAATGTTCACAGCAGTGTTATTGATAATAGCTAAGAAGATGGAAACAACCTGACATCCAACCTGAGGAACGGATACGCCAACTGTGGTATATCCATACACTGGAATGTTACTGGGCAAAAAATGAGCTACTGGAAGGTACCAGAGAGAGAAACCCCTGAGAACACGAAGCCAAGTGGAAGAAGCCAGTCACAAAACATCATCTACATGTTCTCGTTTATATGCAATGTCCAAAATAAGCAAATACACACAGGTGGAAAGATCAGAGGCTGCCAGGGGCTGGCAGAGTTGAAGGAGAATGCGGGGCGTGTGGTTATCTCCCAAAGGGAAAGAGGCTTCTTTCTAGGTTATGCTCTCAAATGGACTAAGGGTTGCACAGCCCTGTGAACACACTAAAAACCACTGAACTGTACATTTCAAATGGGTGGTTTGTGCAGAATGTGAATTGCATCTCAATAAAACTTTCATTTTTTTTTAGGCCACTCTACACCCAATGTGTTGACTTAAACTCACAACTCCAAGATCAAGAGTCAAAGGCTTCACTGACTGAGCCAGCCAGGTTTTTGCTTTTTAAAAAAGTAAAACTTTTTTTAAAAAGGCCTGAGAGTGAGCCATTTGAAAATGCTCTATGAATCAAAAACTTGACATCTTCTGGCCACAGGCAAAAGGTAAAAAGGGGAATACAAGAGAGGCAAGTAGTGAACATGCAAAATAGCTACAAGAAAAACAAAAATAGAGACACTACAATAAACATAAGTAAATTGTTTCCGGGGGCTGATACTTGGAATTATGATATAAGCAGGACCCTAACTACATCAGTCAAAAATAACTACTATTTACAAACAGAAAAGAAAAATGAGTCTTTAATTTGAAGATTCCACTTAAAAGTCAAATTAGCTCATCTGCATTTGAAACTGAAGAACAAAAGAGGCTTAGTATCTAACAGTTTCAACCTATTTTAGACAGATATTGATTAAATATTTATTAAAATGCTTTAGCTTGAAATAATGCTATAGGCACCAGAAAGAAAACAAATATGAGCAATTCAATTCTATACCTTCTGTTCAATAAAACTAGCTTCTCCGTGGCAGGTGGTACAGAGAAGTCTACCCAGGGGGTTAATCAAAATTCCCTTGGAATAATTGAAAAGCATCTGCATTTTTTCCCCAGAAACCACAAAAAAGTCACAGTAAGCAGAACATATAATCTTGACTATTAGCACTGAGCCCGAGCCAACACAATGTGCTGTCCCCTGAAATTAAGTGACAAGACACAGTATCGTTGTACGCTAAGCTAGTGCTGTTTCCCAGATGAGGCTGAAAAACTCAAGAAAATCACAAGACAGTGATAATAAGATGCACGTGTGGTGTGTTGTAGAGAAGCAAACCCCATATTGTGACAAATGTAATCATTCTCAGAGCAGGCCAGGGCGGGGGAAGACCTCAGGGGTCGCGGACACCAACCTTTCATTGCACAACAAAGAAAACAGAGGTTCCGGAAGGTCATACCATCAGTTTAAAGCATTACTGGGGCTAAAATGAGATCTCTCAGGGCTCTTCCCGTGAAATGTTTCTTCTGAGTATACGGACTCCCCGGGTGGGGCAGGAGGCTGCTTATCTAAGACATGGAAAATTCTAGGAGCTTCTCAGAGCTGCCCGTGTTAAAGCTTGGTGCAGAAGCGCTAAAACGAACCATCTGTGACAGTGCAGCACCGAAGAGTTGGGGTCACTCACAACTCCCAGCAAAGGAACCCATGTGTCGGCATAAGGGAGCCAAACTGTGGTTCTGTAGTTTGGGTCCATGCTATTGTTTCCGGTGCCGCAGCCCTGAGGCACAGAGGGGACACAGACGGGGACACTGAAGGCTGCTCTTGCTGAAAGTCAGAGGTGACTTGCCAGATCTCAGCACCGCACAGGTACACTAGGCCTCTCTCTGCCCTGATGACACAGACCAGGTTTGAAATATTTCTGCCTAGCCGGCCTTCCTAATTATTCTGGTACCACCATTCAGCTGATGTTCCAGAGAACAGACTTAAAGATTTGGTCATGGGAAAAAATATTCCTCACCTCAAAAAAACAAAAACAAAACCTCATCTCAAATTAATAAACACATCCTTTGGGTTGGATGTCTTTTTTTAATTTAAGAGTTACTTATTTCTTTATTTGACACAAAGAGAGAGAGATCACAAGCAGGCAGAGAGGCAGGCAGAGAGAGAGGGGGAAGCAGGCTCCCCGCCGAGCAGAGAGTCCGATGTGGGCCTCGATCCCAGGATGCTGAGATCATGCCCTGAGCTGAAGGCAGAGGCTTAAACCACTGAGCCACCCAGGCACCCTTTTTTTTTTTTTTTTAAATATTTTATGTATTTATTTGACGGAGAGAGACACAGTGAGAGAGGGAACACAAGCAGGGGGTGTGGGAGAGGGAAAAGCAAGCTGCCTTCCTGCGGACAGAGAGCCCGATGATGGCTCAATCCCAGGACCGTGGGACCATGACCTGAGCTGAAGACAGACACTTAACGACTGAGCCACCCAGGTGCCCCTAGATGTCAGTCTGTTTGAGTTTAGTTACTGTAGGTCAGTTCCCTTGAATTTGATTATTTCCAGGTTCTCTGTGTATTCATTGTCGCATTTTCTCCCCTATTTCTTATGCTGTTTTGACCTCCTGGAGGTCTTGCAGATTTGGGGACAGATGGGCCCTCCCAGTCTGGCAAACTCCTCCTAAAGACAAGGAAGAACTTGGGAGCATGCCTTTCCTTTGCAAGCTAGCCATTCCTTCTATCTAGCTCACACGCCAAGCTAGTATTTCCCCTACCCTAACTCATCCCAGGGCCAGGTATCAGCCAGCTGGAGACCATCCCCTAAAGTCCAAAGCCCACCGACATTCAAACGAACAGTCTCAAATCATTTACGCTGCCCTACACCTCGCCTGCCTGTGGAAACCCCAATAAAGGCTCTTGTCCACGCATTCCCTGTGGCTCCTTTTTTGCCTCATGACAAACCCTGGTACTTCTCCAGTGCCCTGTCTGGCGCGGGGTGCCCCCTCCTCTTGGGAAATATAAGTAATCCTTGCAACAGCATTAACCTCTGCATCGGCACTCAATTACTTCCATCAATTAAAATCCCACAGGGACATTTCCAAGCACCCTGCCAAGGCAAGAGCAGATCTGCAGAACCACCGAAGGCCAGAAATGCAGGCCACACAGTGTGGGGGGGCCCGGAGGCTGGAGGCCAAGGAGCTCCCACCTGGGCACCGCACTCACCTGCTCACAACTCGGCCTTCAAACCACGAGAGCTGCCACGAGGAAGGCCCGGGCTTTGTGGCACGTGTCCACATATGGAGTCCACAGCATGTATTTATATAGGTTTATTTTCAACAAATTGATAAATTGAGACCACAACATCTAACTATCTTTCTCTCTGAGGAGCTGCGGCATGAACGGAGATGATGCAACAAGCAAACTCAGATGGACAAGCAAGGTTGAGATGTAAAAACATCAGCTCTTCTGAAATGAAATGCAGACACAATCAAGAACAGAAGAAAACAATATCACGGTCCTTTGGGTGGTAACTGCAGACCCTGATTACGAGAAAATCTCATGCAGAGGGATGACACGTCGGTCGGAACCTTGTAAAGAGACAAGTGCATACACAGAGAGTCATCAAAGTAGGGCAACACAGCAAAAACGATACATGGACATCCATGGACTTGGGGCCCGGTTCTTCCTGCGCTTGATCAAGACGCCAGCAGTTTCCTCAGTTTATAAATGGGGGCTGGGTGAGGAAATCCAGAACGAGCAGGGTGGGACAGCTGTGGACTTAGGGGACAAGTAAGCTTGCCAGGCATCAGACAGCTTTGTGAAAGGCTGGGGAGATGGCCACAGGAGCTTCTAGGCCCTTCCATAATTACTGCCTCGAATCAGACTCTCAACTTCGGCACTCCTGGGATTTTAGGTCGGGTAATTCTCCTGTAGGGGCTGTGTCATTTACTGCAGGATGCCCAGAAATGTCCCTGGTGAGGCTCGCTCCAAGTTTTAGGTAATCTCCGCGCTTGGTTCCAGGAGTAGCCACCAAATGTCTCTTACAGCCACCAAAATGTCTCCAGACACTGCCACAGGTCCCTGAGAAGCAAAACTGTCCAGGGTTGAGAACCACTAGTCTATGAAGTGTCAAAATGGATTCTAAATCCTAGTCCTGGTGTATTTTTAACTATTTCTACAAATGCAGATCTGTAAGTCTCACCTGAGACCTAGGGGATAAGCTTTGCTGAGAAAGGAGCCTGGGAATTTGCATTTTTAGCGAGCTTTCCTGGCGATTCTTACATATGCTCAAGTCTGACAACCACTGACAGACTTTGATTTTATGAGAAAAGAGTTGCTGTTCCCGAATCATTCTCACCCTAAGTTAAACAGCAACGATCAAATAATTTATAAATAAGGAATCAGCTATAAATATGGAATCAGCAACACAGAGCACTACACCTCAGTGGCCTTAGAGGGCCTATCCGGAACAGCATCCCTTCCAAGTGAGGCCAGTCTAAGACAGAAAGTCCGTGAGCACCATCATAAAATAGTGATGTCTCAGAAGTATTTTGTCTTTCCAAACTCCAGATTTCCCCAGTCAGGACTGTCTGTGGTGAACATCCTTACTCTTCAAGGAAGTGGATGTTCTTAAGCATCTGGCCGCCACAGGTGCAGGTTTAAATACGTGCCTTATATTTAGCATTGAGTGACAACTGGTATACTAACTGTGAGAGGCGAATGGTCACAACCTTAAGAACAATAATTAGACTTCCCATATAAAAGAGAAATACTTTTCTTCTGAATCTTTCTGCAGACTGAGCACCAGGTATGATCTCAATGGACAGTAGAAATTCAGATGCTAGCCTGTCTCCAGGTAAACATGAAAAAGGAAGGAAAAACTGCAAGGCAAAATGAAGCGGGTGGAAAGTGTATTAAATATGGGGGGGCTATAATAGTAGTTGAGCTACTATATGTCAAACACCTAGAAATACTTTCTTCTTCAACCTTCAGCACTCACATTAAAGTAGATGTCCTGCTGATAAAAAAAATGCTGAGGACCAGAGAGGTTAAGTAACTTGCTCAAATTCACAAAGGGGGTAAGCAGGAGATTCAGACTCAGGGAATCAAGCTTTAATAGCTTGATTTGAATCAAGCTTTAATTCAAGCTTTAATAGCTTGAATTTAATAGCATTCCACCCCTTATCCCGGCCCACCCCAATATCCACTAACATCCTGGTAGTGATTTCTGGAAGTTTCTTGTGAACATGTAACTCAGTAATAGCAAATATTTTTAACTGACTTTCAGAGTGTTGTGTGCCTTTAAGATGAAGTCGAAGCTGCTGTACGGCTTACTTGTCTTAGAAAGTGAATGGAATCGAATAAGCATTCTGAAACCCTACAGCATCATACAAAAATGTAAGGCGCGATGTTATTCATTAAAATTAATTTTATTTAAAATAAATAAATAAAATTAATTTTATTTTAAGGCTCTCTGGCAGTTGGCAGCAGGATTTTGAGATACTTTGACATATTAGTGACACCCTAGGACACTGTGCAATCATGACTGAGGGTACTAAACTAAACTAAAACTAAACTCGTTTCTAATAGCCACATATAATATAAATGATTTAGACAATAGGTAGTGTCATTTTAAGAATGATATTAGGGAGACTCGGAACCTCCTCCTCAGATGTGGACGTTTCCCAGGGGTCTAATCCGGGCCTTTCCTCTCCGTCTTCACCATCCCATCCCCCTGGGCTATCTCAGCCACCGCAGGCCTCAGATCTCACGTCTACTTGCTGACCAAACTCCAAGTTACACGCTCGCCCTTAATCGTCTTCCTCATCTCAGGACTCGAAATGTCCTAACATCAGTGATGTCTCCTCAAACTTAAAACAGTCAAAAATCCAACTCATCACCTATCCCACCTTTTCTCTGGTATAATTCTCCTCCTCTTCCTGTTTTTCTCCCTCAGGTTGAATCAGTTACCACATCTGGAAATCTCAGAACCAGCTTCAACTCTGCCTGACACGTAGAACTGGACCCCAGGTCCTCCTGGAGGCTCTCTTCTTCATTTGCTCCCACAAGTTCCCTTTAAAATCAGCTCAAAAATGACCACACCTCTCTTCTTTCAAATCCTTCCAAGTCTAGAGAACAAGGTCCCATCTCCCTGGCATGGCCTGGCATGACCTAGCTTCCGCCATTCTAGCTGCACCTGCCATCCTCAGCAGGCAATCTGCTCGTCCTCAAACATCTGGGCACCCTCAAAGCCTCCGTGCCTTCATTTAGTTTATTTCCTTTGCTTTCTCTACTATCATCGCAGAGCACAGCTTCCGGACATACAGTCTCAGTCTTTGTATCAGAAAAAGGAAGCTTCTAGATGTACGCTTTCCTCTGCTACTCTCAGCCTGTACGTGACCCATCTTGGCACTTACCGTGTACCCATGATGCCGGTTTGAGTTTACCCGGAGCCAGCACACTGCTTAAGGGCAGAGACCAAATCACATTCATCCAGGACACTTCCTAGCACACAGTACAGCAGGTGGTGTGTGATTTCTTTAAAAGTTTTGTGCAAAGTACATCACATAATGGGATATTAATAATTGCGCTTTCCTATTATATACCGCATGCCAATTTGAAAGGCTGGAAAAGGAAAACTTAGTTACCTCCCAAAGGTTTGCTCTTGGGTTGGTCACATGGTACGCAGAACACATGTTTCCACGAAGACAATGTTCAAGAGTAAGATTACATGTAAAGGCCGTTTCCTAAAATCTTATTTTTGGGGACATTTTGGCTGGAATTTTGCATATGTGGGGAAAAGGCAAGATAGAATGCTATGGAAATACTTTTCCGTAGTATGTGAAATGTATCTAAAGAACAGAGAGACTTGGGGGGCACATGCGTGACTCAGTGGAGTAAGGGTCCAAACACAATTTCAGCTCAGGTCACGGTCTCAGCCCCAAGTCAGGGTCTGCACTGGGCGTGGAGCCTGCCTAAGATTATCCCTCTGCCTCTGCCCCTCCGCTGCCTCTGTCTCTCCAACTCTTTAAAAAAAAGTGGGGGGGGGGCGCCTGGGTGGCTCAATGGGTTAAGCCTCTGCCTTCGGCTCAGATCATGATCTCAGGGTCCTGGGATCAAGCCCCGCATCAGGCTCTCTGCTCAGCAGGGAGCCTGTTCCCGCCGCGCCCCCCACCCCCCGCCTGTTTCTCTGCCTACTTGTGACCTTTGTCTGTTATATAAATAAATAATATCTTTAAAAAAAAAACAACAACAACGACGAAAAAAGAACAGAGAGACTGACTCATCAACCCCCTACAGAATGTCTGCTCCGTGGTCTCCACCTGATGCCTACGGCTGGACAGGAAAAGGATCAGGAATAAAGAGAACGTGACCCAGTGCAGGTAGAGCCCAGTGTAGATGGGACAGAAGTGGCCCTCTGATGAAGGCTCTGGGGTTTTATGCCAGACACTTCCCATCTCCCCCTAGTTTTCCCCATCCAAGGAAATCGGGAGTGGCGCAGCTGGGCAGGGGAGCAAATCTCATGGGGGCAATTCAAGTCAAGTGGTGGGCACAAGTGAAAAGCCCAAGCTGGTAGCGCTTGGGGTGGCTGCAAAGGCAGGCTGGGACACGGACAAGCGTGTCAGAAACCCTAATAAGTCATCATTCACTCCCCAAACCCCACTAATACATATCAGAGAAAGGGATGGGCTACAGAAGGGAGACACGGCAGACGGAGATTACAGGAGTCAGACATGATCTAGATAGAGGGGCTGCTTCCGAAGTCGTAAGGGATACAAGACTGAACAAATTCCCTGGGAAGTTTATTTTTGGAAGACAATAATAACCCCAAACTGTATGACATCATTTCCTTCTCAAGAGTACAGACACAGAAAAACTAACACATGCAGTTCTTTTCATTTTCTGGTTATTTGGAGTTCAAACAAATGGGAGTTTACACTATCGAAATTCCATATCCATATGTGAGTTTTCAGAAGACGAGAACTTTCGGATGGTGTTTCTACGTCTATTAATATGAATAATGCAGATTCTGGATCCTATGTTATCAGATGACAAGATACAGCCTAAGCTTCAGCTCGTGCTAATTAAACGAATCAATTAAGAGACTACAGTTGCAACTGTGTAGCTGCTGTTCTATAGTAGCAATAACAACCCCGCGGGGAGGTCTTTTACTACATTAAAATGCTGTCCTCCACAACTCCATCTGATATTATTAGAAACAGTTATTTGTGTCTTGCTGTCATATTAGTAGCAAAGGCAAATTATGGAAATATGCAGACCAGAATGGTCCCAGTATGAGATCAGGTTGGGTTTTCAGCCTCCAAGGGAACAATTGCTGAAATTCCAAAGTTCCCCAAAGTTCTTTAATGGAACTGATAAATCTATCAGCACAGCATCCATTTAGAAACTAGGTAAGGGTCACATATTTACATACTTTCCTGCTAAGCTGATACAATTCAACGAGACGGATTATCATATTAAGTTTACCCTCCTGAGTTAAACTGATGGAGTTCAAAATTGTTTTCGATGGTTGTCATTAATCGCTGTTACTTCGTAAACGCTTACTTTGAAATCTAATTGTGCTGGCGTATCAAGGGTCATATTAATAGCATTCTTAATGGTAAATCTTTGTAAAACATGTTTATTCTACTGATATTATCACTCAAGCTTTCAAGGCTAATAAGAAATAAAGTATATTTATTATCAATAAAAACTTAATTTAAAATGTACAATTTGAGATTTAAATTAGCTTTAAGAACTTCAGCATGATTTGGTTTCATTAAGATCTCTGGCTAAGCTTCAAAGACATATAATTTGATAGTTCCTCAAGAGTCCTTGGGCAAATGCCAATAGCACAGCTATGAAGAAGCTCTTTATTGTATTCTAAGCTTATTTTCGCTTTGGAGCAATATGCATTGTTTCACAAGAAAAAAAACAGTCTTGGTGAGATACGTTTAATATTATAGTATTTTAAAAATAATGGTACTTTAGAAATGAAACGTAAACAATGATTACAAAACAAAACTTTGGAATAAAATGGTAACTTCTGCATTAAAAGCAATTAAGAAAATATTCATTCTAATGGTAAAGTTCAAGGGGCGCCTGGGTGGCTCTTTGGTTTGGCGTCTGCCTTCAGCTCAGGTCATGATCTCAGGGTCCTGTATCAGGCCCCATATTGGCCTCTCTGCTCAGCGGGGAGCTTTCTTCTCCCTCTTCCTCTGCCTGCCTCTCTGCCTACTTCGCTCTGTATCTCTCTGGCAAATAAATAAATAAAATCTTTTTAAAAAAAATAAATAAAGCATAGTGCAAGTAAGTAATTCCGGTTAAGTAAAACACCGACTTCCTCCATTTCTTTGTGAGTTTATGCTATCTGATGTACACAAATTCACAGCTTCATCAAAAACGTGCAAATAAAACAAAGCTCGGACAACTTACAATTTTTAATAGGTATATATATCTTAGAAAAATTCTGGGATATGTAGCTTAGCAAATATACTGGCATATATGGTGTCTATTATGGATTATATGTTTGTGTCCCTCACCTAAGCTCGAACGACCCCCAATATGATGTTACTTGGATGTGAGTAGTTTGGGAGGTAACCGGGTTTAGTTGGATGAGGTCAAGAGAGGGGGGCGCTCGTGACGGGATCAGTGCCTTATAAAAGAGAAGAAAGATGAACCACTATGTTGTACACCTGAAACTAATGTAACACTGTATGTTAACTGACTGGAATGAAAATGAAAGCTTTAAAAAAATAAAAAAAGAGAGGACAGCCCAGCATTGTCTGCGGTGTGAGGACACAGCGATCGGGTGGCCACCTTGGAGCGGGGAGGACAGCCCTCACCAGGAACCGAATCTGCTGGCCCTTGACCTTGAACTTATCAGCCTCTAGAACTGTTAGAAACAAACACCTGCTGTTTAAACCACCCAGTCTATGGTATTTTGTCAAAGCGGCCTGAACTAAAATACTCGTACTTAGCAGTTATGGCAAAAACCGGACCGCACAGTAAAGTGATCTGTTTTTAAGGCGCTCTGATGGCGAACAGCTCTACCCGCAAGTCACAGAGGCCTGGTTTTGCATCCCGTTTCCACCAGTTCTCAGCACAGAACAGTCACAAACTGCCGAGGCTCACTATGTCTTCTGAAAGTGAGGCATGCCCTTTACCGGTGTTTCTGCATGTTTGAGAGTGGGGCAGAGGTGATGGTAACAGGTAAGAAAATCCTTGGGAAAACAGATGGCAGTACGCAAGCCAGATATTAAAAAGGAATGATGCTCTGTTTATAAAATATACTTTCAGATAAATTACCCGAGTTGGTTTTCAACTTTTCCTACATGTCAAATACACTTTCATGCCCATCTATGTAGAGCGTACACTGGGTTGAACACTGCCTTCCAAAAATTCATGTCCAGCTGGTATTTTGGAATGTGACCTCATTTGTGAAGAGGGTCTCCGAAAATGTAGTTAGCTAAGAAGAGGTCTTAACTATGTACGGGTGCGGAGATTTCCAGCGACGGGTGTGCTTAGATTTCTCCAACTGAATATACACATGGGAAGAAAGTCACGTGAGGACAAAAGGAGAGACGGGAAAGATGAAGCTACAAGCCAAAAACAGCAACCAGTGCCCCAAAGACCAGAAGCTGGGAGAGACACATGAAGCCGATTCTCTGGGAGCACCTCCAGGAGAAGCCAAGCCTGCCCACACCCTGATTTCAGATGTCTCATCTCCTAAACTCTCAGAACACAATTCCGTTGTTTGAAGCCACCCAGTCTGTGGTAATTTGTTGTGGCAACCCTAGGAAACAAATACAGTCCTATATCCTACATATTGGGAATGGTAATGAAATTGACAGCTACTGAAGGTTAAAATGCGGATGGTCTGAATTCGTACCTACAGTCAAGTCCAATATGCTCCTCTGAATCATAGAGGCACAAATTTCATCTCAATGCCTCCTACTAATTCAGAAGAGTGCTTTTCATTATATAAAAATACTGCTTAACCATTTCTTAAAAGAGTTTATTTGAGAGAGAGAAAGAGAGAGAGCATGAGCAGGGGAGAGGGGCTGAGGGAGAAGCAGGTTCCCTACTGAGCAGGGAGCCTGACACCAGACCAGATCATGACCTGATGGGTGTTAGGATAAGCTAGGTTAGGCTTCAGAAATAACACTGAAATCACAGTCCAGTACAGTGTTATTTCTCCAGGCTCCAACCTTCCCCAGGGACCCATGCTACTAGGGACTCAACAAGTAGGCAAGTAGGTCCGTGGGGGATCTATGGAGCTCACACCTGCTCTTGGCTGTCCCTGACTGGAAGTGAAAGACATCACTGTAAGGAAACAATTCTCCTTGAGTCTCTCATGCTTCTCTTCTACTTCTTATGAGCAAGGCACGGACTATCCTTCGTTCTGGACTATTTTTCAAGGCTGTTTGCTATACAAAGACAGAGACAATGTCTCCCTCAGAACAAAGGAAAGGCATGCTCACTGCCCATACAGAAGCTCGGGGTTCTCTGAACTAAACTCGGGTTCCTCTACCGTACCACAACCCACTGTGTGAGCAGGTGTCCTCCTGCCCTCCTCACACCACCCTGTGGGAACCAGAGCTCAGGGAAATGATGCAAAAATAATGACATCCTGGCTACTGCTACTGTTGTAATAAACCATCCTTCATTTCTGACCCCGGAGTCTTGTCTCTTCTACCAGCATCCATGACTATAGGGGGCTATCAGCTTCAAGTAGGGTAAAACTCTCAGACCCTCCACAGTTTTGTTTTTTTAAGATTTTATTTATTTATTTGAAAGAGAGAGAACACAGGTAGGCAGAGAGGCAGGCGGGTGCGGGGGGGGGGGCGAGCAGGCTCCCTGCTGAGCAGAGAGCCTGATGTGGGGCTCAATCTTAGGACCCTGAGATCATGACCTGAGCCAAAGGCAGAGGCTTAACCCACTGAGCCACCCAGGCGCCCCAACACTCCACAGTTCTTGATAGTCACTTCATTCACAGCTCCTGGTTGGAGCTAGTCATATGGTCCAACCCAATCCACGGTGCCTTATTAAAAGTGCAAATGACATAAAGAGACTAAACTCATGCATGTATCCAGTCTCACTGCACAGAAAGAGGAACAGACTCAATGGTCAATCAACATAAATGGCCAATAAACGCAGAAAAACATGTTCTACTTCCTTAATGGTGAGGAGGTTAATTAAAACCACAATGAGGACACTACTGATGCCGGCAAAAATGCACAAGTCTGATGACAGCGGGTGCTGGTGAGAATGGGGAACCACGTGAACTCACTCGCCGCATACTCGATGCTCGTCGGCCCTACCGAACCTCTGCACATATGCAATCAGGATCACGTGCTCGTGGGCATAAACGTTTAGGGCAGCTGGAATTAGAGCCAAGACACTAGAGACCACCCGGGGAGCCACCAACAGTGGAGGTGACCTCACCCACACCACGGAGCCAAAACGACCAAGTCATACGCAACTACTGAATATACTCCCATGCACATCAAGCTTTAAAGCATGCGAAGCTCAACTGTTTAATATTTAAGGATCGCATTTATGTGGAAAAATTTTAAAGGAGTTTTAAAAATTAGGAAGACATTCTCTGTGAAGGGGGGAGAAAGAATATCTGACAGATAGGATTGAGGAGCACATAGTAAACCTGAACGTTAATGATGACTTTTGTGTTTTTTAGAAAAATTCCAGTGGATATACAGGTCTTTATCATTACTCTTTGTGGCTGACAAAGATTTTATGTTATTTTACACATATTACAAATATGTAAAGTATATTTGTAACATTTTATATCGTATTTAATATTTCTATATCTAATAAAATCTAATTTTAATAGGGATTTATTTTATTGGTAAATAATCAAATGGTAGTTTTTAAAGTTCAAAGTGTGTAAAAAATGAATTAAATTACTTATTTTGAAGTCTATACCTTCTCTGAATTGAAATAACAACATTGTTTAACTTTACTGATGCTGCAGAAGTCCTTCTTAAAATTAAACTCTTCTTGGAACACTGAATGTCATGTTCAACAATATTCAAAAGCCAACCTGTATGGAAAATTCTAGGATTCTCACAAAGACAAAGTGTGTTTGAGAAGTCTTTCCTTTACCAAGTGACCTGCTAGTGCTCTTCCTGACTGCAAGCTTTGGAAACTGAACCTGCTTTAGAAAACGAGGATTGAAGCAGCACACGCTAGCTGGAAATTACCGTGCATCCGTCCTCGCAGTCCCGCTGTCTCAAAACCTTTGCTTTCTCTCTTCCATACTGATCTATTATTGCTAAAAGAACACGCAGACAAATGCATTGTAACAAACCGCAGTGGCCATCCCCACTGCTGTGATGCAGAATTTTAAAGTACTTAGAAATGACTCTAAACTCTGACACTCCCTCTCTGTACAAACTACATAAACAATGTGGAAAAATCTTTGGGGTTTGTTAGCAACTATGTCCGGCGGGGGTGGGGGAAGGGAATCAGCTATATAAACAGGTTTGTTTTTTGCGACTCTGTGCGTGTGTGTGTGTGTGTTTCCTACCATATTTTAGGGGTCTTAAGTGGATGAAAAGAAAGAGCAGAGAAATCGGAGCCCCCTTGTTTGCTCTGCCCACCAACTAGCTGTGGACCCGTGGGCACAGTGAGCTCTCTTTTCCGATGCAAGTTCCTTGTCTGAGAAAGACGGATTCACTACCAAGGCCCCTATGCTCTTCCTTTTCCCCATTTGTTTCTGTATTTGCTTTCTTCTTCTTTTTTAGGTCTAATCCTTGGGTCCCATGCTTGCCAATGTCACGAATTCACTCGACAAGCATTCGCTGAGTGGCTGTGGGGCCCAAGGCCCTGTTCTGAGATCTGGGCAAGAGCAGCGGACACACCAGGCAAGAGCCCTGTGCTCCCAGAGCTTGGTTCATTCAAGTGGGAAAGCCGGCCAAGAAACAAGTTTTTCAAAAAAATAAAATGTGTCGAACAGGAAAGTATGTCAAATAGTGATAACCACTGAAGAAAAAGAACAGAGCGGAGGAAAGGTGGTCCAACTTTCAAACGGTGTGGCCAGGAAGCCGTCCCCGAGGCGGTGGCTGTTGTGTAAAGGCTTGAAGAAAGTGAGAGAAACTTCTGTGCGGGTGTCGGGGCGGGGCAAACAGTCCCGGAGGAGGAGAGCCAGATGAGGAGCCCCTGAGGTGTGTGCCCGACATGTCTGAAGAAGAGTAACAAGGCCAGCTGACTTGACTGATGGTCTGAGAGGATCAGGTTGCCGGTTAAGTTAACAGCAGGCCACGGAGCAGGGGCAGAGCTGGGAAGACGGCTGCTGTATTCAGACGAGAGATGAAGAAGGCTTTGGTCCGGCTGGGGGCAGTGGAAGTGGTAGAAGAGAGGAAGCAAGGAGAGCACGGGCTTTTAGCTCGTGTAGCCATTTTCCAAGACAGGAAAAAACTGCGAGAGAAACGCTTTGTTTTGTTTGTGGGTTTTGCCTGTGGAGAGTGCTCAGTTTTCAATATATGACATGGTGAATTCTATTAGAATCCAAGGAGCGAGCGAGTGCAGACAGAGGTACCCACGACCTGCTGCATGAAAAGTTCTGTGTTCTATTTCCAGAAGAACACGGGCACGCCACATTCTGTTTGGCTCTGCTTCATTGTGTGTTGCAGATGCTGTGGGTTTTTGTTTTTTGGGTTTTTTTTACAGACTGAAAGTTTGTGGCAAACCTGCACTGAGCAAATCTGTGGGCGCCATTTTCCCAACAGCATTTGCTCACGTCCCGTCTCCGAGTCACATTTTGGTTAATTCTTACAATATTTCAAACTTTCATATTATGACTATACATTATTATTACTGTATTGCTGTGACCTGTGATCAGTAATCATAATTCACTGAAAGCTCAGATGATGAATAGCATTTTATAGCAATAGAGTATTTTTATATTTATTTTTTAATAGTTTGTTTATTCCTAGTACTCTCTACATCCAACGTGCAGCTCCTACTCACAACCCTGAAATCAAGAGTCACATGCTTCTCTGACTGAGCCAGCCAGGCACCCCTAGCAATACAGTGCTTTTAAATTAAGGTATATGCACTGTGTTTTTAGACATAATGGTTTGCATACTTAAAAAGAGACTACACTGTAGTGCAAACATTACTTTTATATGCACTGGGAAACCAAAAACTTCATCTGACTCACTTCCCTGCAACATAGGCTTTCTTGCCATGGTCTGGAACCAAACTCACAATATCTCCAAGGTGTGCCCACATATCTATTGCTCATAATATAAATGCCTCTAGAGGATGGGATGTGTATACTTCTGTGATGGTAAATTTTATGTGTCAACTTGGCTAGGCCACAGTATCCAGATTTTTGGCCAAACGTTATTCTAGATATTTGTATGAAGGTATTTTTCAGATTAACATTTAAATCAGTAGACCCTGGGTAAAGCAGGTCACCCCCCATAATCTGGGTGGGCATAATTCAATCAAATCAAGAAAAAGGACTGACCTCCCAAGCAAGAAAGAATACTGCAAGTACACAGTCTTTGGACTTGAACTCCAACTATTTCCTGGTCTACTGTGCAGATTTTGGACTTGCCTCCTCTCCCCACCCCCGACCCCACAAACTTATCCTGCTGGTTCTCTTTCTTTGGAGAACCCTAATTTCTTAGGACATGCATTGAAATAGTATTTTAAAATTTTAAATTAAAAAAAAAGGAAGGAACAACTCATTGATCAGAAAAACAAAAATAACTATAAATCTCAGGGGCAACACTTAAAATTTATGGAACATTAGTCCAGTGCCTACGCACAATACATAAACTGCACGTGCCTTTATACACGTGTGAACTAGAAATGCACAATTAATGTGCTTCCTATGCAATGGCTACAAAATCACGACTCTTCTGATCCAAGCCACAGGCCTCTCCTCCGATATTCTCAATAAACTCATAGAGTAAACAGAAATACCCAACGTGAATTCCCAACGTGAACAAGGTACCCCAAAAACGTGAACGGACATTTTACAGATTATAAATGATATACAGCAAATGAATACATGGAGAAATGTTCAAATCACATAGGCAGTACACAGAGAAATGCTAAATAAAACAATAAGGTACCATATTGTTTGATCATATTCATTGGTGTGATTGGCAATAGCAAAATAAAACCATGACGAAGACAAGTTCAAATACAAGGGCTAAAGCTAGTGGGACACTTTTTCCCCCTCTGTAAATTTAGTGAATATACAAAATAACAATCCTTTCATACTTACTTACCACTGTACCAAGAAACTGAATGCTCATGTTTCCACCTGCTTCTCGAGAAAGGCACTGGAAAAAAAAAAGAAGTATAGAATGAATTCACATCCACACAAAAATGTGTACATGAATGTTCGTAGCATCATTATTCCTAATAGCCAAATAATCTAAATGTCCATCAACTGGTACACGGGTAAATGAAATCTGTTATATTCACACAATAGAATATTGTTCGGCCATAAAAAGGAAGGCAGAACCGACACGTGTGACAACAGAAGGCCGTCACAAAGGACCACGTATTATAGGACTCCACTGTACATGAAATGTCCAGAACGGCAAATCCACAGAGACAGGAAGTAGATTAACACAGTCTGACGGTTCTATGCAGAAGACCCGCAGCTGCCCTAGAGACTTCCCGGTCGTCACAACTTCCTGGGCTGGCACAGGCTGCCTAAGAACACACAAAATGTCACATCTTTTGATCGGCGTAGATTACTTTATACTGCTTGTCAAGGAAAGGATTGACGGAATTTCTTGATTCCCTAAGAAAATGAGGGTGGGGTGGGGGAGGGGAAGGTAAGGGAGAGCTTCACGGACCTCTCAACAAGCAGGAACAAAAGTAATGAAGATACACATAAACTCTGGCTGTCCCACTGAAAAAAGAAACGTGCTCCTAACTCTAGAGCAGGGTGCCAAGCATCGGAGATTGCCAATGCCAAGTCTGCCCCAAGAAAGGGCAGCAGAGTCTACAGATGCATTAGATAAAGCTATCCAAGAAAGAGAAGATGCCCTAAGGCTTCTTCAGACTGCTCAAGAAAAATCTAAGACCTCATGCTTGGGTAAGAGACATCTTTAGAAGAATCATCTAGCATAAGTCTACTCCTTAGTACCTAAGTAACAGAGACAGTAAGAAATGATTCTTCGCCATGCCTTACGTGGGGCATTCCATCTGACTGAGACTGGAGAAGCAAGCCCACGTTAAAGCCAGTAAGTCTAGGGGGATAAAGAAAAACTCCTTCAGGAAGAGGTTCCACCTCTTTCTGAAGCCCAGAAGTCAAGTCCTATCCAGTAAGTCTGAACTCTTAATTTACCATATTATTCTTCCTGGATATTCTTCTTGGATAAAAGTAAGCGACTTCCTGAAGAACCTGTGTTTTCAATCAAATGATAATTTACTTATCGATCGGCTGAAGCAGTGATACATCACGGGAGTGGTTGTGCTTTTACCAAACTTGAAGAAAAACCAGGTATAAAGCACAGATCAAACTCCTTTTAGAAGGGAAGGGAGGGAAGAAGGGAGGAAAAAGAGAAGAAAGAAAAGGGAGGAAGGGAAGAAGGGAGGAAGGAAGGGTAGCTGCCTGAGGGACAAGGACTGGGAGGAAATGAGAAATGCCTGCTAATTAGTACGGGGTTTCTTTCCACGTTGGTGAAAATGTTCTGTTGTTGATTGTGGAGATGGTTGCACAACTCTGGAAATACAGTAAAAAACACTGACTTGGGCACTTTGGGTGAATTGTGTGGTATGTGAATCTATCTCAATAAACCTGTCATAAAAAGTTCGCATTTGTTTAAAATAACAAGAGGACACCACAATTTTTCTTCATCCAGAGACTACTGAAAACAGACATAACCTCTATGTTATGCAAGTATCTGTAAACGGAAAAGCTAAAAGTGAATACAATATGGCTTATGCGTATCTTGCTCGATTTTTAGCTTGCTATAAATAGATAACTAAATAGTTCACTGGAAGTAAATCATACTTTTATTTTTCCCCAGATAATTCTCACCCGTAAAACTGCTCTGTTCATTCTTCACCTGTTTTTCAAAATTCTTTCTTTCTGGGCTACTGAGAAAGGGTCCAACGGCTTCAAAGACTCCACAAAAAAATTAAGCAGTTCTAACTAAGTAGCTTGCCCTACTGTGGGGTTTTTTACCCCTACTGTGGGGTAGCTGTGGGGTTTTTTTTAAGTTCCCAGATGTAGCCTGGGAGGGAGGGCTTCCTGTCATGGACTACCACAGAAATATGCTAACTTTATTCCTTTTAAAAAAGTGTAGGTTTACCAACCCCAGTTTTTTTTTTTTTTTTTAAGATTTTATTTATTCATTTGACAGACAGAGATCACAAGCAGGCAGAGAAGCAGGCAGAGAGGAGGAAGCAGGCTCCCTGTTGAGCAGAGAGCCTGATGTGGGGCTCGATCCCAGGACCCCGGGATCATGACCTGAGCCGAAGGCAGAGGCTTTAACCCACTGAGCCACCCAGGCGCCCCACCAACCCCAGTTTTAAGATCACTCAAGTCCTAGAACCCAGAGAAAATCTCCACAATTCCAGTTCAGCCCCCGATTCCTTGACTGAGGGAAGTTAGATCAGTCAGAAGGAAAGTGGATTAATGTACCAAGAGAAGAAGATGGTCACCTCACCCACAAGTCTTGCCCCGGTGACTCAGCACAACGGTAGTCTGACCAGCACACTCAGCGTGGTGTGTGTGGTACAGTGCAGAAATAAATTATAACTCAGTATGATAAATCCACAGTACAAAATGTACAAAGTATTAATGGATAAGAGGCCAGACCAGCTAGATGCCCAGAAAGGTTAAGGAAGACTTACAGATACACAGTAGAGCTGGGTACTAAAAAATGAGCAGACATTCTCCAAAAGGGAAATCAATGAAACACTTTTGGTCAGATGGGCCAGTGTATGCAAATTTCAGCTGAAGGAAACGCATGGTGAGTTTAAGGCGTGGTGAATCGTCTCATATGGCCAGAGATCGGTTTGGTTAATCAGTGAAGGGGCAAGAGAGGAAAACTGAGAAGGAGTTCCAGAGCCACGTCCCATCTTGCATAGAGTTCATACTTAATTGGGCTCTTATACTTAAAAACTGGAAGTAACATGGTTGTTTTAGAAAAACTGACGGTCTGATGTAAGGCTGAGGATACAGAGGAATGGGGGGTGGGGAGCTGGGCTGGGAAACCAAGGAAAATGCAGCAGGTGGCAATCACTAGGGGGAGGGGGGGTGAACCCCAAAAGCAGAACTAAGCCTGTTTCGTTCACAGAAACTTAGAATTTGGAGGGCAAATGGATCTCAAAATCTACATTTCGTTTTCCTTATGAGGAAATTAAAGATGCAGCGATATAAAAGGAATTTGCCTACACTGCAACAGGAGAAGAAGAATCCTAACCCCAGCAGTTGTGCAGGGTGGGGACAGCTCTGCTGTGCACGATGCAGTATCACCACAACCTCAGACCGGATCAGCACTTAGGGGGTGAGCTCTTTTAAGGGCAAGGACCATTTCTTCCGCTTCCTCCTTAATCCCAACAGCATGCAAGTCAGGGCCACAGAAATGAAAACAAAAAAATCTATCTTCAGGAATTCTGAAATTTTTCCATACTATGAAAGACCAGAGTGACCTACATATCTCTCAATCTTCGACCATCTCGTGGAAGTTTTGCTGGGAGAGTTCAAGGTGTGGCTGTCAAGAAATTAGGGAAAGTGCCGTAGAACGACGCAGACTGAGGACAGGCAGTCCAATGATCCGCTGACCTCCCTGCTGCTGGTATTTTAAGAGCAGTGAGGAAAATACTCAGTGAAAGCATCGCCATTACTACAAACTTAGGACTCAACCCAGCAGCAGTTAAATCTTCCTTCCTCAGAAGCCTGAGGCACAGATCCAGAATCCTGTCCATATTTACCAGAACAGAATCAGCACAATTAATCACTTCTATCATGCAGCAACACACTTAATCCTAACAGCTGTTCAGAGTGAGAAATTTTCTGCTTTTAAGTGTGGCTGTTGGATTCTGGGAAGATGGCGGCGGCGGAGGCAGAGTTTCTGAATCTTCCACAGAAACACTGAAGAGGCCCGGGGTAACAAATATCCCTAGTACCCCAAATGCTGTCTACAAATACCACTTCCCACTTCCAAGAAATCAAGGTTTCTCAGCAGAATGGCTGGCTGATCCTGGGTTTGGGGCAGAAATGAGGCTGCTGTATCTTGTCACACCAGAAAGCAGGGGAGCTATCAAAGACTGGGGCTACATTAGAAGGACTGAAAAAATTCCCTGGCCAGAGCTGGCGACGTCTGACCGTCAATAAGGATTATAGCTGCGATGGACTGAAGCAGACCAGGTATGTTTGATCCCATGAGTTCAAAATGGATGCCAGAAACAAAAACGAAACACCCTCATTTAGTCACTTTTGGAGAATAATAGGGAACCAACTCTCTGGAAATTGCAAAGTCAAGAGAAAGGGTCCAGCGTTTATCTTTTCTATGAAAACTGCAGTCCTGGATAACCTAAGAAGTTGTTGAGGTAGAGTTTCTCTTAAAAGAGTGAATCTTGGTAATAAATGAACAAAAAAATGACAATATTGGAACATCATTGTTTTGTAAACCTTGATAAATTTATTGACCGAAGCTTGAGCATCAAGGGAGTGGCGACCAGACCAGTGTCTCTTATAGAGGAGAGACAAGACTCGGTCTCGCGGAAGATAATGGCACCCAAATCTGATTACACCTATCAATTTATAGAAAACAAAGGACCAGGACATGTTAAGCCACACCACTGGGATGCAATCAGCTCAGTTCTGACAGTGGAAAACTTTACAGGACAAACGATCCCATTCCTTCAACAAGTAAAATGCAAAGAATTAAAAAAAAAAATTCCATAGCCATTTCCCTCCAGCTATTGTCCCCTTTACCCTTCACAGCCAGTCTCCTTAAAAAGTTGTCTCTCTTCATGGTCTCTACATTGTCCCTTTCCATTCTCCTTTGAACCTGTTCCCATGTGTTTTTCCCCCACTGTCTGTAGGCCTTCTCATCAAGATCATGTACGATTTCCACTTTACGATTTCTACTTCCCTATCAGTAGTAGGCTTTGTCCTCATCTTCTCCGGCAATGTTATGCTATAAACTGCCAATGATTCTCTTTCCCAAACACAATTCTTCCACTGACTTCAAGGACATCCATGCCCCTTGTTTTGGTCCTACCTCCCTGGCAGTTCTTTCTTAGCCTTCTTCGTCTCCTCATTCAATTTCTACCTGCGGGAGAGCCCCAGGAGAGCCCAGTCCTCGGCTCTCTTCTCTTTCCCTGTGTCATCTCATCCATACCCCATGCTTTCCCCCAATCCCCATGCCCATCTTAAAATAAATCAACTACACTGAAGCATGACTTAGGTACAAAAGACTGCATTCCATTTAAAGTACAGAATTCAATAACTTTCTACAATTTTAAGAAACCACCTCCACAATCAACATGCAGATCATCTCCACCACCTCCACAATGTTCTTCCTGCCCTTTCATAGTCCAATCTTGGTCAACGCTCCCAGGCAGCCACTGATCTGCTCTCTTCATCAATGAGTTCATTTTAGTCATTTAGTTTAAAATTCCTTAGCGTCTTTGCCAGTTCGACGGACCACCTGTGTCTAGATGTACTTCTGTACTTCATTCTCTTCTACCTATCTCTCTACCAATACCATGCTGTCCTGACGCTGCTGTTTCATAATTATTCTTGGAATCAGGCTGTATAATTCTTCCAACTTTTTGTTTCTTCTTTAGAATTGCTTGGCTCCTGTGATTTTTTCAACTAATGGATTTTTGGGGGGTGTGGTAAAAAACACGACATGGTTTACCATTTTAACCATTCATCAGTACATAGTTCAGTGTGTAAAGGTATATTTATGTTGTCGTGAAGCAGACCTTCAGTGCCTTCTCATTTTGAAAATCTGAAATTTGGGACCCACTAAACAACTGCCCCTTTGTCCCTCCCAACAGACCCTGCTAACCACCACTCCACCTTCTGTTTCAAGGAATCTGACTGCTTTAGGTGCCTCATACAAGCAGACACATATAGTATTTGTCGTTTGTTGTCTGCGCTCAGCAAGCATGTCCTCATGGTTTAACCATGTGACAGGATTTCTTTCTCTTTTATGGTTGAGTAGTATCCCAGTGTATGTAGATACTCTATTTTGCTTATCCATTAATCGGCGATGGACATTTTATTTGCTTTAACCTCCTAGCTATTCTAAATAATGTTGCAATCAACTGGGGTGTTCAAATAACTCTTTAAGACCTGCTTTCAATTCTCTCCAATATAGATCTAGAAGTGAGACTGCGGGACCACGAAGTACTAATTTTAAATTTTCTGAGGAGCCCTCATACTATTTTCCATACAAGTTGTACCATTTTACAATGCTACCAACACTGCACAAGGATTCCACTCTCTCCATGTTCTCACCAACTTGTTATTTTCTGGGTTTTTTTTTTTTTTTTGGCAGGGGGGAAGTAGTAGCCATCCTAAAGGATGTGGAATGTTACCTCATTGTCATTTTGATTTACACTTCTATGATGATGAGTAATGTTGAGCAAATTTCGGTATGTTTATTGCCTGTCTGTATATCACCATTGGAGAAAAGACCATTTAAGTCCTTTGTTCAATTTCAAATCAGGTTAATTTGGGGGGCACCTGCGTCACTCAGTCGGTTAAGCTTATGACTCTTGATTTTTCAGACTCTTATTTCAGCTTGGGTCATGATCTCAGGGTCCTGGGACTGAGCCCCACGTCGGGGCTCCTCACTCAGTGGGGACTCTGCTGGGGATTCTCTCTCTTTCCCTCTCCCTCGGGCCCTCCCTCTCCCTGCTCACACACTCCCTCTCTAAAATAAGTAAATAAATCTTATTTTTAAAGAGATTTAATTTATTCATTTGAGAGAGAGCGTGCGCACGCACACTCACGGGTTATTCATTTGAGAGAGAGCGCCCACGGGCGCACACAGGCACAGAAGTGGTGGGGGAGGGGCAGAGGAAGAGAGAGAAGCACACTCCTCACTAAGCAGGGAGCCCAATGCAGGGCTCTATTTCAGGACCCCAGGATCATGACCTGAGCCAAAAGCAGATCCTCAACCATCTGGGCCACCCAGGCGTCCCTAAATAAATAAATCGTTATAAATAGATAGATAGGTAGGTAGATAGTGTTCGTCTTCTTGTTAAGTTGTAGTTCTTTATACATTCTGGATATTAACCCCTGAACAGATACAGGATTTGCACATTTTTTCTCCCATTCACTCTGTTGTTCGTGACCTCTGATGCACAGACATCTTGAAGTCTGATGTAGTCCCATTTGTCTGTTTCCTTTGTTGCCTATGACTTTGGTGTTGTATCTAAGGAATCATTCCCAACTCCTGTGTCATGAAGCTTCTCGCCTCCACTTTCCTCTAGAAGTTTTATGGTTTTAGGTATAACATTTAGGTCTTTAATCCATTTAAGTACATCTTTATGTATGGTGTAAGTTCTTTTTATATGTGGCAGATCCATGCTTTGAGAGAAATCTACAGGCTTATGACTATGGGATATATGCTTGCAATTCCCATTTGCTCTATGAGTTCAAGACTCACAGAGATGACTGTTAGCTGGACCTCGACACATGGGTTTCTAATGTCCATATTAAACTTACGAAGTCCAAACAGAACTACTGATTTGCCTCCCCAACCCCAATCCTCCGCTACCTCCCATCTTCGTAATCACGACCATCCGTCACCCAGCTGCCTAGTCTTCATTCATACCTGGGATCTAATCTGTCCATCCTTTCTGCCTTCCCACCCAAATAAATGCCGAAGTAGCTCACTTCCTACCATCTCACCTGCTACCACCTTAGTCTAAGCCAAGGCTTGATGAACTCTTTCTGTAAAGAGCCATGAGGTCAATGTTTTAGGCTTTCTGAGGCAAATTGAGGATATGAGGTAGTTAGTTACAGAACAAGAAAGAAAACAGATTTTCACAATTTTTTGGACAACATTCAAAATACAGTAATACCTAAGCACAATTTTTTGGTAACACTAATAAGGAAAATGGAATCCTTATTTAGGGATAAAATTCTATTTAACTGGGGCTCAAAGTTAGTGTTCTCTGTCATCAAAATCAATGGCAAGCAAATGTGCATCTGTTAATGCTGATCTGCGATGCAATTTTACCTCTTTCACCTTATTGTTTTTGAAGATTTTATTTATTTGAGAAAGAGAGCATGTGTATGACCACAAGCAAGGGGGAGCGACAGAGGGAGAGGAAGAAGCTGGGAGCCTGTCGAGCTGGGAGCCTGAATTGGGGCTCCATCCCAGGACCCGGGATCATGACCTGAGCCAAAGGCAGAGGCTTAACCAATGGAGCCACCCAGGGGCCCCACTGTTACACCTTTGACAATACGTTCTCCCCACAGACAGGTTCTGCTAAATTCGGACAAGAAGCCACAGGCACAGGGCTTTCCTTAAGCACACTCATTGCTTGGAGGGCATTTACAGGATTCTGTTATGATTCCTCTCCTGACAAGTGCCTTCAGGCTCACTGTACACTGCAGGTGGGTCACTTCCCATTCTAGGCTAGGTGGAAGACCTTGCCTGCCCAATGAGATGGATGTTAAATAGGGATATTTCCTTTGCTCTTGTACTGAAGTTTGAAAAACGCTGCTGAAACTGCAGTTCACTTCTTGTTTTAATCTTCTGACAACCTGGGAAGTGTAAAAAGCAGCTTGACATTAGCTGTAATTCAAACATTACTTGTCAAAATGGTATTACCACAGTATAAATTTTGTACGTAAGTACTGTTTTGTCTTGCAATTTTAGGTTGAGTTCATTAACAAACACCAAATCTGCAGCACGAGCTAATTTTCAAAGCCATTCGATGTTTGATAACAGCGGCTCAGGGTGGTTCTTCTTGTTCGGAAAAATTTAAATCTTGGTTCTGAGCTCAAAAACATCACAACAAACTTTACCACTGCTAAGCCTCTGAATTGCTGTGTGATAGGGAAAAACCAGGGTATTCGGGTTCTACTTACAAATTCCAGAAGCAGTCATAGCGAATAACAAACAAATGAATGAGGCTCTATTCCAGTAAAACTGTATCTACGGCCACTGGAATCTAAATGGCACATACTTTCCATGTGTCATGAATCACTATTCTTCTTGTAAATTTTTTCCAACCATTTAAAAATGTAATAACCACTCAACTTGGGAGCCGTACAGAAACAGGCCATGGGCTGGATTTGGCCAACTCCTGGTCTCGACCTGCAGCGGCTTTCACCTGGCCAGCTACAGGGATCAAACAAACGTCCGCTTAATCCCACCACTGGTCCCCTATGGCCTATCCTCTTCACAGCAGTGATTTTAAAATCACATCGCATCATTCTTCTACTCAAACCCTTCAAAAGGTTCACAGTAGGAATTGAATAAAACCCAAACTTTTTGGCCTACCAAGACCCTAATACAATCTAGTCCCTGTCTATCTTCTTCTACTCCCCTTAAGCTATACTCAAGAGGTTGGCCCTTTGGGCCTCTGCACAAACCAAGCTTGTGCCCGTCTCAGAGCCTTTGCACTTGCCATTCCTGCAATTGTGAATTTCACCCCCTAAATTTTTACGTGGCTGCCCTCTTCTCCTCCTAGGTCTCAACTCAATGTAAGCTGTTCAGAAACACTTTCCAGCCACCTTCGCTAAAACTACTTCCTTTAGGTACTTTCTATGAAGTATCCTATCTTATGGCCTTTATCGACCTTCTTAGTACTCAAATTACCTTATTCATGTGTTTACATGTTTGGTATCTACATCCCCATTGTAAATGTTGTACATGTTGGTGGGGGGAGGCAGTGGATAGGAGAGTGAGGGGGAGAGAGAGAGGAAAAAACAGAACTGCCTAAACCTGACACAGCTCAGCAATAAGGACTGATATAATAAAAAATGGAGAAATAAAATTTCATTCAAACTGGAATTTATCCCTATACAAAAACCAGGAATATACAATTTTCCCACAGTTCGTGATGAAGACAATTAGGTTTTAGAATTCACAAAGAACAAAGTATCAGAGCTTACAAAGAGTCAGAGACATGCCAAAACAAAGATGAACAGACCATTTGACAAGCCAGTAACAGAAAGTAAAGTAAAATCAAAATTAAGACTTTTATTTTCATGAAACATACCCCATCCTTATTCAAATATTTTCTCCAAGTGATTTTTTATCCCTATTCCTAGTTTAAGTGGCACTTTAGAGCTAGATAAAAACTCCTTCTGTTCTTATTTTTTTATTTTATTTTATTTTTTTATTTTATCTATTTATTTGACAGAGAGAGAGATCACAAGTAGGCAGAGAGGCAGGCAGAGAGAGAGGAGGAAGCAGGCTCCCTGCGGAGCAGAGAGCCCGATGCGGGGCTCGATCCCAGGACCCTGAGATCATGACCTGAGCCGAAGGCAGAGGCTTTAACCCACTGAGCCACGGAGGCGCCCCCTTCTGTTCTTATTTTGATACTCTGCTCCAACATTTACAAAACATACACCTTTTTTTTTTCTTCAAAGAAAGAACATTCAAGAAGTAAGACTTTGATTACTGAAACGACTTCAGGATTTGCGGGAATCAAATTCATAGAAAATTAGCAAAGGCTGTTCACTCAAAAAAAGCAAAACATTCACAAAATAATGCTCCAAAAATATCTTTCTGGGATAATGAAATCAGAGGCAATTTCACCTTTAAAAAGTAATCTCACTGAACAGTAAGAGGAAGAAATAGTAATAGTTTTCTTTTTCCCCTTGCTGATATCCAGCACGTTAACGTGCGGTAAAGGCCAATTACTACGGGATTTGTCTTATCGCTCTCCGCGGCAGCTGCTTGCATTCTTTTCCACATTTACACAATCGGTGTTTATACTATTCAAAATTCTCTCCTTCTGGCAGCTACTAAAATATCATTTTCTAGTAAACAGATAATAGAGGAGAAAAAAAATACGTGGGGGGAGGAGCAAGGGGAGACACAGAATGACATTTTCCCATTATAGTTCATTTTTAAAAGCAGCTCCAAATCATAAAACCAGTGCCACTAGAGACAAGAAAACTGCTAAGCTTCTGGGACTCCATTACAAAAGCAGGTAGAGGTGTCAAAATTAATATTTTAAATTATAGTTGTAAATCCATCCCAGCTGTTAAATTGTGATTAAATTTTTCGAAGCATAGTGAAAGGAGTTATTTCTGTTCTCCTGGTGGGCTTGTTTCTAAGATGTGTAACTGTAATTGATGTTTTCAGGAATGTGAAAAGGAGATGGTTAATAATTACTCTCTCATTTCCTACTTCTTTGGAAAAAAATACCACCTCCACGTACAAAGTTATATATTTATATATCCTATACGTCCTAAACAGATGGTTTCATATTACATTGGATAACTCTAGAGTAATCACATGCACACAGTACAAAATAACAGCTAATTACATCTAAGAGGATGGGGAGAAACAGCTGAAAAACACGGAAAACATTTATTTTGGGACTGAAAACAGAAGATCGCTTGCAGAGCCACTTCTTTTTTGATACTGGCTAAGTATAGGCAAACACATAAGCCACTTATTTAATTTTCTAATTAAAATATTATTAAAATATTTACGTTAGCATCGATGCACATTTATAAGGATTATAACAAAAGTATCTTCCCAGAGGATGTGAGCGTTGCTTTCATCTAAAAAACTTCAAGAAAAATAGCTTCTTTTCAATGTCTCTTACTCAAGAGGTACGAGACGCAATTCATTTTCCTCAAAAAAAAAAAAAAAAAAAAAAAAGAGAAAAGTTTAAAACTTAAAAATCTATTCAGACTCTGGGTAGACAAGCATTTGCAAACATATCACAGTTATTCAACCTGCAAACGCAACTACAGCTCTACCATATTCATGTGCTTATATATAATATTCTATATCACACAGGCCCCCTGAGCATTTTAAGTTATCACGTTATGTCATCTATTTAACATCGCAATCAGTGCACAAATAATCCATTTAATCTGGCATTCTGCAGTAAAGAACACGACATGCCCGTGACACTATTCCCAATGTGTCTGCTTTAACATAGAAAATTAGTTCCACTTAGCTGAGTATCAATAACCTATTCATCCAGCACGCACTCGTGCTGCAGTCAGCTCTGCACTGTTATTTATCATAAATTTATCTTCTCTGGAAAATATTTAAACAAGAATATGAGAAATAAAAAGAAGAAAAGCCTTCAAAGGTACACCATGAATGGCTTCACATCACACAAACGCAGAGACTGTTAAACCTTAGCAGGGTCGCAGGATATTTTCCAAAGTATTTAGCTACTCTTCAGGCCTGCAGACAACCTGCTGGGAGCAGGTGGATAGAAGAAATCATGCCACACAAAGAAACAGGCCAATAGCAGGTGGCAGTTCTGCCTGCAAATGTTCAAACAACGCGACCACGCGAAACGAAAATCTAGTATGTAAAATGCTGGCAAGAAGCAACACATTAAATCCCAGCAGACAAATTACACCATAAGAAGTGGAAGAACTATTTGAGTTGTTCAGAGTAACACTGAAGAGCCTCTTTCAAGGTCAAAAAGAATGCTGCATAGGAATAGAGTACAGTCACAGAAATTACAATAAAATAAAATAAAAAAATTCTATTTGAGCAGCCTGTTCCAAGCTACAGAGGTGCTAGGGTGTGTGGAGACAATACAGCGAGCTCTACACCTACAAAACACGGCAAATCTTTTGTTCCAACACTTCATGACATGCTCTAGGCAGGACATCATTCCGCGTATTACAAGTAGTCCTAAGTTTTGTTACACTTCTAAAATAAAATGTGAAAAGTTCGTCAACTAGAGGGTAAATTCATCTTCTGCTTAAAAATGAATTTAATTCATCTACTCCTAATTTTAAATGATAAAAGCCAAAACTGCGGTTGACACAAAGGGGAGCACAAAAAAAACCCAGTACGTTTTTCTTCGAGGAGCACTCTCTTATTTATGACAGTTTCTTTTGTAAGCGAACTGCTAGCCACCTGTGTCTACTGAGGACTCAGAATGAGACTACTGTGACTGAGAAATTCAATTTTCCATTTTATTTAATATTAATTAATTTAGGGCGCTTGGGTGGCTCAGTTGGTTAAGTGACAGTCTTTGGCTCAGGTCCTGGTCCTGGCTTCTGGGGATCAGGGTGGAGTCGGGCACTGGGCTCCCTGCTGGGCAGAGTCTGCTTCTCCCTCTGACCCTCCCCCGCTCATGCTCTGTCTCTCTCAAATAAATAAAATCTTTTAAAAAATATTATGTAATTAAAGCATAGACGCTGTGGAATATAATTTTCTTTACACAAAATTTCCTTGTTCTGGTATGACTGCATTTCACATTCATAGTTCTGTTGCTTCTAAGCTGTTATGGGTATATATGCACGCCAGGCATATGTGTTGTTTCTGGTATCACGTTAATAATTTTTTGTATTATTTCATCTTGAAATGCTAACATTTTGAATATACTGAGTTAAAATGGATTGGTGAAATTAATCTCACTTGTTTTTACTTTCTTAGGGTGGCTACTAAGAAACTTACAATTGCGTATATATGGTTCATTAGATTTCTACTGGACAATGCTGCTCCATTCTGTAACTTTTTAAACTGGTAATTTGAAAATGAGATTATACCTTCCCACAACAGAAATGAGAAATGATTGTAGGTTTTCAGATTATACCCCTAAGACCTATTTTATAAACATCATTACTGATGGACTCTCCATTTGCAATGGAAATAATAGAAAAATACTGGTATATACCCAACGGGGGAAAAAAAAAGAAATATGAAATACTCTCATTTTATTTTCCTTGAATATCTGAGGAAAACTTGGTTTAATTATTATATGAAGAAATAGATTAAAAGCTTATAAAAATTCTGGAGGACCTAGAAGTATCTTCAAGAGTTTTTGATGTTTATGTGCTCATTCTTCAGTATAAATCACTTCATTTCAAAATACAGGGTTCTCCTTTCAGATACACGTATCACTAGCTCTACACTTAAAGTTATTAACAATGATTAGAATTTTTGTCCACGAATATGACTTTCTAGACGTCAGAAAAGAAAAAGACTTAAAGCAGCCATGTGGTAAGTTGAGGTTGTGCGGTAGACTTAGCTGAACGATGAGTTATTAGTGACGCTGGGGAAGAGAGAGCTCAAGCAATGGGCGCGCAAACCTCTGAGAGAAAGGAAATCAGGAACAGTCTGAACTGAACCTTTTTCTATACCCATCAATAGGTGGTACTATTGGCCTTAAACAGAGTAGGAAAGTAAGGTATTTCCTTGACTGGAAAGAAATGTGCTTGGTGAGCACAACACTTTTGGGAGTCGGTCTTTGCTCTCCCAAGAACTATGGTGGTTCTGTATCCAGAGAGACCAAGCTGCCATGTTCTCTAATAGAGAACAGATTCTGCAACTATCAGAAAGTTGGGAATTAAAGAGAATTGGTAAGACAGCTAAGAAGGCTGTCATATGAACAAAGTCTAATTCAATGCAGTCTTAGAGAAATAAAATCTAACTCTTGAAAGTACAGAAGAGGCAGGTTTGTTTTGTTGTTGGAGATCTTATTTATACATTTATTTGAGAGACAGCGAGTGAGAGAGCACATGGCGGGGGGTGGGGAGCAGAAGCCGACTCCACACTGAGTGGAGCCTGATACAGGGCTCAATCCCACAACCCTGGGTCACCATCTGAGCTGAAACCAAGAGTCGGATGTTCAACCGATGAAGCCACCCAGGCGCCCAAGGCAGATTTATTTTGGAAATTACAAAATGCAAGATGACTATCCATGCACTCATCCACTCACCCATTTGTTGGGTTGCTGAGCCTTTCCATGTGCCAAGAATTCAGCAGGGCAGTGCTAACTAAAGGGTAAATCAAAACTGAAAACTTCAATCAATTAAAGGAAGTTAGTAACCTATGACATTCATTATCCAAATGATGGCACACACCAAATTACAGTTTATTTTTTAAAGAAATTAATGGATAGGGGCACCTGGGTGGCTCAGTCGTTAAGCGTCTGCCTTTGGCTCAGGTTATGATCCCAGTGTCCTGGGATCCAGCCCTGGGTCAGATTCTTTGCTCAGCAGAAGCCTGTTTCTCCCTCTCCCTGTTCCCCTGCTTGTGTTCCCTCTCTGAGTGTTTCTCTGGCAAATAAATAAACATAACCTTAAAAAAAAAAAAAAAGAAAGAAAGAAAGAAAGAAATGGATAATATTAAGCTCATGAGGTTTACCAGTAAAAACCAGGAAAGTAAATAATGTGCTACAACTGAATTTGATTGGATGAATAGGGAGCCAATTCCTAAAGCAAAGGTTTGCTTTCTACCCAACTATTTTATCATCTCGTCAGATAAAGACGCTAACTGCTACTTTTCATGTAGCCACGGGGATTCAGTAATAAAACTAAACAGGTGCTAAGTATTCACATTTTCTTAAGTAAGAAGCTGGACTAGCTGCCTAGTAGAACATGCTAAGAACTACACAACCAACAACTGCCCATCTCCCACCTCAAAAGAATATGAAAGAAATTAAAAATTAATCCGTGGAGGCTGAATTGCTAAGCTAAGAACTCAAGGTTGAACACTTTTAAGTGAAAGGCATTTTAAGAGGATCACTTGGTTTTCCATGCATCTCCTGGACTTTGAGGGACATCTACATAAACAATTGTTAAGTTGTTTTGGTGGCAAAATAGAGAAGAGTATGAGGAGACATGCACTGATGATGATTTCTTGTGTCCCAATGTGGACTGTGCAGAAGAGGCCCAGCCCGGGTCATTATGAGAGACCCTGCTCACAGGAAAATCTGGAGGGATGAGCATCAGGGGGACAAAGTCAACTGGAAAAGACAGAGCAGGCTTTACGGGTTCTACAGGTGAGAAATTCTCCCAAAGCCACAAAAACCATCCTTGAAGACACCAGCCAACTTTAGATGTTTGCCATGCCCCCAGAATAATGAGGGACAGGTTGCATTAGCCCAGGTCATTCAAGTTCTTCCTACCATGTTCCTCCCCTCCTTACCCCAAACTGCAACTTTGGAGAGAGCCCAGATGGCAAATAAGAAGTGGGAGAGGATATAAAGCAAGAGAGAAGAAAGCAACAATACTCTCATCTTTTCCAAAAAATTTCTGTCTTGAGGAGGAACTAAGAACAGGAAGAGAGGTTATATCAGTTTTGACATTACAATGAACTAGATTTTCAAACACACTCCCTCCTGGGGTGCCTGGGTGGCTCAGTCCATCAAGCATCTGCCTTTGGGTAGGTCACGAACTCGCGATCCTGGGATGGAACCCCATATCAGGCTCTCTGCTCTGCAGGGAGTCTCTTTCTCCCTCTCCCTTTCCCCCGGTGCACTCTATCTCTCTCAGTCTCTCTCAAATAAATAAAAAATAAAAAAATAAACATACCTTCCCCCAAGTAGAAAACTGATTGCATACTCCCTTGTAGCAATTATATGACAGAACTGTTTATGATTTTATGCAGGGGAGGAAAGAATAAGCTGAGAAAATGGGTTTAAAAGAAGAGTTGTAAATAAATAAATAAATAAAAGTTTCTTCTACTTGCACTAGAAAAGTTCCATTTGTGCAGTAAAGTAGTTACCTGGTTAAGAAAAAAAAAAAAAAAAGATAAAGGAAGGCCAATTATTAGGAAGTACTCAGGATGTTTTCTCAATAACTAAATGAATCTTGTTCTACAATAAGGTACCACTTCACACCCATTAGTATTGTTTAATTAGAACAAAACCACCAGGAAAAAAAAAAACAAAAAAACAAGCATTGGTGAGTATGTGCAGAAATTGGAATCCTTGCACAACGCTGGTAGGACTATAAAATGGTGCAGCCACTGTGGAACACAGTATAATGGTTCCTAAAATATTAAACATAGATTTACTACACGAGACACTAACAGAGGATCAGGATTCACAAAAATATGAACTTTTATGAATCAATAAGAAAAAGAAATACTGCAATAAAAAAAATGGACAAAAGCCATGAACAAGCAGTTTGCAGAAGAGAAAACAGGAGTGTCAATAAATATATCTTTTAAATGCTCATTGTCATTACTAAACAATATATGTTAAATCACAAAGAGATACCACTTAAACCCACCAGTCAGGAAAAACTTAAGTAGTCTGGATACCAAGAGTTACCTAGGATGTGAAGCCAGATTGTTAAATTGTTCCAGGGTCCAAATCCTGACTCTTCTATTTACTAGCAGAATGCTCTGGGTGAGCAATTTAGTATTTTTAAGGCCTCAGTTTCCCCAACTGCAAAATGCAGGGTAACACTAGTACACTGGATTGGTGTGAGGATTAAACACTTTGATACAGATGAATTATACAGAAAAGTCAGTGCCTGACACAGTAAGTGTGCAATTAGGTTTTCTTATTATTCATATTCTTTTTTTTTTTTAAGATTTTATTTTATTTATTTGACAGACAGAGATCAGAAGTAGGCAGAGAGAGAGAGGGAAGCAGGCTCCCTGCCGAGCAGAGAGCCCGATGCGGGGCTCGATCCCAGGACCCTGAGATCATGACCTGAGCCGAAGGCAGAGGCTTAACCCACTGAGCCACCCAGGCGCCCCTATTGTTCATATTCTTGATAGCAGCACTGTTGGTAGACACATACATTGGTACAGCCACAGAGGAAAAACCCTTCAGCATTCCTGGGCAGGATTAAGAATACAGTCCCTGCAACCAGCTGTTCTATTTGCATATTCCTTGAAGAAACTCTTATTTCAAGAAGAAACACACAGAGAAACATTCATAGACGCAGTGTTTCTTCTGAAAACAAAATAAGTAACACAGCATCTACCTAGGAGAGAAAGAATAAATTGTGGTATATTAACGTGACTTAATAACACATAGCATGGAAATAAAGAAAGCTACACGCCTCCAATGACCAACCTCACAAACCTAAGCAACTCATAGAGGCACAGAGAGTAAGGTACCAACGATGTAAACTCAAAAGCTAACAACATACTGTTTACAGTATGGACATGTAACATTCCTACAGAAGAGGAAGGGAGAGATGCATTAAAATGTATTTAAAGTGCAATTTAAAAATTGAGATGGTAGTTACCTCTAGGGGGCAGGAGGAAGGATTTAATTAAAGAAGAGCACAGAGGAAAGGCAGCAGTACTGGGAATGTTTCCTTGTTTAACCCAGATGGTAAATAATCAGGTTTTTGTTGTGTTCTTTAGCTTTTATACAAATTAATACATGTTTGTGTACATAAAATATTTAGTAAGAAAAAGTTTAAAAGTAAGCACAAAAATCCAGGAGGAAAAAAGCCAGCCATTATTACTATAAAATCACCTGAAAAACATTTGTGGTCATATCCACCCCGTAGTTCTTCTTTTGAGACACACAGTAGCATTTTCACAGCTATTTGGAGGTACTGAGCTGCAAGGCTTGGGCAACTCAGCCCAGGAAGTCAGCGCCGAGAAAAGGGAGCCGGGCACAAACCCTGAAGATCTGCCCAGGCTCACAGCAGGCGCAAGAGAAAGCTACAAAGAACACTGCGAAGCCACCACTCGTTCTCCTGTCTTTTCAAATCCCTTCACCCCAAATGCTCTTGTCTGGACGGAAGACATTCAGAGAGAAGATGATTCCCCTCCTGTTTCTGGAACAGGCCCTGACTTCTCTCCCCGCTTCCAATTTCACTTTCCTTCCATCCTCTCTCCACGATGCAACTCGAACCGAGCTCTTCCTAAACTCCGACGCTCTCCAGACCATCACTTCCTTCAGGAACACTCGTCCACAGATCCACCGGCCAAGGATAAAGCGGAGGCCACACTGTGTCATCAGCAAGGCTTCAAATGACTTGGCTCCTACCGACTTCACTCTTTTGCTCAGGACACCCAGCTTGTTCTCCGACTGCAAAGGCTGGAAGCAGTGGTTCTCAGACGGCTTGCTCTGACCCAGCAGCAGGAGCATTACCGGGGAACTTACTAGAAATGCACACCGAGCCAGACCAACTGAACTGGAGCAAATTCCGGGGGTAGGTCCTGCCACCTGAACTTTATCAAGCCTTCTGGGTAATTCTGAAGCACACCAAAGTTTGGGCATCACTGGTTTAAACCATGAATGCAAGGCAAATTATTATTTGAAGAACTCTGATGGAGAAAACCAAGAAATACTATATAGCACAGTGGTTAGAAGCACACACTCTGGGGTCACCCTGCCAAGGTTCGAATTTCTGCCCAGCTTCCTCCTAGGAAGTAATCACAGAACAGTTGCTTAGACTGCCTCAGCAGAGCGGGACACTTAGCGGTGTCGGTCCCACAGCAAGTCTGCTCGGACTTAAATCCCGGCTCTACCAGCTACCAGCCATGTGACCTTGAGCAAGTCACTTACTTCTCTGAGCCTCAAGGGCCTCATTTACAGAAGTGCCAATAATAGTACCTACTTCATACCGCTGCGGTGAAGATGAAACGAATATAACTGCACTGTGCTCAGAACCGCACCCGATACGCAGTAAGTACTGTGTAGTATTTATTCTCATTATCTTATTAATTTCATGGGGACCACATTATGTTTTGGAGATCAAAAAAGTCAGCTAATGTTCCTAACAAGTGAATAAATGCTGATGTTCACAGCACGTGAACATTAGGAAGGAAGAACTTTCCTCAGAACGTTTCCTCGCCTTTTTTTTTTTTTAAAGATTTTTTATTTTATTTATTTGACAGAGAGAGATCACAAGTAGATAGAGAGGCAGGCAGAGAGAGAGAGAGGGAAGCAGGCCCCCTGCTGAGCAGAGAGCCCGATGCGGGACTCGATCCCAGGACCCTGAGATCATGACCTGAGCCGAAGGCAGCGGCTTAACCCACTGAGCCACCCAGGCGCCCGCCTTTTTTTTTTTTTAAGGTAAATGAGTTTGTCTGGTTTTTATCCAGTATACCATTGATACCTTTCTGAGTTTATTTCCTTCCAATGAAATAGTACTTAACTGGAAGCAATGACTTTTCCAAAGGGGGGGGGTCCTGCTTTGAGGGGTCACTGAGTTCAGATTAATGCCTTTTTTAAAAGCAAAGAACTTAGAAAGAATGAAAAGGGATTTACTGAACACTCTCCCAATGACAGGGAAAATATTTCTGGGAATTATTCTAAGTACATATCCAGTATTAACACAGCTAGAACTAACTCTCTGTATAAAAGTGCCATCAACTTACCTACCCGCAGTCACTGAGAAGGAAACTGAAAATATCATGAAACACCAATCTGGACAGCAGGACTTCCTCGCTCTCTGCTCACTGTTAGGAGATCGTATTGTGTCCCCTGACTGGAACACGCATGTCTGGCCACAGAATGTTCAGTGCAGAGCACATTCGACTGAACATAAACTAGTGTGACAAACCCAGGTTTTTTGAAGACAAAAATAAATGGATCTACATAATGTGAAATTATGTAATGATATTTTTTCCAAGGGTCTCAAAGTGTTCGACCTCATCCTTAGAATATGAAAGAAAATATGAGAGAGAAAAAATATACTGGGGCAATTTACAAAACTGAAGTCAAAATATACAGCTCGTTCCTGAGAATTCCATATTTCTTAGATCCATAAAGATAATATGCCAATTAAGCCTGGCTTGGAAATTAGTTTAGTCATCAAATATTTTCTGGAGATGTCTGGAATATCTCCCTCTCTAATAGAGGTATATATGAGAATCTGATGTACCGAAATCTTTATCTGTGAGTCTCTTGATGTCTCTGGGTTCTAAAAATCAATTTTCTGTGCAAAATCAAATTAGGGCAACATAAAAATATTTTTATTTAAAAAAAAAACCAACATAAAGAATGAGCATTATTTAATTCTATGGGGGGGGGGGGTTGTGATTTTTATTTGCATGTGACCACCACATGTTACACAGTCTTCTTTGTTTTGCTTTGTTTTCCCTGGTACTCTAAAATTCAACTATGAGGTCAGCTGAAGAAACTTTGGCAGAATCTCTTTTCATAGCTCCTTTAAAATGGAGGTCACCGACGACAAAGAACATTCAATCAATTCTGGATTTCAAGTCATTTCCTCGATGCAAGAAATCTTACTTTGGAGGGAAAATAAAGGTTAATAAATTGAGATTACTCAATTTTTAAAAGGCATCAATGCGTTCTGGCAAATCGATACACAGCTCACACTTCGACTGATCCAGCACTATACGATCTCAATCACATGAAAAGGAAGGTAACAAATCATATTTTGTAACTAAAAACCCACAGTGGCAACAAAAATGGCTATCTTCTAATATTTTTGGAAAAGCGCACAGGGTGCTTCATTTACGACAAAGTATATAGTAAGTAATAATTCACTAGCCTTCCCGGACTGCCGGGAAAAAGAAAATATCGATTCCTCTGAAGACCTGCCTCAAGATCCTCCAAAGAAAGAAAAAATGTTTGCCGCCATACATGTAGGAGATGCATAATATGCAGCTTCCCCTACTGTAACTGTCAGAATTAACCTTAAAGGCAGCTGCTGGTAAGGATTCTGGACTTGCAGGACCCCTCGAAGTAAACCGTCAGAACGTTTACCTGTATCGTCCTCTGGGTGCCATCGACGCTGACAGACAATAAGGGTGAAGCCAGGTTCCACGTGCCGGTCACATTTAGTTTCGACCCATCAACTTCCACCTGTTGTGACACCAAATAAGACTGTTACCAGGAAGAAAGACAGAAAACTGATCTCAAGTTCACTGCCGCATACAAACAGCAGCCATTCTCAGCAGATGGCTCCCAAACAACCTGTCATGTTTACTGCTCCCGCCATGAAAGACAGGGTCCAACAGGAGTCTCCTTAGCCATCTCTGGGGAGAGGGGAAGGACCTGGGCACAGCTGCCTCTGGGTACTGAGGTTTCAAGCGCTTTCCAGTGAGTAACAAACAGCCTTCTAACTCTAAACCTATCTGGACATGCTACATTTACTGCAATTAGACAAGTAATGCATATAAATTCCAGTGACATTTTGCAACCCACACATCAGGGCTTGCATATAATATCCTCTCCAAGGACCAAGAAAGAACTTTTTCTGTGTTCATTTTAATGAAGGACTATACATTGTTATCTTCATTAAACAGAAGCTTTAATTAGGCAAAATTCTTTGGTGTTGAATATTAAAAGTCCATTTGAACTTTGCAAAAGTTCTGTCACATTTTTGTTGCTCACGAATGAGTAATTCCATCAATTTATGACAATGCCAAAAAAAAACCCCATAGTCTTTTAAAACAGATACTGTTAAGAGAAGAATTCTAATTTCCAAATAAATAATATAAAAGTAACTGAAAGAAAAAAAAGCAAAGCTAAATTAAAATTAAAAAGTATTGTTAGTTACTGCTTCCTTTTCACTCACTGATTCCCCAACTCTTACATATGAGAACGAAGAGAAAATCTCAGTATCATTTTAACTCTCTGGTAAAAACCCAACAAAGGGACATGTGAGTTTGCCCGACGTTCAAAATAAAGCAGCAGCAAAGTCCAGACACATGATCCCTAACGATTCCTTTACTCTCTCTTAATACTTACTAAGAGGCACACAGATGTTACCATTGAGAAGAACAAGTGTGCCCACCGACCTCTAATGGACTTCACCTACATAGAGGTCCGGCAATGGTGCGGCCGTACAGTCTAGAAGCGAAGATGTGCTGCTGGCTACGTCACAAAATACCAGTGGGACAGACGCAATGCACTCGCTTGTGCTTCCGGGATCAGCAGCCTCTGTGTCCACGGGGCACAGCTCAGTAAAGAGGAGGAAGGAACGGCCTGGGTCTCACCTAACATTGCTGTTTCACTCAGAGCTGCTTACTAAACTGGAGCATCTCCCCTCTCTGAACCTTAGCTACCAAACTAAAATAGAGTGAAAATAGCCATGCGAAGGGTGCTGTAAGATTAAAGAAGTTAGCATATAAAAGGTCGACCGATATTTCTGTCACGTAGGTCCTAAATATTTTCTCCCTTCTCCTGTCCCTAATGGTTCCACCATCCTTAAATGAGTTTTAAAAATAAGGTCGGATGATCACACTATCTGATAAATTATTTACTATTAAAACACTAGATGATAAAGATTTGAGAAGCATCAAAATATACATTTTAAAATTATCTATTTAGCAAATTAAGTATCTCCTTATGTAATGAAAGATTTCCCAAAAAAGCTCCCAATAGATAAGAGTTTTATAAATATTAAGTGCTAAAAATACCTTTTAAAACTGGGAAAAATATTTGCTTTGACATAGCTTCTAAATTTAAAAGGTTAGAATTATAAAAGTTTTATTTTTTAAAAAAGAAATTTAAAGGCTGTATGGAAAGATTTTTAATGATAAGCACTTAAAATTTGTATTTGATATTAATTTTTTTAAAGTTTTTATTTATTTATTTGACAGACAAAGATCACAAGTAGGCAGAGAGAGAGGAGGAAGCAGGCTCCCTGCGGAGCAGAGAGTCCGATGCAGGGTTCGATCCCAGGACCCTGGGATCATGACCTGAGCCAAAGGCAGAGGCTTTAACCCACTGAGCCACCCAGGCGCCCCTGTATTTGATATTAATTTTAAATCAACAAGGGTGACAGAATGCAACTGTAATTGTCATCTTTAGGGCTTATCGGGGGAATTGAGGAAAAATAAACGAATTCACTCAAATCCTGTAGAAGAGAAACCAATTTACTACGGCCTAAGAAAAGAAGTTTTATGAACGTGGAAATAAAATGCGACACACCCATATAACTGACTATCAGTTGGTAATAAAAAGGAATGAAATGCTGGTATATGCTACTTATATGGCTGAAGCTTGAAAAAATGCTGACTAAAAAGCTAGTCACAGGAGACCACACATTACGTAGTTCCGCTTATAATGAAATGCTCAGAAGAGAAAAATCCATACAGAGAGAAAACAGGTAAGTGGATGCCTTGGGCTGGAGCGGGGGGGGGGACGGATGGAAGGATTGAAGGGTGACAGCTATGGCGTGCAGGATTTCTACTTGGCACGATGAAATTGTTCTAAAAGTGACTGTGGTGATGGTTGCTCGGCTGGGAATTTACTGCATGCCGCCGAGTTACACACTGTAAATGAATAAATAGTATAGGCGTGTGAATTATATCTCCATAACGCTGTTAAAAACAAGTGACAGATGAAAACAGATGAGGGGGGTTTCGCTTTTTTAAAAAAATCAGCAGCACTATTTCATGAGAAATTAAAGACCTAAAAAACAGATGGATATATATATATATATATATATCATGTTCATGAATTAGAAGAGGCAAAGATGTCTTAGGACATAAGAAATATAAATCCTATAAGAAAAAAATAGATGAATTAGACTTCATCAAAGTTACAGATTAGAAAGACACTGTTGAACACTGTTATGCTGTAAATAAACAAATAAAAAAAAAAAGAAAGACACTGTTAAAAAAATGGGAAGTTGAACCACAGGGTAGGAGAAAATATTTGCAAAACACGTATCTGGTAAAGGAATTAATCTAAAATCTATAAACAATTCTCCTTTATAAGTCAATAAGAAAACCAACTGAATTTCTCTAAAAATGAGCGAAAGATTTGACCAGACATTTCGTCAAGGAAGAGAGATGGGTGACAAGCACATCACTGAGTGGTCATTAGGAAAAAACAAAATTATAATGAAATAGCACTACCCCCCACTAGAATGGCTAAAATGAAAAGGAGTGATGATACTAAGAGCTGGCAAACGCGTGGAGCAACTGAAACCTTTCCACATCGTGGGTAGGAACGCCAAATAGCAGACCTGCTCTAGAAAACCCTGGAGAAGTGAAGACATATGTACAAATCCAGAGTGCTCACGAATGTTCACGGAAGCTCGTTTACAACAGCAGAAAATATACACACAGAAAGTTTACATTCACCTCAAACTGGAAAAAACCCAGAAGTCCAATGAACCAATTATAATGGACAAATATGGTATATCCACACAACAAAAATGAGCAATGCGCATCTCAAAAGCATTATGCTAAGTGAAAGAAGACGGACACACAAAAGGACATATAGAACACGAGTATGATTCCACCTACAGAACATTCTGGAAAAGGCAGAAATCAGGTTGGCAGCTCCTAGCGACTTCGGGTATGAGGATATGCTTGACTAGGAAAGTGCATGAGGGAACTCTATGGGGTGACGGAAATGTTCTAAATCTTATTTCTGGTGGTGATTATAGGACTATACAGATTTGTCAAAACTCAATCAAGCCATACAATTAAAGAGTAAATGTTTTATTAATTTATACCTCAATAAACCTGACTTTTAAAAACAAAAACAGGGTGGTTCGGTAAGTTAAGCATCTGACTTGATTTTGGCTTAGGTCACGATCTCGGGGGCTTGAGATCAAGCCCCACAGCGGGCTCTGCACTCAGCAGTGAATCTGCTTAAGACTCTATCTCTCCCTCTCCCTCTACCTCAGCCCCTCCTTCCTGCTTGCTCTCTTTCAAATACATAAATCTTTAATAAAATAAAATGATTTTAAAAACAAAAACAGAGGGAGGAAAGTCTGCCTCTTCCCAAACTGAAAATGGTATTTTTAAACTAACTTTATCTTCCCTTACTGATAAATTAATTTCTCTCCCCGCATCCTCTTATTGGATGAGTGGATGTGAATGTTAATTTGGGAAGAAAGACAGAAGGAAATTTCCTTCTGGACAGAAACATGGGGGGGAAAGTCCTTTTCAAGTCCTGTCGATTACATGAAGGAAAGACACAGAGGGAAGATGAAAGTATCAGAGACCAGGGATCAGAGACCTCCCCATTTCCTTTCACGTGGACCCCTGGGAACACGTAGGGGAGTAGAAACGGAGAGAGATATGTGAAAACATCCTGACAGGTATCAGGTACCCTAAAAATATCTACGCCGAAGGTCTACTTCTGGAACATCATCTAGGACAGACTGTAGGCCTGGTGTCATGGCATCCCTGGCATGGGGTATGATCAAAAGCGTATGGATGGAGGAGGAAGCTGGATAGATGACCCAAACACATCATGTTAGGAGTCCAGAAGTGTTTACCTAGCTTAGTGAAATGACAAAGTCTGGGTCAGGATAAAGACAACATAGTACAGGGGACTCTATGTCTACAGGCAAATAGCAAGCAGGACTATGGGTGGCAAAGGCCTTTTCCATGACAAAGAGGACGAATGAGCACCTGACAATCATGGGTCCAGGTCCTTAAACCTTGTAAAGACACTGCGGGTCTGAGTTCTCCTGCCCACCTCTACAGTTATGAGGTGAGTCCACCCATATACCTAAAGGCCCCTTTTACCTGCACCCAAACTCCACACCACGGGGGTAGCTGGAGTAAGGGAAAGAAACCCGAAACGCCATGGCATCTGAAAGACACTGCTGGAACCAAAGTGTTGGGGTGCCTGGGTGGCTCAGATAGTTAAGCATCGGCCTTCGGTTCAGGCCATGATCCCAGGGTCCTGGGATCAAGCCCCACGTTGGGCTCCCTGCCCTGCAGGGCATCAGCTTCTCCCTCTCCCTCTACTGCTTCCCTTGCTTGTGCTCTCCTGCTCTCTCTGTCAAATAAATTAATTAATTAAATAATTTTTAAAAATTCTTAAAAAACAAAAACCAAAACCTAAAGTATTTCCTCCCCCTCACCACTTACTAAAGGCAAAAGGCTTCTGAGGACGATTACATGATGGACATACATATCTACTTGCACACCTGGGAAGTAATGAGCATAATTTCGTGACGTCACTATATAACTGAAGCAAGGAGGTTATCAGAGCTCCAAATCAGTATCTCTGAAGCATAGCTGCAAATTTTAAATGCGAGAAAAGAACGTGCTGTAAACCATCACGTGTCTTCTCAGGCCTCAAGCCGTAAACAGATTTCACCAAGAAACATAATTCAGGACAGAAGATGCAATGATACTATTGAAGCTTTCACAAGATGAGTGAAATCCAGATGTAAGTATAGGCCATTAGGAGAGGCAGGGAATTTGAACATTTTTTTTTTAAAGATTTTATTTATTTATTTGAGAGAGAGACAGTGAGAGAGAGCATGAGTGAGGAGAAGGTCAGAGGCAGAAGCAGACTCCCCGTGGAGCTGGGAGCCCGATGCGGGACTCGATCCCGGGACTCCGGGCGAAGGCAGTCGTCCAACCAACTGAGCCACCCAGGTGTCCCGGGAATTTGAACATTTTAATACTTTAGGAAAGATCGGAGCAAACCAACCTGAAGAATTCTTGTTCCTATGCCGTGTATTTGTCTACACCTAATTCTTCGGCCTAGGGGAGATGAAGCAGCAGGTGTGGAGGGGAAGTGGCATTTCACTATTACAGCACTGAGAACCTGACATAAAGCACCACCCTATCTTTTCCATGCCAGAAACTAATGGAAAGTGAAATCTAGGACAATGGAAATAACAGATTTGATGAAAGGGTATTTGACTAACAGGCCTAATAAGGAAAAGCTACAGGTTGCCCATGCTTATACACAGCCAGCGACCCTCCTGCACATAATGATCAGAAAGTAACCTATGCTGGATCTTCACATGCAATTTGCAAAACATATTTTTATCAAGAGAAAAAGGTAAATTAAGAGTATTATAACACAAGAAGAACTACTCGGAGAAACACAGGAAGAGTTCAGATAAATAATTCTGCAAAGTCTCAAAGACAACCATAGGAAACATGACTCCTCTTTTAAAAAATGAGCTCAAAGAAGAAAAACAAAGGTTCAAAGAAGAGATCATACAACAACAGAAGGAAATGAAAATCAAGCTGGTAGAACTCAGAAAAAAAATAAAGAGAAAAATAACATTATAAAGATAAAAGCCACCTTAAGAAGCAACCAAAAATAGAATCAATGAGACTACAAAGACAGACAAGGACGTGGAGAAACCATATAAAATGAAACAGACAAGACTACCAATATAAAAATTTATAGAGAAGACAACAGATATGGAGGAGGGAGAAATGGATCCAAAGAATATATGAACGACTTTCTCAAAAAGGCTTATAAAGAAAAAAGAATAAATGAAAGTTCAAAGATATGATGGGATAAAACTTTTGAAAATAAATAAAACCTCGAATTTGTGGGATGTTGTTTATGGAACTTTAAGAAGACAGACAGTTTTATGTGGATATTTAGGCAAAAATAAGAAAGCAGGCACAAGCAAGGAAAAAACCTCAGGTCAGCCTAATTTCTCAAGGGCAAAACTGATACATAAGGCTACAGGGCAATATGGTCTAAGTACTAAAAAGGAAAACATTGCCCCCCAATTTTATACCCAGCCAACATGTCCTTAAAATGTATCATATCAACATACCTTGTAGCATGTAAGAGAACTTGGCACCCCTTATTTTAAAAGGAGGCATCTCCATATATACTGATATGAAACCATACCCAAGAAATTACAGAAGAGCATACAGAGTGTGCTATCATTTGGTAAGGGAAAAAAAAAAAAAAAAAAAAACCAAGGAAAAAAACAAACCTGTGTTTTTTAAATGTATAGAACACCTCTAGATAAATATATGAGGAACAGAGGGGCTGTGGGACAGGGATAGAAGGCAGGCTTGCCTTTTACTGCACATCTATTCATACTTTTAAAATTTTGTTCTGGATCTGTATGGTATGTATTCAAAACTATAGAAGCAAGGAGAAGTGTAAGGGCCTATTTTCCTCTCTCATGGCAGCATGAAGTATTTACTTTATACCTTTCACTAACAAGGCACACAATACATAATAGCTGCTCTACTACAACTTCATTCTGGTTAACACACCAATATTCATTTCAGTTTCTCTGGTCACAGATTTATCGAATTCATCTCCAACACCCAATTTGATAATGTATTTTTGACAATCCCTCTGCATCAACTCTTCCTTACCTAGAAACGAGGGACCGGAATAAGCAACGCTGAGGATCACTTTCTAGGCTAAAATTCTATGGTTTTATAGTTGTAAAGGCCTTTTATTTAACATACACTTAGTTAATTTCTGACATGGCAAATTCCAATATTAGAAAGGGACTCTGTTGTGCTCAAACACCTCTGTTTAGGGAAGGAGATTTTTAAGATCTTTCCTTTGACAAGCAATAAGAGCTAACAATTTAAGTCAAATTCAGTGTGGGGATTAAACAAAAATAGACCAAGAGTAAAATGACACAAATAAAATTTTATCCCTTTCAAGGCAGACAATATTGTGGAAATGTTCTAAGCACTATGAAAACACTAAAATATTTTAAATTACTATAAAACTCTATTTAAAAAACAAACCAAAGATACAACATCTCTGTTTAGAAACACTAACCCAGACATAAAGATTTCGTGCCTGTAGTTTAAACAGACCCAGGACTCAAGCGCACCAAAGTTAAATTAATTATCATATTAATTCCGACCCATGCTCTTGGCAGATGACGTCTTCTTTTCTTAACCAAAACTGAAGCCACGAGACATAGTCCTCCGATTTTTTTGGCATCACTGGACCTTCTTTCTTTTGCTGATACCTCACACACCAGCCGTTTCCCCTCTGCCACGCACACGTACCGAACACCTTATATTTTCACAGATGGGCACCTGACCCACTATGCCCTCCAACCACCAAACTGCTTCTTTCCTTCTCTTCTCTGACAGGCTCTGTGTCTATTTTCCTATCAAGTAACTTCTCCCACAACCTCCTATACAATCTATCTGCTAAAACTATATTCTGAAAGGTCACAAGTCTTCAGCAACTGTATACTTTCTTCAATTCTGACTACTCCTTACTTCTCAGCAGGAAAGAAGACCTCTTGGGACGAGGTGATATTTAAGCCAAGATCTGAAGAGTGAGTAGAGAAACTGGTTGGTAGTGGTGGGTAGGTGGGAATGTCCAGAGGGGATATCCTCGTGTAAAAATTAAAATCCCAGAGGCAAGAAAGAGCTCAGCTCGTATGAAACCAGTGTGCAGAGCACAGAAAACACAGGCGAGCACGGCACCTTGGAGAGGGGGAGTGACGAGAAGCTCTAAAGGATTCCAACTGGAAAGTGCCCTTGTCAGCTATGTCTTTTTTTGAAAGATGAGTCTAGCCACAGTTTGGAGAACAAATCAGAGGAAATAAAAATGAAAATTACGGTGACTGGGTCCCAACCGTGGGTCGTGGGGAGAAGCGGGATACTCAGGAGTAGTATAAACTGGGGAAGGAAAGTGAAAAGTTTGAATACGGAGATCAGGAAATACGCACGAAGGAAAGGGAGAGGGACGAGCTTATCAGAAAGCAGCAGAATTGCCTCCCAGTGTTGGGTGCTAAGCCACAGTGGGACCTTGTGCACATATAATGACATGAATCTGCCTTTGGTGTGTCGTTTTGTCCAGCAATGCTCAGGTATTTGCCCGATGCAGGAATAAAGAAACTGGGACGCCGAGTTCCTCTAAGTTTGGGAATGCCGGAAGTGAAGAGTACGTGTAAGCTAATTACTTTAATTATTGGCCAGGATATCTAAGCTGGATAAAGAATGGAAAAACGGGAGTGGGATCCACGGATGGAGAGAAAATAGGTTGTCCTGAGGCAGAGAGACCACAAACTCATTGCTCGCCTTCAAATGCAGGGGAGGGAACTTGGAGGTTGCCAAGGAGGGAAGGTAGTGATGTAGCGTGAACTTCAAAGAACAAGAGGGAGGGGAACATGGTCTAGAATGGTACTAGGGGAAACAACTCGCCTCCCATCTCAGAGGTGCATGTGTTATGGGGAAAACACCACCACCAGGTCGCCGGAACCACCGCAAGAGACTAGCCCTCCGTGTGTATTTTTCCGTACCGCCACTTGGTTCTCCGCACTACAGGCAGAACGGTCTCTGGTGAACATAAACCCGATCATTTACAAAAATCAGAGGTAAAGGGGGGGAAAAAACGACAGTGTGAGAATGACCAAAGAAAGGTCCTGCCTGCTTCCGGAGAGTATAAACTCCAAAACAGATGTGCAGGGGCTGCAGTCTTCAGTACGAGACCATCGTATGTCTCAGCATTCTGTAATCATCTAAAGATTACGTTCTATTTAAAGTACGGGTATTTTAAGTTCAAATTAAGCAGCGCAAGGCTACAGTAGATAGAATTCACGCAATCCATCTTAACACACACTCTTTTCTGCCAAGTTTCCCCCACCTAAAGAGGATAACTTCAGTTAAGTTATTCATAAGAATGTTTTTGATGTTTAAAACACCACTTCAAAAACATGGTTTCTTTCCTATTCCAAGAAAGCATGGTCTTATATTTAACAGTCTACTGGTAACTCTGTACTCCATTAAAAACGTTTAACTGCATTTGTGGTACAAATAATGTTGATGTGGAATATTTTCCATGAGTTGTTTGGAACATTCAATTTTCCTATCTACGTAATCATAAGGGAAAAAGAAAGTACACACCCAAAATTAATTTGACATTTGTGGGAGATTACTGACATCCTTTACCATTAAAAAACAAAAAAAGCACTTCCTCAGAGGTACCTCATGACACAGTTGAAATATTATAACTTCTATTACAGTAAGCACCTGCTAGCTGAGTTTTTTCAAAGGTAGGAATGTAAAAACTTACAAAACAAAGTATTTGCCAAAAAGCTTTTCCAAAAATAATAAAAATTTGGGAAGATACAGCCTGTAAAGAGTGTTTCTGATTCACCATACAATTCTTCTTTTTGGTTATACACAAATTCTTTTTTGGCATCAAATGTTAAGACTAGTGTTGTGCAGAATTAGATCTAAGATAAAAATCAAGGTGTTCATTCCACTACTTAAAAAAGACTTTGATCATATATTTTGCTTTTATTTCTGAAAACAATATAAAGGATAAAAAGGATTTGTTGATCAAGCTATAGCTAATTTCCAGAAAGGAATAACTAGTCTGCCCTTTCATAGCCTACCTTAAAAATTATCAGTCCGCACAGAACGTGGAAAAAGATCTGCGGTTTTCTGATTTGGCTATTAGGCTGGATAGGATCCTAGAAAAACATCCTCCAACCCAACCCTCTCCTCCTATTACACATGTAAGGACATTAAAGAGCCATATAAATTATGGAAGCAACAGAAGCAATTATCTTGCAATTCTGAGTACTTCACTGAAATCCACATGTCAAAAGCAAAAGTAACACCTGTAAACACGAAGGTACAAGGCTTGTCTGTAGCAGAAACTCATACGCGAAGGTACAAGGCTTGTCTGTAGCAGAAACTCATAGCTTATCTGTACCTTGGAAGAAGACTATTCAGGAGATAAAGATGCTTACTGGTTCCTTTTGGTTCTTATCTCTTAGTGACTGCTAACAAAAATATTATTCAACTGTGTATCAAATCGATGAGGCCTACCCAACACTCCCTAATAACAAAGAAATCTGTAGACCATGCAGTTAAATACACGGGATATTACCACCATCCACCATCATTATAGTTCCCTGACCTCTACACACACTCCCGCTGGATAAGTGAAATGCAAATAAACTTTTTTAAAAAAATTCTGAAGTTAAAATGTTGACAATAAGAAGCACATAACTTTCCTAAAATTTAGATCCAATAACTCTGCTAAGTTACTGGCTTCGACATTAATTTCTCAGGTAAAACATGACAAAAATAACTCAAACATTCTTGTTCAACTTTAATAACAATTCCTAACATTCTAATATAAACCACAGGACAACCTTAATACAGATCGTAAAATGACACAGAAAGGGAAGGTTTTCTTTATCCTGCTCCCCTATTTACTAAATATACAAAATATAGTCATGATACCTCTACTGCCCTTCCAGAGGGAAATGAGATGCTTGTTTTCTGAGAACAAAAGGAGACAACCATTTTGGTAAGTTTCTTCTTTACCACTTTCGCCCTGGAAACAGTCTTTTATTTCTCTCCCAAATAGAAAACGCAATAATGACAAAAACATCAAAAGGGATTAGACACAATGATGAAGATCTGTTAATCTGTCACAAAAGATTATATTAAATATGCACGTGTTATAAATGTAATTAAATATATCTCAAAGGATGTGAATTACAAAAACAAATTTTAGGTACTGGTCTACAATCAGCCAGGGTGACCAATTTCTCTTTAATTATCGCCTCATTAATTGATCAGTAACAACTGTAATTTCAGCTGTATGGTTTTTTAAAAAAAATCCTACATTATTTTGCCCACACTTTAATTATAGTAGTAGTTTCTTTTGGATTGGTGTGATAAGGTCATTCTCTGCAGTTAATACTGTAAATTACATCACAGCTTAGTGGATAACCGTAGGAAGATGAGTTTAACGTAAGGAGCAAGTGAAACTGCCTTTTCTTCTACTCAATCTACGAAATTATGGCAGAATTTTGCATTCTCTCTGTAGATTTGTGGTTTTTTAAATTTTTATTTTTTAAAATTTCTTTTCAGTGTTCCAGAATTCATTGTTTATGCACCACATCCAGTGCTCCATGCAATACGTGCCCTCCGTAATACCCACCACCAGGCTCACCCAACCTCCCACCCCAAAACCCTCCCAAACCCTCAGTTTGTTTCTCAGAGTGCACAGTGTCTCATGGTTTTTTGTCAATAGTCAGTATGCCTGTATTTGAATCTCAGGTTTTCAAGCTGCCTAACTGTTCATGTCTCTGTGTCCTCATGTGTTAAATCTGTGCTCACGGAGTGGTTATGAGGAATGAAGTCAAACACTGAGACCAGTACCAGGCACGTAGTAAGCCCTCAGCAAATGCTGGCTGTTGGTAGACGTTGAATATAGTGATACTATATCCTCCCCCCACAATAACGATTATTCTGGATCCATTTTTCAACAGGCCTACTTCTGCTTGTTCTTCCATTCATATCTCCTCCATTTTTATCCTTTTAATTTTATCTGATTTCTACTAGTATCTCTTTTGCTTTTCCGGTGCATTTTGCTACCAGAGATGCCCCCCACAACGAGATCCCAGGACGTTAGTTACCGGTTCACTCACACAAGACCTGAGTGGTCTGTACCACTTTCACAGCAACGTCTAAGTCCTTCTTCATCCTACGTTCCCCGACGCTGCAACGGTGACATGCCATTTCCTAATCCCACCTCCTTTATCTCATCTGTGACTGTGCACTCTAGTTCCACCCTTAGAAACACGACTGGCCCTAACTGTTCATTTCTCCAGGCCAACAACAAATTTATTTGATATTCTTCTATCTTCTGTGATCCTACCTGCCGAGGCTTACTCCCAGTCCTGCACTCTCTTCTCGGCTCCTGTGGCCATTGGTGATATTATTCCTAATACATATACAGGTATATTTATTATCTCTTTCTTTTTACTACAATAGCAGTAACATGTATTTGGTAGTTTTATGCTTGAATTTTAAAATTGTAGTAGTAAATTTGTTGCACTCCCCGCCAAAAAAAAAAAAAAAAACCAGGACGTATTTTATATCCTTAAAACTGCTCATGAATTGCAGATCTAGTAACAGAATGTTTTCTAAGCATGAACAATAAAACTTTTTTGTCGTGGTAAGAAGTGAGATACTGGAATTGATGCCCAAGAACTACTCACCAAGCCCCCCCACTGGATATGGTAACAACCAGCCTTTTACTCTGTAAGTCCCAATTATATCTCAAGAAAAACACTAATAAAAATCTATATGTTAAGTTGATCACAGTTTTTCAAAAGGCACACTTGGAACGAGGCAGTAGGATAGCTTATCAACTCTATAAAACACTGGTGTAACTGTACTGGTACAAGGTAAGGTTTATGGAGTAACCACAATTTTTCTATTGCTTCTTTGTATATTTTTTTTTAAAAGATTTTTTATTTATTTGACAGAGAGAGATCACAAGTAGATAGAGAGGCAGGCAGAGAGAGAGAGAGGGAAGCAGGCCCCTGCCGAGCAGAGAGCCCGATGCGGGACTCGATCCCAGGACCCCGAGATCATGACCTGAGCCGAAGGCAGCGGCTTAACCCACTGAGCCACCCAGGCGCCCCTTTTCTATTGCTTCTTAAAGGAAAACGGTACTATCCATTTCTATCATTCTAATGAATGGTCTGGGAAAGTATTTCTTTTTACATTGTTCCTTCTTGGGTGAAGTAATTTTGAATGCACATAAAAAACTGGGGCGCCCGGGTGGCTCAGTCGGTTAAGTGCCAACTCTTGATTTTAGCTCTGGTCATGATCTTGTTAGGGTTGTGAGAACAAGCCCCAAGTCAGTCTCCACACTTAGCGGGGAGTCTGAAGACTCTTTCTCTCCCTTTCCCTCTGTCCCTCCCCCCATTCATGTGCTCTTTAAAATAAATTGTTTTTAAAAATGTACATACTGTTGCAGCAAGCAGCCCCAAGCTCAGATTCCCTAGTTGTTAACAATTTTTGCCAGTTATGATGTCCCATTGCCCCCTTAATAGCCCAGCTGCAATCCTAAGAACACAGATGCCCTCTGTACAGTATAACCAGCAAAATCGGTGCATTAATACTGATCTAATTTTACCATCAAATCCACAAACTGTATTCAAATATCCACAAAGTGGCCCAGTGATGCCCATTAGGCATATCCTAGATCTAATGTATGCTCCTGCACTTAGCTGTCATGTCTCACTGGTCTCTGTCGACCTGGATCAGTTTCTTAATTCTGCCTGATCTTTCATGACCTTGACATTTTTGAAGAGTATAAATCAGATACTTCGTAGAATATGCCTGAATTCAGAAGAATGTTTCCTCATGATTATACATTTTTACCAGGAACTATACAACAGTGATACTGTGCTTTCTTCAGCATCATACCACGAGGTCCATGGTCAATGTGTCCCATAACCACGGAGGTGATGCCCACTGGCATATTAAGTACTATGTGCATCTACATCTGTTTCAGAATCTACCTCTAAAAATCGTGAGTTCACACTGATCTCTCTCATTACCATTCAACACTGCTAGGTACATTCTAGCTGTCCTCCATGCTTTATCTGTTACTCCCTTCTCTGACAGTAAGACACCTGCCTTCCACTACCCATCCACCCAACTAATAAGTCTGCCACTTTTTTTTCGTTTGTCCACATGTATATAAACATATATATAAACATATATATATACACATGTATATAAACATATATATAAAATCTTCCTTCAATATATTTCACAATAATTCAGGAAGTGTGTATTAGAAAAAGAATGTGATATTGCTTAAACTATAAAAAAGGTCAACTGATTGACACTAATGTGAATTTCAAAAAAAAATACGTTTCTTTTTGGAGAAAAAAGTAACAGTGTGTTACATGATCAGTGCAGAAGGGTTTAGGAATTTGGGACGCAGAAAGACCTGGTACTCCAAAAACTAAAAACAAATAAATAAATAAATAAGTAACAATAAAATCGTCCGTTGATAGCATGCGTGGTCTTAAAAGGTGAACACAGAAAAAATAAGAGCACATGGTACTCATTGTGCTTGTCTTTCAATTTTGTGTATACTTCGGGTTTTCCACAGTAAAAAGCTTAAAAACATAGATTCTCAGGTCAGGCCAACTATTTGGACAGCCATACTTGGTACCAAAGAATTCCAATCCCTACCGGTGATTAATTATCAAGCCAAGGTGGCCACAAGCAGAGACACTTTACAGACGGACTCATATCGCAGAGACACTTTACAGACGGACTCATATCCCAGGTGGCGTTCAGAGAAACAGACGCATTCGAAAAGATACTCCGATTACTGAGTTTTGCTTTTTTGACCCTTTCTCTTTCTCCTCCTACTACTGCTGACTTCTCTCTAGCGTATCTGCCCAAATTCTCTTATCAACTACTGAGCAAAGGCAAACCCTTTCTCTTTCTTTTCCTATTAGCAACCCGTCCAGACAGAAAACCTTCCCAAAGCCCAACCAGCAGTTAACAACAATTCTATTTCCTTCCACTGAGCAGTTAAAGATGTGGCTTTATCTTACAAGTTTTCTTGGCTCAAAATCTCCCTCGGCCTCTGGTTGCTTAATAAATAAAAATTTAACTTCTCAGCAGGGCCCTCAAGGTCCTCAGTATTGACGGTGTCAACCCGGCAACCATATTCCCATTTCTTCTTCCCTCTCTCTCTTAGAGACCCGGTGCACCAGCTCTTTACTGTGAGTTTTACTCTTACTATTTAAACCTGAAATAGTCAACTCAGCCGAACAGCCTTCTCCCATCTGTTTGTCATTACCTACTCCATATGCTCCTGACTTTCTGCCTCATACCCCCAAACCCACCTACACCACATCTAGTCTTACGCTCTACTGCGTGGAGTCTTTGACTTTCTGTAACATTCTGAATCTCTGTGCACTCATCAAATTATGCATTATATTACAGATATCTCAAAACCTCCCAAGGAAACCAGAAGCTCATGGGGGCAGATTAGTGTCTTCTTCTTTCATGGACATCATGAAGAGCTTAGCACAGTGCTGTGATGTTGAGGACTGAGAGCTCTTTGATATGTATCTATTGTATTAAAAATAAAAATGATCAGCACGCCTGGGAGGCTCAGTTGGTTAAGCAACCGCCTTCAGCTCCGGTCATGAGCCTGGGGGTCTCAGGATCAAGTCCGCATCGGGCTCCCCGCTCAGTGGAGAGTCTGCTTCTCCCTCCGACCTCTCCCTACTCTCATGCCCTCTCTCTCTCAAATAAATACATAAAAATAAAAATTATCAAAAAATAAAAATAAAAATAAAAATAAATAAAAATTATCAAATTCACTGAGATAGAAAACATAACTTTCATTTATACATTTGTTTAGTTGGTAGCTGGAGAGCTACCAAAGCTAAGCTTTTTAAGTTAAGTATCACAACATAAAGCAGACAAAACTAAAATTACTTGCTTTCATGTAGCCTTAATGCGTGTTATTCAGATAAGTAGCTTTTATCTTAGATTGCTGACCACTGACAATATCGTTCTCATTCAAAACTCTCCAGGACAGCTTTTGGTAAGACTAATAAAGTGACTTTTAAGTGAAAGTATTTTTATTTGCGACGACAGAGATGGAAGTAGAGGGTATTATGCAAAGTGAAACAAGTCAGAGAGAGACAAATACCATACGATTTCACTCATATGTGGAATTTAAGAAACAAAACAAGATGAATATAGGGGAAGGGAAGGAAAAGCAAAATAAGATAAAAACAGAGAGGGAGGCAAACCACAAGAGATTCTTAACTCTAGGGAACAAACTGAGGGTTGCTGGAGGGGAGGGGGTGGGGGAGGGGTAACTGGGTGACGGGCATTAAGGAGGGCACGTGAGGTAATGAGCACTGGGTGTTATATGCAACTGATGAATCACTAAATTCCACCCCTGAAACTAATAATGTGCTCTATGTTAACTAAACTGAATTTATTTTTATTGTGTTATGTTAGTCACCATAAAATACATCATTAGTTTTTGATGCAATGTTCCAAGATTCATTGTTTATGCACCAATACCCAGTGCTCCATGCAGTACGTGCCCTCCTTAATACCCACCACCAGGCGCACCCCACCCCCACCCCCCTCCCCTCTAAAATCCTCAGTTTGTTTCTCAGAGTCCATAGTCTCTCATGGTTCATCTCCCCCTCCAATGTCCCCCAATTCACTTTTCCTTTCCTTCTCCTAATGTCCTCCAAGTTATTCCTTATGCTCCACAAGTAAGTGAAACCATATGATAATTGACTCTCTCTGCTTGACTTATTTCACTCAGCATAATCTCTTCCAGTCCAGTCCATGCTGATACAAAAGTTAGGTATTCATCCTTTCTGATGGAGGCATGATACTCCATCGTGTATATGGACTACATCTTCCTTATCCATTTGTCTGCTGAAGGGCATCTCGACACGTGAAAAAATGTTCATCATCGTTAGCCATCAGGGAGATTCAAATCAAAACCACACTGAGATACCACCTAACACCAGCTAGAATGGCCAAAATCAACAAGACATTAAACAACATGTGTTGGAGAGGATGTAGAGAAAGGGGACCCTTCTTATACTATTGGTGGGAATGCAAGCTGGTGCAGCCACTTTGAAAAACAGAGTGGACATTCCTCAAAAAATTAAAAACAGAGCTACCCTATGCCTTGCAATTGCACTACTGGGTATTTCCTCCAAAGATACAGATGCAGTGAAAAGAAGGGCCATATGTACCTCCATGTTCAGAATAGCAATGTCCACAGTAGCCAAACTAAATTATATTTAAATAAAAATTTTAAAACCAAAGTATTTTTAGTCATACTGTCCTGTGAAGTGTTGCTAATACTTGTATTTAAAAACCCTCATGTGCTTAGAGTAGCAGATTAAAGTTATTCCAATCATAGATATACACTCCATTAAGCCCTTTTACGATTATACAATCTACACAGGATCTAGTGTATCAGAGACGAACACCCCATCCCCCCCCCAAATTTAACATAGCTCATTTATAGAAAGAGAGAAAGAAAGAATTTCAAAACAAATAAAAAATGCCACTTAAAATTCTATCCCATTTCTAGGTTTCACTTTCATGTCCACACAAATAAAATTATCTATTCAAATTGTTAGATAAATCCTTTTCATTCTGATGACTGCGAACAAAGCAAGACCATTCCATTATTCCTAAAACTGTGCTCCCAAACGGAAAGGACAGGAAAACTGGCACTTTTCCAGGAGCCTTGAAAAGCAGTATGGCTAATGTAATATATCAGTTTGGGTAGCAGTTACGAGAAATAATACACCTATCATGACCAAAGAAAAAGCTATGGAGCCAAGGGAAGCATGGACACTGACCAGGAACAGCACAAGAAATTAATGCATGCAAGCTGCATGCATTCTTGAGGACCTCCAGAGATACAAACTGAAACAGAAATACTGACATCTTTATATTTTAATTTCTTAGAAAGCTATAAAAAAAATCTGAGGTATTTTCAGCAATGATACTTTGAAATCAGGCTCAACTCAAATCAATTCTCAGGACAGATCAGAAGGGTGGAAAAGCCGCAACAGTCTGAAAAATTTAGTTTCTCCAACTCTTAGTAGCCAAGGATCGACATTTCAAACACCTAAAAAGTTTACTATTACTTGATCATAATAAACCTCAAGGGAACTTGGCTCAAGAGCAGAGTACACAATTTACATAAACTACTCATCTATGTAATAACCGGTAGACGGAAGGGTGACAGTCACTGCTCGCAGCACTGAACCTTCCAGCAAAAGCCTCGAGTAAGCACCCCTCCCCAGATGTCCCTTTGCAAAACAGCCCTTTGAGCCAACGAAGACTTGACTTTATTTCTAACACTGGTAATTCTAAATTATTTGGGGGTGGAAAGTGGACCAAAACACACAGAAATACCTACATGGCCAAAAACACAAGCTAAACAATACAGTCATGCCCTCTCTTAACTGAAGAAAAATACTTCATGGAAAATATTTCTATAGGAGAAAAACACACCATTGCCTCTAGCGCAAAAAAGCTAAGATCAATCATTATGGAAAACCTAAAATTGTTAACCCTTCTGTGAGGGGTCATTGTCGGAATAAGCATAAAGATCCAGCCCAGTGACAAAAATTCCACACAGTCAGTCATTCCTTTCAATCAAGAAACTATCTTTAGAAAGCTCATATAAAATGCACACTGCCTAGAAATTAACTCGTTTATATACGAGCACACAGATTAGTTCCGTGGGTAATACAGCTCTCATTTTAGAGACATTTTTGATAAAAGGAACTGGGAAAAAAATTTAAAAGCAGGTACTGGGAAGGAACCGGTGAGCACAGAAGACCTTGCCAAAGCAGGGGTGAGGTGACTGGCACATTAAAGAAACAAAAACACAACCCTTCTGTTATGGAAAATTTCAAACAAGTACATCAACAGTGAGAAGAGCTTAATAACCCCCACAGTTCCAGCACCCCTGCTCAAAGCTTTTCCCCTTAAAGCTAGTCCTGTCTCTCCTCCATCCCCACTGCTTCCCCCAACTGACTATTTAGAAGCAATCCCAGACTTCTTGTTCTTTCATCCATAAATTCATTGAATATTTTTTCCTTAAGTTGAGCCTAAAGTACTATGACATGCACCAAGCTTGTGGCGACAAATCCATCAAGAAATTAATCTAATATTCAGTAACAATAGTTAGCTATCTCCTTTTTCTTCCACACATACACTTTGGTGTCTTTGAGCCCAAAGGGAGGGAGAGGTGGACAGGGAGCAGCAGAGCAGGCAGAGCTGTAAAAGGTTACCTGAAAAATAATCAGTAATCACACACTGCTTATCGTGCTTTCTATAATTTCTATTCATTGAAGGATGAGGTCAGAATGAAGTGGTCCCTTTAGTCTGGGTCACAAAAGTAATTCAAGATGCATATAAAAATGCTTATTATCATTCAAGTTCTCTAAACCCATTCAACCATTCAGCCCTTTGCTTTCTGATAAGACTGCCAACAACTATGCCAATTAGTGTCAATTGCGATGTTCGCTTCTGTAGCGTGTGCACCTGCCTACCAGTTAGCTTAGTGGGCAGAAAGAAGTGACCGATGGTTACAAGTTTCAGCAACACCAAACTCTCTTTCTTCACTCACACTGGCACGTCTACAAATACACCAACTGGCTTTTTTTTTTTCATGTATTTTGCAGATCAGTTTCTACAGAGGATTTCTTTTGTTTTTGGAAGGAGAGCAGGTTTAGCCATTATATTTTAAACTGTAACAGTAACAATTTTTTAAAAACCCGAAGTTTCATAACTAGGGAGAATCAAATCTACAAGAAATATAGGGGATTACAGATTTACTTCAGAGTTTCACAAATGCTAAATTTATGCATCATTTAAACACATAGTAATTGGGGCGCCTGGGTGGCTCAGTCGTTAAGCATCTGCCTTCGGCTCAGGTCATGATCACAGGGTCCTGGGATGGAGCCCCGCATTGGGCTCCCTGCTCAGCGGGAAGCCTGCTTCTCCCTCTCCCACTCCCCCTGCTTGTGTTCCCTCTCTCCCTGTGTCTCTGTCAAATGAATAAATAAAATCTTAAAAAATAAATAAATAAACACATGGTTTAAAAAAAATACCTTTCATATCTTGAATGAGACACTTCTCAATTTAGAATAAGATTTTTGATTCAAATTTGTCTTTCAGAATTGGCCAAATATTAAAGCATGTATAAAAGAACAAAGTGTAACTAACATGGAAGAAATTACGGACATCCAGAATCTGATATTAATTATATGTCATCATATTAAAGTGTATATTTCACCTATCCTTTCTAATTCTTAAGTAATTGTTCATAATTAATATGCATGCAATACTTTTGAAATACCCAGAACAAAATATAATCGTTATTTTAACCTCAGATCAAAACGCTTCACTTGGTTATAATTAGTAACATAGCATTTTTTCAAATTTCACAATCGAAGCAAACTGCATGTCGCTGATGGAAGCTACTGGAAGTAATACAGTGGTTAAACACAAAGTGCACTACTAAAGAGAAATAAAAATTGCATGTCAATATCTAAAAGTATGGGAGATGTATATAGTGTAGCACATTCTATCTAGTGTCATTACTTAAATTGCTACTTTTCCTCAACAATCTATTCTCCAGCTCTAGCAAGTAGAATAAATGGTAATTTTACCTGCCAAATTTGGCACAAAAAGGGACAAGCAACTTCATTAACAGAACAATGCTTTCAATATGATTTTTTTTTCCCTCTTTCCACCGAGTGCCAAATAGTAGAACAATTCAAATCAAGAAATCTAAGCAATTACCTCCTCTTGTTGAAGTTTTACATGGTTGAATAAGCAGATGATACAGAATGCTAGCAAGAATATCCTCCCCCCAGAAGTCAGTATAGGTCTCGTACTGTGGCTTAATTCCAAGCTGGTATCCTATCCTCAACAAAGAGGAAACACCTCCGTGTTGAGGTAAAATTCTCAAGCTGCGGTGGACCGTGGTGTAGTATGGATATATGATCATTCAAAACCCAATGGAACAGATTAAACCTAAAAGACCTGATTTAGATCAAACTTTTGGTTGAAACCTCCATTAGTGCATTCATCACTGGACGGGGACATCCAAGCAGGGGTGTGGGCTTCAACAGAACAGACCTTTCCTTGGTCTTTGATAAACTAATGGAACGTCAGGGCCACGGCCAGCAATCTCGCCAATCACCACCCGCTCTTACGCTTCTTTGGTGTTTTAAGAGCTGGCCATAAACCAAATCACAAATTCTTCTCAACTGCGTTTCATATCTGATCATAGAAACAAGAGGCAACAACTCTTCTACTAATCATGCTGAACCTGTATGGTTAAAGAGATACATTTAAGCTTGCTCTCAAAGAACCATCGCCAGATTTTAAAAGCTACACGCAACACTTTTTGTTCAACTGGGTAAATTTGGTAGCTACACACAAGTTTGCCGATGGTTATTTACAACAGAGCACTGTGCTAGGTTGAATCTCCAGCTGGTTTCCTTACTCTCGTTCCATATGACAACCGCACGTCACACATCCGCACACAGCCAGCCGTTTTTACAGAAAGCCAAGTGACAAAATGGGGAACAGCAATATATGGCCACCACCACACTCGCGTGATAAATACGACTTAGCGCAAATATACCCACGCAGAGCCGTGCTCCAAGTCATCTGCACCAAATTTTAAAATTTTTAAGCAATATCTACTTTTGAGGGGGCGGTTCAAACACTGGGTTAGAAACAAAAGGCATGGTTTGTTTTACAATTTCCTTCTTAGAAGTAAAATACCTTAAAAAGAAAAGAAAACACTGAATCAGAAGAGAAGCTCCAATGGTAGGAATACCCAGATTATGAATGCCCCTTGGTTTTCTTTGTAGCTGTCTAACTTTTGTCACTTGATCACAAAACTTAGACTAAATAAAAGGGAACATGCACTTAAGCCCAATTATCCATCAGATATTTTAATAAGCACTAAACTCACTGAATTCTCAGAGCAATCCTACAATGGAGAGGTTTTAATCCCATTTTATAGAAGACAAATCTTGAGGCTCAGAAAAGTTAAAATAACTGCCCAAGGCTTCAAAACTAGCAAAGTAGCATATCCAAACCCAGGATGATCTGACTATACCTCAACTGAGCCAATTTAGGTATCTGGAGATAAATCCATTTGAAGGGACAATCCAGTAGCAAGAATCTATATCTGTATCTATAGCTCTCGCGCGCGCTCTCTCTCTCTCTATATATATATATTTTTTTTTTTTATTATTTTTTCAAAAAATGGTCACTCTAACAACTGGTATGGTGATTCCATGATGCCTGGGTTTTAACAGACATCAGTAGAGTCCACGGAGAAGAAAAAGGCTCTACGGGGAGAAGGTACAGATCCCCCAAAGAGCCTGATCCCCTCAGCCCTGCAAGCCTGGTAGTGGGGGGAGGTGGAACTGCAGGCTTTTTGGCCTTTCAAACCACAACAGAATCCTGAGGGAGGGTGGGGACCACAGCCACTGGCCTCTGAGTCTCACTTGACAAAATATCCCCAAGACGAATCACCAAGTAGTGAGGATTACCTCTGTAACCGCTCTCTAGGTATTCTCTTCCGGCCTCAAAAAGAGCTTCATAAAATAAACGAGTATTACAATCCCACCCAAGAATATGAGACTCTTGAAATATTAACCCGTATTGACAAGTCTTGCCAATGTGTGTGTGTACATCCATTTTTAGTCTTATCTTTACAGCTTTTCACAAATTTCTCATACAATGGAAAAGAACTGCTTGCAACGTCAGACCTACTCTCGATTCTCTTCAACGGCACGTTGTCTATTTTGGGGGGTGGGCAAGGGGGAGATGGTTTCTCAAGTGCATACCACATGCCAGCCACCGTACTCGAAACATTACAGACACTTCTCTCATCTGACTTCTACCAGGCCCTGGAGAACATTAACCCCATGTCATACGTTAGAAAAGGAAGGCTTGGAAAATTGAAGTCACTTGAACTGATCGCACATCCAGCAATGGCAGGACTGGTACAGAAACTGAAGTCCCTCCATCTTCCTGCTTTAGGTTTTCCTGAGTTCCGGGGCCTATCACAGCAGCGGCTGGAAGAGACTCGGGAACCCCTCCACGCTGACATAACTGCTAAGTGACTGGTAAGGAGGTTTATGTGTCTTTGAAACAGCTGTTTTCCATACGGTATTACATTAGTAATCCCCCACCACCCACTTACCTAGCCCCAAGCTAAACCTGTTAGTAAATGCTGACAGTTAATTTCTATAACTGAAAATCACGGAGGAAGAATATGATTGCCTATGTTCCCCTATACCCAATGTGACTGATTTTTCTTTTTTTTTTTCTGATGTTTCTTTTTTATAAAATGGCCCACTCTGCATTAGAGAAAACGTGATAACTGGAACATGCTACTTATTAACTTCAAATGTTACAAATAGGGTTCCGTAACAAGTTGTCTTGCAAACTGATATAAAAGAAAATTCACAGTGTTCTGTCCTTTGTATTTGACATTTTATATTTTTACAGAGATTTTTTAGAACATTTGCAGGAAATACAGACTGTGAAACCATTTAACACCGTACTAAAGGCAGAACCCTTAAGAGAACACTTAAATAAATCATATTGATAATAATTTTAATTATTAAATTTACTAAATTTAATGAAATATTCCTGATCCACATGTCCATAATTTTAACACTAGGACTTCCTCCAAAATAGTGACAAGTCACAAATGTGTAATAAAAGACACAGAGATCAATTCCCAACTGGTCTGGTGAATAACACGGGAAAGAACAGTTATGGCAAAGAAACTAGGCAGAAATACTGAAACAAGACATGAAAAGAATTTGTGGCGTATATTGCTAATGCATTTTTTCAGCATGATCTGTGGCTGTGGGACAATCTTAAGCATGAATAGTCTAAATTAATTTTGTCTTTCCACAAAAAGAAAAAAGTAGTAAGTTAAAGAGGTGTTTTTTTGTTGTTTTTTAGGATTCTTTTTTAACAAATCAGGATGCTAAAGCAAGAAAAACTTGTAGAGATGAAATGTAAACCTGTGCCCAGGAGTGAACCGCCCAAAAGCCCCTGAAGCACTTCATCCTAAATACAGTGAGTGACCAGGATTCTGGGAGGGATCACAAACCCCTGAAATGTAATTAGAATCGTGGGCACAGAAGATAAAAGCTGCCTTGATGATGAAGCATGCCACACCCTAGATACACTAGCTGGGAAAAAAAAAGAGAGAGAGAGAAGAAAAAGCATTATTTTCCGGGTAAATCCAAGTCACTATTCTAATGAAATGGGAAGATTTAGGGATAATTTTGTGAAGGCCCCAAATATTGCCAGTAGGATAGAGTTTTTTTTAAATAGGTAACTTTACTATGGAGAATACGCTTTGATCCTCTCAGCGTCTTTACTGAAAGCTCATCACAAGCCACGCACTGTAGGGAGAGTAAATGAAAACACGATTACTACTTGAATTATGGCAGCCCTCATTAGCTGATTTGCTCTGGTTGTCAGCTTCTCAAACAACTTGTGGTTCATGTTGTCAGCTTCTCAAACAACTGCCCTACTAACATGTTCAGTTACTAGTTCTCACCTTATGGCGTCATTCCCATTTCGGGCTTGAAGACAGAGTCTATAGGTTCACGCCACCATTTTGGTTCACGCCTCCCACAAGCAAAATATGCGAACACGCAGCTGCTCAAACAGTCCGACAGCGCCAGAGCTATTCCCCAGATCTCGGACTTCCCCCAACACCCAGCACTGATACAAAAGGAGCCTCGGTGAAGAAAGCTGTGTTTTCTTAATAATAACAGTTGTATAAACAGAAGGTCTTCTCAGTTAAAGGGAAACCAACATCAAACAGCAGTAAAACATAGAACCCTAAAGCCCTCTTTCTTTGAAGAAGCCCGTTTGAAGCGAGGTGTTTCTAGTTATGGGTGAATGAAATGAGAATTCGGTGGCAACCAGCGGACACCCAGTCCCAGGAAGGGCTAATTAAATCCATCTGAGAAGCGCGTCGAAAACCGCCTCACACATTTCAAAGGCAGGCACTAGTCTGCCTTCTGCAAAGACATCAAAACCCTCAGTCACAAATGACGCACATCGAGACTCTACGACAATGTTATTTTTATGGACTACAAAGCTCCGTAAGAGTAACGTTACGAGTTTACATGATTTCATTACCGAAAAATCAGAGTTAAGGCCGAACGTTTTTACTTCTATCTGAAATTTCTTCCTGGCCTCCAGCTCTATTTTTGTACATCTTTCATGAGCCCTCAAAACCAGAGAAGATACATCAATATTTCGAGTGTTTCAAATATTTGTTGGCTGGAAGTAGTTAAAGAGTTAATTAAAAAAATTAGCCATGGCTGCACAGTTAACTTTTCTCCCGGGGGGTGGAGGAAAGACATAGGATTCTGATGTTAAGACTCTTGAGTAGTTTAATAAAAGCCAGCAGAAAGAGCTCAAAAGTTTAAAAACTTGTTGATTTGACAAAAAGATTCCATTTAACAGCCATTATTTGGACTAGACAGTGGTAAAAGAAAGTTATATTCAGATCAGGAATATCATCCCAACAGAATAAAGTAGACTTAAGTGTCTATCCTACCAAGACTTTTTAACTTTCTGCACTTGGTTATAGTGGGCTCTTATAATCCCATTAAGCAATCACATCTTTTTCTTAAGGAACACTATTAGATGTGAGGGTAGGCAGCACACTCTCTAAATAGAAGAAATCCAATCCTTCAACTTTTTGTTAGTTTTCTTTGAAATTAACACCATCCTCACTGTTGCTAAACTTGAATTTCTTCTCACTATAGAAAACCCAATAAAAAGAGAAGGACCAGCCATTAGGGGACCTGAGGCTTCTGGCTTTGCTCACCTAATAACTTGGGTGAGGCACTCGGTCTGGTCTAGGGAGCTGGTCTAGGGGAGTCAAATACTTGTGACTTCTAGAAAACAGTATGGGCGTTCCTCAAAAAATTAAAAAACAAACTACTGTATGATCCAACAACACGACTTCTGGGTATTTATCCGAAGACAATGAAAATACTAACTCAAAAAGGTATCTGCTCTTCCATGTTCCTTATAGCATTATTCATAATAATTAAGATAAGGGGAAAACCCAAGCGTCCATCGATGGGTGAATGGATAAAGAAAATGGGTACCATGCACACGTTTACATGCGCGTGTGCACGCACGTGCTAGAGTGTGCGCGCGCGCACACACGCACCTACAGAAGGATATTATTCAGCCATAAAAAAGAAGTAATCTTGCAATGTGTGATGACACAGATGAACCTTAATGCATTAAGTGAGATGAATCAGAGAAAAGCAAATATCACAGGATCCCATTAAATATGGAATCTTACAAAACAAAGTGAAACAAGACGAAATACCACATACACAATGTCAGAGATACAGAGAATGGGCTGGTGCTTGCCAGGGGTAGGTGACATGCAAGAAGGGGGTCAGAAGGTAAAAACTCCCAGTTATAAAATAAATATGCCGTGCGGATAGAATATACAGCACAGTGACTACAGTTAATACCGTATCATATGTTCCAAGTTTCACAAGAAAGAAAAACGTACCTATGCATGGGGATGGATGTTAACTGGGCTTGCTGCATATACATTAATACATACAAAAACTGAATCGTTATGTCAGATGCCAGAAACTTGTCAACTGTATCTCAATAAGAGTAATTAAAACAAAAAAATTACATACTCAGCCCAGAATTATTTAAAGTTAGGCAGTGAAGGTAAGCAGAGGGGAAGGTATAGTTTTGTCCACAGGGCTACGGGGAAAGGCAGTCACTGCACGGTCGACCCAGCAGGCAGAGCAGGGTGGCCCTCTACGCCAGCCTGAAAGAAATCAGCTAACGCCATGCCTTGATCACCGCATCTCAGTTCACAGAGACTAAGAATAAGCATGCTCATTTATTACAAGCCTCGGAACAGAAACATGCGAATGCCCCACTTCTGTGCTACCTTTTTCGCCCCAAGAAAATTTGGGGCATACCGTGACAGTTTAGCAAATTAAGTCCAAAGGAAAGATTTCAATTCAAAGGACATTACATAGCAGAGAATAATTTCTGGAAATAAATACACACTGATGTATTACTGAAAGAGAAAAATGATTAAAGAAAAAAACCACTTTTTCTAAATACTGACATTATTATCTAATTTAAAATATTGCCTGGAATCATATACTCAAGAATCTGTACTCAGTAATAGGCATTACCCACAAACGAAGCTGATCTTAGCATTAAAAAATGTCAGTTATATGAACTCTTAACTAGAGAGAACACACTGAGGGTCACCAGAGGGGACGTGGGGGGATGCGGATATAGGGATGCACTTGCCAACGATGAGCACTGCAAGCTGTATGAGGTGTTCAATCACTGAATTCTACACCTGAAGCTAATATTCCACTGTATGTTAACTGGAATGTGAATGAGAACTTGAAAAAAACGTCAGTTATAGGAGAAAGTAGACATTTAATTCACATGGGTCCCAATTATAGTGCTGGAAACATTAAGTATAAAAATTGGGGGGCACCTGGGTGGCTCAGTGGGTTAAGCCTCTGCCTTCAGCTCGGGTCATGATCTCTGAGTCCTGGGATCAAGCCCTGCCTAGGACTCTCTGCTCAACAGGGACCCTGCTTCCCCTCTCTCTGCCTCCCTCTCTGCCTACTTGTGATCTCTCTCTCTGTCAAATAAATAAATAAAATCTTTAAAAAACTGGGGTAGCTGAATGAATATCAAATCTAAAATACCTTCCTAAATTCCAGACAAAACATGTACGCTGCACAGCTTTAAATGTGTTCCATGTTACTAATCACTCAGAACTAAATTAATAAGATCTATAAAATGTGTAAACAAGTGAAGTTATAAAAGCTGTTGGAGGGGCGCCTGGGTGGCTCAGTGGGTTAAAGTCTCTGCCTTCTGCTCGGGTCATGGTCTCAGGGTCCTGGAATCGAGCCCCGCATCGGGCGCTCTGCTCAGCAGAGCCTGTTTCCTCCTACCTCTCTGCCTACTTGTGATCTCTGTCTGTCAAATACATTAAAAAAAAAAAAAAAAAAGGGCTGTTGGAAGTTGGGAATGTCACTCTACGGAATGTCCACTGAGCCGGCCAGCTGCCCTCCCATCGCAGTGACACGCCATTCCACGGAGCTTCAGCTCCCTCGCGTGAAGCCACATCTGGGGCTCTGCAGTTTCCACTGTCGAGTCATCTCTTGGTATTATTCAAGCTGTTGATTTTTATCTATGTCCAAATATAACATTAATTGGTTATCTTCTTCTAGTCACATAGATGAAACTAATCAGCTTGAATGTTCCCTAGTTTTGCTTTTTAAGAGACTGAAGTCATGTTCTTCTCGGTAAAGGGCAAATGCCTTTTAAATTGCTTTTGTTGCGTAAAAACACACACACAAAATTTCCTATTACTTTGCTTTTCCTGAGGCCCTGAGGAAATCTGAAGTATTATTGGAATAGATTAATCAAACTTCTTGTATCCTAAAAAAAATTTTCGTAATGTTATAAATCTAAATATTTTTTTATTTGTCCTAACAATGATTAGCTAACATTCTGTCAAAAGGTACTTCACGTTGGTAAAGCAACAGTTAACCTGTTAAGTTGCAAACTTTGCTAACAACTTCACTGAAAATCTAATGAAATCTAAAATTCAAAGATATACATACTTTTCAGTGCAAAGACTTTCAAAACTTCCAACCAAAATATGCAGTGGATATTTATCCTGCACGACTGACTCATAAAAGTGTTTTATTTCTTCAAAAGCAACTTTCTAACAAAAATAATGCTTTTCCTCCCCCCCAACCCCATATCTTGTGAGGCGGTAGTGAAGCCTGTTCTCCTTCATGTGGGCACACAATAGGACTACATCTCTCATCACCTAAAGTGGAGGGAGCAGTCACGTGATCTGCTTTTGCCAGCGGAGTGAAAAGAAGGAAGCAAGCTCAAACTCTAAGGACTAGGGCATGACCGCCGTCCTCTTTCTTCCCTTTGTTGGGGCAACTAACAACATGGCATCCTGGGCCTCACAACGAGGAAGCACCCCAGCAGACACACAATGGACATCCAGTGTGTGTAAGAAACAAACCCAAGTCCCTGCAATTTCAGGGTGGTTGTTATTACAGGACCCGAAAGGTTACACAAAGCATATTCTGAGTGATGTTACATCCGTGGTGTGTGTTTTTCCTTTTTGCTTTCCAGCAAAGTCCTATGTGAGCAAAAACAAAAATCACCTAATGGTATATTAAGATTCATCTGAGTCTGTAACTAACGTCGGTGACATTAAAATGGTCCTTTAGGAAATGATCTTTTAGAAAACATCCATCATTCCCAGCCTGAAAAACAGACTGAATCTTGGCAGTTAAAACTTAGTATACAAAACAAAAATTCACTTTTATTGCTAATAACATTTTTTTAAAAATTTCATTTATTTGAGAGAGAGAGAAAGCATAAGCAGGGGGAGCAGCAGAGAGACAGGGAGAAGCAGGCTCCCTCTGAGCAGGAAACCCAACATGGGGCTCGATCTCAGGACCCTGGGATCATGACCTGAGCCGAAGGCAGACACTTAACAGACTGAGCCACCCAGGTGCCCTGCTAATAACATTTAAAGAAAGATTTTTCAGCCTATTAATTGTATAGGTGAGTACAATAATCACAAGAAAAATAAGATGGATTTAAAAAATAAAGTTCAAAGCCAAAGTACTTCACTGTGTTAAGTTCCAGAGTGCAGGGACGCCACATTTATTTTTTTAAGATTTTACTTATTTATTTGATGGAGAGAGGCACACGACAACGGAGGGAGCACAAGCAGAGGGAGAAGGAGAAGCAGGCTCCCCGCTGAGCAGGGAGCCCAATGTGGGCCTTGATCCCAGGCGATCAGGACCTGAGCCGAAGGCAGACGCTTAATGACCGAGCCAGGGCATTCTTCACTAGCTAGCTCTCGACCGTAGGCTGGATATCACCGAACTCATTCTTCCGTCTGTGGCAGGCCTACACTGCTCCACACTCATGATGCGCTTGGCCGTGTCTTTTGCTCTGGGCAGATAAACTTTGTGCATGGCTGAGATCAGACTATCAGTGTGTCTGCATGGTATGACTCGCCCTCCCGTTCTCCTGTCCCATTTTATGAAAAAGCTGAGGTTGGCCGGTGGGCTAGACCCAAGCCCAGCTGAACGTCGTCAAACCAGACAGCCCAGGCCAACCTCTAAGCTGGAACCAAAACTGAACCTCACAAAAGATGGCATAGCCAGACTGTGACAACGGCAGGGATTTTGTGGGGGTTTTTTAAACTACTTTATTTTATTTATTTGTCAGAGAAGGAGAGAGAGAGAGAGCGCACAGGCAGGCAGAGAGGCAGGCAGAGGTGGAGAGAGAAGCAGGCTCCCTGCCGAGCAAGGAGGCCATGCGGGACTCGATCCCAGGACCCTGGGATCATGACGCGAGCTGAAGGCTGCGGCTTAACCCACTGAGCCACCCAGGCGTCCCATAAACTACTTTTGTTTTTAAATTTTTATTTATTTGAGAGAAAGAGAGCATACACAAACACGGGGCGGCGGCGGCGGGGGGGTTGGAGCAGGAAGGGCATAGAGAGAGTTTTAAGCAGATTCCGCACTGAGCAGGAAGCCCTAAGCAGGGCTCAGTCGCACAGAACCCTGAGATCATGACCTGAGCAGGAACCAGGAGTCTGTCCCTCAATCTACTGTGCCACCCAGGTGCCCATGAGTGGGTTGGTTGGCTGTTTGGTTTACCCTACAACGAGCTGATACTCTAATTTTTCCTTACACTTCCTTATATAAAGGCAATCACTTGTAGGCCCTCCCATTCTGGAGGTGCTTTTTTGCAGACCAATATAGGAAGGACAACATGCTTGCCATGTGATCACGAGAAAGGCCAGAAAACACTGCATTTGATCAACGTATCTGATGGCAAATAAAAATCTCTTAAATTTTAAAGCTCAGAATATTCCATTACTGAATAAAAAGAACTGTCTCCCTTTTAATGATACTTACAGTGATTTTATAGTTTTAATTATACTATATACATAAATCCATTCTAAGAAACTTTCAGTTTTGAAATGAAGAGAGCTTAAGCTTGATACCTGGAATTCCATTTCCTAGGTGCTGAATTTGTAAGAAATAAAATCAGTCTTTTCTTTAATCATAACAAATTAAACTGGCAAACACATTGGCTGAATTTGATATCCTGTTATGTAACTAATCGCTTGAGAGCATACAAAAGGCAAGTACCAGTGCAGATCACCCTGCATGTAACAGATGTAATATCCGAATTTATCAGCTGAAGCCTCATGCTACCATCAGGGAATGATTTTCCAACTCTCTACCCCCTTCTCCTTCCTTCCTTCCTTCCTTCCTTCCCTCCTCCCTCACCCCACCCCCACTCAACATGTCCTGAGAAGTACAAGTGGCAAACAGGGCCCGGCCCTCATTTTTTATGAAGCTTAGAGTTTCGTATAAAGAGGCTGCAATTACACAAGTGGGCAAAGAAATAAAGAGAATTCGAGTTTACACTAAGTGTAACGAAGAAAATAAATACTGTGATATGATAGCAAGTAACGATTAAGGGACCTAAAACTTCTTCCTGCTTCTCCATGTAAAAACAAGAATGAAGACAAAACAATAACCGAAAAAAAAAAGTCTTCTCATGCCAGAATCAGTGAGTAAAAGAAATTGATATAAAATGAATTGACCAGGGGCGCCTGGGTGGCTCAGTGGATTGGGCCGCTGCCTTCGGCTCAGGTCATAACCTCAGGGTCCTGGGATCGAGCCCCGCATGGGGCGCTCTGCTCAGCGGGGAGCCTGCTTCCTCCTCTCTCTCTGCCTGCCTCTCTGCCTACTTGTGATCTCTCTGTCAAATGAATAAATAAAAAATAAATAAATAAATAAAAATTTAAAAAAAAATGAATTGACCAAAAGTAGGATAAATTTATTCATTCCTAATGGTGATCAAAGTACACAGGCTATTAATTCATAAAACATCAATTTGAACACAATTTAGGCTTTCAAAAACTCTTGATCAAGGGCCTCTTCCAGAGCAGACTTTATAAAACGCTCTAACAAGAGATGGTGAGATAATGAACCACCTCCGAGTAAAATCAAAACTCCTGGTTTAAAAGGCCCTCCGGGAGCCGTGTGCGTCCGCTTTGCCCATCATTAGCTTGCCGGCCCCCTCCTCCCCGCGCCCTGCTTCAGGCCCCGCTCTCCTCATGATCAATTACTTCTGCTAAATCCAACAGGCACACCTCGGTTTTCTTCTTTTTTGGTGACTTCCTAATATTCACTGGCATCACCGACCTTTCCACCTTCATAAAATACTTGCTTAAAACATGGAATCTTAATACAAAGGCTTAGTAGACAGGTGCCCTGGTCTGTCTCAAACACTGCCAACAACATGCCCGAAATCCCAATGAGCTCCCCTGTTCTCCTCGACCGCCCTCAAGAGACAGACAACTTCTAGGAGGAGTGAAACATCTTCTGTCTTGATTCCCGTTGGTTCTCCGGGACCTCCGTTGTAGAGGAGGAGCTCAACGAGCAGCCGCTGAACTATATCACAGCAGCGAGGATGAACATGTACGGACTCTCAGCAGACCAGAATTCATCTCATGGCTGGGTCACTCAGCAAAGGCACGCTTAACGGTTCGCTTCACTGTCCGTGGGTAAGTAAGTGGGGGGGCCGGAAACAAAATGAATAAAATAACTTTTAGGAAGTTGTTGTGGTAGAAATGCCGGCAGTGCCCTCCACAGCAACGAGACTACAGAGAGTTTCTGTAAGTTTATGAAGCGGAACTGACACAGCCTGGATGCCTGGTGTCTGGAGGAAAACTCCAGTTTTACTCTAAATGAAATGCTTCGGAAAGTGGCTGAAACCAGGGAACAATACGAAAAAGTCTCAGTGACAGTATCTGCCAACTCTAATATGGTAACAACCAGCACCATACGAAGTTCTCCATTTCCAAAGCAAGTGGATTTTAGAACGAATGTTTTCTTCATTTGGTCACATGACAAGTTCCTTGACTCTCGAGCACAACATGACAGTCACTCAAGAGGGTCCGGGTGCAACTGTGCACCCAATCAGACAAGCAATTTTCCAGATTACATGGGCAGGAGCCTCCCCGTTTTTGTGAAAATTCAGTCCTGTGGTTCCGAAGTACGGAGCCGTATCCACTGAGCAAGGGCGCGTCTGGCAAGTAGACAGGTCAAGCGGTGCGAGGTTACTCTTCAATTCCCGGATGACCTCGTTTACCTGACCCCCTCCTATCAGACGTCAAGCTGATCTGAAGGAGTTGGTCTCTTTTTTTTGTTTTTTGTTTTTCCCCTTTGGAGTTGGCCTTGAAAGGATATTCTTTAGCTTGAGGTAAGTCACACTGCAAAGTGAGTTACCTGAGAGCCTTCTTCCTTAACCCAAGAGGAGCGGAGAGTAATTCCATTCCGCCACGCACATGTCAGGACCGACCAGATTCCTATGAATTCTGGGACCCCGAGCAGAACTTCTGCAGTAAGCTTTCACTCCTTTTGCTATCAGCAAGACACACCTCTCTCTGGCTCTTGCAGACAGTAACCTCTGCACAGCGGACACTCATGAGGGAGGAAAAAACAGAAAGTTGGTGGACAGGCCGTCCGGATCTCTCGGACTCAGTTTCCTCTCTCTCACCCACGTTACCATCCTTCCTTCACTTCTTCCAGTCTCTTATTCTTACTAGCTCAATCCCTTCACCTAGCCTGCCCGACCTCCAGCAACTACCTTCAAGCTGCGAGGGCTGGCTGAAGGCGCTAGGGTAACTGTACTTCGTGGACGTAGGTGGGCAGCGCCAGAGCTCGTCATTCAACGAGCCAGCTGCCCATGCGACCGCTTCCCTGGATGCCGCAGGCATTCCAAGAGGTTCCTGACACGTTATTAAAATTCCACTATTTCAAGAGTCGCGTATCTTCCTGACCCTTCCACTGCACAATTTTGAACCATCTTTTTGGGGGGAGGCGGGGGTAGGGACACAGGTAACACAAAATAGGCTCAAAATTCAAAAAGTACTTCCGTCATGGGGTCAGCCATCCGGCCCCCCAATTCAAAGGCAACCATGGTTAATCGGTGTCTTGGGGCTCCTTCCAAAGATATTCCATACTCACAACAAACACATATTCTCTTTTACACAATGAAAACCCAAGGCTTTTGTCACTTGACAGATCAGTATACAGAGAAAATTCAGAACCTTTGAGACGGCCATGCAGTCGTTCATGATAGGGCTTTACTCGGTTATCCTACTTTGATGGGCATTCCAGTTGTCTCCAGCCCTTTACCTACAAACCACACTGCCACGAACATACTAATACACGTGCGACCTGGGAACACAGCCTGTAGTACAAATTCATTTTGTCAAACCGCTCTCCCTGGAGGCTGTATCCATTTGTACACCCCCAATAAACATACATGGGGCTCTTTCTCTATAACCTTATGCCATTAGAGAATTATCAAGCTTTTCATCTTTGCCAAAATGCAGGTGGAAAAGGGTTATGTCATAATTTAACTTGAATTTCTCTGTGTAAATGGACCCATTTTCTCACCTGTGTAGGAGCCATTTATGTATTTCCTTTGCTACAAGCCACGTGAGCATTTTTTACTTAGAAGGTTGGTCATTTTTATATTGATCTAAACGAGTTCTATATATATTTAGAACATTTCCCTTTTGTCACCAAAGGAGTGACAAATTTCTCTTCTGGTTGGTTGGCTTCTCTGCTGGCTTTACTTGTGGTGGTTTTACATTTTTGGAAATATTTAACGTTTTTTTTTAAAAGATTTTATTTATTTATTTGATAGACAGAGATTGCAACTAGTCAGAGAGGCAGGCAGGGAGAGAGAGGAGGAAGCAGGCTCCCTGCTGAGCAGAGAGCCCGATGTGGGGCTCGATCCCAGGACTCTGGGATCATGACCTGAGCCGAAGGCGGAGGCTTTAACCCTCTGAGCCACCCAGGCGCCCCAATATTTAACATTTTTAAGCATCAACTTATTTCCCAATTTTTTCTCAACTGGAAAAATAACTATATCAAGAAAACAAATGTTTTTGCCAAAGTGAAAGAATTTCATGTTCACACGATATTATGTTTTCTGAAAAAAATTCATTAAGAGAGTATTTTTCTCCAATAGGATAATATTTTTGCTACTTTGTCTAGCATATTTTTAAAAACTTGCGGGGGGGGGGGGAGTCTGAGTGAAAAAATTACCTAACAAAAAATGTAGTTTACATGATCATAACGCTGAGTTGTTTTTAGAAAAAGTTTTTTGTTTTTTTTTAAGATTTCATTTACATATTTGAGAGAGAAAGCATGAGCAGGGGGAGAGGGAGAAGCAGACTCCCCACTAAGCAGTAAGCCCAACACGGGGCTCCATTCCAGGACCCCAGGATCATGACCTCAGCTGAAGGCATATGCTTAACTGACTGAGTCACCCAGGTGCCTGATTTTAAAGTCTTAAATATAAAATATTGCATGACTTCAAAAACTTACCTCAATTTTTGTCATTTACCATGTACTATGTATCAATTTTCTAACTAGGATTAAAGTCCTTTATTATAAGCACCTAAGAGCATTATGGTATTCATTTTTAAATGCTACTTCCAAAATGTTTTCTGTCTACTGTGCACTTTAGCCATATATAATTTCTAATACAAAGCCTACAGTAGGCATATATGTAAAAGTGAAGGGACCTTGTTTGCTGATGTCCTTTTCACGTTCAAATTAAGAGTCTACACTAGGGGCGCCTGGGTGGCTCAGTGGTTTAAGCCTCTGCCTTTGGCTCGGGTCATGATCTCAGGGTCCTGGGATTGAGCCCCGCATCGGGCTCTCTGCTCAGTGTGGAGCCTGTTTCTCCGTCTCTCTCTGCCTGCCTCTCTGCCTACTTGTGACCTCTCTCTCTGTCAAATAAATAAATAAAATATTTAAAAAAAAAAAAAAAAAGAGTCTACACTAAAAACTGACCATGGATACAGGCAAAAGGAAAGAAAGAATAATATTGTATTTTATTCTAGGAAGTATTTGAAAATTATTTCTTTAAAAGAACCATGCTTTTAGCATGTCCGTATAGAAATTCCAGTAACTACATGATTTGGCATTACTTTCTACTCTAAAAATGGGATAAAAGGAACAGAGACTACGAAATAAAATGCAAGTATAAATACATATTGAAAACATAAAGAAAATATGATTTTGTGCACAAAATTATTTGTTGATAAATGCTAACTTCATTTAAATCTTAATTTTTATTAAAATATTCCATAAAAATACTTTAGTAGATGTACTTAAAACCATATTTGCAAAAGTACCCTCTAAATACCTCTGATGGGGGGGGGTGGCACCAGGCTGGCTCAGTCCTTAGAGCATGTGACTCTTGATCTTGGGGTTTTAAGGTCGAGTTATTAAGTCTGAGCCTCCACGTTAAGTGTAGAGATTACTTAAAAATGAAATCTTTTTTTTTTTTTAAGATTTTATTTATTTATTTGAACAGAGATCACAAGTAGGCAGAGAGGCAGGCAGAGAGACGGCGAAGCAGGTTCCCCACTGAGCAGAGATCCCAGGACCCTGAGATCATGACCTGAGCCGAAGGCAGAGGCTTAACCCATTGAGCCACCCAGGCACCCCTAAAAATAAAATCTTAAAAAAAAAAACAAAAAACTGGTGGGATCTTTTCTTTCTTTCTTTTTTGAAAGATTCTATTTATTCAATTGACAGAGAGAGAGAGAGAGAGAGAGAGAGAGAGAAGGAGACTCCCCGGTGGGCAAGGGAGTCTGACACCAGGCTCGATCCCAGGACTCTAGGATCATGACCTGAGCCAAAGGCAAACACTTAGCTGACTGAGCCACTCAGGCACCCCTGGTGGGATGTCTTCTTAGTCAAGAAGTCTAGAACAAAATATGTGGTGGTAGAACAAATGGAAAAGGGTAAGCTAGATTAGAGTAAGAAATTCTCAGGCAATGCGTATGTAATTATTTCTTATTATACATCCATATGTAATTATTATTTTTTATTCTTATGTTCATCACCATTTTCTCTGTTTGGAAAGAAAACTATAGGGTGGTAATTTCAATGATATGAATCCTACAAAACATGTCCCTCCCTCCACCACAGGCATCTAAAGAGGAGACAATTTTACATCAACCAAACCAAACACTGTTAAGAAACCAAAATGAAAACTCTTTCAGATGCAGAATCTTACTTATCTCAAATCCTGTATCGCTCTTGAATATTATTACTAACTTGGATAAAACTAAAATCACTGCTAAAATTCAACACTCTGAATTTTAATGCCAATTCAAAAAACCCGTTTACATCTAGAAGAGCTAATAAGCTACTAAAAATGCTTCCTAACAGCTTCTCCTAACCAAGCATTCCTTGACTGTGTACTTTTCACCACAGGGTACGTGTACATACAATATTGTGCACATTTTTGTGCTTTATTCGTGTCCCTGTCCTACCTTCCTTAAACAGTATGACCGTAGCCTTAACTTTCAGCATATCACAAAAAAAACCCCTTGTATCCTGTGACAGAATTATTCTGGTTAGAAATAAGTGCATTATTCCTTGCAATTTTCCATGACAGTGCTACTATTTCCCAGAATTTTGTCTAGCAAAACGACTCTGTAAGATGAGTTACTAAGACGTACCAGCGCGTGGGCTTTGGACCACACCAACCTTGGTTTTCTCTTAGATTCTACGCTCACAGGCTCTTGACAGAGCCTCTCCCTCTCCACGCCAGGCTGGTAACACCCGCCTTCAGTCTTCCTGCTGCCCCATTTAGAGAGAAGCTGTATATGGCGCTTACCATGGCGCCTGGGACAGGCCACACTTCACTGCAGACCAAAGTAATCAGCAACTTCACGAAAATACCTCCAAAGAGGCTAAACTCGGTATCAAAACCAACACTGCAATCAGAATAAGACCAGGGAACCCCATCCTCACTCCGTGTGTGGAAAACAAACAAAAAATTAAGGAAGCACACACTTCCATAATAAGAACCGAAGTTATCTCTAGAAGATGTCTCTGATTTTTTTCAGGCAACTTAGCTTGCTACCACGGGCCTGGGCTTTGCCTTGCCTATTTATAGCACCATTTCCAAGGCAAGTCGTGACTTCCGTATTAATCACGTTCTAAGCTATTACTCATTAGTCATCTGCGCCAAGGAGAACTTCTTCACCTTCACGGAGATCCTTCCTTTCCCCCAGCCACTCGAGCACTGGCTGGGGGAAAGAATGAGCACATTTTTTCTTTTAAATCTTTCTCTGAGATGTAACTGGTTGAAGGAACCTCTATTATAGCATTTATCACCGCATTTTAATTACTTCCAAGTCTCCCTTTATCATAACAACTAGAGATTGTTGACATGGCTATCTCCAAAGCAAGTTACCTTTAAGTCATCTTTTTTCCAACATAATATCATGTTCACATTAGCAATTTTTCATTGCTTCCTTGGGAGAGATTTCTAGATGTGGAATCACCAGACCACAGAATATGAACATTTTTAAAGGTCTTTGATGGATGTTATCAAATTATTTTGTAGAAAGGGTAAAGGGATATATATATTCCCATTTAATTCACCTTCGAGTTGCTCAGAGCTCAGCAACTATTATTGGAAAATTTATTATTTGAAATATTTAGGAGGTAGAACATATCCACCATAGTAACAAGGATATAATTTAGTCTAAAAATACTTGTTTAAATATTCATGATTAAATACTTACGAAAGAACTGAGTCAGGGGCGCCCTTGTGTCTCAATCAGTTAAGCATCCAACTCTAGATTTGGACTCCGGTCGAGCCTCTCAGCCCCCTGGGAGCAGAGCCTGCTTAAGATTATCCTTCTCCCTCTGCCACTTCCCACATCTACTCCATGCTCTCTCTCACTCTCAAAAAATCCCCCCAAAACTGGGGTGCCTGGGTGGCTCAGTCATTAAGCGCCTGCCTTTGGCTCAGGTCATGATCCCAGAGTCCTGAGATCGAGCCCCACCGGCTCCCTGCTTGCGGGAAGCTTGCTTCTCCCTCTGCCACTCCCCCTGCTTGTGTTCCTTCTCTCGCTGTCTCTCTGCCTCTACTGAAAGAAATGAAACTCATAAACAAACAAACAAACAAACCCCAAACTATGTCACGGATCTGGATAACCCATATGTTTAAACCTTTAAGGAAAGGCCAAGCTGTTTTCCAGAGCCTCGGCACCATTTTACGTTTCTACCACCAGTGGGTGAGGGCTCCAATTTCTGCGCATCTCCTAATTCCCTTGTTGTTATCTATTGGACCACAATCATCCTAGGGGTGTGAGGTGTTCTCTCTGCGTGGTTTGGATCTGCATCTCCCTGATGAGTAACAATGTTAATTAAGCATCTTTGTTTTTCCTTACTGACAACTGTAGATATGCTTTTGAGAAATGCCTATTCAGATAAAAAAATGCCATTTTTTTTTAAAGATTTTTTTTTTATTTATTTATTTGACAGAGAGAGAGATCACAAGTAGGCAGAGAAGCAGGCAGAGAGAGAGGAGGAAACAGGCTCCCCGCGGAGCAGAGAGCCCGATGCGGGGCTCGATCCCAGGACCCTGAGATCACGACCTGAGCCGAAGGCAGCGGCTTAATCCACTGAGCCACCCAGGTGCCCCCAAAAATGCCATTTTTATAGTGGGGTTTTTTAAATTACTGTTTTAAGTTTTCTTTATGTTTTGTTTTTTAGAGAAAGAGAGAGGCAGAGAGTGTGTGTGTGAGCAGAGTGGAAGGAGGCAGAGGGAGAAGAAGACAGAAAATCTTAAGCAGGCTCTGCACCTAACACGGAGCCTAACATGGGGTTTGCTCTCATGACCCTGAGATTATGACCGGAGCCAAAATCAAGGATCAGACACTTAACCAACTGAGCCACCCAGGCACTCCAGTTTTACATACTCTATATACAAGTGTTTTACTGAATATATGATTTGCAAATGTGTTTTCTCATTCTCTGGTCTATCTTTTCAATTTCTTGTAGGTATCCTTTGAAGCACAGTTTTTAATTTTGACAAAGACCAACTTATCTACTTTTTCTGTTGCTTGTGCTTTTGTCCTAAGAAACTACTGCCACGTGCAAGGTCATGAATATGTATCCTTATGTTTCTTCTAAGAGTTTTATTGTTTTATCTCTTACCTTTAGATCTTTTATCCCCTTTTGGTTAATTTTGGTGTATTAACTCAATATGAGATAGGAATCAACTTTATTCTTTTACATCTAGATACCCACTTGTTCCAATACCATTTGCTGACAAGATTATTCTTTCCTTCATTGAATTACTCCAGTAGTTTTGTCAAGAATCACTTGAACACACACACAGGGATTCAGTTCTGGATTCTCACTTCTGTATCTCTACACAAGTACTAACTAGACTATCTTTATGAGACAATTTTGTGGTAGGTTTTGAAGAGGGAAATAGAGTTCTCCAACTTTATTCTTTTCTTAAAGATTGCTTTTACTATCAGGGTCCCGTAAGTTTCCATATAAATTTTAGTGTCAGCATGGCACTTTCTGGAAAAAAACGTTGGATTCTGGAAGGAACAGCATTGCATATATAGATCAATTTAGGAAATACTGACATCTTAATAATATTAAGTCTTTCAATTCAGGAATATGAGATGCTTTCTGTTTATATCTGGATTTCCATTCACTTCTTTTTCAATGGTTTGTGGTTTTCACAGTATAAATTTGTACTTCTTTTGTTCTTCGTTCTTTTGATACTCTTGTTAATGGAACTGTTTTCAAAATTTTATTTTTGGATTGTTCAATTGCAAGTAAGTTGAAATGCAACTGATTTTATGCATTTATTTTGTATCCCAGACCCTTCCTAAACTTGTTTATTATCTGTAATATTTCCTTAATGGATTTCATAGGATTTTCTACATACAATAATGTGTCACCTACAATACAGATTTTTCTAACTTTCACCAGTTATAGTTGCTTTGCTGCACAAAACTGCTTGAGTGGATCTCTGCCATTTAACTTTTAATATAAGTTTTATCAATATATAACTTCAATTGGAAGAATGAAAAGATTCTGATTGTAATTCAAAAATGCAGCAAAATTTTATGGCTATCAAAAGGAAAGTTTTGACCTTTCCATAAGAAGCAAAAAAATAATAATAAAAATCTCATTTAGGAACATGAACTCGATATATAACTGTTCTTTATTATTTCTGCTTATTTGTAGTTAACGTAAGTATCAGGCAAAAAAAAAATTTAAGTGCACGTACAGTACTCATTTTTTTGTCTTTAGGAAGCCTGCTTTTTTTTTTTTTTTTTGGTGCAAAATGGTGGTTTATTAAAGCACGGGGACAGGACCCCTGAGCAGTAAGAGTTGCTGCCCCGGGTTGTGAGGGACGGCGGGTTCTGTACCCTGCGGTTGGGGGAAGGTGAGGGGGAAGGTGAGGGGGAAGGGAGGTTTCAATGGAGTTTTCATATGCTAAAGAGGGCCTACCAGGTGCTGCGAGTATCCCAGAGGTCTTCCAGCTTGATCACTGTTGTCTTTTGGCAAGTCATTAACATCCAGATAGTTGGGAGATTCCTGTCTTGCAGGCAAGTTAACTATTTGTTTCTCGTTTATGGCGGTCAGGGGTGCCTGAGGCATGCTACGCATATTACCGAGGGGAGCGGGTGGAGAGGGGGTGCAAGGTGCCAGCTTTTGCTTTGTCCTCAGCCAGCCTCCTGCTCCCTCATCATTGCCCCCTGAACAATTCTGATCCTTAAATCTTTAAGGTAGTTGAAGGTGGAAGGTCTCATCTTCTGTTAACTTCTTCCTGCTGAATAGGGGTGTAGAGCTGTCCCTACCTACTCGGGTCAACATTGATCAGTGGAGGAACGTATAGGGGAGTTACGAAAGGTGGAGGCAGCTGAATCCAGTGCTGACAGTGAAGAAGTGTCTCTGTGCACCGTAAGGATCATCTGTCGTGGTGAAGTCACTGTAGTAGTGGAGTCTCGGCGCCAAGTAGAGAAACACCATTTTGCACCGAAGCTCAGAGTCCAAATGTAAAGACTCACAGCCCCACATTCGGGCGCCATATGATGAAGTTCTAGAACATTTTTAAAAGTTCTATGAACATTTTTAAAGGTCTTTGATGGATGTTATCAAATTATTTTGTAGAAAGGGTAAAGGGATATATATTCCCGTTTAATTCACCTTCGAGTTGCTCAGAGCTCAGCAACTATTATTGGAAAATTCATTATTTGAAATATTTAGGAGGTAGAACATATCCACCATAGTAACAAGGATATAATTAAGTCTAAAAATACTTGTTTAAATATTCATGATTAAATACTTACGAAAGAACAGTCAAGGGCGCCCTTGTGTCTCAATCAGTTAAGCATCCAACTCTAGATTCGGTGAGGTTCGGTGGGCTGAAGTCCGGAGCCGATGACGGAAAGAATTCTTGAGACATCTTTGGTGCAAAATGGTGGTTTATTAAAGCACGGGGACAGGACCCGTGGGCAGAAAGAGCTGCTGCCCCGGGTTGTGGAAGCCTGAATTCTTGAGTAAATTTTCTTCACTTCAGGAGTGCCCTGACATTTTTCTTCCAAGTGAACTAACTGTCTGCAATGTGAATTTATGCCACCATCTTTAAGATAACAGATGCATTAATCTTTTCTTTTATCATGAACTATTTTAATCAGTTTCACATCACGCAGGGTAAAAGAGAAGAGATGATATCTTGGGAATCCAGAAGAGAATCGTGAAATAAATATAAGTAAAACTCAGTTTGTTTTTGGTATTTTGACGTTTATCATCTTATTATGTAAAATAATATTTCAACTTTGTGTTGAGCAGATCTTACACTTAATTATTCTATTCATTCTGACCCTTATATTCAGAACCAAAGACCTAAAACATAAAATTTCACTCCATCTACCCCTCCTTCACATCACGTTTTCCTCTACCATGCTTCCTTCACTTCCTAGGTTCCTCCTTCCTGCTTTTAAATTTTATAAAAAATGCTCATCTGTGTTGGTTTGCATCTTTTTAAAATTTTTTATATAACATAAAATTTAATAGCTTACCCATTTTTTAAGTACAGTTCAGTGCTATGAAATATGTGTACCTTGTTATGCATCAGTCACCACTGGCCAGCTCCATCCTTTCATCTTGCAGAACTGAAACTCTATGTCCTTTAAACAGGAACTCCCCACTGCCCATCCCACTCCTCCCAGCGCCTGGCAACCACCATTCCATTTTCTGTCTATGAGTTTAATTACTCTGCATATTGTAGGATTTGGAATCAGGGAGTATCCCTCCTTTTGTGTCTGGCTTATCTCACTGAGCACAATGTCCTCAGGGTTCGTTCATGTTGCAGCATGTATGAGAATTTCTTCTTTTGTAAGGCTGAGTAATATTCTGTGATCTGTAAACACCACGTTTTGTTTATCACTTACCCGTCACTGGACGTTTGGGCTGCTTCTACTTCTTAGCTATTGGAACAATGCGGCTGAACATGGATGTGCAAATGTCTCTTCAAGACCCTGATTTGGATTCTTTTGGGGTAAATACCCAGCAGTGGTATGGCTGGGTCATATGGGAATTCTACTTTTAGTTTTTGAGGAACCACCAAACTGTTTTTCCAGCAGCAGCACCATTTAACACTCCAACCAACAGCTGCATAGGGATTCCAAGGTCTCCATAGCCTCACCAACACTTACTGTATTTTGTGTTGGTTTTTTATCGTAGCATCTTAAGAACTCTGAGTTGGTGGTTCTGGTTTGCATTTGGTTTGCAATCATGATTTGCAAATCATGGTACTGATTTGCATTTCCCTAATGATTAGTGATGCTGAGCATATTTTCATGTGTTTACCAGCTATCTCTGTACCTTCTTTGCAGAAAAATGTTTAAAGTTCTTGGCCCATTTTAAAAATCAGGTTGGTTTTTTTGGTTTTATTGCTGTTTAGTTACTAGAGTTCTTCATATATTTTGAATAATAACTCCTTGTCAGATATATGCAAATATTTCCTCCCAGTCTGTGGACTGCCTTTTCACTCTGTTGCTGGCTGTGGACCTTTGATGCACCAGTTTTATTTTTTATTTCTTTGAAGATTTTTTATTTATTTATTTGAGAAAGAGAGAGACAGCACAAGCAAGGGGAACAGCAGCAGAGAGAGAGGGAGAAGCAGGCTCCCCGCTGAACAGGGAGCCAGATGCGGGACTCAATCCCAGAACCCTAAGATCATGACCTGAGCTGAAGGCAGATGATTAACTGGCTGAGCCACCCAGGCACCCCAATGCATCAGTTTTAAATTGTGATATAATCTAACTTATGTTTATTTTCTTGCCTGGGCTTTTAACATCACGTGCAAGAAATTATCATCAAATCCAATGTCATGAGACTTTTCCAGGTTTTCTTCTTACATTTAGGTCTTTAATAGATTTTGAGTTGATCTTGTACATGGTGTAAGGCAAGAATCTAAATTTTTTCTTTTGCATGTGCATATACACTGTCGCCACTACTATTTATTTATTTATTTAGTAAAGATTTTACTTATTTATTTGACAGAGAGAGACACAGTGAGAGAGGGAACACAGGCAGGGCAAGCGGGAGAGGGAGAAGCAGGCTTCCTTCCGAGTCCGATGCAGGGTTCAATCCCAGGACCCTGGGATCACGACCCAAGCCGAGGGCAGACGCTTAACGACTGAGCCACCCAGGCACCCCACTGACTACTGCTTATTGAAAAGACTATCCTCTCCCCCACTGAATTGCCTTGGCACTCTTACCAAAAATCATTGACCAGATAGCCAAGGATTTATTTCTGGGCTCTCAGTTCTATTCCAATGGTCTATGTGCCTGTATTATGACGGTACCACACCATTGTGACTACTGTAGTTTTGTAATAAGTTTTAAAAATCAAGAAGTGTGAGCTTTCCAACTTTGTTCTTTTTCAAAATTGTGCTGGCTATTTGGGGTCCCTCTCTTAAGATAAAGATGATCTCTTTATCTCTGCAAACCTTCAGCTGGGATTTTGATAGGGATCGTACTGAATCTATAAACTGCTTAGGGTAGTACTGACATCACAACAACATAAGACTTCCAACCTAGGGACACAAGAGGACTTTGCATACGTTTGTGTCTTCTTCAGTTGAAGAACACTGTGTAGTATCTTATGTACAAGTCTTTCTCCTCCACGGTTGAGTTTATTCCTAAGTGTCTTATTTTTTTTTGGTGCTGCTGTAAGTGAAATTGTTCTTGCTTTGTGTATTTCAAAATTTTACAAGTGTATCATTAAGTATTTATAGTTTTACAACTTTCTTTTTTACTATTCTTAGAATATACACATGCACACTGAAAGTGTAACAATGAGTACAAGGAGGACACACAGCATCTGTAGGATGGCTGTCCCCTCTGGAGAGGAAAAGGGCAGAATGGAATCGCATAAAAAGATCTAGCTGTAACTATGAATCTTTTTTCTTTCATTAGAGACCTATATAGAACATTTGTACAGCTGTATAGAACAGCGTACTTTCCTCATTTGAAACAACTTGTAATTTAAATTTTTGTAATTAAAATCATTCTGAAAATATGGGATAGCCAAAGCATTACTACAGGCATAAAACCTTGCAGTACTACTTCTGGGATCATTAACCTAGACAGTCACCTCTAGGACAATTCAACTTTTTCTTGATGTGGCTAGTGGGAGTTCTAGACAATCAACAGTCACAGCTCTTCCCCTGAGACCCAAAAAGCAGAGGTTCCACACGATTACAGACTTCATACCAATGAGCCTTTACTTCGGCTACACTATTCACCTTGACTCTTTTCGCTAAGATTGATGTCAAGGGAAGCGCAGTCTAATGTGCTTAGGAGAAAAGTACACACTGTCGGGAAAGTACACGCGGTCAGGAGTACTTGCTTCTTGCTACGTTTGCCGCTTCTGAGAGTAGCAAAGCCAATAAACAGGGGTAGTAGTTATTGATACTATATATCAAGGTGGATATTTTCCAGGGAAATTTTTAGTGGAATATTTTTTTGAAACAGCCCTGCTGTGCCCGTGGGCTAAAAAGTAAAACAGGAGGTCATTCTATAGCGAAGTCAAAGACACCACTCAAGCTGATGGTCTCTGGTTTTCAACACGGAATGGGAAAGCAGCACAAAGAATAACAGCTCTGAGAAGTAATCCGAGCAGTTTTCTTACTGAGGCAAGGCACTGCTTAGAAAAACACTGTACTGGAGGATCCGATGAACAGTAACACTTCAGGGTGACTCAGTACAGAACTGAAAATTATGCTAAGTCTACATTTTTGAAAAGTTAACCTTCCCCAAGGAAAATGCTGCACTGTAATATTTATGCTCCTTACTTCAGTATATATAATTTGCTTCTCAACCCGATGCACACTTAAATCTCTACTTATGAAGCTACTTTTTAAAATGATCATATAGAAAAGAGGAATGTAAAGAATCCCGTAAGTCCATCCCAAAACACACTGTAAGACAATTGTTTAACTCCACCATAGTTCTCATTTCAAGAGAGTGGACTGAAATACCTTTTAGGAACAAATGCTTTAGCAATTTTGGCATATCGAATGAATCACAAATTTAAGGAGCCTACACGTAATTCCTGAGTTAATCTCATTTACCTGGGACTGATCACCACATAAGAATGTCAGCTTCTCAACTGGTAACAGCCTAGCACTTACCTAGCACACAGTAGGTACATAATAAGGATATGCTGCATTAACGAATTCTCTGTAACTCTTAACGTGGGGTACTTTCTATCGGGAAAATGCCACCAGGGGGTGTCTGGCTGGCTGAATTTGGTAGAGCACGGGACTCTGCACCTGGGGGTGGGGAGTCTGAGCCCCACTTTGGGGGTAGAGTTTACATAAAAACAAACAAAACTGCCACCATATACCTCGGCCTCACCAGGTTTTATTTCTGTGAAATTCTATTAATTTTCATATCCTGTTGAAATCTTTTGATTTTCCCACACAACAAAACAACGTTTCATCACAACTTAGCCACAAGAAGAGAAATGTAGATTAATAAAATATTCACTGTACTAACTACATAGCAGCTTCTGTGGGTTCATGCTGAAAGCAAAAAAGGACGCGAGTTAACCTTTCACGGTATTTTTCTGGCAATCTCAAATCACAGTACTTAAACATAACATTCATACCACAGTACAAATACTAAATCTTAATGTAATGCTGTTCAGTACAGACCAGAATTAAACTAAAGCAGTTCTATCATGGATACCATCCAAGGGGTTGAAGTTCAAGTTCCTTTGAAATAAAAGGAATGTCAGCACAAGGTAAATTTAGCCTCAAGAATGTCTCACACAACATGATGTCTCAAGAAATGCTAGATAGGCTTCAGATTACTTGTTTTAAAAGAATGATCACCTACCACAGCTATCATATGTTTGGAATTATACTTAAAAATGCTCTTCTCTGTCACAAAAGCAGAAGTATTACTTCTCAATAACAAAAGGAAAATGAATCAGGTGTCAGGAAGTGGTTTTAGAATGTGCCTAAATCTCAGAATGTATATTTCCTAATTAACGTGAGACAACAAAAACTGCCATTGGCATTCAGCTTCCTAAAGAAGATGAGACAAATACAGAGCTGTGTTACAGATTCAAAAGATGTTACAGATTCAAAAGATAAATAGGTTAAAAAACTGCTTTAAATATTCACAGATAATTTCAAGATTGCCAAAAAAATAATAAAGAAATAAAACTCACAGAGAACGCTGGCCCACTGTTTGATGCTACGACAGTATGAACTTCATCATGCAATTTTACTGAGAGCTCCCAGTTAGCCACTTGTGGTTTAACAACAGGCACTCTGAAGTAGGAAAAAAGAAAAAGAGTTAATCATTTTATATTATTCTCCTAGTAAGCTGAGTTTCCTTTGACATTAAGTGTGCAGGGTGAAACAGCCAAAGACCGTAATTCAGAACATTATTTTAAAAGATTCTATCCTTGGGAAAAAACCTTTCAGGTTTGAACTGGAATAACTGAAAACAAACAAAACACACGCAGACATTCTGAGGAGAAGAGCAATCATTCTGGGATAAGTGTGGTCCCTCCACCTACTCCAAGTACCATCATCTCTTCTTCGATTTAATTGTGACAGTCTTCCAAAAATGAACTTTATACAACTACTCATTTCTTTTCAATATTTGGTTACTGTTCCAGGCAGTTTTTAAAAATTTACGACGTTAGTCTCTTATTTTTCCAGGTTTACTGAGTTATACTTGTTATCAAAAAAACTGCATAAAATTAACATATAATTTAGAGAGTTCGGACAAAGTTATTCACTTGTGTTTCCATCACCATAATTAAAGTAATAGACATATCCATCACCTCCAAAAAAGTCTCCTTGTATCCTTTCATTTTGTTTTGGTTTTTTGTTTGTTTGGGTAAGAATACAACTTCAGTGATGCTAGTCTTAACACAAAGGTCTTTCCTGCCAATGAGCCACATTATGTGGTCCAGAAAAAACCGGTCAATAGACAAAAACATTTTTAGACTATAAATATTTCCCACAATTTTTTTTTTAAAAGATTTTATTTATTTATTTGACAGAGAGAGATCACAAGCAGGCAGAGAGGCAGGCAGAGAGAGTGAGAGGGAAGCAGGCTCCCCGCCGAGCAGAGAGCCCGATGCGGGACTCGATCCCAGGACCCCGAGATCATGACCCGAGCCGAAGGCAGTGGCCTAAACCACTGAGCCACCCAGGCGCCCCTTTCCCACAATTTTTTAAAGTAACAAAATTTTAATGATTTTTGAATTAACCTAATTTAAATACTGTGTTTTCATTATTTACGTTGTAAAAGAATATTTCCAAAACACTAAGTAGGTAGTATCCAGATTCTGTTTCAAGTCACAGCTCTGAAAAAATGTTGCAGGTTATGTTTTAACACCCCATCCCCCAAAGTCCAAAATGATTCTCTGCGTATTCTACTAAAAAAAAAAATCAGTCACATAAACTATGATTATAATCAAATCCTCTCTAGACACAATGTCTAACAGAGGAGGATGGGTAATTTAGGCGAACACTGGTATTCGGCCCACTGTTTATTTTCTGAAGATGAAGAAATGTTTTAAAACTCTAGAAATGGAAATTAGAGAAAAGTTTAAAAATGCATCCGTAAATCACCACTAATACACAAGGCAGAGACACGGAGGATTCCCTTCAGTCGGTTTGAAGAGGACGCGTTCAGAGGACAGAGCTTCTCACAGGAGGGCTTGAAAGGACAACAGGGAAGCGTACGGGAGGCGGAGGCGGAGGCAGAAGTGAGGCGAGGAGAGAGGAAAGCGTGGTGGGCACAGTGCTCCCGCGTGTCAACGCCATCCCTACTTTGGCACTCTCTTCCACCAGGCATCTGTCTGTCCAAGTGGGTCTCCCCCACTGGCCTGGGAGCTCCTAAAAGACCAAGATCAGACCTTATTTTTGCATCCCCAGGACCCAGCGCAGGCTGGGGAGAAAGGGTGGGGGGTAGGGGTCCGTAGGGCCGAATGTGAGGAGCACCTGTTATGGCCGAGCACTGCCGGGGCAGCCCAGGTCCCCCAAGGGACAGAGTGCCTGCAAAAGCAGCATGGACCCCAGGCTCCTGGCTTACTACCCGGATGTTCTTGAACTATACAGACGACCTCACTAGGCTTCCCTCTGTTTACCTTCCGAAGAGGTTAACACCCGACCTTTTCAGGGGTACTGTCACAACAGAAACAACCTGACAGCTAGTATTACTGGCCACACTGCTTTCTTAAATCTTTCCTATCAAAATAATTACGTAACTCTCCTGCTCCAGATTGTTCCATGCTTTTCTACTTCACCTTGGGTTAAATCTTAACCAAGCTACCTACCAGTCAAGTTTCCTGTTTAATTAAGGCCCCACTCTTCGTATCCAGTTTTATTTCTGATTATGCTGACTTGTGTATCTGGTTTCCCCAAACTCTTAAAGTACTTCACAGATCAAGCCAGAACAAGCAAGAGAACTAACACAGCGGTCACACACTCAGGCTCCGGTGACTTGAGGCAGCAGATAAAGAACCCAGCCCTGCCATTAATTAGCCCTGACCTTGAGCCAACCGCTGGCTCAGTCTCCGTATATATCAAACCAGACATAGAAGGGCATCTCCATCAGAGCGATGTGCTGAGGACCACGTTAAGCAGTGCATATAAATGGTAACTTTCATTACTTTGATTAGTCCCAACCCTAGACCAACACTCACTGCCCGTCCCCCAGCCCCAGAACTGAAAGCCCTTCATGGAAACCCTGGATTCCTTCTGCTCCACAAACTAACAGATTTTTCAAGGCCATCATCGCTCTCCTAAACTGTTCCCTAGTTACAGGCACTGACCTTAGTACAAACCTCAGTCATCTCCCCTCTGCTTAACCTATATGACATGCTTAGTATTTTTCACAGCTCAGTAGCCCGGAGGAGGTAATTCTTGCCGGTAAACCTGGAGACCCTTTTCAGCTATGCAACAAGCCTCTGTCTCCCGCGGAGCTGCGGAGTTCATCCTAACATCCTGTTGGAAGCCAGACTGCATTTTCCCACAGAAAGCAATCCCACAGATGGTGGCGAGGTAGAGTTGCCACCCTTCAGAACCTAGCTACTATTTATTTTTCCATTGTCTTATTTTGATCCACATCTGTTTCATATATGTTCAAACCTACCCCAAGAGGGACCTTGTGCAAAGAGCACAGGCTCTTTTGAGTTGAAATCCCGAGGTTTCATCTCAGCCCCTTCTCTTACTAACAGTGCAGCCGGGCCTCCCTGAGTCCTTGGGAACCGGAATGTCCGCACCTGTGAAATCCGGCTGGCGCAGTGCTGGGAGGTGACAGCGAAGTTATGGCTTCTTCCGGGCACACAGCCCCTGCAGCGGCACTCGCCACACCGTATCTTTTTAGGTGACATGTTAGGAGGTCGTGGGAAAGAGGGGAAGCAGGCCCACGAGATACGAGCTAAAAATGGTCACACTTTGGACTCTCCTTAGAAGTTCATTCTCCCACAAACACAACTCAGTAAGATCCCTCCTGGCTCCATCTAAGTTTGAAAGTCCTTTTGTTTTGTTTTACAATACAAAGGACGGGTGTGGCATGTATGTTCAGTATAAGGGTCCGTAAGCTCCGCGGCAGGAATAAACTACAACAAATTATGAATAAATAAAGCTCATCACACATACCAACCTGAGAGACCGTGCGTTCTACTTCTGCAAATCCCGGGCAATTACAGTAGCGACGATCACTCTGAAACAGTGATATCAATCTCACCGGCACAAACACGCTTATAATGGTACCAGTTATATTTTAGAGCGGTATCTCAAATTTTAGAGAAGAGTTAATTTATCCATTAAATCCAAAGCAGTCTCCAAGATTTTTATAAACAACTCTCTGGGGAAGGAGAGAAAAGGTCCAGAAGTTTCACACAACTCACGAGAGTAACAGTACACAGAAAACAGCTTCTTTGCCGAACTACACGCCGAAAGAGGGTACCCTCTGATCACAAATTTCATCTGTGCAGCTTATGAGTTACTTGCAAAGCTGATTATCGTTGAAGTTACGACTTCGAAAAACAAATGAAACCCTCGAAATCCAGGACAAGGGAATTCACATTAACAGCAACTCACCAAGCAAGTCAAACAACAGCCCTTACCCAGACCTGTCCGCTCTGATTATCATCAGCCAACCAGAATGAGTCTGTTCAATAAAACAACAGTTTTCTGTATTTTATAGTAAAAATGGCCAGCTGATGATCACAAATGTTACTTACTGCTAAAACATTTAACTTACTAGAATATTTTACTCAAAAAAAGTGTAAATGCTACTAACCCACCTACATTGCTACTACATGTCAAGTTTTAGGGCAGATTTTATGGAAACATCACTCACAGCATTTTGGTTATCAAGGATCATAAGCATCTCGAGACCGTATTATGAGACTCAGAAAAGCTGGTTTTTAATGGTGCCATTACCTATTTAAGAGTGACATACTGAGTTAAAACAATATTAGTGGTCAAAGAATCATTAAGCAATCCTTGATCATAACTTTAACAGTGGGTGGTCTGTAAAATGATCAAGAATAATAATGCTGCATTCCATGGCCACAGAGGTCAGCTTCTGCATACAAATCTTTGCAGGAAGAAAAAGGCCTTCAGAAAAGTGGGCCATTCATCTGAACCAAGTTCAGAGAATTGCCAGCACGGTGAAAAGCTATGTTATGCAAGCACATAGATGTATTCAGTGGGGGTAGATGGAAGCAGTTACATAGAGACTACAAAGGAGCCCTCCCATGGTTCATGAATAAGTCGAGGAAATGATCAGAAAAAAAAAAGAGAGAGATGTTTAGACAGATGGCCCACTTAAAATGCCTGAGACGGGGCATAAGCAATTTTAATGAAACTTTAGATTCAGCATATGAATTGTTTATTTCCTCCAGGAGGGAAAAAAAAAAAAGTAAAGACAAAAATTCAGCAATTTGCTGAAAAACTCACTTTTAGCAACTGGGATGGAAGAAAAATTTACAAATACAAGTTTTATTAGTTCAATAAATTCATATAAAATTCTTCACAGAGCCATCAGCTATCAAAATGAATATAAAAAGCATGGAATGAACAGATTAAAGGAATTTTAAACAGAGGTCTACTGCCAAAGCAAACAAAAATCTAAGCCGTATTATGTGAGAACTTACAACATTCCAACATTCAAGTTCATCACTGCAGAAGAAAGATAAAAGCAGCATTTTCAGAGAACCTCTTCAAAGCTAAAACTGTCATAGTAGAGGAACAGAATCCTGCCTATATGCAATTTAAAATGTGTACATTCAAAGAGAAGAGGCTGTGTAGAAGACTGTATATCACAAAACACTGCCTAGAAAGCGTGACGGCCCGCCCCCGACTTTGGTATCATTAGCATTACAAATGACACCACACATGACACCTGAATCAGGAAATGAATACTAATATTACTTATAATCTTAGAGAATTTAATATTATGCAAACCCTATTTCTTTTGCCACCAATAAAGGGTTCGGGTTCTCAATTTAAACGCTGGGCATGACTAGTCATGAAAGGCGATGGAGTTTAACCACCACCCCTTCAAGCCCTGAGACTGGGCTGACCATGGACTCCAAACACCACGTGACTCTCCGAGTTACTCAGCCTCCTTGGTATCTTTCCTGATCAGTGAGGCCAAAATGGTAAGAACACTCTATCCACATTTCATTAAAAAAGATAATGCGTGTAACACAGATTAGTGCATGGCACAGAATGCTAAGTAATATTTATTACCATCAATCGTTAAAATTTGGTACAATATGTGAAATCCTCTTCTATTATTCCAACCTGTTAATTTTTTTGAAATATATTAATATACAATTTATATACCGTGAAACTCAAAACTGTAAGTTCATCATTATCCTTCCAGGAAATCTGCCCCTTTCCCCCAGTAGTTTCAATGCAGATTAAAGTTTCATGTAAAGAGACACCAAAACCAGGCGCTCTTATGTGTGGCTTTTCTTTGCCTCACGGAATGTTTCTGAGGTTCACGCATATTGAACAGTTCACTCTTTTTTTCTTGCCAAGTGGTATTCTGTTGCACAAGCATACCAAAACTAGCTCATCCTGCTGATGCACACTTGGGTTGTTTCCAGTTTTGGGTTCTTAAGAACAAAACTGCTATAAACATTCTTTCTATGAGCCTTTCTTGAAGACAGATGTTTTGTTTTCTTGTGGGTGAAAACTCTAGGATTGGAAATATGAGGGTAAACATATGTTTAATTTTATAAAAACTGCCACCCCGTGTTACAGGGTCTTAAAACATATCAATACTACCCCCCGCAATGGAGCTTGCCCCATAATCTTGCCACTGTTTCATGTTGGTTTCTACTCCTAGCCAGGTCAGTGGCTGAGAATATAGCTCATTACAGTTTAATGACCATTTCCCTTATAACAAATAACACTGGGGACCTCAATATTTGTCTCACTGGTCACTTGTATTCAAAAATTTGCCCATTTTTTATTAAGATATTGGTCTTACTGATTTGTGGGAATTCCTTTTTAGAAAGCTTCTGTCAGATTTATGTGTTGTGAATACCTTCTCCCCCTCTATGGTTTATAAATGTTCTTAAAAATGTCTTACCTTCAGCAGTTTTTGTTGATTTTTTTAAATTAATGGACTTAATTTTTTTTTTTTTAAGAGCAGTTTTAGGTTTTCCAGAAAATTGAGCAGGAAGTAGAGTTCCTATATATACCATCCTTCACCCCACCCTGGATACAGTGTCCCTGCTATTGACATTCTGCACTGCTATGGTACATTTCTTAAAATTGATGAACCAATGTTGATCCATTAGTATTTCCTGAAGTTCACAGTTTACATTAGGACTCACTCTCTGGGCTACACATTCTACAGGTTTGAACAAATGTATAATGACATGTCTCCACCATTAAGATCTCATATAGAATAGTTTTATCTTAAAAATTCCCTATGCTCTACCTACTTAACCCTTCCTCCATCCCCCGGATCACTGGCAGCCACCGATCTTTACTGTCTCCAACACTTTGCCTTTTCCAGAATGTTGTAGAGCCAGAATGGAACCTTTAGACTGGCCTCTCTCACTTAGCATTAGGAATTTACGCTTTCTCCAGGTCTTTCTGTGGCTTGATGGCTGATAGTTCTTCATTGCTGAATGGAAGTCCATTGCCTGGATGTACCACAGTTTACTAAACCATTCACTTAATTGAAGGAGACGTCTTGGTTACTTCTCAGTTTTGGCAATGATGAGTGAAGCTACTATAAACATTCACAGGCAGCTTTTAGTGCAGCAACATTTTCAATTCATTCAGCTAAATACTAAGGAGTAAAACCACCAGGTCAAATGGTAAAAGGATGTTTAGTTTTATAAAAAAAAAACCCACTAAACTGTATTCCGAAATGGCTGTACCATTCGCAGTCCCATTAGCAATGAACAAGAGTTCCCGGTGTTGTCACAAGCATTTGGTATTGTCAGTGTTTAGGATTTTAGTGTAACAAACATCTCTCTCTGCTGTTAATGGAAAATTTCAATAGCTGTAAAAACATATGGATTTTCCCTTTTATATTTAGTGCTTTTATGCCCTTGCTAAGAACTGTTTTGACTATACCAAGGCCCAGAAAAAATATTCATATTTTCCTTTAGAAGTTTTTTTATGTAGACCCGTGATTCATCATCTTCTTGTGTGATGGGAAAGGGGAAGAGGTAGGTTCATCTAGTTGTTTCAAGAAAATCTGTAGACCAAGTTCTGCAGCTTTGTCCATCAGTAAGACAATATTAGCTAGCCCAGATCCCTTTGCATTTCCCTACAAATTTCAAATCCCACAGGCAGTTTCTTCTCCATCCTCCCCAAAGCAACCCTAACGGGATTATGGCTGGGCTTGCTCAGAATCTCTTCATTCATGGAGGGAGAGCTGACGACTTAACAGTATTTATCCTATGAAAATAATAGCTCTTATCTATTTTACATTTTTAATTTCTCTGGGCAAAGTGTGGCAGTCTTGGATCTCTTCTGCTATAATTATACTGATTTTTGTTTTAGTTTTATCAGTGGTGTATTATAGATTCCTTAAGAGTTTTCTTAGGTAATCTATTAAGTTGTCCAGGAAAGCTTCCTTTCCCCAACCCTTTTGCCTCATTATTTTTCCAAGCCTTAGTACTCAGACAAGTAACCGTCTAGATTTTAATTTGTTAAAGTATTTGCCTAAGTTGTGCATGCTGTTTAAATACAACTGTTAGTAGTCATTTTTTCAGTGTTGCTAGTTTGTCGGAACACAATTTATATTTGACTGACTTCTTATCGTGCAACCCTGCTAAATTTATTCCAGTGTTCACAGATTCCTTAAGGGCTTCTATGTAAACACAATTCCTCTGTGAAGAGGAATGACCTTACTTCTCCAGTTCTGATCTCCATAACTTTTTTTTTTTTTAATTTCCTATCATACTGGCCAGGATCTCTAGTATCATGATGAATAAAAGTAAAAATTCCAACCCTGTCCTGTTCCAACCTAAAGGAGATAACATAATATTTTCCAGATATTTCCCCCCATTTTCCGTCTTCTCTTTCTTCTGTATCTCCAAATTGGTATTAGTTAGGCTTCCTAATCCTATCAACTTAGGTCACAGAGACTTGCAAAATAAGTACCCTCTTCAGCCTGTATCGTCTCTATTCTTCTAAGTTTACCAACTCTTCCTTCTGCCAATGCCAACAGCTTTCAGCCTTGCCTACAAGTTTTCCATTGCAGAGATAGTGCCATTTTAGATCTAGAATTTCTAGTTGGTAATTTGCTAGTTTCCAGATCTATGCTTATATGCCCTATCAACTCCCTCATTTTGATCTTTAATATCTGACAATAATTTTAATAACTGTGTCAAAGTCCCATCCATGACGCACATCTTAGTAGTCTCTCAGTTTCTACTGACTGCTTTTTCACGTGACCATGGGCCAACTTTAATGCTTGAACTGTTGGTCAAGTGAATTGTTTTTTGGATCCAAGGCTGTGGAAAGGTTGTAGACACTGCATTTTTCTGTTATCTTCTCCTGGGAAGTACCTCATTACAGCAGGCAGTTAAATTACTAGCTGATCACTCTGAAGTCATGGAGACTCAGCTTTGTGCTCTGCCAGGATGTCTATTTGGTTTTGCTCTCAGGGAATTAAAAGTCCAAATTCAGAAGTCACTACACGTCTTCATTCCAGAAACACAGAGTTTCCCCTAAGACACGGTCCCTCTGGGGTTTTCATGGAAAACTCAAGGCATTTATAAGCTCCTCCAATTTGGTGAGGCTCAAACTCCAAACATTACCATCTCGGTGGGCAGCGGGGAAATTTCAGCTCGGTTCATTCTGCATTCCAGCAGGATTCACATCCTGGGATTCTTGAAGTCTTTATGCACATTTCAGGAGTCACCCATCCATTTGAGGGAGGCTAAATTCAGATACGGAACTCCTCACTCTGTTGCTCTCATTCTGCATGATATCCCTGCTCAATTTTCAGCCATTCTTACAATTCTGAGCATCGTTCTTCCAGAGTCAAGTCAGTAAGACTGTGGTTAACTCCTGAGTTCTGGCCATGCTCAGATGCATGCGTTCAATGGTGACCACCTCCAGGGGTGGCGCCATGCACAGGTCGAGCTCCAGTGTGGCTTCCTTCTACACAGGCTCGAAGTCCATCCGAATTCTAACTGGTTTCAGTTGTTATCCAGGGCCTTCAAATCTCCAGAGCGTGTAACTACTATCGGGAGGAGGGTCAGTTAGAGATAAGCCATACCACCATTACAGAAACTGGAATTTCTCCATGCCAATTTAACTTTGTATCACTAATGTCCAAACGCAAAGGAGGAAACAAGGAAGGGAAGAACACTGGATCACGTATTTGTACCATTTCTACCAACCAGGCAGTGGCCCAGGAACACCTGACATCTATACTTGTAAAGATTATTCATGTAACTAAATTGAAAGCAGTCATATAAACACTTGAGAAGAAATAATCTTAAAGAAGACTCCATCCTATTAGAAGATACATCATCTCATTTTAATTCCTAAAATTAAAACTTATTTTATGCTAATAGGAAAATAAGTTCTTGGGTATAAAATACAGTAAGTTTTTAAAATACTAAGCAGCTTTACTGACATAAAATTCACACATCAAATTTAACCCTTCCAAACTTCTTAATTCAACGTGCTTAGTATATCCAGAGCTCTGTACCTATCACACCAGGCAACTTTAAAACATTTTCGTAACCCCAAAAAGGAAAATCTGGAAACCTCTGGTAGTCACTCCATGTTCCCCTCCCCCAACCTCCACAGCCCTACACCACTCCTAATATACCTTCTATTTCCATAGCTTTGCTTATTCTAGATATTTCATGTAAGTGGAATCAGAGAATCTACAGTCTGTTACAATGACTTCATTTAGCAGAGTGTTTTCAAATTTCATCTATGCTGTAGTTAGTGTCAATATGTTATTTTTTTGTCACTGAAAAATATTCCATTCTATAAAGACACCTCTTTCTACTTAATATTATATATCTATCATTTCAGGAACATTAGGGTTGTTTCTGTTCACTTATTTTGAAAAATGTGAGTATGAATATTTATATACATTTGTGTGGACATCGGATTTCATTTCCCACGGGTATAACCCGGAAGAAGAGCTGGGTCAGGAGTCGTGTCATGTATTTTGAGAAACTGCCAAATTATTTCCAACTTTGCACCATTTAATCAAATTCCTACCAGGAACGTACGAGGGTTCCGATTTCTCCTCGTCCTCACCAACACTTCGATATTGTCCATCTTTCTTATTACCCTCACCCTTGTAGGCTTAAAGCGGTAGCTAACTGTGCTTTGGATTTGCATTTTCCTGAGGACAATAATGCTGAGCCTGTTTTCATGGGTTTGTTGGTAATTTGTGTATCATCTTTGGAAAAATTTCTATTCATATCCTTTGCCCGTTCTTAAACTGGGCTCTTTTTATTATTGAGTTGTAAGAGTTCTTTACATATTCTAGACAAAAGTCTCCTCACAACAAATACATGATTTGCAAGTTTTGCAAGTATTTTCTCCAATTCTGTTAGTTGTCTTTTCACTTTCTTAATGGTGCCCTTTAAAGCACCTAAGTTTTTTTTCCTTTCGTTTCTTGTGCGTCTGACATCTTACGTTAAGAAATCATCATCTAACCAAAAGTTAACAAATCTCTTACAACTGTCATTTGTTTTCTTTTTAGGTTCCTTTTTGTGTGTGGTGTAGGGAGGGGACCAACTTTGATCTTCTGCATGAAGATACCCAGGTGCCCCAGCAGCATTCAAGAGTATATGTAAATAAGCTGTCTTCATTGACAGCTGAAATCATCTGACCATAGTTTAACTATGTTTGGATCTTCCATTCTGTTCATTGATCAACACATCTATCCTTACGCCAGTACAACACTGTCTTGATCACTGCAGCTTTGTAACAAATTCCGTGATCAGGAAAAAGTTCCCTGGTTTTGTTCTTTTCCAAGCCTATTTTGGCTACGCTGAGTCCCTTGCACTTTCACACAAATTCTGTAATCAGATGACCATTTCTGCAAAACATACAGCTGAGATTGTGAGGGGCTGCACAAAATCTGTACATCGTGCTGGAGAGTATTACCATCTTAGGTCTTCTGACCCCTGAACGTGAAAAGTTTATTCATTTTAGTTGTCTTTAATTTATATCAACAATTGTTCTCTGGTTTTCAGCACACAAGTCTTGCACTTCTATTTTTTTTTTAATTTAAGCTTAAGTATTATATTCTCTTCGGTGCTATCGTAAATAAAATTGTTTCGTCAACTGCTTTTTCAGTTTGTACACTGGTACCGTATAAAAATAAAACTGATATTCGCGTATCATTCTTTTATCTTGCAACCTTGCGAAAGTCATTAGTTCTAATAGATTTTTGTGCATTCCTGAGGTTCTCTCCTATTGACCACCTAAGAGTCGCACTGTAAGAAGCTACCACCTTTCCTCTTCCTTCCTCTCCGCCATCTGCTCGTCAGCTGCAAAGCAGCAACCAGGCGTGAATTCATCTCCATCCATGTCGGCCAGGCTGGTGTCCAGATGGGCAACACCTGCTGGGAGCTCTATTGCCAAAAACACAGCGTTCAGCCCAATGGCCAGATGCCAAGTGACAAGACCACTGGGGGAGGAGAACACCTTCTTCAGGGAGAAGGGTGCTAGCAAGCATGCACCCAGAGTAGTTTTTGTAGACCTGGAAACCAGTCAATGATGACTTTGCATGGCACCCACCTCCAGCTCCTCTACCCTGAGCTGCTCACCTCAGGCAAGGACGGTGCTGCCACTAACTATGCCAGAGGGCACTACACCATTGGCGAGGAGCTCACTGACCTTGTCTTGGACCAAATTCAGAAACGGGCCGGCCAGTGCGCAGGTCTTCAAGTCTTCCTGGTTTTCCCAGCTTTGGACGGGGAACTGGTTCCGGTTCACCGGCATTCTGATGGAACATCTCTCTGTCGACGACGGCAACAAGTCCCAGCTGGAGTTCTCCATTTACCCAGCCGTGCCAACCCCGCCCCCGCCGGTTCCCACAGCCGTAGTTGAGCCCCACAGCACCATCCTCACTCCCCACATCGCCCCGGAGGACTCCGACCGTACCTTCATGGTAGACAACGAGCCCATCTATGACATGTCATTACTGACATGTCAGTACTGGATGTCCAAGCTACACTCACCTAAACATGTTAACAGGTCCAACCGTCCTCCATCGCTACATCCCTCACAGCTGAAGCCCAGAATGCTGAACGGACAGAATTCCAGAGCAGCCTGGTGCCCCATCCCCGTATCCAATTCCCTCTAGTTACTATGTCCCTGTCACCTTTGCTCAGCAAGCCTACCAGGAACAGCTTTCTGTAGCAGAGATCATGAATACACGCGTGAGCCAGCCAAGCAGCCAGCCAGCAGAATGTGCCCCTCGCCATGGTAAAGACACGGCTTACTGCCTGGTGTACTGCAGCCCTTACCACCATCAAGACCAAGCGTACCATCCAGTGTATGGATTAATACACTGGCTTCAAAGTGGGCATTAATCACCAGCCTCCCAATGTGGCACCTGGCAGAGACCTGGCCGAAGTCCAGCGAGCTGTGTCCATGCTGAGCAATACCAGAGCCGTCGCTGAGGCTTGGGCTCGCCTGGACCACAAGTCTGACCTGATGTATGCCACGTGTGCCTCTGTTCACCGGTACGTGGGGGAGGGCATGGAGGAAGGAGAGTTTTCGGGGGCCCGTGAGGACATGGCTGTCCTTGAGAAGGCTTATGAGGAGGATGGTGTGGGTTCTGTTGAAGGAGAGCATGAAAAAGGAAAGGCATACTAAAGTTAAAAATGTCACAAAGGTGCTGCTTTAACAGGAAGTTTATTCTATCCTGAACATTGAGAAGTTGTGCTCTGATCAGTTAACGTGTATGTACCCATGTCTATTTTCATATACAGTTACTGACCTATGCTATAAAACACAATGCTTGTTACAGACCCAAGCTGTCCATTGCTCTGATGGGTTTAAATAAACTACTCCCTGTTTTAATTGGGGGAGAGGAGAGATTTTTTTGTAAATTCCTTAAGACTTCCTACATACAAGATCGTGTCATTTGAATTTTGCTTCTTCCCCATCTTAACACTTTTTATTTTTCTTGCCAAAGTGGCCTAGGAACTCCAATACAACACTGAAAAAAATTAACAAACATCCTTGTCCTCTCCCTGATATTAGGGAGAAGACAGTCAGTCATATCCATTAAATATAATGCCAGCTGTAGGTTTTTCAGAAACGGGCTTTGTCAGGATGAGGAAGTTCCCTTCTATTCCTAATCTTTTGAGTGGTTTTTATCAAGAAAGGCTGTTGGATTTTGTCAAATTTTTTTCTGCATTTGAAATAATCCTGTGACTTCTGTCCTTTATTAATATGGTTTATTACACTGATTGATTTTGGGATGTTAAACCAACTATGTATTCCTAAGACAAAGCTCACCTGGTTACAGTGGCTAATCATTTTATGTATTCCTGGCTTCCATTTGTTTGTATTTGGTGGAGGACTACTGCATTAACATTTATGAGGGATTTTGGTCTCTCGTTTCCTTTTCACAGAACATCTTTATTTGATTTTAGTGTGGTAATATTGCTCTCATAGAATGAGTTGCAAATTTTTCCCATTTCTATTTTTGGAAGAGTTTGTAAGGAATTGGCATTAACTCTCTTCTAACTACCTCACTGAATTCACTAGTGAAGCCTTCTATTCCCAGGCTCTTCTTTCTGGGAAGTTTTGGGATGACTGATTTAGTCTCTTTCACATCTATGCAGATTTTCTATTTCCTCTTGATTCCATGCCTGTAGCTTCCATCTTTCCAGAAATTTCTCCATTTTATAAGTTATCTCATTTGTTGGCATACAACTGTTCAAGTTATTAGCTTATAATCTTTTTAATTTCTATAAGGTCCATATGCATACCTCCTCTTTCATTACCAGTTTGAACTGGAGTCTTTCTCTCTTGGGCAGTCTACCTAAAGGTTTGCATTTCTGTTGATCTGCCCAAGAGCCAAATTCTGCTTTCACTTATCTCCTTTGTTTTTCTATTCTCTATTTCATTTATTTTCATTTGAACTTTTAGAATTTCCTTCTCTCTGCTTGCTTTGGGTTTAGTCTGCTCTTCTCCTATTTTCCTACAATGGCAGATGAAGTGATCGGTGTCTTTTTTCTTTCTTAAAATATGTTTATAGCTCTAAATTTCCTCCCAAACACTCCCAAACATTTTTTTTTTAATTTATTTGACAGAGATTACAAGTAGGCAGAGAGAGAGGAGAAAGCAGGCTCCCCGTGAAGCAGAGAGCCCTATGTGGGGCTCGATCCCAGGACCCTGGGATCATGACCTGAGCTGAATGCAGAGGCCCAACCCACTGAGCCACCCAGGCGCCCCCCAAACACTACTTTCAATGCGTCCCAAAGATTTTGAATATTATGCTTTTGTTATCATTCGTTCCAAAATATAATCTAATTTCTCTTGTAATTTCTCCTTTAACCCACTGATTATTTAGGTTAATTTCCACATATTTCTGAATTGCCTAAAGTTGCATATTCTGCTGCTGTTGCATGGACTGGCCTATAGATAATGTACTGGACCTATTTGGTTTGTGTTTTTCAAGTCTTCCACTTCCTTGTTATCTTGTCCAATTGTTCTACATCCATTACTGAAAATGAAGTACAACAGTCTACAATTGTGTTACTTTGTACATAAATTAGTTCACATTTATAGCTTTCTGATGGACACGTGTGGCATTATAAATTCTCCCTGTCTCCAATAACAATTTTTGTCTTAAAATTATTTTGTCTGGGGGCACATGGGTGGTTCAGTCCGTTGCATGTCTGCCTTTGGCTCAGGTCATGATCCCACGGTTCTGGAATCAAGCCCCGCAACAGGCTCCCCACTTAGCGGGCAGGGGACGGGGCCACTGCTTCTTCCTCTCCTCCCCCTGCTGTACTCTGGCAAATGAATAAATAAAATCTTTTAAAAATTATTTTGTCATCGGGCGCCTTCCTCTGCCTTCAGCTCAGGTCATGATCTCAGGGTCCTGGGATCAAGCCTCACATCAGGCTTTCTGCTCAGCGGGGAGCCAGCTTCCCCTTCTCTCTCTGCCTACCTCTCTGCCTACCTGTGATCTCTGTCTGTCAAATAAATAAGTGAAATCTTAAAAAAAAAAAAAATTTGTCTGGTATCAGCATTAGTAGTAACAAAATTAGTATTGTAAATATTTGTCTGATAACCCTATTCTCTTATTTTCAACCTACTGATTATATCTTTGTATCTAAGTGTATCTATTCTAGAAAGCATTCAGTTTGATCTTGTTTTTTTATCTGGCCATTTTTAACAACATGGATGGCCCTAGAGAGTATAATGCTAAGTGAAGTCAGAGAAAGACAAACACCATATGATTTCACTCATATGTGGAATTTAAGAAACAAAACATCATAATGAGCAAAGGGAAAAACACAGACAAACCAATGAAAGACTCGTAACTACTGTTGGTTTACCAGAAGGGAGGGGGTGGAGGAACGGGGAGTAAAGAGTACACTTATCATGATGGAAAGTAAATACATGGATGGAAAACTTTAAAAATAATAATAAAGTATGTCTGTTGTAGAAAGCATATAATTTGATCTTGTTTTTTAATCCATTCTGCCAATATCTGCCCTTGATTGGCATGCTTAATCCATTTACATTTAATATACTCAAGTGGGATTTGTATCTATTTTGATTTTTGCTCTGTATATCACGTGTTTTTTGTTCTTCGATTCCTCCATTACTGCTTTCTTTTGTTTAAATAGGTATTTTTCTAGTGTACCCTTTAAATTCCCTTGATGTTTCATTTACTACTTAAAAAAAAAAAAGATTCATTTGACACTGAGAGAGCGAGCACAAGCAGGAGTGGAAGAGGGAGAAGCAGGCTCCCCACTGAGCAGGAAGCCCGATGTGGGGTTCAATCCTAGGACCCTGGGATCATGACCTAAGCTGAAGACAGAAACTTAGCCAAATGAACTTACGCAGGCACCCCTCATCTACTATTTTTGAAAACTATTTTCTTAGTGGTTACACTAGGGATTACAATTAGTACCTTACTTAATTTAAACAGAGTTTGGACTAACGTTAACTCAACTGCAGTTATCATAAAGGAAATCTGCTCCAATTTATCTTGTTTCCTCTACCCTCATCTGTCCTATTGTCATACAAATTTCATCTGTATATATTGTGCACCTATCAACTTAGAATTATAACTACTCCATTATGCAGTTATCTTTTAAATCAGAAGAAAAAAGATGTACAAAGTAAAAATACATTTCCACTGTCTTTTGTTTACTGATGTAGTAATTTTTAACCACTTTACTACTTCATGTGTATTTTAGTTTCTGTTTAGTGTTCTTTCATTTCACCCTGAAGAACTCCATTTCTTATTTCTTGTTGAGCAAGTCTTATTGATGAGGGAGGTCTGCTAGCAACAGATTTCTCTTGGGTGTTGTTTACTTGGGTGTTATTTACCTGGGAATGTCCCTCATTTTTATACGATAGTTTTGCTGGATATAAAATGCTTTGGTGGCATTCTGGTTTTTTTTGTTTTTCTTCAGCACTTTATATATACCATCCTATTCTCTTTAGGACTCCATGGTTTCTGATGAGATGTTAGATGAGATGTTAACTCCTAATCCTATTGTGAATGTCCCTTTTACAGGATGAGTCTTTTCTTCTCTTGCTGCTTTTAAGATTCTGTTTGGTTTCTGACAATTTGACCAATGATGTGTATAGACAGAGATCTTTTTGAGCTTCTCCTAGTTTACCAAGCTTCTTGAATATATAATGTTTTTCATGAAATTTGGAATGTGTTTTGTTCTGACTTTCTTTAAGTAAGCTCTACATCCAAATTGGAGCGCAAACTCATGACCCTGAGATCAAGGGTTGCATGCTCTATCTACTGAGCCAGCCAGGTACCCTGGCTATGATTTCTTTAAATATTCTTTCCACCCCTTTATCATTTTTCTCCAGGCCTTCTGGGACTCCACATGCGTGCTGGTACATGTCATGGTGTCCCATGAGTCTCTGAAGCTCTACTCATTCTTCTATCTATTCTTAACACTAGATAATCTCACTTAACATATTTTCAAAATTTCTGATGGTTTCTTTTGCCAGCTTAAACCTACTGTTGAGTCCTCTCTAGTGTACTTTTTTCTTGTAGGCACTGTATTTTCATCTCTCAAATTTCTATCAATATTTTCTATTTAGTGAGACATGGCTGTCATTCTGTTCTCTAATTCTCTGTATCTCGTTTCCTTTGGTCCTCTCAATATATTTTTAACAGGTTATTTTAGGTTACTGCATAATAAAGCACAACATTTGGGCTCCCTCCTCAACAGTTTCTATTGATTTTTTTAACCTATAAAAGGAACAAACTTCCAAATTTCTTTGCATGTCTTATGACATTTTACTGAAAACTGGACATTGACATAATGTGGCTAACCTGAAAATGAGATTCCTCTCCCTCACCAGGACAAGCTGCACTTCTCCTCTAGCAGTCTTCAGAACTGACAACTTTCTGTGTAATGTCTGCCTATCCCTTTCCACTTTAAGCTTCCTAAAGGGCAGGAACTGTTATTACTCTAAGCCCGAGCAACTTATCACAAGGACTGTTATTTGCTACTTTTGGAATAATCTATTAACTCTAATTCTGAAGGCAAAAAGTTACTATCATTAAAATATATATTCAGGAATTTGTTCTACCAAAAGAAAAGGACCTTTGTGAGGTAGGTCAGGACACTGATCATTTAGACCGATGTTACCTAGATTCAGAGCCATTCATTACACATGAGCACTCAAGGTATGAAATCAGTCTGACACACTGTGAGAGGTCAAAAATTCCAAAGGGTTCTGAATCATAATTTTTTTTAAATGGGCATCTTAATTCCATGTTTCTCTTATAGATTAATGTGAGAACTTTAATGATTATATAAGGGAACATTAGGATACTTAAAGAGGTACTATGCTAATTTTTTTAAAATTAACAGTGCTTTCAAACAACATGGATTACTAATCTCTGTTTTCTTACACACTTCTTTATATTTCTTGGAATATTCCAAATTTCATAAAATTTACTCAGAGAACAAATTTCACAGAAACTTATTTTGAACAAAGATGGAAAGCAGCTCTATAAAGAGAAACTCAAGTGTATTCAGTTCAAAGAATCAAGATCTAAACATTCATTTTCATCTCTGCTAACCTATCATTATTAGATTATTTCTTTTAAAGAAAAAGTAGTACGGGCACACCTCATTTTATTGTGCTCTGCTCTGTTACACTTCACAAATACTGCATTTAAAGAAAAATAAGTTGAAGGTTTATCGCAACCCTGCTTCAAGCAAGTCTATCAACACCACTTTCCCATTTGCTTGTTTTGTGTCTCTGTCACATTTTGGTGATTATCACAGTATTTCAAACTTTTTCCTTATTAGATTTGTTAGAGTGATTTGTGGTCGGTGATGATATAGCTCACTGAAAGCTCATATGATGGTGAGCATTTATTTGACAAAGTAATTTAAAGTACGGTGTATAAATAGTTTCTTTAGACACAATGCTTTGCACGCCTGACTACAGTATAGTGTAAACATAACTTTTATATGTGCTGGGAAACCAAAAAATTTGACTAGCTTTACTGTGAGATTTACATTATTGTGGTCATCTAGAACCAAACTCACAGTATCTCTGAGGTGTGCCTGTACTTATTACGTCAATGTATAAATGGCTGGTAATCAACATAATGCCAAAATCAATCTCCTAGAACTCTCTCATTCTGGTGGATCCCCTCATCCATCATCAAATACACAGATCATTATAGTATATACATCTAAGCACGCACACACACACACACACACACACACACACAGAAAAGAGCATTATACTGAAAAACTGTCTTGTCTTCAAAAGATATATTTTTCTATTTGCACCAATTCCACTGCCCTTTTAAACTTCTCTGACAAATCTAAACCCCCCTTAAATCTTCTTTTGGAACAAGGCTAAACATAAATATACACAAATATTCCTCCATTACCTACAGAAAATTGCCTTACACAGATCGAATAACTTGGATTTCTACTAATCATCTTTGAATTATGTAAATTAATCATCTGACATTTTACTATGAATGGAGTGATGGTGTTGACTTAGTTTCAATTCAAAAATCAAGGAATTTATTATCCTACAAAACGTATCTGGAGTTCAAAGTATTTAAGGGGGGTTAAACAAAATGCAAACATTTAATGCAACATTAAGCATGTGAAATAAAAACTTGATTGCCTAAAGAAAGCATGCTATGCTGTTACCCTGGTGACAGGTTAAAAAAGGGATTGTGAGCTGAATAGCTGTATGATATGAAATTAAAATGTTTCACATTGAACAATCCAAAATGAATTGGGAAAGGTTAGAGTAGAGGAGAGAGAAATCAATTCTCCAATGGCAGTGGTGAATGGAAACGAAGTCTGAATAGGATTTGCCAGTGGGGTGCAACAGCTGCCAAATATCCTGCAGCCAAAGAATTACAATAACCCTGATGAAGTGTGCGAGAGCTTCTGGAATCATTGCAGGGAACAGAGAAATTCTCCCGCAATAATGAGGCGATTCTGTCTTCCGTTCAGCTGTTATAGTGGAATCAAAGGGAAAATATTTTTAAATGTAATATTTAGCAAAAAATGTATAAATAAGACATCTCAGCCACTTAGTATTATGTGCTCCACCTCACGCAGATGTCCAAATCATCCAGGACGTACTCATGTTAAGTAACTAAAAAGAGCGTAACAGAGACAGATAGTAAAAGGTAAGCAAGCTTCAAGGCTAATGACTGAATTAACATTTTCTCCTTTTGTTGCTTTTGGGAGACTGATTTGCTCAAATGAAAGCGGGTCCCTTTCAAAGGCATACACGCAAAGTGTGAGCATACACGCAAAGTACTGCTGGTTTAATTATACAGTCAGTTAGGAGGACTCCACGGCCATAAGGAAGCAGCTTACCTGAGGGGATATATGAAACAAGTATGTATAAAGTTGTCCTTTATTGTCAGAGATGATGTAAGCGTGTTAACAGTCTGCTATGTCCTTTTCCACAGAGACATTTAAGTAAAGGAACCAACCATTACCATACAGCAAAACTGCTTCTCCCTGGCAACTATTTTCACAGGGCTGTTTATTCTGCGGCTTTCCCCAGCTATCTTTCCATGCTTGCAGTATTGTAAAACCTCAAACCTTGATTATCTAACTGAAAACTTAATAATAGGTGAGTTAATTATAAACCCACAACCCGGAAAGGAAGGAAGAGGAGGAAAAAAAAAAAAAAGATAATTGCATGTGTTAGGTAAAAATCACTACAAAATTGATTCTCTATTTTATCAGGAAGCCAGAGAAGGAAAGAAAATACGAGTATGAGTCAGGCGAACGTACCTTTCCATTACGCTACTCTGGTGAACAGTGAAACCCAGGGCAGGCTCTGTAGCCCCGTCAATGCCCCTGATACGTTCTCCTGGGGATCAGCTCCCAGGGGTAGTGAAACACTGACTCCACACGCCCAGAGCAATCTCCCCAAAAGCGGACATGACATGTTTTAAAACCTATCAGGCTGAAGTCTTTTCATCGGTGTTATCGTTGACCACAATGAAGGAGTTCCGGTTCCTGAGTCTTTCACCTCTGCTGAAATCTCAAGAGAGGTACTAGAAGCCTTAAGTAGAAACCAGAGAGTCAAAGGGTCTTGTTTGACCTCATGTAATTCACTTAGATCAGTGCTGGGAAGGGGTGGGGGGATGTCAGGAACCATTCAATCCAGCACCGCCACTTCTCAGAGGAGGAAACTGGAGTCAAAAGTTGAAGCATTTGTATGCAGACTTGTGCCACCTGTAAACTGGGGAGCAGGGCTGGGACCAGAATCCTGAATCTGGCCGCATCATTCAGTGCCGGTTCCGCTGCACATGCCAAGCACCGACATTTCAGTGCCCGTGAAGGAGCCAAAAGAACCAAAGATGATATAATTTTCCTAGCCAAACTGACTGAAGAGAGGGACTGCCATAAATAAAATAAGCCAGACAGAACTCCTGGTACACATCTGCAGTGTTTGTAAGACATGTGGGGTACATAGTCTCACCCTGCACTGCAGGGACCCTAATATACCACATTCCCTAATCGAAACTAATTCTCTGGGTTTATCAATTTTGTAAGAACAAGTTTTCCTATTCTATGCTCATGTTTTCCAAGCTACTAATGTTGTAGAGTCTTTGAAAACCACTTTTTCAAAAACCATTTAATTCAGAGAAATGTTGACAACCAACATCCTTCCAAGCAGAATGGCCCATTTTCTGCAAAAATCAAAATAAGACATTACAAGTACATTTATTTTAAAAAGGCAAATCCTTTTAAGAGATGCTGGAACTTACACTCTCCAACTTTCTCTCCTCTCACTTGTTCTCCAACCCCCTTCAAATCCACCTTGAACCACCACTTCCCACACAACATTCTCAAACACTGCCCTTGTCAAGGTCCCCTATGACCTCCACATTGTTAACTTCAATGGTCAGCAGTCATTCTTCAAATATGCCGTATTTCAGTTGAACGCTTCTGCCTCCTTGAACCCTTTCCGCACTTGGCCCTCTGAACTTCACCCCAGACTACTCTTCAGCCTATCTTCTCTGCTGTCCCTTCTTAGCCTCATTGCTGGATCTGCCCCACCTTCCTGACCTGTTATTGTGGAGTGTCCCAGGGCTCAGGCCTAGGACCTCTAGGCCTAACCAGTTTCCCAGCTTCCCCTCTTTCCCCCTTAGAGTCATTTACAACACTGTAGCCACAATGCCCTTGTTACTACATACGGTACAAGTTCTTTGCTCAAGACTCAGCAAGGCCTCCCCACTTCACTCACTGAAAACCCAAGTCCTTCCCACAGTCTACCCAAACCAACACCAGCGCTACTACTGTAGCTTACCAACTCCTCTCATTACCTTGGCCTCCTTGGTACTTGTCAACCAAGTGGGGCATACTTTGACCTCAGGGGCCTTTGGGATTATTTTTTTGTTTGAGTTTTTTCAAAGACTTTATTTTTAAGTAATCCCTATACCTAACGTGGGGCTTGAACTTATAACTCGAAGATCAAGAGCTGCACGTTCTACCAACTGAGCCAGCCAGACACCCCAACCTGTGGGGCTTTGCATTTGCTTCCTCCTCTAACAGGAAGATTCCTCTGCCAGATTTTCATGTGACTAGCTCCTTTCCTCCACTAGATCTCTGCTCTAAAGTTAATCTTCTCATCCTGCTGATCTTTCCTGCCATCCACTGCCCTGTGACCCAAATTAAAACTCCAACTACCCCACCATCCACCTCCAGGATAATCTATAGCCCTTCTCTGTTTTATCACCAAAATATTTATCATCATTATCATTCTCATATCACACAGCTTACTGACCTGTTTTGTCTATCTACCGTCTGCTTAAATGTAAGCTCAGTGCGGGTAGGATTTTTTTAAAACATCTTGTTCCCTGCTAAATCGTCTAAATTTTCTAACTCAACTCTCACAACAATCAATAGATGATATTAAAAGAAATATGATTATTCTTAATATCTGTGTTTGACTCTCTTATTCAAAATGGAATGGAAGAACACATCCTTAACGCAGGAAAAAAAAAAATTCTTACCAATTGCTAATATATCTTGATACTAAAACACTCAATGAATTTCAGTTAGTTAAAAATAAAACAAGCATGCATCATGGCCATTATCCTTGAAACAGAATCTTTGTCATTAGGAATTCTAAAAAAGAAAATTGGCAAGGATAGCTAAAATTAAAAGGGCATATTGGGTATTTTATAGGTCATTTGACACTGACATAAACTCTTTAAGAACTACTATTATCTCCATATTACAGATGAGGAAATGGAGTTCAAAATAAATTAAATAACAGATACTAAGATAATAGCTGGGGACTGGCAGAAGCAGGGCAAATCCAAGTCCCTGGCACAGAGGCCTTTGCTCCTAAACACGAAACCGTACTGAAGCTCTCGCAGAGGGGAAGGCATGAAACAACTGGAAAATGTCGTGGCCACTTTAGCTGACGACTCAACATCTGCTTCATACCAGAAAATCAGTTCAAGACAGTCATGACAATCCAATTCCCTTTGCAGTGACTGCCTTAGGAACGGGCAGGAGTTTTACTTCTGTGAAGTAACTGGTTGGGGAACAGCCGGGAAAGGTGTCCTCACTTAGAGACAGACATAATCCTCGGAACCTTATCTAGATTTGCTCCTGGGACTTCTACAGCCATCCCGCACAGCCTTACAGAAGAGCCGCGGAGAGAAGAAGGGGAGGCTAAGAGAATGTGGCACCGGCAGAGGAACATGCTCAGCTTGGTCCTTTCTCCCCTCTGAGCTCCCTGTTCACTGTGAGGTGAGAACTGCTGTCAGTCTGAACAGGGGTTTCTGTTACCCAGAAGCATCCCCAGCGATTCAGAAGGTTACAGGCTTGCCCCTCTTGAAATCAAGTAAGAAAGTATTATAATGGATTTGTTTTTGAGTTTAGGAAGAAGAGTTATTATAAAAGAAATGCAACTAGTAATCAAACTCAACGGTAACAGAAAGAACGGCGGCTGTCAAGAGCCTGGGGGAGAAGAAACAGAAGTCATTCAATGAAGGTGGGATTTCAGTTCTATAAGATGAAAACCTTCCAGCGATCTGCCACACGACAGTGTGCGTAATTAGCATGAACGCGCAGTGGATTTAAAAATGGTTAAGATGGCAAATTCTGACTTTTTCTTACAATTAAAAAAAATACAAGTATCATTAGTTTCTCCTTACCAAATAAGTACTCATTTTAAAAATGAGAAAAAAATTCCAACCATAATACAACATATAAACAACCTAAGAATAATGACACAAAGACATAAACTAAGAATAACAAGAGATCAACAATAAAAAATTATAATGCTCTAATGAGGGAAACAAAGAGACTTTGATAAATATAGTTGTATATTTTTTAAAAAACTTCAACGTTTGATGTCTATCCTACCCAAACTTACTATAACTTTAAGGCAATTCCAATATCAAAGTGCCTTCAAAGCTCAGCTAGAAGAATGATCAATAAATTTTAGAAGAAAATAATAAATTATTAATATAAGGAGAGAATGACAAATGAAAATAAAGAGAAAAATTTGGAAATTAGACCATAATATACTTTAAGAATTTTGCGTAGAATCAATGTAACACTTATAATCAATAAGGAAAGGATAGACAAGTGAATAAATGAACTAACTCTAATGAAACAAAGAAGAAGAGACAAACTGAAAAACAAACTCTTAACTATAAAGAACAAGAGGGGGGAGGGGATTAAGTACACTTGTCGTGACGAGCACTGAGTAATGTACGGAATTGTGGAATCACTATATTGTATTTCTGAAACAAATATAACAATGTATGTTAACTATACTGGAATTAAAATTTTGGAACTGATTCTACTGGCTAAATATATGAAAAAGTAAAATTAGATCTCAACTTCATATCACCCTACACAATAAATTTAAAATATGAAATACCAGTGTAATAAAGGAAAACTACAAAAGAATGGAAAAAGAATACAAACAAGTACTTCATATAACCTTACTTAGGTCTTTCGCAGGAAAAAGCAAAATAAAAAACCACAAAGAAAAAGAACGGTCTTAGTAACATTAAAAACACACCCTACTGGTGTCCCACTTGCTGGACTGTAATACAAGACATCTCATTTACTTCAATGAAGAGAATTAGACCCCAAATTCTACTTTGTCCTATTTATAGCTATCTGATATAAACAAAGGGATTTCTTATTCTTGATGGTTTTTGTTTATCCATAAAGCATTCCTTGGTTTTGTACCATCATATAGAATTCCTTTTTTATTTCTTTGTAACAAACTAGGTAGAATAATTTGGGTACTGAAACATTATACAGGATGCATTATTCTCACAAAAAACTTTATAAAACAGTACAGAATACACACTATTCCCATTTTACTTAAGCTTACAGTAAAGTAACATACCTAAGGTCACATTACTAATAAATAATACGGATATCTGTAACTAAATACCAGACTTCTAACTCTTTCCACGAAACCACAGAATATATTTATGCAACATATGTATACCTTACTTAGATGGGTGGGGGGTTGCGCACATGCACGAGTCACATAAATGAACAAAAGAAGGAAAGAGAAGGGAGGGCATCAGGGAAGAGAAGGGAGGGGAGAGGGAGTGAGAGGGAGTAGGTACATAAGTATACACTGACTGTTACTGACTGAATGTTTGTGTCCTCATTAGAGAAACTCCTATGTTGAAGTCTAACGCACACTGTGATGCTATCTGAAGGAGGGGGCTTTGGAAGGTATTAGGTCATGAGAACATTCATGAACAGGATTATGCCCTCATAAGAGGAGGCCAGAGAGCTAGCTTGCCCTCTTTCCACCATGTGAGGATATAAGAAGTGGACTTTCAGCAATTTAGAAGGGAGCCCTCACCGGAACCCAGACAGGGAAGCACCCTGATTTCAGACTTCCAGCCTCCAGGACTACGACAAATAAACGTCTGGTATTTAAATCATCCAGTCAATGGTAACTTCCCAGAGTGGCTCAAACTGACTATGACGTTCATGTGTATTTCCTTTTTTTTTTTTTTTAAGATTTTATTTATTTATTTGACAGAAAGAGATCACAAGTAGGCAGAGAGAGCGAGGGGGAAGCAGACTCCCTGCTGAGCAGAAAGCCTGATGCGGGGCTCGATCCCAGGAGCCTGACTGAGATCACCACCTGAGCTGAAGGCAGAAGCTTCACACACTGAGCCACCCTGGCGCCCCTCATGTGTATTTCTGTCTTACTATTCTTGGGCATATGAAGAGATATTACTTTGAGGAATCGGTTGGAATATTTTATAAATAAAAGCTTGCCAAATCACAATGAGGAAACCCATTTATAACCCACATGTAAGTGAATTCCAAATGAATTAAAGAGTTCGATGTTGCTGAATTTCCCAATAGCTCACATGGAATTGTTTAGGAATTTGAAGATTTATTTATTTATTTTAGAGAGAGGGAGAAAGATACGGAGATTAAGAACCTGACATGTGGCTTGATTCCAGGACCAGGGGCTCACCTGGCCGCTCAACCAACCAAGCCACCCAGGTGCCCCGTAAATGCTTAGGAATTTGATGAACATGTTCTCTGAGAAATGGTGAAAAGTACTTGTAAAGAAAGAAAATGAAGCAAACAAGCAAAAGCAGCCAAGAAATTTTGATGAATTTACCATGTAACTGCAGTTTAAAAAAAATACTTTTATAAAACCCATGGAATCAACATTTACTTTGAAACACTTTAAAATAACTTTAATATATAAAAACAGACAGCACTCCCCACAACCACCTCAGTGTAGCTCAGCCTTGAGGACTGATGCCTTCACAGGAGTCAAGGGCTTACTCTGAGCCATACTCCCTGCCAACTTCTTGTAACAGACAAGGTAAGTGAATGCAAAACAGTCCTCTGCTGGGAAAGGGATTTGGTCCCCAGCCATTCTACCACCAGGAAAGTTGGCACCGCTCTCCCCAAAACTAATAATCATTACAGGACAAATTAGGCAGCTGAACAAGTAATAATCACGGAATTAGGAAATACAAGTGATGAAGCTTAAAGCCTGGAGGACGCCTTCCTTAGCTACCAGATCTAACAAAAGAGAGCAACAAGTGCAGAAATCACGGGGGAACGGCGGAAGTCGAGAAGTTTAGAGAAAGCCTGAGGTGTTCTCACTAGCCCCTGAGAAGCTTGCGATGGCAGAGGAGGACATGCAAGGGCCTCGCTCAGAAAAGTAAATCCTGACCCGCCAACGGCATTTGGACCTAAGGAAAACAGGCATCTTGAGCAAAACTAAATGAAAGATCACTAAAAGGGACTAAATAGTTTCCTTCACTAATTTTTCCTCTCATCATTATCTGTTAGTGCAACAAATTATTAAATCAAACTATAACGCGGACAAAATCACTTTAGCTTCAGATAACAGGTGATTGTTTAACACCGCTTGCAAGGATTCATTTCTGTCAACAGCAGTGTTTTGGAATAATTAGCATGTACTTGACGCTAAACTGTGTTTAGCAAATTTATTTACGGTTATCCTAAGAAAAACTGCTATTGTTTCTGACATTAACTTTTTTCCCCCCCTAAAATGCACTATCTTCTTACTATCCAAATACTATGGGTACATATCGTCAGTGTCTTTTTCCAAGTCATAAATGATGAAAGAGTAAAATCCATAAAGATACTGGGAAAATCAGATCAGCAGCCAAAACAAGCCACACAAAGGAAGGGCTGCGGGCTACTGGGTTTGGAAGCATAAACATTACGTGAGCACACCCATGACTGAGCAGTGTGCAGCCACACCTGGAGGCTGACTCTTGGACTCCACTCCCAAGCCAATAAGGAAAACAGGCCTCCTAAGGCGAAGTATAAAGATTTGATCACCTAACATCAGCTTTGATGTCAGGGGCCTTTTCAGTAAACAAGCAAAAGTAACTTAGATTCACTTTGCCTAAAAGTAAGATTATACTCTGTCAAATAAATCAATATATTTTTGCTGCATGTTCCAGATCTCTGTTGTCATGGATAGGACCTATTTGACAATAAGCTGGCTTACTAAATAAGTAAGTTCCGCAGAAAATAAATTCACCAAAAACAAATCATTGTTATATAGGGAAGACATGCACAATTATCTATATAACTGAACTTTTTGGCCTCTATATATCCTATCTGTATCATTAATGTACTTTTTTCCAACTTTTAAAGGGTAACGAGGGATGCCTGGGTGGCACAGTCCGTTAACAGAGGATCCTTGGTTTCGGCACAGGTCGTGAGATCATGTCCCAAGTCAAGTACCACGACAGCCTCTACGCTCAGCGGGGAGTCTGAGACTCTCTCTCGCTCTCCCTCTCCTTCTGCTCCTCCCGCTCATACATGCTCTCTAAAATAAATAAATAAATCTTTTTTAAAAGATTAAAAGAAAAGTAAAGGGTAATGACTGCAACAGTAACATACAGAGGAGGACGACTCTGGGATGATGGGTGGACTAGGAAGCACCAGGAATGTCTCTCCACCCAGATGACGATCATACTGGCAGGATCTCTCTGATAACTAGTTTCGAACTCCAGTCCAGTCAAAGGCTTGCAATTTTAGGGGAAAAGCTGGATGGTAAACCACAATAAATTTGGGTCAATTTCGGCTCTTAGCCCAGTGGCAGCTACTCATCCCCATCCCCAGCCAGCGGCAGGAAGCTGTGCATGTACTCCTGGGGCGGCTCACACACAGCTTGTGAGCACCCAGGTAGGCCAAAAAAAAAAAAAAAAAAAAAAAATACTGGGGACCCCTCCAAATACTGGGGACCTGTGCTATGAGAACTGATTACTGTTCTCATCACAGACGTACAGAAAAGAAGTTCGGTAGCCATTGTTACTGCACCTTCTCCCACTGTTGTGAGCCCCATGCCCTCTGGCTGAAGTGACTTCCAGGGGATCTAAAAGGTCAGTTCCCCCATTTTCCTATATGTTTTGCTTTCTTCGCTTTTAGAGGCCAGACATTAAAGACTAAGACATTCAAAAATGGCTGCATTTATGAGAAAAACTGGCAAGTGACCACACAAGCACAGGGAAATGCTCAGAAAATACCTGAGAAGACCTTACCTTTATACCTGAGGCTGATCCTTGGCACAGAGACAGCCCCCAACAAATAAACAGAAATTAACAACAACAACAACAATAACAAAAGAGTAAACCCTGGAGAAGGAGGACAATCCGAGTTCCAGAGTTACCACATTCAGCTCAGGTCATGATCCTAGGGTCCAGGATCAAGCTCCGTGTTGGGCTCCCTGCTCAGTGGGGAGCCTCCTTCTTTTTCCCTGCCGCTTCCCCTGCTTGTGCGCACGCTCTCTCTCTCTCTCTCTCTCTCGTTCTCATTCTGTCTCCCTCTCTGTCAAATAAATAAAATCTTTTTTAAAATGCTCGAAAAACTAAAGAGATAGAGAAAGTTAGGAAAACAATATGTAAGCAAAATGAAAATAATAAAGAGTTAAAAACCTAGGAGGAAATTTAAAAATTCTAGAGCTGAACAGTGCAACTGAAAATCTGCCAACTTGAAGACAAGACAAGAGAAATTCTCGAGGATAAAGAACAGAAAAATCAAAGAAAGGTGAACAGAGCCTAATGGTTCTGTGGGATACCATAAAGCCGACCAATGTACATATCATGGGGGTCCCAGAAGGAAAGAGAAAAGGGAGTAGAGAAAATATGTAAATAATGGCTGAAAACTTCCCAAATTTGATGACAGGTATGAACAGAAACATTCAAGAAGCGGGGCGCCTGTGTGGCTCAGTGGGTTAAAGCCTCTGCCTTCAGCTCAGGTCATGATCCCAGGGTCCTGGTATCGAGGCCCACATCAGGCTCTCAGCTCAGCAGAGAGCCTGCTTCCTCCTCTCTCTCTGCCTGCCTCTCTGCCTACTTGTGATCTCTGTCTGTCAAATAAATAAATCAAATCTTTAAAAAAAAAAAAAGAAAGAAAGAAACATTCAAGAAGCCTGGAGCACCTGGGTAGTACGGCTGGTTAAGCAGCCAACTCCTGATTTTGGCTCAGGTCATGGTCTCAGGGTCTTGAGATCCAGTCCCATGTGGGGCTCTGTGCATAGCACAGAGTCTACTTCTGCTCGTGCTCTCCTTCTCTCTCATATAAACATAAATAAACCTTAAAAAAAAAATTCAAGGGGCGCCTGGGTGGCTCAGTGGGTTAAAGCCTCTGCCTTCGGCTCAGGTCATGATCCGGGGGTCCTGGGATCGAGCCCCACATCGGGCTCTCCGCTCAGCGGGAGCCTGCTTCCTCCTCTCTCTCTGCCAGCCTCTCTGCCTACTTGTGATCTGTCTGTCAAATAAATAAATAAAATCTTTAAAAAGAAAAAAATTCAAGAAGCTCAATGGATCCCAAGTTAGATGAACTCATCTGACCCACATCTAACCCACATCAAGACACATTATAATCGAACTTTGAAAAACCAAAGATAAAGAGAAAATCTTGCAAGTGGCAAGAGAGAAGTAAATCATCACATACAAGGGACTGTCAAGAGATTGTCAGATTTTCATCAGAAACTGTGGAGGCCAGAGGCAGTAGTGGGCTGATATATTCAAAGTGTTAAAGGAAAAAAGGAAACCAAAATAAACTGTCAACCAAGATTCCTAAACGCAAAACTTGGTTAAGACACTGAAACTGGAAATTAAGACGTTTCCAGATAAACAAAAGCTGAGGCAGTCTGTGACGCTAGGCCTCCCCACAGTAACTGGTAAGGGTCCTGCAAGCCTGAAATGACAGTACCAGGAAGCCAAGTAAGGAAGGCCCTCAGTAAAGGCAAACACATGAACAATTATAAAACCTAGTATTATGGTAACTCTGGCTTGAAACTCCACATTCTGTTTTCTATATAACTTAAAAAACTAATACATTTAAAATAATTATTGGTTTATGGTTTGGGGCACAGAATGTATAAAGATGTCATCCTATGAAATCAACACTTGCACCTAGGGAAATACTCATCTTCCTGTCTTTATACTTTTGCTTTACTAGATATTTTAAATAAAATTGCAGATTAGATAGTCTTCTCGAACTAGTTTCTCTCAGCGTGACTTATTTTTTAGATTTTTGCATCATGATGCATGTATCAGTACTTCTTTCCATTTTACTCCTAAATGGTATTCCATTATAAGGATATATCACAATTATTTACCCACTTACCACTTAATGTACATTTCAGTTGGTGTGCATTAGTGTAGCACTGTGATTTTAATTTGGATTTCCCTAGTGACTGACAATGCTGAACAACTTTTTCATGAACTTGTCAATCATATAACTTCTTTAAGAAAGATCTATTTTTTTTATTGGGGTGTCTGGCTTATTTCTGAACTTTAAAAATTATATATTACAGACTCAATCCTCTTATATACATAACTATACTTATTTATATAAATCTATATATCTCTGAATACTTTCTACCATTTGCTCTACTGTTTTATAATCTTCTCAGTGATACCCTTTGAAGAACAAAAGTTTGCATATGTTTTAAATTCTGTAATGAAAATTTTAAATATGCTTCTAAAGACTAGGGAATAAGACATATTTACAACATAAAATTATAAATAAAAAAACAAAATTCAAACTATATTCTCCATAGACTCTATGTAAGGTTTATATATGCTACATGTATGTGCGTCTATCAATAGACACGCATAAATACACTTAGAAGGGAATACATCAGAATGTGAAAACGTGTTTACTGAAGAGTTTGTGGGATTACAGGTAAGTTTTATTCTTCTCCTTCTTAAACCTTTTTCAGATTCTTCCTAGTGGCAAGTCAGCACCCTCTGAAAATGACTTGAATACATTTCTTGAAGATCAAACCAGTTCATTAGCTACACTCAGGACTTCAGAAATGATCAAGGTCCAAATAACATCTGAAGATAATCAAGATACAAGTACTGTATTTATCAAAAGAATAAAAAAGTAATACAAGGTATGATACTGGTTTTAAAACAAAAGATAGACACGCATGTACCTCCAAAACACCCCTGTCCCAACAGAGCTTGATGGAAATAAAGTATAATGATGAAAGGTTCTTTCTACTACTCAATTCAGTAGCCATTAACCACAGTACAGGAGGAAATACGGCTGGTGATTACACAAATGGTGGCAATGGACATGCCTGAGAAACTGAAATTTTAATTTAATTTTAATTCAAGTAAGTACACATCGCCAGTGGCTACCACATCGGTCAGCACAACTTTACAGGGGGAAAAAAATCAGATTCATGGCTCTACTGCCCATTTTTCTCCTCCTTCCAGTCATTCAGTAATTTACTGATATTCTATCATCTTTCATCTCTCCCTAGACATCAAATCATAACTTAAAAAAAGATCATATGTTATTTCACTAATGGGTATTTATCCAAGGGAAATGAAAATACTAATTCAAAAAGATATATAAACCCCTACATTTACAGCAGCATTATTTACAATCGCCATTTCCTTCATTTATATACCCAGAGATGGGGGACGGGGGAAGGCGAGGGAGAGAGTGAGTATTACTCAGCCACAAAAAAAGAATGGGATCTTGCCATCTGTAATAACATGGATGGACCTAGAACAGATTATGCTAAGTGAAAAAGGTGAGACTAATACCATGTGATTTCACTTACATGTGGAATCTAAAAACCAAAACAAACAGAAAGCAGAAACAGACCCACAAATACACAGAACTGATGGCTGCCACAGGGAAGGGATTAGGGGAGGGGGCATGGGCAAAATGGGTGAAGGGGAGGAAGGGAGGAGGAGATACAGGCTTCCAGTTATGGAAGGGTACAGCAGATGAATCATAGTCAGTGGTTCTTTAATAGTGTTTCATGATGACAGATGGTAACTATGTTGACGGAGAGCATCACGTAAAGTATAGAGCTCTCTGTCCAATCACAATATTGTATACCAGAAACTAAGGTACACCGTGTGTCAACTATACTTCAATTTTTTAAAAAAGTGAAAAAAAAGGGGCGCCTGGGTGGCTCAGTGGATTAAGCTGCTGCCTTCGGCTCAGGTCATGATCTCAGGGTCCTGGGATCGAGCCCCGCATCGGGCTCTCTGCTCCGCAGGGAGCCTGCTTCCTCCTCTCTCTCTGCCTGCCTCTCTGCCTACTTGTGACCTCTCTGTCAAATAAATAAAATAAAATCTTTAAAAAAAAAAAAAAAAAAGTGAAAAAAAATCATACATTAAGCTTCCTATACGTTCTCTTGACAATGAGAACAAATGAAGAGTACCAATTACTCTAAGATTATCTGAGTAAAAGCAGTTAGCCATTAAGATGTAATAGCCCAAACCCAATTTACTTTTCTTCCACCTAATTCTTCAAGGGTAACCTGAGTTTCTGATCTGTGTTCTTCAGGATGCTCAGTCACCTGCCATCTTTTCTCTTTTTATCTTTGTTCTTCCTCTTGTGGAAAAGCAAAAAGAATGGAAAAGAAGTTGAAGTGACACAATTTTATCAACAACATCACTCTAGCAAGTAAGAAACAGACTATACTTGCTAAAGCAAGGATTATGCTGACAAGGACATAAACATTCATAGTAAATTCTCCTGTCATTTAGAGGCATTAATGTCATGCTGACTTCGTTTTTGCTTGCCTTGCTATAAAGCATGTTTTCTCTCTCACTTACATTACTAGGAAGCTAAAAAGTATCCTTAGGGCTCACAAACAGCTAATTTAACCCAGTGTTAATTCCTTCTGGTATCTTAGAGGAATTTTTTTTTTTCCCCCTTAGAGGAATTTCTTATTCCTAAACACACATGTGTATTTTAACTGCTCAGATTCGATCCTAATTTTTTGCACTCTAACACTTTTTAAAACTTTGTTCAAGATTAATGAAGGTATAAAACAGAAAAAATAAATAAAAATTACTTAAACAGACATTCCATAAGGTTTCAGAACATCTTCCTACCTCTAATAGTGTCCAAATTAGAGACAAAAAGATCCTTTTTGTCTGAATTTTGAAAAAATCATTTGAAGAAATAGAAACATTATCACTTTTAAATACTGTGATTGTATTATGCTTCTCCAAACACAAGATTCAAAACCAAGATCAGTCACATCTTTTATTAGCTATTTCCCATGCTTACTTCCCACGCTGCTTAGATTATCAGTGTTTTTCTCTCATTTATGCTGTTTTAAATGATCTAACATACCTTGAATTTTCATGTTCTTGAAAATGTTGTGCTCTTAATTGGAATGCCACGAACAATGATGATGCTATTGCCAACAACTGGTTTCTCTCATTCTCTGTTAACTTGTGCCCTAGGGAAATCAATCAATCAATCAATCACATACATCATGTTAATATCTAGCGCTTCTATCTTACAGAAGTGTTAGTCAGGCAAATCAGTATTTTATAAAACATCTATTATGGGGTTAGTATTGTACCAGGCATGCAGTGGGGGAGGAGAGGGAGCAAGATTTCTCAAATAAGACAAAAAACCCCAAGTGGGATCTATCAACTAGTTCTGGAAGTTCAGTAATAGACCCTCAATGGCCTGATTAAACCACACTCTTACAGGCTTAGAGTAGTTCCTGATTGTCCCCAACACTTAAGCGGTGATGAAAACATCTCATATGATCCCACAATTACCCTATATGAGGATTACAAAAATTTGGTCTCAGTCTTCTCACTACATACCCTCTACAAGAGCAGTTCTCAGCATGTGGCCTGGGGACTACTGGGAGTCCCCAAGAGCCTCTGAGGGCCTGCAAGGTCAAAACTACTTTCATAATCGAGCCTATGTCAGGCTCAGGATTCTCTCTCTCCCTCTGCCTCCATTTCTTCCCCTACTCATGCCGCCCCCCAGGCTTGCATGCACATGCTCTCTAATAAAACAAACAGAAACAGCGAAGATCTACTTCATCCTCCACACGGTACAAATGCACCTTCTACAGAACTGTTTGACAGGTGCTTATCTAGGATCTCTAAAACTCCAATGCCTGCAAACCGACAAACTCGAAGATTTCGAAATCACTGGATAGTTACTTCTCATACTGAATCACCGTCTGTGACTTCCACGCAACTTTTCCAATCTGACCTAACACCAAATAATTCTCTTCTTTCTTACCCTTGCACATTACCAATCTTGAAAGATAAACCCTGCCCGCCATGACTAGTTTTATGATAATGAGCTCCAGCATAAGGCTACCCCTGATCTCAGATCAGAGGGGCCTTGATAACCTGTTGTCCTCTCGTGGCCTGACGCCCATGACATGCCCGCCCTGGCTCTGACTTCGGACTCCTTCTGAATGTTCATCACTTTCCCCTCTGGTTTTTCCCTTGCCGAAATCTCTGACCCAGCTGGTCCTGATGTCTGGTAATACAGGTTCCAAATGTTGTTCTAACTAGGTCAGACTCAAATCCAGCCTAACCATTTGGACCTGAAAGCTGGTCCAAGGCAAAAACGGGCCCTGACTGAATCTTGCGTTTGAGGTGAGGATTAGTCCATCATCTGGCTCTTTGACCAGAGTGATCAATATATGGTATGTCCTACCAACTACAAAAGTGACCTCTTTTGTGCCAGACACGGTCAACAAATAAACATAAATCAGTGCCTAGGGCTCAAGTGGGCTGAACTGACGACAGCTGGACTGTTCCTTATTAATGAGTCTCCAATTCTCCAGGCTAACCACTTGGAGCTCCTTCAAAGTTCTTCACACAACATATATTTCTCAAACCAACTCTAGTGAGAGATTAGGATTTTCACTATCATAATCACTTTCTTTTGCACAAACAAAAAAAAATGGAGATAAGTCTTTTTTAGTTCTTTTCTAACAACAGTAACATTTACAAATGTAAAGGGCTTTGTTTAGCATCAGAACCATGTGGAGATAGTCTGCGGCTAGAGATTACGTAATCATACTACGGCTCAATACAAGATACTATTAGACTACACTTATGGTATATAATAGTATGTAATATATAAAAAAACCTTATTTTAGTTTTTAAAAATATATCTGCTATTTTTGTAGGTTCCAAGGCATAATACACAGTAATTTTTTAAACTTACAGAAAGTCCAAATGCAAAATTTCAACAAGTAATTTGCAATCGACACATGAAGTCCAAAAAACACGGTGATCATTTACAACGAACATTTTTTTCACACAGCTTTCAATTTCAAGTTTATGGGCCAATTAAAATTTTTTTTTAAATGCTAACTTACGGCTTAGCATTTTGCCACAGAGACAGCCCATTTTACAGAACACTGTCGCATCATTAGTTTTCATTAGAAATCTTTTTGAGTGGCTCTTGCATGGCTCAGTCGGTTAAGCACGGGACTCTTGATTTAGCTCAGGTAGTGATCTCAGAGCCCTTAGATCAAACTCCACGCTGGGCAGAGACTGCTTAAGATTCTCTTCCTCTGCCTCTCCTGCCTCCTGTCCCCAGTCCCCCCACCACTGCTCACGTACATGTACACTCTTTCTCTCTCTCAAAAAAAAAAAAAAAAAAAAAACCTTTTTGGCACAAAAACAGACACATAGATCAATAGATCAATGGAACAGAATAGAGAGCCCAGAAATAGACCCTTAAAAGATCACTTCAGGGGTGCCTGGATGGCTCAGTTGGTTAAGCAACTGTCTTCAGCTCAGGTCATGATCTCAGGGTTCTGGGATCGAGCCCTATGTGGGGCTCCCTCCTTTGCAGGAAGTCTGCATCTCCTTCTCCTTCTGCCCAGCCCCCACGCTCATCCCTACTATCTAATAAAAAATAAATAAAATCTTTTAAAAAAAAGATCACTTCAATCTCTAGGTAGTGACTAGACTCCTCAGCTTTATGTATTATAATTAATCTTTATCTGGGATTCATTGTATTTGGTACAAATTAAGGGGTTAACATTTCATAAATAGTAAGAGGAAAAATTCCTACATATACTGATTTCTGTTTATGAGCTCTCTATTCCTTACACTGACTATTAATTCACTTTTCTGTTTTCAAGTACTTCCATTCTCATACTTCATATTATACTGCTTAGAAAGACTGGCTTGGCAATACATTTTAATACACAGAGGGACAATTTTATTTTTCATAATTACCTTGGCTATTTTCAGAAACTTATGAATACATGTAAGCTTTTTAATCACTTAATGTAGTGGACCTTGTGAACCTAATTGAAATGACATAAAATCTCTGTATCAATTTGGGATAGATCGACGCTCCTATACTTTTGCGTCCCCAAACAATAATTCCTATGTTTTGCCAACTGTTCACATCTTACTTCTTCTTCTTTGACAAGATTTTATAGTTTACAGAATCATATAGATTCTATGTCTTCCCTATTAAATTTCTCCCCACCATTTTACAAGATACTACAGTTAATATGAATAGGGCTGTTTTTTTTCCATTTTCATTTCAAGCTGGCTCTTACTAACAGAGACAGACATAACTTTGCATGTTTATCTTGTTGCGTTCAGACCTTGCCAAAAGTGCTTTTATTCTAGAAATTTTTAGTAGTATATTCTGGGTTTTCTAGGGACACAATTATATATATAGAAAAAGAAAATTTATTTTAAAAAAAAGATTTCTTTATTGACACAGAGAGAGAGACAGGGAGAGAGGGAACACAAGCAGGGAGAGCGAGAGAAGGAGAAACACGCCTCCTGCTGAGCGGGGAACCCAATGAGGGGCTCGATCCCAGGACCCCAGAATCATGACCTGAGCCGAAGGCACATGTTTAATGACTGAGCTGCCCAGGAACCCCCCAAAATTTCTTCTTTTTAAAATATTTACACCAATTTTTTTTGGACTTTTTATCCTCTAAAACAATGATTGATAACAATGATCCTTTTACATAATTCATTTGGTCCTGACTTTAAGGGAAATTTTTATAGCATCTCCTTTAAAATTATGTTTGTTACTACTTTTCATTAAAACTTCATTGGTTTTTTAATTGGTTTTTAGTCAAATTTAGTTTAATTTTGATTTCAGAGTGTGTTTTAATTAGAAAAGGCAACTGAATATTGAACAAATAACTTTCCAGCATTTATTACTTTTTTGGTAAGCCATCAGTTTTTATTTTATTCTAATTGCAATGGATGCCATTATCAAGGTTAGGGTTTTCTTTTTAACTTGGGGTACCATATGTATTGTATGCATACAATACAGTACAATACACTGTATTGTACAATATAATGTATTGTATGCATACAATAACTTTGAGGTACCATTTGCAAGGTACCAGTTGCTACAAAATGGGTCCATTTTAAACATGCAATTCAAGAGTTTTGACAAATGTGTGTGCCCATATAAACACCACAACCATCTACTTGGAATTTTCCCCTACTCCCAAATGTTCCCTTGAGTCTCTCCAATCAAAACCTCTACACCTGCTTTCCCTCCCTGGCCTCACGCGACTAAATGCTTTTCTAGTTTCATATAAATGCACTCTTCTATGTCTGGCTTCTTTTGAAAATAATATTTTTGAGATCCACTGATGTTTTGTAATGAATCAGCAGTTTCTAACATTTTTACGTTGAGAAGTAGTCTTTGGCCTGAATATACTGCAATTTGTGTAGCCACACTTGCCCCGAGGGCTTTTAAAGTAAGGGGGGAAGATGTGATTTGGTTCTGTAAGTGAACTCCGGCCGCTGAATGAAGATGAACTGGAAAGTGCAACGTTGGCAGGAAGGAGGTCAATGAGAAGGCTGTTCGGAGTCCAGGCAAGAGGGCAGCAGCTCGGGCTGGGGTGGTGTGCTACTCTGGTGCTGAATGGAGACATGCCCGCATTCAATTCCCAGCTTTACATGAATAAGCCACGGCAACCGCGCTGCACTGCCATTTGTGAGCAGGTTCGCATCTGGAAAGACCTGCCAAGTTTCGACGAGGGGGGTTGAGAACACCTGCTGCCTATTAACTCCCAGCAAGGAAAACCCCACACAGAGCAAGTCTTTCTGCTGACCAAGAAATCCTAAGCACCTAGAACTTCAGGATGTAGACAAAGTGTATTTAAATACTTCTTGATACAGGGCACCTGATGGCTCAGTGCGTTAAGTGTCTGCCTTTGACTCCGGTCATGATCCCAGAGTCCTGGGATCGAGCCCCGCATCAGGCTCCCTGCTCAGTGGGGACCCTGCTTCCCCCTCTCCCTTCCTGTTGCTCACGCTCTCTCTCGCTCTCTCTCTGACAAATAAATAAAATCTTTAAAAAAAAAAAAAATACTTCTTGATTCTTCCTATCCCTTTCTCAAGTGCGAAGGTCAACAAGAGAGCACTGAAATCTAACACCTGTTTTTCACCTCTGCCAATCCTGATGGGGCAGATTCACAAGCATGATCCTGGGAGTCTGGGGGGCCTGAACAGTGAGGCGGCAGAAACACCGAGAACCGCCAGTACGGCATACAGGACAGACACAGCCTCATACCCCAGTGGCAGACGTCTTCAATGGCAGCAAGTCCCTTCCACGTAAAAGCTAGAACCCTAAGCTGAGAGGAACTCTAAGAGTCTCTCAAATCCATCTTTTGAAAACTTCAAGAGTTTTATTAAAGCTTGAAATCTCTACTGCATTCTCTGGTGACGACAGGTTGGAAAAAGGTGCAGCTCCTAATTTAAAAAGCCTTGGTCTTTTTTAAACAGTTTTCAGTATCCGGAGACCCTAGATGACCATCTTTAACCTAATGGATTCAGCACCTACTTGCGAAAGAAAGGAGAAGAACTTCTCCTCACATTAGTCCTCACCTTCTTAGCCTTTGTGGGGATTGGGGAATAGCTGTGTGGGGGGGGATTTCAAACAAGAGCCCCAAACCCCAAATAATGTCTAGGTTCTCCCAGCCTTCCTCATTAAGTTGGTGGTTACCGCGTGGAGGTCCAATCACAGAGCAGCACCCCCAAGGTCTGTGACACACCTCTGTAAACCTCATGCCGTTATCAGCCCCCTGTTCATGACCCAGTTTCTAGAAGCCGGATCTGTGTTCTCTTGAGTGGCTTTAGTTCTGTCAGCTATTTTTAACGGTCACCTGGTGCCTCCCTTCCCATCCAGTGTTGTCTTAAACGAGAATGACGGATATCCTGATCCTGAGCCACGCATGTCCTCCCTTTGTGGGATGCGGCTTCGCTGGCCGTTTGCTCCATACGGAGGCTTCATGTGTTGGCGGATCCGTAGTAATCTCTCTATGGCCGGTTAGGTTTCTCAGAGGAGGACACTCTACCATGGGGACTGAGGGTATGTGCCTGCCAGGACGTTGGGAACCATGTGGGGAATGATGGTTGAGAGGGGACATCACCACATTCAGGATGTTCACATTGACTCAATCCTCTGTCCAAACGTGCCTGGTGTCCCTGGATAGAGGGTATCTTATGCTCTATGGAGAATAATCTCAAATTTTTTCCGGGGTGGGGGGGGCCACCCCCCTTTAAAAGGGAGGAAATATAGAGAAAATCTTCCACAGATTTTAGATTAAGAGTCTTGCCTATAGGAATTCCCCAAGGTATCTGAAATTAATAGCGGCTAAGACTTCTGCAGGGTTCCATGGTGATAATGAGCTATTTCCCAGTTTTTCACATTGTGAGCTTAGGATTCAACTTTCTTAAGTTGCTAAGTCAGTTAAGAATCATCTTTTGGCTCTTCATTTTCCAGAATGTTATCTCTTCTTTGTCCTTATGGGCTTGCATTTTTTTTTAAGATTTTATTTATTCATTTGACAGACAGAGATCACAAGCAGGCAGAGAGGCAGGCAGAGAGAGAGAGGAAGGAAAGCAGGCTCCCCGCTAAGCAGAGAGCCCAATTCGGGGCTCGATCCCAGGACCCTGAGATCATGACCTGAGCCGAAGGCAGAGGCTTTAACCCACTGAGCCACCCAGGCACCCCTGGGCTTGCATTTTTAAAAGACTAAATTCAAAGGTGCCTGGCTGGCTCAGAGGATCGTGTTGATTCCTAATTTTAGGGTCATGAGTTCGAGTCCCATGTTAGGTGGGGAGCCTACTTAAAAATAAATAAATGATAAAAACAATAAGTAATAAAACCAATTCAGTGGTTGGGGAAAATTGTATATGTATTTTAAGATTTTATTTATTAATTTTTCAAGAGAGAGACAGAGGAGAGAATGGGGTTAGGGAGGGAAGGGCAGAAGAAGCAGACTCCCCACCAAGCAGGGAGTCTGACATAGGACTTGATCCCAGGACCTAGGGATCATGACCTAAGCCAAAAGCAGAGGCTTAACTGACTGAGCCACTCAGGATCTCTTTTTGTTTGTTTTTTTAATTTATTTGTCAGAGAAAGCACAAACAGGAGGAGCACCAGGCAGTGGGAGAAGGAGGCTCCCTGCTGAGCAAGGAGCCCAAGGCAGGACTCAGTTCCAGAATCCTGGGTCATAACCTGAGCCAAAGGGAGACTCTTAACCACTGAGCCACACAGGCGTCCTGTCATCTTTAACTCAAATTGGTTAAAGCACTTTCTTCAGTTCTTTCCCCCCAAAAGATAAATATAATGATATATTTCTGAATCTTTATTTTAAAATCTCTTTCCATAACTGAGAAACAAAGGATATGTATGTTAGTTGAGTATATAGTACTCTTGGGTCAAGTTCTTTCTAATGAAGTAGATATTTTAAGATTTTCTCATTTCCAGTTTATGGGGTCTGAAGATGATTTCAGTCTATATTCTCCGCATATGACTTCGTGTTTCTTTTTTCTTTCTAGAAACTTCAAAAATGTTTTGTTCTAGGTATGCCTTTAAGAGCTACTTATTATCATTAATCTTGTCTGAAACTCAACAAATCTTTCCAATGACACCTCAAGGTTTTCTCAAGAACAGTGAAAAAAAAAGAAAGAAAGGAAGAAAGAAACCTCCCCTATTACTTCTTTTTAAATTAACCTTCATTTGTCCATTTTCTCTTCATGAAAACTATTACGTACATACAAAAGCTCTTGGGTCTGCCCTCACATCTCTGAGTTCACACATTATTTCCTTCTCTATACCTTTTTACTACATATTTTGAGAAATTTCCATTTATTCCTTAGGGTCACTAATTTGGTTCTTAGGAGTGTCTATCCCATGTTTCGTTTTGCTGAACATTTCTAAAAATGACAGTTCTTAGTTTATTAAAGTCTTTCTCCTCTAATTTAATGTCCTTAATTAACTGTTCCTACTAGTTTTCAGTAAGCTCAGTCATTTGACTCCCTGAGGAGTTCCAGCACACCTCCCGTTTTCAGGGGTTCCTCCAGGGCTTCCACCCTACAGATCCTTTTCCTTTCTCCTAATGGCTCTGTTTGCCAAAGGGTTAGGCACTGGTTTGCTGGTAAGTGATTACCAATCAAGCTGGGTATGAAGGGAAAGCACACCCACCAGCCTACAGCATTTGCCAGTTTCCTTGTGGTAAGTACTTTCTCCAAGGCTGATTTCCAACTACAGGATTCTCACGAGAAAGGACAGACGAGGCAGAGATGAGCAGCGGCACCCTTACACAGCCCTTGGAGAGGAGCTACAGTGGTCTAAACGCTACCTCATCCTTGAACTCATCCTTGATTCCCTCCATGCTGCAGACTCTCTGCTTCAGTCTTCACTTAGCGCTTATTTTGTCCTGTAGCGTAGTTAGTTTTTACGTATGTGCTTCTCTTGTGATGTAAGCTCCTTAAGTGCAAGGAAAATAGGTCGCTTGTTTTTCAATTTCTTTGAGAGCCGACACCAATTATTTGTTGAATGATTTTAATGACTGAATTCTTTTTTTTTAAATATATTTTATTTATTTATTTGACAGAGAGATCACAAGTAGGCAGAGAGGCAGGCAGAGAGAGAGGAAGGGAAGCAGGCTCCCCGCTAGGCAGAGAGCCCAATTCGGGGCTCGATCCCAGGACCCTGAGATCATGACCTGAGCCGAAGGCAGAGGCTTAACCCACTGAGCCACCCAGGTACCCATAATGACTGCATTCTCAAAGACAACACAACCGTCCAAGTATCAAAGTATCACTATCACCAGCTAGACCCTAAGACATGAGCTTTTACTGCCCACCTGCCTGGGCTCACCAAGCTCTGGCCCAAATTTTTCCTTACACCCTTCTTTCCAGTTTCTCTCTTAACTCAGAAAAAAGATCCTCCAGGCATAATATCCTGTGAAACTGAAACTCATTGATCGTTACACCACTTCTAAAGGTATAGAAATACAGAACTAAATTTAACAGCAAAAAAGAAGTATAATTAATGGTCTATTACTTGCGTTGAATCAAATTTTCACTAAAGATATGCAACTTTCCAGAAGAGAAAAATAATTCTGCTCATTTTCTTTGATGGGGCTAGAGCTTAAACTATAGCAAGGCAGCAGAGAAAGGAGTCTAAAATGTTCATTCCAGGCCAATTGAAATGACAGTTCTAGAAATATTTTCTTCCTCATTTTCCCTTTACTCCAAAATCAAAATATTATCCTCCCCATTTTCATTTACTTTCCAGAATCCAAGAACAATAGCTTTTCAACATCAGAACCTAGTAAGTATATATGAAGAATACATTCCTGTGTATCCTATGTTTTAGTTTTAAGCACAGTCATTCCAAAGGTCAGTCTTAGAACCTTTAGTAACACTGTCCTAGTCTACAAATAAATTGGGATAATAAACATATATAACAGAAAATGTTAACGCAGTCATAAAAACAGGCACTTGCCTGTGAACAGTGCCTAGGATAGCTGGACAGATGGGAAGCAGACGGGTAATCCCAAAGGGGCAAAATGACCTGGCCTCAAACATATGGAGAAGATTCTGGATTAACTTCAGTGGCCACTTCCTGCTGTCTCATTCAGGCACGTATATCAAACAATCAAAGATGATACAGTTTGATATATCAAATACCTGCTCTAGGGAAAAACACGGAGACGGAAATAGATATGAAGAACAAGAGATAGCAGCCATTCAGAGAAGAACGGACATGAAAACGGTATGATGGGAGACAGCAAGAGGTCCACGTTAAGAACGCCAGAGCTAGGTTTTTATTTTTGAAGGGCTTACAGGCAGGAACAACACAGAGCGTACTCTAAAATCCCATCATGATTTAGGATTTTGAGTCCTAGCAGAACTGAAGGAGTACCGAAACGGGAAGTGGAAACTCTAAGTTCAGTTACTGGCTTTAATATGTTACTGGTCATGTTGCCTTATCAATCTCTCTGAGCTTTGGTTTCCTCACATGCAAAATAAAGGCGAGATTCAATAATGGTCCTTCTAACAACTTATAACAATTTTTAAAACTGTGTTCCTATCTCGTACTAGCATTAAGAGAATTACAGTGTCCATGCTGACAATGCCCTATCAAAACAAAACTGTAAGATATTAAGTTTATCCTGGAAAATGGCAATGTTAGGTTTTTAAATAGATTTCTGAGTTTTCTGAAGAACATGGAACATTTTGTACTACTGCCAAATGTACAGTACATAGTAACCCATATATTTAGAATTTAGAAATTCTAAATGCCTCATTTTCTTCTCCACAGTAATGAGACCTAACACCAGATATGTATGATACAGACATACGCATAAATATATGTATGCATATATATGTTTGTTCTAAAAGTTCCCTGATGTGTTCCCTGGTTGTCTCCTTGTGCCCACTGTTTGATAACACATCACCTTCACTGATGCATGAGCCAGGTAGACATAAAAGCATACAGATGGGGGCGCCTGTGTGGCTCAGTCATTAGGTGTCTGCCTACAGCTCAGGTCATGATCCTGGGGTCCTGGGATCAAGCCCCGCATCAGGCTCTCTACTTGGTGGGAAGCCTGCTTCCCCTCCCACTCTCCCTGCTCGTGTTCACTCTTTCACTGTGTCTTTCTCTGTCAAATAAATAAAATCTTTAAAAATATGGGTGGCTCAGTGGATTAAGCCGCTGCCTTCGGCTCAGGTCATGATCTCAGGGTCCTGGGATCGAGCCCCGCATCAGGCTCTCTGCTCCGCAGGGAGCCTGCTTCCTCCTCTCTCTCTGCCTGCCTCTCTGTCTACTTGTGATCTTTCTGTCAAATAAATAAATAAAATCTTAAAAAAAAAAAAAAAAATATATATATATATATTTAAAAAAAAAAAAAAAGCATACGGAAATCCTGAGTCTACATTGCAACTTACTGTAACTTTTAAGTATAACTTTAGAAAGGACAAGAGGCCAGAACGTTAGGATCAAAACAGAACACACTGGAAATCTAGATGCCTGTGCCGTTCAAATGTTGTCCCTTCTCATCCGTACTATCAATACGATTTTTACCATTAACTCATTAAATATTCACTTAGTAACTATTATGTTGGAATTGCCAGATGCACACTTAAAAGCAATAACGTAAGTGCTTCCTGGCTTCATGAACCAGGAACAGACATCTGAATGAGCTAATCACACAAGTGTAAAACTGTGTAGTTCATGTTAGGGTTTTATTTGTAAAAATTCAAAAATTCAGGAAAAAGAACATATTATTCATTAGTTTTTTTCTTTCAAGATCCCAAATAAAAATCATTTTTAATTTCCCTTGATACTAATGATAAAACTCTCTAACACTGAAGTTTTAAAAGAACTATCAAACCAGTAACTCTGTCCTGTAAAATCTAAGCTAAGAAACTGCTTTGTGAATGTTTTCAAAAGCCTTATACATGAAGCTGACCTGAATTTATACACAGCGCCTAATATGACTGAGTTATCTCACACACTAAAACACTCTAAATGGATATAAATAACACTTGTCATTTGTGAAAGAAAAATCTCATCTTCATATATCCCCAAATCCATCAGAAACATATGTACATACTTCTGACTTTTACCTGAATAACATTTCTATTAAGTCTCATGGAAGACCAGCTGGTTTATCTCACATATGAACCACGTTTTTAACGCTCACTAACGGGATTTCTCTGTCTCTCACTTGAGCAATTTTTCTACCACAGGAAACACACTGGTAACTCCACAGTGCTAAATTTCACATTCCCCTCATTACTTTATTAAAAGCTTCACTTTATGAATAAAAACAATAATCTTGGGGCGCCTGGGTGGCTCAGTGGGTTAGAGCCTCTGCCTTTGGCTCGGGTCGTGATCCCAGGGTCTTGGGATCGGGCCCCACATCGGGCTCTCTGCTCAGCGGGGAGCCTGCTTCCCCCTCTCTCTCTGCCTGCCTCTCTGCCTACTTGTGATCTCTCTCTCTGTCAAATAAATAAATAAAATCTTTAAAAAACAAACAAACAAACAAACAAAAAAACAATAATTTTCCTAAACATCTTCATTTTCATCAAATAGCATGTGGTATTCTGAAATTTTTGGTGCTAATTTTCATAAAGTTTTAATCATTAGAGTTCCTGCATATCCCCATATAATGGAGCAGCAGGGAATACAAATTTGAATTGGCTTTCAGAAACAAGAAGATCAGGTAGGCTAATGCTGTGTCTACATGTTTTGCTTCAACACTGGACTCACACCACATTCCACAGAGTTCAATTCCTCACTCAACAAAATGATGGATTCTTGCACATTCATGAGTCACTCATGAATACTCAAAATCACGAATGTCAATAGTCTAGGATACTCTATGTTAATAAATCAAGTACAGTATGGGCTAAAAGTCTTAATTCCAAAATAGAAAAATTATGCATGATAATAAAGTATAAAAGTAGTAACTTTAATAGAGTAAAATACTTCAGTGCATACAAACCTTTAAAGCCATCGGGATATACATCAGAGAGAAATTTAGTGTTGATGTCTCCTTCAATAAAGCGTGAGTTGATTATCACCTCTCTGAGTAATGCAATATTATGTGTAACACCTAAAAATAAAGCAGTATCAGAATAGATTAGAGAACGAGTCAGTTAAAGGTCTCTTCCTATCTACAGCAATTTATCATCTGTGTCTTATGACCAAGCAAAAACCAGACGAGACTACTCATCTCCTCGACTTCAAGTAACAACAAAAAATGTCTGAAGCTATGGTAGCAATAAAACACCGAACACAAACTTAAGAAGTTTATGCTGCCAAGTCAATCCAGGAGGGAAATTAACATCTTTTCAGTAAACGGTGAAAAAACTGAAACAACTAGATATGCATTTGGGGAAAAAAGAAAAACCTAACTCAGACCATACACCAAAATTAACTCAAACTGACCACAAATCAAATGTAAGACCTAAAACTCTAAGACTTACAGAAAAATACAGGAGAAAATTCTGATTATCTTGAGGTAGGCCACAGATTCTTGGGTAGTACACAAAAACCATGAGCCACAAAAAAAGAAAGTATACTTTATCGAAAGTTGAAAGTCTGCTTCAAAGAATACAGTTAAGCAAATGAAATGCAAGCCACAGACTGACAGAAAATGTTCAAAACACAAACATCAGACAAGAAGCTTGCATCTGGAATATATGAAAATGTTTAAAATATAGTAAGATGACAGGGGTAACAGTGGGGAAAGGATCTGAACGGACACTTCACAAAAGAAGATACACAAACGGAAAGTTCCTGCACATGACCATCGTCAAAGAAATACAATGAGATGCCCCAAACACAGTGTCAGTGAGGATGTGCGACAACAGACGTGTCACACCCCGTGGTGGGGCTACAAACGGCACAAATACTTTGGAACTGCTGGGAAGTTCTTAGAAAGTTAAACACAGACTCACACATATGATTCAGACTAGTACCTCCTAAATATTTGCCCAAGTTAAATAAAAATATGTATCTATACAAACAGTTGCACACAAGATTATTAGCTTCATTTGCAATAGTCCAAACTGGAAACCATCTAAATATCCGTCGCTAGATGAACTAGCAAAATGCGATTTATCCATTCAATGGAATTCTATTTAGCAATAAAAAGAAATGAATTACTAAAATTTGCAAGAATGAGGGCGCCTTCGGTGGCTCAGTGGGTTAAGCCTCGCCTTCAGCTCGGGTCATGATCTTAGGGTCCTGGGATCGAGCCCCACATCAGGCTCTCTGCTCAGCGGGGAACCTACTTCCCCACTCCCCTACCTGCCACTCTGCCTAATTGTGATCTGTCAGTTAAATAAATAAAATCTTTTTAAAAATTTTTATAAAATACACAAACTAATTATGCTGAATTTAACAAGGCTACTGTAGGAGTCCATTAATGTAAAATTTCAGAAAAGTCTCAACAACCTACAGTAACAGAAAGCAGATCACCTGGCTGCACTGGGACAGGGACAGAAAGACAGAGGATTGCAAAGGCAACGAGGAAACTTCTGGAGGTGATAGAAATATTCAGTAGCTTGACTGTGCTGATAGCTTCACAGGTGGACACATGTCAAAACTCATTAATCTGAAAACACTACATCAGAGAAGTCCATTATGTCAAGTATACTTCTGTCAGTAGTAGAGGAGGAGAACGAGAGAAAGAAAAGAAGAGGAGGGAAAGGGAGAGAAGCTTGTGATCCAACAGGAAACTCAGAAACACTGAGCCTAGTACACAAGGAGTTCTACAAAGTTCAGTTGGTTGTGGTAGTTGTGGTAACTGCCACAAGAAGCATTCGAAGGGCATCAGGGAAGTTCTGTGAGACAGAAGGACTTTAGGAACGGAGTATCTGGTCTTGGTCGTGCCCATTACAAAGATGTAAAGAGGAATAAACAGGCAGGATGGGTCTTGTCAAATCCAGGGGAAGCAGGAATTCGCTCAGGCTTCCACAAGAGGAGCGGGACTAGAGCATGAGATTTGCTAATTCCTTCCACCTTCTCCACCCCACTTCCTTACCGTCCTCATCTGCACGGTTCTGCTGCGAAACAAACCTAGAAAGCCCGATTCTGATCTTGCTATTCAATCTTACAGAGTGCTCACTTTCACAAAAATAATTCCAAAGGAAGCAAAGAATCGGACCGTCAAGCTCACGCACCAGATCTACCCCTGACCTTGGGTAAGCTGCTTCGTCTCTCAAAGATTCAGTTTCCTCATCTGTAAAATGGTGGTCACAACAGAAGTTATTTGGCTTTATCATCATGAGGTCCAAAGGAGGTGATGCTTAAGGCAATGCCAGCCACTGGGGCTGGCACATTAATGTTGAGCTCGTTGTCATCCTTTCATGCAGGACGGCCGCAGCGCAGAAGACAGCGTGCAGGACGGACACATCCCACGGCAGCCCTGCCGCACCCAGAGCCTCTGCGATGACCTCCCTCCCTAACTTCCGGTTTCACATCGGCACGGGTCCCATTCCTCCAAGTTTCCAACTCTTTATTGACAGGACACAGCCATCCTAATAGGCAACAGTCAGAAAATTCAGCCTGCAAACCCAACCAGCCCGTTTTTATAAATCAAGTATTTCTGGAATACAGCAGTGTTCACAGCCGACGTGTGTGCCACAAGACTCAAGCGGTTGTAACAGCGACCGTGTGACCCACCAAGTGGAAGCTGTTAACTATCGGGCCCTTCCCGGAAAAGGGCTGCTCCCATGTGCTATAAGGTTTTCAGCAATGTTGAAACTCTGAGCGAATTACTTGTTACCTATCAACACTGACTCTGTGGCTACTGCCCGTATCAATGAGGCATCACAGGAAGAAAGTGTGAGCCAACACTGAACAACAGGACGGCGCCCGATTTGGGGGAACTTTCCGTAACCAGTCACAGAATAAGAAAACTGCAAGGAGAAACGAGATTTAAAAGTAAGAACATCATGATTCAGAGACACTGAAACACTTATCTCAAATTTAATAGAACAGAAATTACAACAGCAATATATGTTTAAAACTATGGCAGCCTGTGGGTTTCCCCTAAAATGACCTCCTCATTTTTCCCACAGTAACAGAGCCTTAGCAGAACAAAAGGACCCCACAGATGCAGACTCCATGTTCCCGTCCATCTTACGGGGGAACCTGACTAATTCCTAGAGGAGGGGCGGGAATGTAGAGCAAAGCGTCCAACTCCAGCCTTGCTACTTGGAAAGAATTGCTTGGGCTTCCTTTCTTGCCTCCTCCGATGGGCTTCCTGATACGGCGGGAACGCCACTGTGAAACACAGGAACACAACAGGGGTTTGGGGGGGGAAGGGGTGTATCTCCTGGAATGACTACAGAGCACAAACTTGCCCCCTCCGCACAGCCCAGCCCAGAGAGTTAAATGAGAAGTAAATAATTTTGGGGGCGCCGGAGTGGCTCAGGCAGTTAAGTGTCTGACTCTTAATTTCAGCTCAGGTCATGATCTCAGGGTTGTGAGATCGAGCCCCATGTTGGGCTCTGTGCTGGGAGTGGACCCTCCTTGAGATTCTCTCTCCCTCTCCCACTGCACCCCCACCCCACCCCAAAAAAAGGGTAGTAAATAATTTTCTATCTTATTTATACCACTGTACTTAAGAATCTTTGTTACAGTACATTAACCTGAACTCTAATATATACATGCAGGGGAGAAGGGCACACCTTTCAACCTGATCTCCTCTCTCTGAGCCAAGCAACTTAATACATCCGACCAGGCACTGCTCTAGGCATGTCTGCACGCTAGACCATGCTGGCTAGCAACCACGTGCAAAACTGAGCATCTCTAGTCCTGCCTCGGGATACCATGTGACTAAAAGTTCTACAAAAGACAATCTGCAATCTATTCAAACTGCCTCAAAACATTTAAAGAACGTTCCAAATTAAAATATTAACGTCACTCCCTTAGCTAAACTTTCATGGAAGAAGTTATTACCTATAGACAATGATCTAATAAGTACCATTCATAGGACACGCCCTGGACAAAGGCACAGTTTTCCCAGCCCTGCTCTGTGGGTAATGACTTAGACAGTTTCTGACAACTAACGGTCAGAAGGCTGTTGCAATTATGCATATTTTTATGAGGAAAGTATTGGAAGGTGTAAAAAAACCCCTGATGACACAAATATAACTAACAAATCATTGCAAAAATGCGACACCTGCCTCTATTACAGGTGATATTCGGGTAAATGAAAATGAAGTGCTAGGAGTGCTAAGAGAGACGAACTCAGTAAGCAAAAATTAAAAAAAAAAGACTCCTTGAAAAAGGTGAGGCTATGAAAGGAAACAGAATCCTTTGCTGTATGTTTTACAGACAAAACTAAAGCACTTTTGAAGAAGAAAAGGGTGTGGCTCACCGGAGAGATTTTTTTTTTTAAAAGATTATTTATTTATTTATTTGACAGACAGAGATCACAAGCAGGCAGAGAGACAGGCAGAGAGAGTGAGAGGGAAGCAGGCTCCCCACCAAGCAGAGAGCCCGATGCGGGACTCGATCCCAGGACCCTGAGATCATGACCCGAGCTGAAGGCAGCGGCTCAAACCACCGAGCCACCCAGGCGCCCCTCGCCGGAGAGATTTCTATGCACTGGCAACAACAGATGTGGCATTCCAAGAAGAGGAAAGTAGGAGAGACTTAACGCAAAACTTCCTGGCTAGGAGAGGAAATAGAGAAAGACACAGAAGGACACAAAGGCAGGTAATATCAAGGAAAAACTTAAAATATTTAAGAATTCTCACTGGTGTTGGGGTGCCTGCGTGGCTCCGTCAGTGGACTGTTGGACTCTCGGTTTCGGCTCGGGTCATGATCTCAGGGTCCTGGGACGGAGCCCCACGAGGGCTACATGCTCAGGACTCCGCGTCTGCATGAGGTTCTCTCCCTCTCCCTCCTTTCTGCCCTTCCCCTGCTCTCGTGTGCACACATGGGTGCTTGCTCCCTCTCTAAACGAAATAAAATCTTAAAAAAAAAAAAAAAGAATTCTTACGGTTGTCAAAAGCAAATGGAAACCACCAGGTATTTCTGTGGGGAGAACTGAAGGAAGTACACGATGGCCAAAGAGCATGAGCAAAGGAGAGAGGGTGTGTGTGGAAGTGCGACAGCGGTGTGCCGGCCTGACAGCCATGTGATTTTACCCCTCCTTGAGGGCAACCAGAACGAGTGAAGCAGGGGAGGTACAACCAGGTCTGAGCTCCAGCAATCATGCAGGCTGCTGCTGGGAAGGGCACTGGGGAGGGGTGGGGAGTGAGCATGGAAAAAACCATGAGCTGACAACTGCAGGAGACATGCAGAAACCCGGCAAGTCCCCTCCATCCCCCCCGCCACACCCCCGGCACCACAGCAAGGGTGTGAGCAACACAGACAGAGAAAAGCGGCTGGGCCTGAAAGAGATTCAGCAGGCTGAAAGGGCATGGTGACTTAGTGGATGTCAAGAATGAGGGAGACGGGGGTGCCTGGCTGGCTCAGTCGAAAGAACATGTGACTCCCAATCTCAGTTACAAGTTCAAGCCCCATGCTGGGAGTAGAGACTGCTTAAAAACAGAATCTTGTGCGACGCCTGGGTGGCTCTGTTGGTTAAGCATCTGCCTTCAGCTCATGATCTCAGGGTCCTGGGATCGAGTCCCACATCGGGCTCCTTGCTCAGTGGGGAGCCTGCTTCTCCCTCTGCCTCTGCCTGCCACTCTACCTGCTTGTGCTCTCTCTCTCTCTCTCACACACACACACAAATAAATAAATAAAATCTTTTTTAAAAATAATAAAATAAAATCCTGTATTTAAAAAAAAAATGAATGGGGGTGATGAGTCACTTCTGGCTCTGGCGCGCTACAGGACAGAAGCCACCACTTCACAGAAAAGAAACAAGTTGAGAGGAAAACCTCGGATTCACTACGGAGAAGTTAAACTGGAGAAGCCTGGGAGAGGAGACTGATGGTGTCCAAGGGGTCAGAGATGAGAAGAGAAGGCCAATTAGGACGCAGAGCCACCCAGAACATAGAAAGCGTGGAGGCAGATGTCCACATGGAGGAATCCAGGATGGGGAACAGAGAAATGCAAGACAAAGCCAGCAGTGTGTAACTTACTCCTGCACCATAACTGAAGTTTTAGAAAAAATATGATATTAAAGAAGGAGCTGGAAAGGATGAAACTTAGAAGGTCAAGGTGCAGCTAGATTTTATTTCCAAAAAAAAGTGTTCTTATGTGCAAATTAATATTTCAGAATGTTTCCATTTGTTAGTTTATGTGTGAATAGTAAGTAACATAGAAAGGCAATCTAAACTCTCAGGCTTTTTGTCCTTCAGTTAAATAAAGATAATACTGTTTGGACTCCTATTTCCTATCTGACTTTACAGGCTCTCCTGTGACAGCCTAGTAACAGTATAAATTTTCGTGCTCCTCTGTGAGGCTGATGCCAAAGTAGCTGGCATCAGACTGTCCTCAGGAAACCCCAACACGGATTTCAGAAATAATGATCATCTGAACAAAAATAAGATTGCTTTCTGACACCCAGGGATCAATTTGTGACTGAAGACATCGAAAAATTAAAATGTATGCAGTTTTACAGGATAAATGGTACGTTGCACTTTTATTCCACATTCAAAGATGAAAAATAAGTGATTTTAGAAAACGTTAAGTCAAAGTTATTATAAGCAAATATTAATTTACATTTTGGATATCAAAGAGCAGAGCCATTCAAGCACACAAATGAAGCCCAGACTTTCAAAAATCTTTCTACTTGAATAGTAAATAGAGCATGAAAACAGACTTTTATCTTGCTAAAAGAGGCTTCAGGAATAAAATTACTACACAAAAGCACTTTCTCTTTAAAATGTTCTCTGAATAAAATATTACCGATTACTATGCAAAATCCACTCATTATCTGTTTCTCTTTGCGAAGGACTAGAAGATGAAACAGTGGCTGATGGCAGACAACCAAAATCTAGGGGCCTCCACTGACTCCAAAGACTACTGTACAGTAATTAGTTCTAAAGCCAAATGGGAGACTAATCAAAAAACTGTTTTCTTTTTTCCTAAAAGCTCAAGAGAGCAGGTAGACAAAAAAATCATGGGGAAAAAATCATGGAACTGTTAAGAGATAGCCTACACATCTGAAAGTTATCATTTCGTATGGAGTTTACTTTCTTTCCATGTCCCAGGAAAGACAGTGCTCTTTAAACTGATCTTTGTTCAAACATGAAGTTGGCCATAGAGGTACTCTGAGACACAGTTTATAACTTCAACGATATTATTAATCACATACTCATAAAAATTATGGCTCTGAGTTTTAGACAGGGAATTCAAAATGACCCCTGCCAAAGTTCACGGGGTCCCATCTGTATGGGAAATCACGACCAGGCCCACAGAAGAGAGGACCCCTAGGAGCCGCTTTCTCCTGACTACCTGCTGTTTCCAAAACACTGGCCAGACATTAGCTGCACACAGGGCCAGGATCAAACGGAGGCCAAAAGCCACTGCTTATTTCATGGGGATTCAGAAATTAACTTTAACCAAATTACATTTCTGCTCTCAAGATTTTTTATGTTAACAAAAGCTCACAATCGACTTAGGAGAAAAAATACTATTTGAACAACTAAGTGGTTAGCCAACAAGAGAGTAAGTTGTCCTTCCTTTCCTGTCCTTTACAAAACAATTTCTTTCAGCCCTCTAGCCCTTAGAATTCATCAGATGAATCATACAGAATCACAAAAGCATCTGTTTTTATTCCTTAAGTGAAATTCCTTAGCTTTGGGGGGAGGGGGCGCATGCTCCTCTTCATCTATCTTTGTAACTTTTTTAAAAAATAATTGCTGAATATAAAAGAATTCACAAAAATAGTATGAAGTATTACTATATATCCTTCACCCAGATTCACCGATTGTAACATCTGTTAACACATGTTTTATCATTCATTTTTTCCCTCTTTACACACACACACACACACAGACTTCTTTTCCTTAAACATGTGGGGATGAGTCAAAAACAGGATGTACTTTACCTCTAAGTACTTCAGTATTTCCTAAAACCAAGGTAAGTCTCTCATGTAATCACAGTACAATGACCAGATCTGAAAATTAACATTGATAACAGTATCATTATCTAATCTGCAAACCTTACTCAAATTTCACCAACTGTCTCATTTATGACCTTTACTACAAAACACAAACTTTTTTTTTTCTGGTTCAGGAACTAACCCTGCACTTAGTTGTCACGTATCCTTGGTTTCCTTTGATCTAGATAAGGTTGATCCACTTTGTGTTTCTTGACCTTGACACTTCTGAAGACTGCAAGCCCTTTATTTCATACACTATCTTCCAATTTGGTTCACCTGCTGTTTCCTCATGATTATATCCAGATTATACGTTTTGGGGAGAACATCACAGAAACCATGTGCTATTTTCAGCGCATCACACCTCAAGAGGCACGTGATGTTGCTGTATCCCACGACCAGTGATACTAATTGTGATCATTTGGGTAAACTGCTAGGTCTGTCCATCTTTAAGATATTTCATTCCCCACTATAATTAATTAGTATCTTCTGCGGATATACTATGAAACTATGCAAATACCTGTTGCTCCTATTTTCACCCACTCATTTTAGCATCTGTCATTGATGATTCTTACCTAAATAAACAACTTGGCACAAGTAGGCATTTTTCTACACTAATTAAAAATCTAGTGTAGAAAAGAGCTGTGCCTCTTCCCTCTTTTATCTTTCTTATCTATTTATGCCAGTATGACAATGGGCTTTAACCCACTGCTAACATTATTTATTCTGTTGCTGAAGTTTCCCCAGACTGGCCAGTGGGAACCCCTGAGAGCCGGCTCTGTGTCTTTCCGACATATCATCATCACTGAGCACTTGAACGCTTTCTCATACAAGATGCTTCAGGCTCATCGTAACACTCTTCCAGAAAACAGCCATTTTACCATGGAGTGCTGGTTCCATTTATGAGACAACGGTATTGGAAAAAAGAGATCTGGGTTCTTGGTATGCTCACTGCTATGGGTGTCAATGTTTCCATGACCTCTCTGTGGTTCTCAGTCGAGGGTGATTTGCCCCCCTCCCTCATAACATATGGCAGTGTCTGGAAATACTTGGCTGTCACAACTGAGGGGACGCTACTGTCATTTAATGAGTACAGGCCAAGGGTGGTGATGAACACCCTACAGTGTGAAGGACAGCCCCCCACAACAAAAAACTGTCTACCCCAAAATGTCAGTAATACTAACGAAACCCTGAGCTCCAGAATAGGTGTATATATGTACACACAAACATATCTGTACACTTACATCCAATCTATGTTACAAACCAGGAATTTACACGGACACCCCCAGTTTCACCTCAACACCACAGGACTCACTGTATCCTCATCCATTTCCACATCTCCAACTTCTTTCTCGGACAGTGAGAAATGTCACTCATTTTATCCAAAATCCGTGTACTTATTTCCTCAATCCCAGAACATACATAAACTGGTTTCAGAACTGCTAACCCATGAACTAGGACACACAAACCTATTAACCAGAGTTTAATGTTTATAACGCTGTATTTAGCTGGAGAGTATCCGGTCAAAACATGGCTAGCAGTTATCTAAGGCTAGATTTTTGTTTCCTCTCCCTCCTCCCCACCCCATCACCATGATTACTCATAGAGTATATCCATCTGTTTGCTTATACTCCATTTTGAATTTCTTCCCCAGAACGTTATAATTTCATTTTGAAATATTGTCAGAATTCTAAAAGTGAAATCAAAGAAGTTTCTCCTTTTCATTCCATGTACTTTGTTTCCTATCTGCCAAACATTTCTACCTGATCCTCCCTCCACACCCTGTAAGTACACCATCGTACTCATTCTGCCCTTGTGTGTGTGTTTCCAGAAATGAGCACACACACATACATATTTTACTTCCCCAGTCATCCACCAATATCTATTCTTTTTCCTTTAATAAAAGAAATGCCATTTTTTAGCTTAGTATATGGCTCCCTTGAACACCTATTACATTTCCCAAGTTCCTAGAAGCAATGTACTACCATGTGATTAAACACCAATAGAATGGGAACAAAAATAAAGGTACTTTCTAGGTTATACCTTGAAAAAAAAAAATGGGTGTGAACTCCCCCTGCCACCTTCTTGCTGAGGCTGGATGACGGGCATAAAAGCAGCCGCTCTGGGGGCCCCCAAGTGAAAACCATCTGCTGTAAATCTAAGCGTCTCCCTACCAGCCCTTGACAATCTCCTTTTGAGATTATGACATGGCAGAGAAATCTTTCCTAGGTCACTGTACGTTTTATTGTTACAACTGCTTAGATTACAGCCTAACTATGAAGGTCCTCAGGTAAGAAAGGGACAGAGCATCCCAGGACATGAAAACCTCACTTCTCCAGCAACCCTTACATATGTCCTTGAGATCCACAGCCATTTCTAGAACATTACCTCTTCTTTTTTTTTTTTTTTTTAAAGATTTTTATTTATTTATTTGACAGAGAGAGAGATCACAAGTAGGCAGAGAGGCAGGCAGAGAGAGAGGAGGAAGCAGGCTCCCCGCGGAGCAGAGAGCCCGATGCGGGGCTCGATCCCAGGACCCTGAGATCATGACCTGAGCCGAAGGCAGCAGCTTAATCCACTGAGCCACCCAGGCGCCCCTAGAACATTACCTCTTCTAATCCTTGGAGAAACTTCTTTTTCCTTGAGGTTTATTTTATCAGATCAAAAAATCTCCAATTCCCTGTCATCTACCAACATTCTCGTCATAACCCTGTATTTGCTCCAGACTTTATGTCACCGGACTCACGACCTTCCTTCGGATCCTAACTCCTGTTACCCTACGTGGATGACTCAGGGAACATCCTCACCACTCAGCTCCTAGGATCTCATTTCAAATAATCTATTCTCTTACCTTAGCCACGTAGTCCCAGAGTCACACCCTGAAATCATCTAAGGTTCACTAACTACACCATATTCAAAATCACCAATTCAAACTAAATTGCTTGTTCTAGCTGCAACCCCCATCTCTCCACCTCATTCCCCAAGTGCCTTGATAGACCAATAATGAAACCTCCAATCTAGAATGTGAGATATTCTGCAAGTCAGCTACCCGGGACTCTACTGTTTATGATACGAAATCCAAAAACGAAAAGAGCAAGATAATAAAGAGACGTGAGTAAAAGCAATGTGTAAACTCCAAATGGATTGTGGGTGGGATTAAAAAAAGATTTTTTTAAACAAGACAGTTCTTTGCAGAACAAGGAAAACTGGAATATGGACAGTACATGATGATACTAGGAGATGCCTGTTAATTTTCTTGAGTGTGGTAACGGTGTTGTGATTTTGGAAGTCATGGGAAAATGATCTTATTCTTAAGATCCATACTGAAATATGTAGGAGTCATGTATCATGACGTCTGCAATTTCCCTTCTAAATAGCTGAGGAAAAAAATGAGGAGAGAAGGGAAGAAGACATGCTAAAAGGAGGAGAAAGGAGAAGACAAAGAAAGGGAGAGCCGGAGGGAAAAAAAGATGTAAAAAAAACTTAGCAATCCAGACAAGGAGCGTACCGGTGTGCAATGTACTGTTCATTCAACTTTTCTCTAGGTTTGAAAATACCTAAAATAGGGGCACCTGGGTGGCTCAGTGGGTTAAGCCTCTGCCTTTGGCTCAGGTCATGGTCTCAGGGTCCTGGAATCAAGCCGCATTGGGCTCTCTGCTCAGCGGGGAGCCTGCTTCCTCCTCTCTCTCTGCCTGCCTCTCTGCCTACTTGTGATCTCTGTCTGTCAAATATATAAATAAAATCTTTATAAAAAAAAAAGAAAATACCTAAAATAAAAAGCCTGTGAGCAATATATCAAGAGAAAACAAACTTCTGATAAACCTTTTGAGCTAACTATATATGTGTTATACACATATATGTGTATACACATATATGTGGATGTGTATACATCCACAGCCTTCTCTATGCTCATCCAAATACGATAAAGATACTGGAGGATGGGAAGGTTGGCTTAACTAATGTCAGACTGCACATACCTCACTCTGCAAATTGCCTCCCTACCTGACAATATGCACGGACATGCCTTCAAGAACCAGCTAAGCAGTAATTTACACTGAGGACGCATAGTAATTCCTTCAGTCCACCCATCTGCTGGACACCTCGGTTGGTTAGTACTGGGCTACTGTAACCAGTGCTGTCATAAATGCCCTCATCAACATCACTGCACAATTTGGTCTTTTAACTCATAGGATAAGATTCCTAAAGACTGAACAGGTAGGTCAAAGAGCATGCACTCTCAACTTCTGATGCCAGGCCACTTTCCCAAAAGATAAGACCAAGTCACACTCCAAACACTCCCAAGTGTGCCCATCCCCAGTACTTGCCCTCCACAGTGAGTTCAGTCTTTTAAAAAAATGCTGCCACCTGAGACACCGCTCAAAGATAGCGCAAAGTGAGTTACTCTCAACCGAGTCACCGGTAAGTCCTAAGGCAGTGTTCACATGCTTTCCAAGAACCAAACACAGAGGTGAGGAGAGAAAAAGAGCCCCCCATCTCAATTCCCCCCATATTTTTTCACGCCACCATTAGGACACCTATGAATTTACGTTATCTGTCTGTTTCATTCCGAGTTCACTAGAAACTCCTTGATATAGGGATATTATCACTCATTCATTAATTCATTCAGCAAGTACTACTCACCTACCATGTGTCAGGCACTGCTAAGCACTAGTAATATACAAGTAAACAAGATAATACCTATCACTGCTCTCACGCACCTTTTTTTTTTTTTTTAAAGATTTTATTTATTTATTTGACAGAGATCACAATTAAGCAGAGAGGCAGGCAGAGAGAAAGGAGGAAGCAGGCTCCCCACTGAGCAGAGAGCCCGATGCGGGGCTCGATCCCAGAACCCTGGGATCATGACCCGAGCCGAAGGCAGAGACTTAACCCACTGAGCCACCCAGGCGCCCCCGCACCTAACTTTCTTATGAGATAATCCGACATTTAGCAATTAGTTAGACAACTAGTATTTTAATTACAGTTATGGTAAATGCTTTGAAGAAGCAGAGCAGGAGGATACAGCACCAAGAACGACCTACAATGGACTTTCCATATTGTTTATCTATGGCTTCATCAGTTTCACGCATCACACTAACTGACGGATAATAACTTCTGATACATGGTCTTTAAATATGTAGTTTTATAACTGTAATGAGAGAGGGACAAAAGAAGGTAGGACCTAACGTTACAGAGCTGGCACTGTGTCAAGTCCTTTTATATACTTAACCTCAGTTAATCTCTCAGTTAATTAGCTTATAAGGCAGAGGCCAATACTCCATTTTTACACGTGGAGTATGAGATTCAGAGAGAGTGAGTAACTTAACGAAAATCACAGTTCCTAGATGGTGTCAGGGCAGGACAGGAACCCAGAGCTGTCTGATTTCTTTCTATTGTATCACAGTGAACCAAAGGCAGAAATTTCACACTCAGCCTGGAAAAAAAAACTATCTGCTCAATAAAACACATTTTATTTTACGTATGATACATAGAGAGGAGAGTAACAGCAAGCCTACTACCACTCCATACTTAAGTCACTTCATTTAAAAATGTAGTAACTAGGAGCGCCTAGGTGGCACAGTCAGTTAAGGATCTGCCTTTGGCTCTGGTCATGACCTGGGGACCCTAGGATCTAGGCTTGCATCAGGCTCCCTGCTCAGCAGCGAGTCGGCTTCCTCCCTCTGCCCCTCCCTCTGCTCGTGCTTCCTCCCCTCTACTCTCTCTAAGAAGTAAATAAATAAAATCTTTTTAAAACATAAAATAAACATGTAATAACTAGTGGCAGACGTTCATTTACATATAAAACATGAAAGTGTATTCTGTAAATATGAAAGAGTATTCGTTTCAGAAGCCAGAGTAGAACACTAATATTCTGACAAACTGCCCATATGTCTTGTCACTACATTACATCAAAGTTTAATAGAGATGTGATTTGACAAAATATTCTTACTCAAATCGACTGTCTCAAATTCATGAATTTACCACTCAAGCTCACTAGAGCATAACTCAAATTAGCCAAAATATAATAATTCAACAACCACAATAAAAATTACAAAGATATGGGGGCACCTGGGTGGCTCAGTCGTTAATCATCTGCCTTTGGCTCAGGTCGTGGTCTCAGGGTCCTGGGAGCAAGCCATCATCTGCCTCCCTGCTCAGCGGGAAGCCTGGTTCTAGCTCTCCCACTCCCCCTGCTTGTGTTCCCTCTCTCACTGTGTGTCTCTCTCTGTCAAATAAATAATTAAAATCCTAAAAAAAAAGAATCACTTTAAAAAAAAATGCAGGGGCGCCTGGGTGGCTCAGTGGTTTAAGCTGCTGCCTTCAGCTCAGGTCATGATCTCAGGGTCCTGGGATCGAGTCCCGCGTCGGGCTCTCTGCTTGGCAGGGAGCCTGCTTCCTCCTCTCTCTCTCTCTCTGCCTGCCTCTCTCCCTACTTGTGATCTCTATCTGTCAAATAAATAAATAAATAAATAAATCTTAAAAAAAAAAAAAATGCAAAAATACTGGTTGGGGGCAGGAATCTAGAAAACTCTTACAGATACTTTAAAGGCCTCTGGGAGTAACAGTCCCAAATACCTTGTTCATGTCTCTGCGTGTGTAGTTAAACACATAGAGAAAAACACATACCCAAATTAGATGTGTGTTCCAAACGCTCATTTGGGGGGACAGTATTTCTAAGGAAAACAGACCCCTCCAGGCTTACTTAACCAATCTATAGAGAAAATATGTAATTGCTGCTTATGGTGGAACATGACAGAGTTTAAAAAAAAAAAATAGTAACTACTCCACAATTCAGGCTGAAAATGAACTAGAGAATGAGCTAAAAACAATGTGAAGAGGATTTTTCAAATGTGTACATGCTCTGGATACCGATGTTACTGATTTTTTTTTTTTTTTATTACATCTGAGTTCACTTGAGAGCTGACTGTTTTCCTTCCATTGACAAAGGTGAATCACTAGCACATAAGATTAGATACAATCACTGTTACCTGTTAGTTAACAAATGTTAAGAAAAGAGACTGACAGTAAAAGGAAAGGGAGGTAAGAAGTTTCTCCAGCTCTAACAGCTCCCCTAAGAGGGGAAAAAAATGAGGAAAAGTGAGGACTGGATGACTAATCGCCATAGACAAAAATGAGCAGAGGAAGGTAGATATGTAAAGAGTCACCAGGGGCCGCTGGATGGCTCAGCCAGTTAAGCATCTGACTCTCAATTTTTGGCTCAGCTGGCGATTTCAGGGTCATTAGATGGAGCCCCATGTCAGCAAGGAGGCTGCTTGGGATTCTCTCTCTCCCTCCTGCCCTGCCCTTCCCCTCAACCGGCCAGCATGCCATCCCACCGCTCACATTCTCAAAACAAAACGAAGTCACTTAACTGTCTTGAGCCACTACTGCACACCCGCATGAACTGTTTACTGCACAAAGGCACCGGGTCAACCGTGCAGTGTTAAGGGTTTAACGCGCTCCACTGCTAAGCGGGGCTCTCAGTTTCACAGCGGAACGCACCTGAGAAAAGAGCACGTTTTCTAATTCACACAAAGTTGCTGTCTACTCGCCAAGCCTTCTGACTTACAGGCTATGTCCCCTTGAAGGGAATCCTTTTGAAGCCGCATAAAGCTCTGTAGGGTCTGGATGGGGGCTAGGTGATCACACGCCACCACTGTTATACCCCTCAGCCTCCGAACTCCAGCCTCGTAGCGCCACTGTTTTAATGAGCCATGAGAAAAGAGCAGAACTACCAGGCCAGTCCTTCCCATGGAATGCGCTTAGACCCCCACTACTCACTCACAACTCAAAGTGAACTTGTATTTTACACTTTAAATTCAATGTTAAAACTCCATTATTCTGAAGTTGACGATAATTTATGTTGGACTAAAATGAAATGATCTTTTCACAACTAATGAAAAGTTGCTAATACAAATTATAAGGTAACTTACTCCTTAAGAGGAGTAAGTATAACTTTGCTTTCATTATTTAAATAAAATGGCTGCAAGGGACCTGGCTGGCTTAGTTGGTGAGGCACACAACTCTTTAACCCACTGAACCACCCAGGCGACCCCGAGGCACACAACTCTTAAGCGCGAGCCCCACACTGGGTGTAGAGATCACTTAAAGATAAAATCCTTTATATATACATATAAAAGTAAAATGGTTGCTCCTAAGTCAGTTACTGCGTTACATCCTAAAGGCTTGTAGGATCACACTTTGTTAAGCAATAGAACTGACCTATATGCACATGAGGTAACAAAACTGCATTTGCTAGAGAATATTTTATAATTTGCCCTTATAGACACAAAGGGTTATACCCTCTACTCCCAAGTCAGTCAAATGCAGGTCACTATATTTTATATGTCTATACATTTTCAAGTTTCATCCTTCAAAACATCATCGACAATGACAAAAGACAATAAATAGCTAATCTGCTGCACTGGCTAATAATAGACTTCAGAATATAGAATGGTTTTCCATACAGTACATAAAATACGAAAAGCTCACCTAGGAAAGGTCATGAAAGGTCATGAATCATAAGTTTAATTAAATAACTGAAAGTATATACATAAAGTATAGGGCTATCAGTTCAATTCAAGTTTTTCTTATTTTTTCTTATTTTCTTATTCAAGTTTTTCTTATTTCTATTGAAATAAACTGTAAGCAAATTTTCTACTGAATTCTCTAGTGTATCTTCAAGCTGTTTTCTAGAACTGGACACCACGTATAATATTAAGACCCAAACGTCTGTTTTCACCTCGAATAACGTAATTATCCAGAGCGTCTTCCATTCTCTTCAGTGCTTCCGTTCTATCAGAACCATACGTGATCAGCTAAAAGCAAAAAAACAAACAATTTACATCAGTATCTATCAATCTATCTAAAAGTCAAACAATGCATTCTAATAAAAATCAAAATAATTCCTAAGAGATTTCCCAGAACATCTTTGGAAACTTCACAGTGGTTTAGTTTGTAACATAAAGTATGGCAATTAAAATTTTAAAACTAAATAAATACAAAAATCAAGCTATTTCAGACATTTCTTCTACACTCACTATCACAGAAAAGAGCTTTTTGAGCTCAATCACAATATAATAAAAACAAGCATAAAAAGTTTAAAAGGGAAGGTATCAAAATGTGAACATGATTTGGGATAAAATATGAACGTCTGGGATAGGGAAGGAGTAAGCAAGATTTGTTTTTTCTCTCCCTACGAGAATGTCATTTCCAAGTTTGACACCCTGCTAGCTGGCTTTTACACGTAACAGCACAGACGCAAAGGGTTCTTGTGTTAGAAAATCCGAAGGGTCTTCCTGTTCTATATGACTTTGTGCCTATTTAGAGGAATCTTAACCAAATTAGCAATTAAATACAAGCAATAAGTAACATTTTATTACTAATTTGCTTGCTAATAAGATCATAAGTATTCACAAAATATTCTTCTCATTATTACATTAGTCAATGGGTAGTACGCAATTACTTCAGTGCCTTCCATTAGTTCCTCAGTATCAAGCCAGGTTGAAAATTTATTTGTAGGTCACGTTTTTGAACAGAAATGTATTTACCGAAAATGGAACCACATCTATTAAAAATCCATCTATAATATTTATTTTTTATTTTTAAACTAAATAGCACATCTCTAACAAAATAACTAAAGTTCACTTTAATACTGTTACTGCAAAAAATTAAGTTAAAAAAGATAAAGAAAAAGTGGTTTGCTTGCTGTAAGTACATCAACTTGAGAAAGGGTTTTTAGTAAATTCTGTGGTCAGAAATTCTACATTTTATGATATCTTACAATTCTAAAGATTTTAAAAGATGGAAGACTTTAAGCGTTGTTATTCTGTAAAGTCAAATTTCTGAAAGACAGGTAGGCAAAAAGACATCTTATACTCTTACATAAACCTTAATTATGTACAATCCCCACAAATAATTACTGATTCATAAAAACTGAAGAGAGATGGTAAAAAGTACTCCAAAAAACAGAACTTATCACCCCAACTCCTTGATAATGGTCTGCCATTCATACTTCTATCTCAGGTAATTTTCAGAAATGACCAAATACAACTTAATTCATCCTAACTGTATGGGCTGCATTGGAGCCCCTGGTTAGGTAACTTAGTTACCTAACTATTTAATAGTTACCTAACTAATTAAATGGATCATCATTCCATTTGACGGGAAAGAGCCAATGACTGACTTGATTGGGGCGTGTTACAAAATAACAGTACTAAAATTTCTCCAGAGGAAAAAAATCTGCTCCGCTTTCACTTTTCCATCAGTGCACAATTATTCGTTTAATTATAGCACATGATTCAGAGAACAGCTCAATTTCAGATTTTTTTTAATTAAATACTTCCACTTCTTCAGAAGAAAAATGAACAAAGCCATTAAGAAATTGAACTAACTTTCGAAATCATTGGATCATAATAAATGCTAATATCACTTCCTGGTTGGATGCCGCTGTCAACCCGGACCTGGGAGAAAGAAAGAAATGAAAGTAACTTCATATTGTGCAGCCATTTTTCTCACAATTTTAATTTCTAAGGAACAGACGGATAATTTAATTTCAAGTTAACAGTTCAGCTTCCAGAAAAGAGAAACACAATCTAAACCATACAGAGACCAAATTGTCTTGAGCTGTATGTAGTACAACGTATTTTTTTGCTCTTCCACTAAACAAAAGAACTAAGAAACCTCAAAAAATAACCATGATAATACTTCATACATCACTATCCTGGGATGCATTTGTAGCTATCTGATGGGGTCTTCCAACTGAAGCATGGCATAAATGACACGTCCCTTCTGGGCACACTCCCCACTGTACCCTTCTGAGAGCTCCAGGGAGGACCCCAGTCAAGCCAGGCAGCAGGACTCAGCAGTTCTGCTGATCAGCTCTCCAGGAACACTGGTCCTGTGGCTTTCATGTCTGTAACACTTTCCTTTTTTGCCTTACCCTCCCAAACTGTACAATGTTTTTTTCTCTGTTACTGTTAGTCCCCTGAGACTTTAATGTTTGTACAGCTTTTCTCATAGCTTTGCTTTGTAAAGACACAGCCCCAATTAGAGTTCCGATTTTGTGATTTTCATGGGGGAAAAGAAAAACAGCGCAAGTTCAAAATATTCTTTTGAAGAGCCTGATTGCTGTTAACCAGCCAACAAGTTAGTTAGTACATCGCTGATTCTTGTTTTCATCTCCCAGTTTGATACCAGCAGTAAGGCACAGAGGTTAGCCATGTAAAACTTTTAAAATGAGCAGTTGCTGAGGATGAAATATTTATTAAATTACTGTGCCTAAGTTTTGGAATCTGAAGTATTTAAAACCTAATCAAAATACTTAAGACTGTCAAGCATGTCCTAGGGGTCTTGAAGATAGAGGAATTTAATTGAAGCTGCTAGAACAGCAGGACTTTGATGCCCGACATTGTAAAGGGGTGGGAAGGGAAGAGCGGAAGCTCACGTAGCTCTTCACCTGTGGGAAGAAGACTTCCTAATAAACAGCAGCTCATCTGTCTGCAGCGAGGCAGGAAAAGGTCAACACAGCGGCTGTTAGGCCTTTAATATTTTAATTTAGGCAATTATCAAGGGACCGCATGTAGAACCTCTTGTCTAGGATATCCACATGAGGGTATGATGATGGCTTTATTATACAGTGACATCAAAAGATAAAGCACAGTTTCGTTCTCTTAAAAAAAAATCCACACTACTATTATTCTGTTCATAAGGCTTGAGAAGATAACATTGTAACAAACACAGAGTGCTTTTATTTCTGTATTTGCAAACACAAAAAGTATAGATATTTGTATTTACATTCGCATTCATACATGAAAATCAGAATTTTAAATGAAAGTCACTCAGCCCACTTAAACATATCTTGGCTTTCTATTTTCTGGAAACATACTTCAGTTCTATGAAATTCACAGTGTTTATAAAAACTAGGAAAGAATTAATGGGACAGCTGTGAAAGCAATAAAATCATAATCTACCCTCTCCCCCACAATTAGCCCCCAAACGGCAGCTGACCACCAACTTACATAACAGAAAAGAGCCTTCTGAACTTGCATTTTCTTAATTTTAGTAGCAAAAAGTTAAAGAGCTCATTTTACCACCATTTATTATTATTTAAAACCAGAGCATGCTTGGCTGAAGCTGCATTTCAAACTGAGACTAGTACAAATCCTACAATGTTTGACTTTAAATATATCCTATTTACTACATAAATTGCTACAAGGGTAGGGTGGAACTTTGCTGTTCAGCCCACTGGTCAAATAACAGACAATAAAGATTATTTATTACTTTCTTCTATAGTTCACAATTTAACATTTTAGTTATCTTTACTACCACCATCCTAAAAGTTAAGTAACCTAGGGCTCTTGGATATAACCATGTCATCCATTAAAATTATGATCACAGAAGGTATGTCATTTTAATCTAAAAATACACAGGGTAAAATCGAGAGATATAATACATAATAAAACACATCTCTAATCAAACACATTTCATTAGCAAATCAACATTTCTAATTTAAAAATGTAACAACGCATGAAGACTCTGACTTGTAACTTCCTGCTTATATGGCTTTATTTCCAATAATCATCAGCTTTTTTATTTTTTATTTCTAACAATGAAGTAAAAATCAAACTAAGTCGCCACTCCTTTATGGAAACAAAGGCTACCCCAAAAAAATGTATTTTAGCTTTGGCACAAAAAGCTTTTAAGAATAAAGTCAAATGGAAATGTAACCAAATTTCTGAGCAGAACAAAACTGCTGTCTGAAAATAACAAATTTATAAAATGTGGTGATCAAAGGTTTTTTAAAAATCTTCATCAATGCCCTGTAAGTAAATTTTAGGCTTAAAGAAGCATGTGCAGTGTACGGCCTGTAAGTTAACCCTGAAGATGTATTCTTATGACCAAAAAACGGTAACAGCCAAAAAGAGTTTTCCAAGTTCGAACTGACTGATCTAGCTAAAGAGGCAAGGAGGAAAAGCCACCACCCACCACCACCCGGGCACCTGTGTATGAGGGTCCCAAGCCATCGCTCAGAAAGCTCTGGCATAATTTAAATGTCTTTCTTCTGTATCGACGGTGGACCGTGTGAAACTATCAGCCGTCTCCCACCCTTCATGCTCGAGTCACCTCTCCCCTTCAGTCCAACTCCCAGCCCGCCATGTCTACCTGACAAGTGACAGCCCAATCTGATTAAATGCTTCCAAGGGAGGGGACTTGTGGGCCTCCATGACGGGCCAAAAGTGATCACCATGGAGATACATAATTACAGCTGTCAACGCATCTACTGTCCTGCTGACATCAATTTGATCGCTCCCAGCAATAATGATAGACAAAGCTTGGTGTGCACTCTCCCGCACCCAATCACTTTATCTATTCCTTGGTCCATTTAGCTGACATGCAACATTCACACAAGCAAATAACAGCAGTAAGCAGAACATTTAAGGCATTTTAATTGTTTTTTCTTTCTATGGATGGCTCACAACCGCAAATGTTATTACATAAAACTCCTGCTGCAGCATTAATTGAAGAAAGATTTGGTGGGACAAAGACTGTAGGGGGTATAGTTTGTCCATTATCACTTGTACTTTCAACAGGTCTCACGTTTGAAAATTGCAAATTGCAAAAACTTGCGAGGGCAAAATGTTTGACATCTTGTTAGCTATTACAACGTGGTGAAAACTTCTAACAACTAGAGGAATCATTATGAATTCTTATTTAATACTTTTTTGTTTGATTAAAAAAATGTTTAGATATGTTCCTATGATACTTGTTTTCTCATCTGCTATTTAACGTCACATAATGCCTGTTAAATCTTTACAATTTTTTTTCTGCCTTCAGGCTTTGAACACAGCATGGAGTCTCCCAGCCTAGAAAGGGTCAAGTCTCTTCAGAAGGCATATGGGCAAAAACAATTTAAAAAGTGAAATAAATCACATATCCAATAACATCTTTGAGTTTAGAATCCTTCCTGTAATTTTTTACCATCTTCATGCCAGTAATCAAACTGAATAATCATATTCACAGATGTTACAGCCTTGTCATCCACTAGTTAACATAATGTCATATATATATGCACTTATTACCTTGATTAAGAAAAAGGGTATGTCCTTGTTCTTTTTATGCAGCAAAAACTATTTAAAGACCAGCTATTAAATATAGAAGAATTATGAATTATGTGGACAGTGATCACTTTTCCTTAACCGGTGCAAACATGTACTTCTTAAAGTCCGTGACACTTCCTAGAATGAGGCACACTTTATTTTCCTTAATCCGTTTCCATTAAGGGGCTGATTTTGTGCTTGAATTTTTGATGTCTCACTATACAGGGAAGCTGGGTTAGATTTCGGGAAAAGATTAAAGTGTAATACAGAAAAGTCATTTCCCATTCTTAGGGTTCTGTGATCTTTTTCACCACAATTTTCAAAAGAATTGGGAACATTGTAAACTATCGTTTATTTACAAGTCAGATGTCTCTGGATGTCCCCTGTGAAGTGAATTCTGACTTTCCCACATATCACAAAGTACAAAACAGTTTTTTAAAAACAACAAAAACTGTCATTTCCCAGGAATTCCACGAGTCCTTCAATTTACACCCTTTGGTGATGACATGCTTTAACATAAAAGTATGACATAAACCAAGGTTTTTACCCCCTCACTTGGTATTACAGTTTAATGACTTACACCAGGTAGATGTATTGGTTCTTGGTACTGAGACAATCTCCCAATGGACGGTAAGCCAAAGGACTTGTAGGGGTCCTGAAAGTTCAAAGAAAAGGAAGCACAGTCTTTGAAATATAAATCAGCAGAGTAAGGTTAAATATTTATACAATGAAGAAGCATTTATAGATCTACTTTCAACAGACAGTATTTACCAAATCACAGATTTCAGAATATTACTGTCTTATTCTCACTCTAGACTACTTAGACAAGTATTTAAAAATCGAACAGAACTGTAAGCAGAATTTAGCCTGACCTTAGCATACTTTATTGAAATTGGTAAAATTCCAACATTTTATAAATCTCCTTAGAACGCTTCGGGCAAAAATAAAATAACCTAGGCGCTACATCAAAACATCCCCCAGTTCAGAACAACAACTGTAGTGCACTAAAGATACTTGTTTTTCTTACTCTCAAAACAGTTCACATATGGTAAAACTGGAGAATTTTGGTTCTTCAGATAAAGACCTGAAAGAAACTTCGCATGTGCTCCATTTGTAAATAGCTTAGATCATCAGAATAAGTACTAAATAAGTCCAGTGTCCCAACAACGCCACTTAAAATATAATAAAAAGCAAGAATAACCAAGCCACGTATATTCTCAATATCCTTAAAAAACCCCGGAAAACAATTTCCAGTATCCTTAGACACAGATACTAGTAAATTTACTTTTTGTTTTGACAAACTTCAAGTTCTAAAAGTAAAACATAGTATACATGTTTCCTTGAATTATTTTAATCACTTGAAAAAAGCCTTCTCAGATGTTGCTGCTTTATTATCTGATCATTAATAGAGTTATAAAATAGTATAAAAGTACCAGACTGACAGTTCAGGAGTAAGAGCCATAATTAAAATCATGAATGAAAGCTTTGCAATTTAAATTTTAATTGCTACTTTCATGTAAGCATAAGGGATAAAATTATTAGAAAACAAACTTGCAAAAATTTAAGTATTGAATTAATAACTCGTGCACCCAGGGTGGGCTCTAAAAACCAAAAAGCACAAAACAAACAAAACCACAGAAATAAATGCTTCTGTTTACTTCAAATGGGATTTGAAAAACAAGCAAACAAAACAAAAACCGCGGTCCCTTCAAGCATAGTGAATATTTAGCAAAAGCAAGAACATTTAACGAATGCTTTGCTGCCCCTTAAACTGACTGGGAGCTATTTTTCCCATGCAGAAAAAATACATGGAACTTAATCAAACTCAATCTTTAAAACTACTTTGAATTACCTCAAAACTATCTACCCTTTTCCCCAGTTGGATTCTTTATTACATAAGCACACACTCGACACCAGTTCTGAAATCCTAACTTTACCTTCTGTTTAGCTCTACCTGGTCCCATGGCTTTGGGACACAACCACCATGCTTCCTCTCGACATCATTCATTTTACCTCAGCATAAACCCGACATTCGACTGCCCAGCCATTGATGGGAATATCAGCTTGTTTGTGCCTGAGAGGGTAACCCTTGGCAACACGGATCATTTCTTGGACGAGGTCCAGGCCGGTAATGCATTCTGTGACGGGATGCTCAACCTGCAAGGCCGATATGAGCCCATCAATAGGTGTGGGAAAAGGCAAACAGAAATAAGCAAGAACAAGTTCAACAACTTCGAGGTAAAATAAGGTTAATTATGTCTAACATTCAATCACAATGAACTACAAAACCAAAAAAATAAAATTAAACACAATCTATCCAGGCATGATTTTTTTTAAAAGAAACACCTAAAAAGTATTTGTAAACTATCTGTATTACTTGTCTCCATTTGTCATCAATTTTGAAACTACTTCCTATCTGAAAATCACGTATTTAGCTGCAATCCTCCATATGGCAGATAATCAAGCTCTTCTGCTACACTTAGCATGGCACCCACAGAGGCAGCTTAGGATCTTTCAAAGCACGAGGCGAGCCGAGTCTCACCCAGGCTCATGCTTTCACTAACCTGTCCTGACAAGCAACCAGATTAGCGTACTCTTACATCAGTGCAGTGTAGCAGAAAGGAGCAGATGGATCCTGCAGGTTGTTTTCCCTTCAGACTTACATGGGGAGTGCTGAGCATGCACAATAGCAAAACGGAGCCAGTGAAATCACTCTGCTCTCTCAGCAAATTGCTGATAACTATCTTGGATGATGCTGTCATGGGGATCCCAGGCCTTCCAGACCCACACATGGGACACACACGTACAAAAACATACTCTGGCATATATATAGGGATACTAACAGGGATGCGCAGCATTATGAACTTGATTGCTTACAAGTTCCTAAACTTAACAAAGCTAAAAGAAGGCCACTATGGCACTGATGAAGACCAGATGATCTGTCTGTCACTGAAATCCCTGCATAAGTTTTAGATATTTAAATATAAGCTCGGCCACATATCCTGCTTTAATACCGATTTCTTCTCTTATAAAAATTAAGCATGTTCTAAATGCACTTCATAACAGTTTCTTTATCATGACATGTCTAATTCCATACACTCTGAAACGAGAAAAGGTCAATGAACAAAAGAAATGTCTTCCCATCTTCAACTACACTAATTGAAGGACAGGACTTAGTTATCATAATAATCTTGAAGCTTATCATCAGCAGACAATGCCATGGTCTTAAAAAAAAAAAAAGCTTTGTAAAAATAAACAGATGGCATCCATAATTAGCTCTGTGTGTGTTATGAGTTTGTTTACAGTTTCAACAACATTTTAAGACATTTTGACATAATTTTAATGACAAATCATCACTAAAATAAGCATCTACCCTTTGTAAAATAAATGTGACACTAAATAAAGATCTTATTAGATAGTTCAAATAATAAATTTTTGAAGGCAAACTATAGTTTTTTGAGAAACAAGATTCCATACGACAAATATAACAAAAAAGGAACAAGTGTGAAGCATATCTATTACTGCTAGAAACAAATTTTGTGTGAGAAGCCATCTTACCACTCTATTCAAAGTGAGCCTACTGTGTGCCAATACTATTCACACACTTCATTAGGTTAAAAAAAATTTTAAGTTAAGTGAATGATTTCACTCCAATCTATGATTAACTCCTTCTAAGAAAAGTATGCACTACACACTAGGCAAATAAATAAATACTGAAAGAATAAATGAGCAGCAACTCCAGAGCCACATCTACAGTAAATGGTAGAGGTAGGGTTGGAATTGAGGTCACTCCAGAGATGGTAGACCTTCCTATTCTCTTCAAGGAAAAATATATATAAAAACATGTAGGAAACTGGCCGGCCCAGTCAGTGCAGCATGCAACCTTTGATCTCAGGAGTTTAAGCCCCACACTGGGTGTAGACATTACTAAATAATAATAACAATAACGAACTTTTTAAAAAATGTAGTAAACATAAACAGCTACATAATTATGAGCTGTTGTCTTCTATAAAGACAGTATTATAAAAGTTTAAAGATATAAATTCATTGTAAGGCTCTGTTTTACCTTGGAAAACTGTAACCGTGTAAGAAAAAAGTACATTAGACCCATTATTGAATGGAATCCAAAAATGGACCCACTTAACCACAACTTAGAATTATAGAACAGAAACAGCACATTTCACTATCTAAATTAGTGAGCTGCAAGCATTTCAAAATAAAATAATGAAGTAGATAACTAGAATAATAACTAGCTGCTAAAGGCAAGATGATTACTTGCAGAATTTAAAAAATATATCCACTTGGGTTCATATATTGTTAAAGAAATCTTTCTAACCATATGTTAGTAGAATTCTGAAGTTATTCAACTGGATGGTGTGAAACATTTCCTTTAGACCCTGCACTATTATCACCAGGAATCTTGTAGGCGTAACATTGTTTAAATAACCATGTACAGCTCCATTTCTGAGAACTCGGAAAGAGGTCCCCTCTGCAAGTCAAACTCAATACTTAAGAGATCAAAACGGAGATATACAAAGAGACAAAACAGCTCCCAGGCCAAAATATAATTCAACAGAAGTTTTAAAAATATCTTTAAAAGGAGAAAAAAAAAAAAGAAAAGAAAGAAAGAGAAGGAGAAAGGGAGGGAGGGAAGGAGGATCACTGGAAAATGGAAGTAGCCACCTGGAAAGAAAGGATATACAAAGAACGAGAATCAAAGATGGCTGTCTGGTAGGCTCAGGAGTTTGTCTTGTTCCACCTGGAGGAAAAATCCACACAAGTCTAATGCCACTAAACGTGTATTCTGAAGGCTGTCATGTAGAAGGAAAAAAAAAAAAAACCCAAGGTTTCTGTGTCACTTCTATTTGGAAAACATTGACTTCAACTACATTAAACATGTACTTTTAAGAAAGATCCCTCGGACTCCTCAATCAGTTACTATGCTTTGGGATTCTTAAGAGGACGGTATCCTACAGTGCCTACTTTAACCACGCACTCCCCCTTCTACGGGATACCCTTATGGGTTGAGAATTCCACGGAACACACTTTTAGAAACGATGCTTTAAACATTCAAAATACAAAACTGAATTCCCTTATTGTGACTATCCTCACCAAGCAAATTTTTGAGAACTTGGCTTCATACATTATATATTTTTTACCCAATAGAAATGGGTGATAGTTTCAAGAAGCGTATGAATAAGGGATACACGAAATAATATGATTCCGCACTTGAAGATCAGTATGTTGACATTCTGATAAGTCTTATGATTTAGTCAACAAAAGACCTAACCCCCACCCCCAGCCACAAAGAGAGAAAGAAAAGAAGAGCCCAAAACAAGTCAGAATTTCTCTTGAAAGATTTTGTTTATTTATTTGACAGAGATCACAAGTAGGCAGAGAGGCAGGCAGAGAGAGAAGGGGAAGCAGGCTCCCTGCAGAGCAAAGAGCCCGATGTGGGGCTCGATCCCAGAACCCTGGGATCATGACCTGAGCTGAAGGCAGAGGCTTTAACCCACTGAGCCACCCAGGTGCCCCTCTATCCATTTTTTTTTTTTTTAAGATTTTATTTATTTATTTGACAGACAGAGATCACAAGTAGGCAGAGAGGCAGGCAGAGAGAGAAGGGGGAAGCAGGCTCCCCGCTGAGCAGAGAGCTTGATGCGGGTCTCAATCCCAGGACCCTGGGATCATGACCTGAGCCAAAGGCAGAGGCTTTAACCCAATGAGCCACCCAGGTGCCCCAAGTCAGAATTTCCAAACTCTCAAAGACAAAGAGTGTGCACTCTGCAGATCTATCAGTAGCTCATCAGTCAGTCTGTGCTGGCAATGCCTCTATCTTTCCACGAGTCTTTTGTTCGAACAGGTGCAGGCAACTACAATCATGAAAGGTCGTATTATGGAATACAATCACACACAATCATGCGACAGTGAGTATATATAGTTCTACATGCCTAGA